>NC_056733.1:1353974431-1354706931 GCF_019279795.1 Protopterus annectens | reverse complement strand
ATTTTTTTTAATTCCTTTTAAACTTTTAACACATATATATAAGATATGTTTATGCTTTGCAAAATGTATAATGGAAAACTGTACTATGAAATTGTATTTATAAAATGTTCTCTCGATGACAATTTCACAGAAAAGTGCAGGAAGGCTATAAGACTGAACCAGGGAGGAAAAGGAAAAAAGGAATTCAGCTAAAGAAATAGCAGAGCTGGGCTGGGAAAGTAGTCATGAGTATATGAATAGGAAGCTGCTCCATGGCATCTATGAGGAACTGAATAGAGAAGAAAACATATTTGGTTACAGCTATGGTTTCTGTGAGAAAAAGTGATAAGCTAGAATATATATTTTGAACTGAATCCCAGATATGGTGATTCAGTCTTGCCGGGAAACCCTGTATCAAGATCTGTGTAAGCTTAACTGCCTGTTCTTAGCACAGATAAGAAATCATTTTTCAAAGACAAATTTGTGTTTATCTAGCATCGTGAGAGTTGGTATTTAAAAAGTGTTTTTAGCCTTTGCTTTTGGAGCTACATTTTGGTGGATTCTGAGCCTTGTAGGAACAAACTTCATCCTCTTACAGTGGAAGTGGTTATCAAAGGAAAGACACTGGGAGAAGTCTGTAAGTCTATATGTTCAGGTAGGCCATGCCTGCCTGAAAAATTGAGAATAGGTGGGTTGCAAATTTGTGGAAGAATAGTGCCTGAAACTGAAGGCCAACACGTAGATGCAGAAATTAATCACCAGACCTGTGTCTTGTAGTAGTATATAAAATATATGGCTAGCTATTATTATGTATTGCATCTGCATTATGACAGTACTTTCACATAAATAAATAGAATAAGTTGTTCATACCCTTTGAAGATAGGCTACAGTTAATAAAAAATATTCTTTTACCAAAAATATTATACATAGTGTTAGCTCTTAATTATTTTCCTGGAAATTAATATATTAGAAAATAAACAAATCATTAATAAATGTTTTTATGGTATCTTATAGAAATAGGATTGCTTATTAACAGCATATTAGACTTTGGGAACAAGGTGGCATAAGGTTTTCAGACACTGGCACCTATATTAGAACATCTCTACTAAAGGGTATCATGAATCTTGTAATTGATCCAAACTACATTTCAGATTGGAAATCTTTATATCTTACTGTACCATTGAAAGAAACATCTTTATTAACAAAACTCTCTCTAGGTAACTCTTCTAATAAAACTTGGCATCTTATGTTTTATGTTATTCATTATAATATAACCAAACCTACTAAACTAAACTAAACTCATTAAACCATGTTTTCAATCATTTCCAGAAATTTGTTATCTCTAATGTTGACATTAAGTTATGGTTTGACTTGCTAATACATTTTAGAATTTCAAAAAAAATTACCCAGATATACTGCATTTAAACATTTTCAACTCTTGGAAAGATAGAAAATGTATCTTTTGGCAACATTGTATTAAAGAACTAGACACTTTAAACACACAACAAATCTTTAAAGAATATGATCTGTCAACATAAGATTGTTTATCATTACAAAGTGTCCTGACTTATTCAAAAGAGCTCTGCAGAATTATTTAAAACTCATCATTTTGGGCTTATATTATAACATCAAAGTAGTAAAACGTCAAATGTTATAATATCAAAACCAAAACAGTGAATGCTGAAAATAGCGAAGCTGCAGGACATCAAATTCTTTCCTAGGGAAAGAATTTGTTTGGCTGTTTCTGACGCTTCACTATTTTTTCCACTGTGGTGCGAAGGTTATAAATCGGGTTTAGGTAAGTGTGCGAATGGACTGGGTTAAGGTGAGTGTGGGAATGGGATAGTTAAGGACCTTAGGGTTAGGGAGAGGGTAAGGTGAGTGTGCGATAGTTAGGGAGCTTAGGGTTAGGGAGCGGGTAAGAAAAGTGTGTGATAGTTAGTGGTCTTAGGGTTAGGGAGCGGGTAAGGTGAGTGCGTGATAGGGACCTTAGGATTAGGGAGCGGGTAAGGTGAGTGTGCGATAGTTATGGACCTTAAGGTTAGGGTTTGGATTAATTTAAGTGGATAGATAGTAGTGTATGTATGGTTTAGTGCAGGGTTAAAAGTAGGATTTTAAGAGTATATGTGTAGATTACATTTTTGGTGTACTTGTGTTGTGTATGTGTTTCTCAGAACAGCAAATTTTTCCCTGGGAAAAAATTTGCTGTTCTGAGCTTTTGATTATATCACATTTTGACATTCCAAGTTCAAGCTTATGGTGTTCGATATTTTGGGATTTCGATTATGTGATATACCTATCATTTCAAATGCAACTACTCTAGTATTCTATCTTTCTGAATTACTTTTCAATAACTTAAAAACTGATAACATAACATCTAAGCTATATAATATATTAATAAATTATAACACAACGTTAACTACTAAACACTGGAACCACATTACCAAAGGTATAAATACTAACTATTCTCAAGAAGAGAAGGCAGAAATTTTATCCTCAGTTAAATATAGCTCCTGGGTTCAGTATTGGAGCATTTTTACTTGGAAATTCCTTCACAGAGCCTTTCTCCCTCCTGATAAAATAGCCAAATTCAACAAAACTGATAATATTATTTGTTGTAGGTGTTTAAAGCATTGCAATGCAGATTGATGATTTCACATTGTTATGAATGCCCTCACTTAAAGTTGTATTGGGAAAATATTAATGATTTTCTCAAAGCTTTATTCGCTGATGCATTCTCGTTAACCAAACCAATGACGTTTCTTAATATAAATAGAGGTTTTACCATGAATAAATCTAATTCTTACATTTTATGGACAATACTAGCAATAGCTAGAAAGTGCATTATTAGAAAATGGAACTCTGTCACCTCTCCAGACATTGAAGACTTCCTGATGTCGTTAAAACAATTAATATCCAAAGAAACTAGAACAAAGGAACCCAGGATTCATCCAAAGAGCTTCTCGAGTAATTCTTGGATAAAACTTTCATCTGTCATAGAGACTTTCCAAATAAACTCTAATTCTTTTTGAAACCATTTATGTTTAGCAACTGTTTGTTTATTTATTGGTTATTTTAATAATCATTTCAGACCTGTGTATATATTGTAAAGAGTTACTTTGTTTTTGCTTAATTTTTTTTTTCTTGTTTGTTCAAATATGTACTTACTTTGTTATTCCAATTAAGAATTTAAATTAAACAAATTGAGTTAAAAAAGTATAATGAATATTTGCATTATAGTAAGCAGCTATGCATTCTATGTGGCCGATAACAAAAATGCTGAACAAGAAGGAAAATGTTCAGGCTTTCTTTAATGATGAATCTTAACTTGTGCATCAATACACTTTTTTTTTTTATTTTCAATCACTTCAGCAACATGCTGGCATATATGAGAACGTTAATGCATTAATAAGAGTTCTACTTTTGACCTGAATCATTATTTCCGTTGTTTGTACAATTTTGGCAGACATTAACAGAGTACTGATCTCATATCAAGACTCCGCTTTCTTCTCTGCATTGCTACTGTTGTGCAGTATTACTATTTACTAATGTAATAAAGTAATGTCATCCGTGAAAATGAAAAACAAAATGTTACCTAAATAGATGATCCATTGGTCTTCTCTGTCCCTTACACAGAATCAATATTTAAAGGCTGATTATATCCTTAAGTCAGTTATCTAGTGAAGAAAAACAATGATTCTGGATATTCAATACATGAAACAACACAGCTGAGTTGCCTTGACGGCTTCAATAGAAGTCAATGGGCATTTGATTTGAAAAGCTTTCTTTAGTACCCGAACAACTGACCTCAAATGTTTATCTGTATTATGATCTGGTCTTTTTAATACTTGTCTTCCATTTTTTTCTCAGAAAAATGAGACACGGGTGCATTTTCAAATATTTCTTTCAGCTTTGTTTTGGTCTTTTTGACTATCTTGTAGCATCTGGATTTATGAAGGGTGGAGGAATGTAGAAAGCCTCTTTCCTGTTGTTAGCATGAACATTTCTTTTGAGACATTTTTCCTGCATATGTACGGCAGCCTACATTTCAAGATGTTGAATATCTTTTCCTGGGCTTATATTTATGTTTTTTTTCTTTTTCAGATTTCATGTATTTTTTCCTAGATATAACTTCGTAGATTATTAATAATGCATGGCAGGATATATAGTTTAACTCTTCCATAAAAATGAAAAAAAAAGTTATTAAATTAGATGGTCCATTCTTTTTTTTGCCAGTTTAACAGAATCAGAATTTATAGATTAACTATTTCCTTAAGTGCACGTAGTAAAGAAAAAATGAGTCTGGATACTCAATGCATGCAACAGTACAGCTGAGTTGTCTCGACTACTTCAATCTGCAATCAACAGAAATGTGATTTGGAGAAGTTTTCCTTCATACTTAAATAACAACTGATCTCAAATGTTTAGTGATATTATGAATTAGTCTTCCATTTTTTTTCAGTTTTTTTCTTAGAAAAATGAGATGCAGACACATTTTTAGATATTTTTCTTTCTGCTTTATTGAAACTTGGGGCTATCTTATAGTATCTGGATATATGAAAGGTATCAAATTTGAAATATTATTTTCTGTTGAAAGCTTTTGCATTTCTTTTATGACAGTTTAACCAGACATGTGCTGCAGCCTATATTTCAAGACTTCAGGTATCTTTCCCTGGGGTGAAATGACTTTTATTCAGATTTCATACATGATTCCCTAGATATCCTAACATATTTTATTAGTCATAATATAGGTTGTAGCGTTGTCGCCTCACAGTATGACGTTGTCCTGTTCGATTCTCAGCTAAACCGTCTTCTGTGTTGAGACATGCATGAATGGGCGTACCTTTGTTGAAGGTTGTGCATCAGAGCTGGCAACTCGGTACGTAAAAATCTACTGCCAATCATTAGCGGACCAGAGTTCCGCTATGGCGACCCCTAACCGGGAAAAGCCGAAAGATACAACATAGGTTGAGATATGCAGTATGCTGGTCTGGACCATAGCAGGAAGGTCTTTACAGGAAATGAAGGTAATACTGGATTGTGTTCTACCCCTCTAGTCATCTATCAGAATTATCATGCATCCCTAAAGAGTGTTGCAATGTTTACAAAATAAGCAGAGGAAATAAGCTGAATTCATTTGACTGCTCAGGTGTACATCAAGCAGTAATTAAGATTTACAATTAAATGATTTACCATTTTAGAACTAAATAAAAGTATGGTAAAGCATGTATTATAATACTATAAATCCCTCAAGTTTAGTTATTTTGTACAGTTTTGGTAGAAGAAGTGGTAAAGGAGTTGCTGACTTGAGAAGTATCTGTTTTCAGAATATTTTTAAAGCATTCTTCATAAATAATATTTCACAAGACATAGGACCAAAGCAAATTCCACTGTGTAAAAATGACAGAAAACAACTGTATGCCTATGAGAAATCTCCTAAACCCATAATACATTGCAGCAGTTATATATTTTGTATGAGGTGTATCAAGTTCTTACATTCACCTGGGATTAGATCTATACCATGCCCCATTTCATTATTCACTAGTATCCTTTGATTTCTCAAGTTTTATAGACAGTAACTGGATTGAGAACTTAATTGTTCATTAATGAACAGAATTCCACTCCAGAATTAGTAGATAGGCTGAATTCTTACATGCTTATTCTAACATTATAAAAGACACAATGAAAGAAGTTTCTCACACTGCCCAATTGATGCTGTCTATACACATACTTTATGTAATCTTTTACTATAGTGATGAAAATATTTGAGGAAGTTAATATAAGATGAAAAAACAAGAATCTCTCTGTCTTTGCATCATTTAGTTCAACATTTCACACTCCAATGGAAATTTTCTTTCCATCTGAGGCAAGTCATTAACTGGAGGTGCTCACTTTGTGTGGGTAAGGGATTTGAATTTCAACCCAACTACCTCATCAGCTGATTGATCAATATCATAAGAAAATAAAAAATCAGTTTGAGCAATTTATTTTCTGATTAATTAGCCTAATGGAATATGTTTCAGTTGTTGAAAAAGCCACTGTGTGAATTTGTTTAACTCCGTAAAGTTAAAGTTGTTAGCCTTGTGGTATACACAGATGCAGCCATGACTATGACCCAGACATCTCAAGGTCAGTTAGCATCTCTTGAGCAGTGGGGGAGATGGGGGTAGGTGGGATAGAGTAGAGAATATCAACTATCCTTCCACAATAATAGAGGTAGGCATTGTTAGTTTTGATCATGTGGGGCAGGAAATTATCTTTTTTTTTTTTTTTTTGATAGAGGTAAACAGACAAACATTAAGCAGTGAAGAGGGTAGACCCGACATGCTGTCTGGTGAAACATGTGATGCCATTAAATACTCTCTCAGTTGTTTCACCTCCAGTATAATTGCCAAACAATGTCCCCTCCCCATTCATACACATATCATCATTCCTGCTGTCATCCTTCAGGAACTGGTGACTTCACTAAAATATATTAAAAGAACATGTCATCATAGAAAGGAAAAGTACACCTGTTGAGATGAATACAAAGATATTTCACTGCCCTAAATGTGAGATACAACTGAGCTATTCTATTGTAAGATAAATATTGATTACAAGTGATAGAAGCTGGGAGCTTGGAAGAAAGGAAAGAAAAGAAAAAAGTTTAAATTCTAGAATATTGTTTTGACTAAGAGTTCAGTTGTATCTAGTAATGATTTCCAAGTCATTCTTGTAATGTGAGTTCATTGAACATGTTGCTATACAGTAGCTCTGGAAGCTTCATATTCAGTATACTTTGTATGTCAGTGAAGTTATTGTTTCATAAGCATTTTACTTTCTTGAGAAAAATATCTGACTACTACATTGTGAGTGTTAATTATGTAAATCATACATTTTCTTTCCACCAGGTATACTGTTGCCTGCATAAGAATGATATATGCAGAAAGTAGCTGGCGATCACTGTGACTTTAAAGTTATCCTGGTTCTAAATCCAGGTCATAGGATATATGTCAGCTTGCTCTGTGTGCATTCTCCACATTAAAAGCTGCCTGCTTCAGCATATGTGCATTGCAAACAGTAGGAAGGGGCAGGGTTAAATAAAATAAAAGCACTGGGTTATCCAAAAATGTCACCAGGAAAGTAAAACAAATATGTTTTGCTTTCATGAACGCCTTCTAGTGGCTAGGCACATCTTCTCCATATCTTACAGGAGGAGACCAGGTCTTCTGATAACCCAAACATAAAAATATACCTAACTTAGTTATTCTTTAACTGGTACTGATAAACGAAACTGTGGTAGACAGTACTCTAGTCTTCTTATCCAAGAGTACTGAAGAACAAAGAATAACAAAACAATTTGTAAAAGTATGCACACTACAGGTGTGAGTGTTTTATGTAAAGCTCCTGACTTTAGTTTGTCATGAAGAAAGAGAGCTTGCAGGGGCAGTAACAGTAAAAGCAAAAAGGTTATCTAGGGAAAGAATGTGTGCCGTAGTGTAATAATAACATAATCAATTTAACTTGATTGGAGACAGCTGTAGGAATGTCAGAGAGTGTTTGTTATGAGGATCATTCCGTATGTTTTCACAATATTGTTTCAAAAATAGAGCACATTTTTGTGTTTAGGGGACTCATCTCTCCTAGAAACATCATTCTTCTGTGCATTTTGTCTTCTATTTTAAATAATATGTGCTTGTTATAAAACAAATAATTATTTATAACTGACTTTCATAACTTTCTTTCTTTTAATAACTACTGCCTCTGACAGTTTTCTTTCTACATGATACATTGCAGCCAAAAACTCTACTTTTTCCTTTCTATAACTACAGTGACTATGCACTTTTGCAATATACCTAATAATTCTGTGGTACATTTAGGTAACCTGCAAGTATCATGCGCACAGGTCCTGCCATGCAGCATTACACCTGTAGAGTACGTCTGCTTTCAAACATGAAAGTCTTAGCAAAAAACTATAAACTATCATATGTGTGTGTGTGTGTGTGTGTGTGTGTGTGTGTGTGTGTGTGTGTGTGTGTGTGTGTGTGTGTGTGTGTGTGTGTGTGTGTGTGTGTGTGTGTGTGTGTGTGTGTGTGTCTGTCTGTTTGTACTCAGTACAAGCCACTGAGCTATACCTGCTTCATATTTGAAATTTGCCATATGCCTGTGTATAGAAGGAGTGGACTGAACAATTTGTTTGAGGTTGCAGCAACCATATTAAATGTGAATCTACAGGAGGCTCTCATTGCAGATACAATATCCAGTGCTGCTTGATGTTGAATTCCCCTCCCCCAGGGGTGCAAGTTCATCTAACCATGTTTTACATTACAGACCTGAAGGACAACAACATAGTGGACCTGTACCATGTTGACAGGGATACCATATAAAAATCATAGAAATGTGAGATCCTCATCTGCAGCCATGTGGGAGTCAAGGAGCAACTATCCCAATAGATACAAGAGTATGTGTGGCTTTATGTATGTATGCTACAGTGACCTTTCAGTGATTTACTGGGGACACAATAGGGTTGTCACAGGCATCTGCCTCAAGAGTACTCCATCAATTTCTTGAAGCTTAAGCATGTAGGAGAGCATATGCAGTTTCTACATACCCCAGAGGAGAGAGTCAATACCTTTGGGGAGATAAACATCATGTCAAAATTCACCTGATATACTGTGGATTCTAGACTGCACAAAGATTGAAGTAAAGGCTCCACCTGGTGAACCACAAAGGAGGTATATGAACCACAAAGAGTATCACTACATCAATGACCAGGTGGTCTGTAATGCAATATTATCTCCAGGGTGTGTGTGCTGGCCACCCGGGCAGATTTCATGACTGCCATATATTGCAGACATTTGAAGTGTACAAACAGTTTGTGTGGGGTGCCTTCTCACATGGGCTTCTTGTTGGTGATGTCAGATATGCCCTGGATCCCTGTCTCATGACACCCATCAGAAATCCACACAATCAAACAGACAACTGGTACAACTGTGCAGTATCACAAACTAGAAAAAATAAAGTGTGTGTGTGTTTGGAGTGCTGAAGGTATGTTTTCACTGTCTGGATGTATTTGGTGGTGCTCTACAGTACGACCCTGCGATGTATGTCAAAATACTGATGGCATGTGCAATTCACACAATAT
This sequence comes from Protopterus annectens, assembly GCF_019279795.1. Lineage (NCBI taxonomy): Eukaryota > Metazoa > Chordata > Ceratodontiformes > Protopteridae > Protopterus > Protopterus annectens. The sequence continues at coordinate 1,354,697,828 of NC_056733.1, read as the reverse complement.
TATACATACGAAACAGAGTATTGTAGCCTCTTGCAAAACTAGCTGTTCCTAACACAACAGGTAGTTTAAGCTGGGACAGATGAGTATTCAGAGGAGTCCTCAACAGGGGAAGGTCATGTCAAACACAGGGAGGCATAATATACCATGGTGCTAGCAAAGAGACAGCACACTGCACATAACTTTACAGCATAATTATACACAATGTTAAACAGGAAGACTGCAGTAAAAAAGGATGCATATAAAACTACCAGGTTGTGCTATCCCATGCAAAGGCTGGCCACACTATTCATCAGATGTAGACAACCTAGTCACTGGACACATTGCCCTAGGTTGTGTTTGCCCTGACTCTATTATGAGGTGTGAACAATGGATCAGTACTTCTCAATATAATATGTAGACCTGGGTGCATGCTGTAGCTTCACTGGTGGGGGATAGTCTGGTAGAGTGACAAGACTGAGCTTGTGGGGGGTTATTCTAACAGTCAAGAACATATTTCTTGTAAGAAGCCAGATGTTTTTTGACAAGAAAGATCTCTTCTGTGGGTATTTGACTGACAGAGCTCTTCTGGGTGACGGAGATACTATGCATCTCAGTATGTTCATCATCTGGAAGAGCTTTATCAAACTCTAAATGTGAGTCCTCTGCATGGTTATTTGCTGGCAAGATTGACTCCATTAAGTCTGACTTCCCTTTGACAAACCCCAAGGGTAGAGTAGTATTTCCTCCTATCCTGATAACTAAATCTTGACTGGTGTTTGATATTCTCAGTTTTAATGAGTTCAGTAATGTGTTTTCTGGCATGTGCTTAACAACTTGAAGGTGAGACCATTCTCTATCTAAGCTGGTAAAGGCCAACTTCAATATACTGGGTTCAGTTAGCTAACAAACGTTGGTTGTCTCCCTAACTTATGGGATTCTTCCTTCAGCCTTGAAAGAGGCGTCAGAAATCCCAACTCTTTAGATTAAACACAAATAATTAAAAAAAAACTACTGATATCTCTAATCTTTCATTTCTGGGGAAGGTTATTGATAAAGTTGCTTACAAGCAGCTAGTAACACACCTTAAAGTAAATGGGCTTATGGAGCCTTTTCAGTAAGGATTTCATACTTGATATGGCTCATAAAAATCTGTAATAATGTTAGTTAATGATTCCTTATGGCAAGAGACAGGCAGTACTACACATTGTCAGTCTTCCTAGATCTTTTTGCACCATCTTGACACAGTGGACCATGAGATCTTAATAGATTGACTTCAGTCTCACTATCAAATTTCTGTGACAGTTTTGCATTGGTTCAATTCATACCTGTCTAACCACACACAAATAATCTGCTCGGGACTCCCTTTTTCATGTGCCTATGCCTTTGACTGTGTTATTCCACAAGGTTCTATTTTGGGCCCCCTTTTGTTCACTGTATACATGCTTCCCCTTGTTGATCCACTCAGGGGAAAAGGGTTTAGCATACCATAGTTACACGAATGATACCCAGATCTTCTCATTTCCTCAAGATGGCATGACTTTCATTCATTCCCTGTCTGATGATTTTGAGGCTGTTCATACTTCCTTCACTCAAAGCCATCTAAAACTAAACATCATTAAAATATAGGCCTTGGTGATACAAGAAACGTTGAGAAACTCTTCTGCTATACCTCTGTCTAATTACACAATGAATGATGGCATGAAGATGGAATTTGTTCATAAGGAGAGGAATCTTGGCATTATCCTTGTCTCTTGGCTTTCACAATGGAACCAGGTGTCTGCTGTTGTAACATCATCCCATTTCCATCTAAATATTGCCAGGATTAAACACATAATTCCACATTCAGATCTTTTAGTTGCAGTGCACACTCTGTTGACTTATCTGCAGTTAGGCTACTTATTGGTATGTTTTGCTGCTGAGTGCAGACTGCATTGGCTACCTGTCCAGTTTAGGATTATCTTTTAGAGCTTGGTATTAGTGTATTGAGCCATTCATGATCTGATTCATTACTCTCTAAAAGAGCTTATTGTGCACTACTGCCCCTTGTGGGTATTGCACTCATTATTTGAGGGGCTGCTAGCAGTTATCTGGGTTAATTTGCCGAGTTCCAGGTTTTGTACTTTTCAGAATTAAACTCCTTACCTGTGGAACTCTCTGCATTGGTGACTGCTCCTCTATGGCACGTTTTAGATGTGCTTTAAAGACTTGCTAATTTGATTTTGCATATAAATGAATAGACTAGTTTTAAACTGATGCACTTTTATGTTTTGTAACTTTTACTGTTCTTATTGTATTTACAGTTGATGTTTAATTTTCTTACCAAGTTTTAATGGCCTACATTACTATTACTTTTCTTTGTATTTGTAATGCTGCTCCACCTAAATAAAGTAGAATTTGAAGTTGAACTTGCATGTGCCTTACAAATCCTTATACTACTACTGTCTTTTCAGTATGTTGTAGGTGTGCCTGACACAACTGTCAGTATACACTATCTTTAAGTAGCTGTCAATATGAATGTGTACTGAGCACATATTCCCTACAAACTAAACAGAGAAGAACAAGAACAAGTAACAAGAACACATGAACATTACAATAAATTAAGCTTGTGGCTACTGACATTTGTGCTAGGCACACAACACTAAAATAGTATTGAACAGTACTCTGAAAATGAGTTCTAGGGTGTGTCTTCCATCTACCTTAACAATCCTACAGGCTACTATATTCAGTACACTTGCAATGGACCCCATAAAACATGTATAGCCAACACATTTAATAGTACTAACAAAGTGACATCCTTATAGGCAGCATGGCAAATAGTAGTCAAAATCAATCATTGTACAAAGGAATGGATTTGTAAATGTGCCTTATATTGAATACCAATAAACTGTCTGTTTTCAATCAAGTAGAATGTTTTGTTCAAGGGGGGGGTAATTAAAAGTAAATCAATTATGTGATAGTCCCAGTCTTTCCGTAGCAAATAATGGTGCTGTGGTAAATGATAAACATTTATGGAGTAAAGTAGAAGAGCTAACAGTAGAGGGTGATGTTACCCAAGTCACAAAGAAGAGCCACCATAGAGATATGGGTGGAAATTCATCCAATTTAATTCGGACCGATGGATTAGTTTGTCCTCCAAGTAATTCCTACATATACTCCCATGAGCAGTACAAAATAAAAAGTAATGAGAGAATTGTAGTTGTAGGTTAGCATCGGGAAATTTAAGAAGCATTTTGCCCAGAGTTAATAGAGTACAGGTCATGGTCTTATCCTTGTGGGGAAGTAAAACGGTTGATATAAAGGATAGTGTTAAGAAATAATACAACAATGAGATGAGATATAACACTGTTATGGTTGTTGGTGGATGTAATATATAGGAAGGACTAATAATGATTTGGTTCTAGCAGCTATGGGTAATATAATAGGTCTAACTATATTTTATGATTTTTAAGTTAGCCTTTAGTGACATCCTACCTGCATTGTGTTTTCAAGGATCCGTAAAGTGGCACACAAGATCTTTTACCAATTTTTTATGGCATTACTCTGTACTGAATTCGATGCATGCATTACTATTTTGGGAGATACTTGATAATAAGGTTCCATTTTTTTGAAAATTCAACACATGCAATACAACTTTGGGAGATGTTTGATAATAAGATTCCATTTTTTTTGACAAAGCCAAACTTCATTTGATTCATTCAGGAAATAAGGTTATGGGCACACATTTAATATGTTATTTATTTATTTATTTATTTTTATTTTTTTTTAGAACTGACTCAATAAAATCTCCCAATAAAACCAGTACCCATTTAAGAGGTTTGTTAACCAAACTTTAAATAACAAATTGCTGGAAACAGAGGCTTGCATAGCAGATGATGAGATACATTCATTATTTAGCTCCGAGACCTGGTTTTGTTGTAATAAAATAACATAAATTTTATGAGTATTTATAGGACATCATAATTATCAATCTGATTGTAAAGCAGAAATGGTATCTATCTATGTCTGCAGGAAATTTGAGTCTGTGTTAATATTCATTGATAAAATTACCAACATTTCAACAGTGAAAATTGATGTTAGGGGAATAAGTTTTTATATAGCAATCTTTTATCACCCACAAAAATATATCTAAAGAAGTGGAGGAGAAGATAATGCAGCATATAAAGAAGTGTTTGAAAACAAGGATGATGCTATTATATAGAATTTATATGTTCCTAATATAGATTGGTCAATATCTACTACAGATATTAAATGTTAAAATTCATTAATAACAAATAATATGATGAATTGCTATACTTGAATAGTGAATGAAACTACTTGAGGTAAAAATATTTTGGATGCTGCTTGAATAAGTAAAAGATGAAAACTAAAAAGTTGCAGTATATGATCATATCTGGGAATATCTGATTATCTTTTGCAGATACTGAGGTTACATTCTCCAAGTCTTTATTTATTATTCAAAGTGAATGGTAAATGTTTTACCAATCAGATTTTGATTCAATAAATGCTGAGATTCAAACCTGAGATTGGAAGGCTAGTTTTAAAAATAAAAGGATAAGAAAAAAATGGGGAAAGTTTTTATACTTTTGTTAATGACTTGAAAGAGTGTTTTGTACCACTTGGGATAAAGTCTAGGAACAGGGCAACTAGCCAACCATGGTAGAATATAAAGTCATTAAAGATGAGAAGAAACAAAAGAGTAATACAGGGAGACACTATAAAATTATCCTTCAGTCTTAAATAAACATAACTATAATAAATTTAGAAAGAAATATCTAAAGATACTGAAAGAGGTGAGATTGAATTATGAACTTAATTTAGTTAATAAATTGAAGGATAATAAAGTCATATTTAAACATTTAAGATATTATAGATGTGATGAAACTTCTGCAATAGCATTAAAAGGGGTTAAAAGAATGACAGAGACAAATGAATTTGTGACTTTGTTTGCAGATGGTTTATTCTGTAGTTATATTTATTAATTTAAAAAATGTTCCCTCTTTTATAGATAAAGAGATTTGTTTCTGTTTGCAAGATGAATGTATAAAATAAGCTCTATTGAAAATTAAATAATTTTGCTGCAGGACCAGATGTTCTCAATGGACATTTCTGAAAGAAATTGTAGAGAATTTGATTTACTGTTAATATTATTATTTCAAAAATCTTTCAGTGAAGCTTATGTGCTAGATTTATGTAAGGAAGCAATTGTGGTACCTATTCTGAAAAGTAAGCCAGGTCAATCGGTAGAGAATTATAGACCAGTCAGCCTTATGCATATATTAGGCAAGTGTTTTGAAAGAACATTATGTCTTTTGTTTAATCAAATATTAGATTTTCATACTGACCAGTATGGATTGTTGTCAGGTAGGTCAAGTATAACTAACTTGATAAGTTTCTATAACAATGCTGCATGTTCTCTAGATGAAGATTTAGTGGGAGGCATAGTGTTTTTAGATTTCACTAAAGCACTTGATACTGTATCTCATGATATGTTTCTAAAATCATTTATGGGGGTGGATTTGTAGTTAGGTGGATATCACAACGGTTGTTAGGAAATATAGAGTGAGAATGAAACATTTTTATTCTAAAATTCATGGTAATAGGTACACCACAGATTTCAGTATTGGAACAAGTGCTGTTTGAACTGGTGATGTCAGAATGCCCAAGCCCAGAATAGATATGGCTTACCCACTTTTTTAATTTCTCCAAGTATTTTGTGTTTTTAATACCATGACAGGACTGGACCCCATTCCTAAGTCAAAGTATGATTAAAGTTCATGAAATTAGTATTCTTTCAATCTTTGATGTTAGCCAGAAGTGTTCTTCACAGCAACCACAATGTGCCCAGAAATTACCCCTTCTGCAGTTCATACAGAGTTACATGTATCAGTAACATATCTAAGTACAATTGTAAATTATTTTTTTCTAAGACCCGTTGCCCTAACTACTATTGGAACCATCTGGGTATTCTTCCACATTGTCCACATTTCTGCCTGCAAATCCTGGTATTTTATTACTTTGTGTCTCTCTCTATGTAAAACACTGTAGTTACTGGATGTAGCAATTTCAACGATCAATGCTAGTTTTGTCTTATTTTCATGGACTACTATATCTGGTTTCCTCACATCTATATTTTGAACTGTTGGGACTGGGTGAGTCCACTTGATATAAATTTCATCCTTTTCTATAATACTTTGTGACAGCTTGTGTTTTTCAGCTACGTTTGTCTGTTTTCCCATGTGTTCAATGGACTTTGTAAACCAACATGCATGTAGTCCACTCTCTTGGGCCACTGATATTAAACTTTTGTTTTTTTAGTATAAATTCACCTCTCCTTAACAATTCTTGTATTAGATCTTGATTGACATGAGGTGGTTCCAAGAGTTTTCTGTACTTGCAACTATATTTCCAAATCTCTTGCCTTCTCATTAGATCCTTCACCTGATATTCTTTCTTGTGTTTTTTGGCATACTCAGTTGCTGCCTGACTTTTATCAACTTCTGGTTTGATTTCCATTCCACTTAACACTGATATGCTTCTGCTAAACTAAGCAGAGAAGTCATCTTAGACTTATTCTCCTCATGTTTTAGAACTTGCACTATGTTTGGATCTTGTGAAGTCAGCAGACATGTATACAGTGCTATGATTGCAGATCTGTAATCAATTTTGAACAGGCCAATACCTTCTTCAGAATGGAGACTATATAGTCCTGGCATATACTGATTTTCATAAATCATTTGATAAGCATGCAGCATTTTTTTTTTGTTTTCCTGTCAACCAGATCCAAAACATTTGGGACCAGTCAGTCACTCCAAAACTGTAAGTTAGGACAGGAAGACCATATAGGTTTATAGCTTGGACTTTGTTCCTAGATGTCAGAGCTGTTACAGTATTAATTTTAGTCTTCTAAAATATGTGTTATTTATTTGGTTACTTGTCTTCTAAAATATTTCATGCTAAGTTTTATTCATGTCTTATTGTTTATCCTTCATCAATTCCCAAATATTTATACACTCCCCCTTGTTCAATTTTTTATATCACATTCTGTCCCAGGCTGATGTCTTATTGGTGCCGCAGTTTTCCTGCTTTAAAGGTTGCTTTTGCAAATTTATCAAGACCAAATGACATTCTTATATCATCTGAAAAAGTTTTGACCACCTGCAATTGTGCTTACAGTTCCAATTAAAAGTCTTTGCACTTTGCTTTTTTTCTAGGAGCCAAATTGTAGCCATGACCTAATCTGTTAAATGGACAGCTTAAAGGGTTAAAGGCATGACAAAAGAGCAGTGGTGACAAAGAGTTACCCTGGAATATCTCACTTTGAATTTTTATCCCTGGAATAATAATTTGCCCTTTATCATGGCTTAATGCAAAGTTGTTTGCCACTATTTCATGGTCAATGTAATGTAATTGATCAATGTAGGGTATATCATATACATTTATAAGCACTCTTTTATCCACGAATGTGGGATACTGCCATATGCTTTTTTTGTAGTCTATCCATGCCATAATTAGATTCTTCCCCTTTTTACAGTTCTTCATTATGACTTTATTTAAGAACAAATGATCCTTTGTTCCATATGACTTCCTTTTGTTAGCCTTTTGTTTTATTGCCATGATTGAGGTTTCTTCTAAATGACTCTAAACTAGATTGGTTTCAATTCCAGTGTATAGTTTATATATTGCCAGAAGGCAAGTTATTGGTCTATAGTTTTTAGGATAGCTTGCGGGTTCTCTCTTAAGGAGGAGTATTGTTTTTCCACTTGTTAATTAGGTTGGTGTCTGTTTGGGGTTTGCATATAAATAGTTATTACTCATAGCTAAATTTTCATGTAAATATGTTAATACTTTTAGCCAGAAGTTAGGTACTCATTCGGGACTGGGATTTTCAATTTAGGAGCTTTTCTTAACTTTGTTTCAATTTCTCTGACTGTTACTTCATGCCATTTCATATCCTGTACATTTGAATTTCATAGTCTTTCTTTTACTTCTTCCCTCCATTCAGCATTTCTGTTATGCCCCACAGGATCTCCATAGATATTACTCCAAAATGTCTTTATTTATTTTTTGGTGGTGTTTTATTTTCTTTTGCCTTGTTTCCCAGTTTTCTATAAAACTTTTTTGTGTCATCAATGAATTGCTTATTTTGTACTTTTCCTTTTTATTTATCTTCATATCTTCTAAGTTTTTCTGCCTGTGCTGATATTTTTAGTTTGCTATTTGTGGTAGTGCACCGTAGATCTTGATCTGTTATGATAGTGTTAGTTGCTTTTATCACTTCTATCTTTCTTAGTATTTTTGTAGACATGTTCCCTCTTCTCCACTCCTCTAAAAGGGATACCTCTTGTTTGAATTGCTTTATAGTTTTCTCAATTTGATACTTCCATGATGGCATTTGATTTATCCACTTCCTTTCCATTACTGCCCTGTGTTTTTATGGTAACACTTTACCTGTTATTAATTTATCTGAACATTAATATCTTCTATTTGCTTCTGTTATATTGTATTACTTTCTATGAACAGTCCTGATTGCTGTGTTTATTTGTTTTATCAAACTTCTATCTTTTTGAGTGTTCTTGACTTTCTGTTGTCTATTTTTTCATTGATCTTAATATGTCTGTCCATGTCTAGTAAATCAAGCAACTCTTCTCTTAGATCATTTTCTCCTAAACTGAGGATGCATTCTTTGCTCTCCATTTCCTGCAGGCATTCAACAGAAGGTTCCAGAGCATCTTCCTGTATCACATTCTCGTCAATTTCATCCTGTGTCATTTGTTGCTCTTTCATATGGGAACTAACTGGCCTATCACTCCACAGCAATGACTGCATCAGAGTTGCCACAGTTTCCTGTTCCTTCCCTTGCTGTGCAGCGCCAACTGAACTTTTGCACTGGTTTCCTATTTAAGGCTCCAATATATCATCACATGGCAACTGATCAGATGTTTCTCACTCCACTGTTTCTTTCTTAATTTGGGGATCCATTGCTCTATCCTGCTGTGGTGTTATCAGAGTTAGATTTTCTACACTAAATCCTTCACTTCGTAGGTAATCTACAACCTCAGTTTCTTTTTCTGTAACTACTCCATTATGAATCCTCTTTTCTGCTTTTCCTGTTTGTTTTCTTATTTTCTATTGTAAACTTTTTCATATATGGATGCCTTTCCTGTATTTCTCTTCAAATATTTTTGGTGCTGCTCTTTTTGTATTGATTAGTTTTGCTTTCTCCTTTGCAGGAATACTGCACCCTAATAAATCTCATTTTTCCTTCCCATGTCTACATTTCTTTTCTGATGTCTCTTGCTCCTCCTGTTTCTCTTTACTTGGGGCACTTGTTCCATCATGCAGTGATATAATCTGTGTTAGACTTTCTACACAAAATCCTTCACTTTGCGGTATTCCATAACTACAGCTTCTATTTTTTAACTTCTACTTTACTAATCTTCTGTTCTATGTTACTTCTTTGTAATCTTATTTTTCCATGTGAAATTTTCCATACCTGGATGTCTGTGCATGTATTTCTTTTCAAATATCTTTGGGACTGTTTTTTTTTTTTTTTTTTTTTGGATTGATTAATTCGGATTTCTCATTTGTGTAAACACTGCACCATATCAGATCTCTCATCCTTTACCATGTCCATATTTCTTTTTTAAACTTTTCATAAATCTCTAAATTTTGTTCTGTATATTTTTGCACTTCCTCTTTTCCAAATGGGCCAAGGTTTCTTGGTCCATATAATGTTTTTCATAAATTTGTTATCTAAATGAACACAAATTTGCATTTGAAGTTTTTGACAGCTTTTCTTGTGCAAGTATTTTTCTTTCCCCTAATTTCTCTCTTAATCTTTTTTATATATCTTCTATCTGGAAATTCTGGGCTTCTTGCATAATAGTAATACTACAAAATGTATTTCTTATTCTCAATAGTTTATTCTATTTTCTCTATGGCTCTTTTTTGACCTGTCAGTCTTTTTGATTTTTGTGGTCTTCTACTTTCTTGTACAACAGGGGGGATCTTCCCCATCTGCCTAGCCTAGCTCCAGTGTAGGAATGTTTCCATGTCTTGAGGATTCTGCACTGTCATTTTCTCTTGGGGCTTGTGCACTCAGCTATTTTTTTTATTTTTAACGTACTTCTGTCCATGATATATGCTATACAAAATACACCTCAGGATTCAATAAAGTCCATGTAGGCTCCATGGAGAGCCAAAACGGAATGGTTCCATGTATACAGCCATGATCTAACCTTGGCTAAGTGCCTTGCATATTAATGGTGTGGGGCACCTAAGGGAGGCTTTTTGGTATAAAACCTCACAGAAAAACACTGATAATGAATCTGTGTAACACTGACAGCACACCTGCAAACCTGTCAACCCATTAACCTGACAGAAAGGAGCACAACAAGTATTTCTGGAGCTGTGTATGCAATTATTCCACTAGTTTGGATTTCTTATTTTTTTTTCTTTTTAAGTGCATGTTTGCACAATGCACCACATTATCTGGCCAGGGTCTATATTAGAACATTGAAGTTTCAAAACTTCGAATGTTCTAATATCGACCCCTATTCAGTAAAAGATGAAAATATCGAAGCAACATAAAAACAAATTTATTCCTAGGGAAAGAATTTGGTTGTCCATTTCTGTTGCTTTGGTATTTTCAGCACTGTGGTGGAAGGTTATGGGTCAGGTTCAGGTAAGTGTGTGATTGAGTGTGGGTTAGGTTAGTTAGGGTTAGGGTGTGGGTTAGGTATGTGTGTGATTGTGTGGACATGAGGGTTAGGGCGGGTTAGGTGAGTTAGGGTTAGGGAGCGGGTTAGGTATGTGTGCGATTGTGTGGACATGAGGTTAGGGTGGGTTAGGTGAGTTAGGGCTATTGTGCGGGTCAGGTAAGTGTGCAATTGTGTAGACATGAGGGTTAGGGTGGGGTAGGTGAGTCAGGGTTATGGAGCGGGTGAGGTGAGTGTGCGATAGTGACGGACCTTAGGGTTAGGGTTTGGGTTAAGGTAAGTGGATAGTTAGTGGTGTGTGTATAGTTTAGTGTAGGGTTAGGTGTAAGATTTTAGGTGTACGTGTGTGGATTGCTGTTTGTTTGGTGTGCTTGTGTTGTGTGTATGTGTTTTGGAACAGCGGTTGTGTTCTGTATGTTCGATGTTTTCAGCTTTCGCTGAATAGGGGTCGATATTAGAACATACAAAGTTTTGAAACTTTGATGTTCTAATATAGACCCTCTAGCTATTCTTAGCTCTGCACACCCATGTATCCTACATGCACCAGACATCTAAAAATAGAAACTGGATGTATCAATTGTTTTAGCTGCGTGATGCTGGGCACCACTCAAACCCATGCAGCAAAGCTGTGCTATGATTACAATAGCACCTTTGCATTATTTGTGAAAAAAACATGAGTTCCCTTTGCTCCCCTTGTGGTGTGAAAGGTTGAGTGATTACTTATAGTGTAGTAGGTCCCATGTTCAAGTCTTGGGCAGTGATGCATTTTATATATATTGCCATAAAACATTGTTAAGTCACTGAAACATCCATTCACTTTAAATTCAATTATTGCTTTATTTAGAAATGATGCATGATGCTAAGCATCGCTTAAACATGGGTAATGTTTTTTTCTAAGTTTGAGTGATGTTAAGTGACACAGCATGTTTTTAAAACTCCCAGTATGATGCTTAATGGTGGGAATGCATCCTATTTAAAGGGTAATTGGCAGTAATTGCTCAGTATTCATTGGAGCCTAATTTTGCTTGTGGGTATGGCAGTCATGGGGCAAGGTATGCATTTACAGGCACAATGTTGGGGTGTTCAGGAGTCTACGATTTTTATTGGACTCCTAGTACAGCACCATGGAACTCAGCTGCTGCAGGAGAAACTACATTGGCTTAGAATGCAAGTCCAAAGCCTGAAATAGTTTGGCCCTGGACCCGACCAGTGCAAATGGTATCCCCCACACTGGGGAGCAGTGTCATCACCACTTTGATGACCTGTGATGAAGGACGAGGGATACTTTGGATCAGTGGATGCAAGAGGCACAAGTGGAGAATACCCCACAGATATGTAATTATGTTTTCTAGTAATTTATAGATATATAAGCTGAATCTGTGCAAAACTGGTATGCATAATGGTTTCCCTCTCTTACCACAGCTGCAGAAGAGAGGGCTTGCAACATGCGGTCCTATGCAAGGCATTTGGCCAGGATGAGGCAAGTGTGTGGTATGTAAGAAAATCAATACAGTACTAAATGAATGAATAAATTAATAATAAAAAAGTACAGATATTGCAGTCTTAGTCATATATGAAATACTTGGAAAATCATAGACTTTCATTAAAGTAACAGTGCATATCTGAACTGTAAAAGCAAGTAAAAAGCAAGTAAGCATGCAACACTGTATAGCATACCTTTCAACCATTACTTAATGTTGCTGAATACCCCGACTTACTCGATATTGTGATCTGCTGATTGTCAGAAATATGCTGTAGATTGCAGTCAATAACTGTTTAGGGTAAACGTGTGTATTAACAGAAGTCCTAAGCAGCTATCCATATGTGTAAATGCATGATTTTAAACAACATGAATCAATAAAATCTAAAAGGAGACAGTGCTGCGATAATGCTGTATTTCAAATAAAATGTTCAGTATTACTGTAGTCACTGCTTGTGGGTTCTAATCTCACATTAGCCATGTGAAAAAGTGTGCTATTTTCAATACTGTTTTAGCATTTCATTAATAAAACATAACCATGCTTGCATGTAAAGTGCACACCCATAGACCTGTGCCTTGAATGTCTAGCTGTGAAATGTAATCAGTGTACATGGACATACCTCTCAACTGTCATAATTTTTGCAGAATGTACTTAAAATTGTCCCATATGTGTGGTCTGTTTGGTATATAATCTTGTTTTCCTGGCCAGTCTCTGGCAAATTTGTGAGGATCAATATCAGAAAAAAAATTCAGACCTCTGAATTGCAGATATTAGTCATCTCTAAATATGCATTTTAATGCCAAATCTGTTATCAGAATACCTTTCTACTATTGTAAGAGCACACTATGCAAGAATGATCCCTATTGCTGTGTCTTTGTCTCACCTTTATGTATGGCTTGGGCCAGAATGTCTCATGCTAAGAGGTTGAGAGGTATGTACATGGAACACCATATATCCATTATAAGAAACATTGGATGTTTGCTGGACGTAATATGATCTGAACTATAGTGTGTATGTGTAAAGAACAGGGTAGTATTTCAAATAATATATGTCATAGCAGTCAGGAGTGTTACAAGTAAAATCTAACATATATAAAAGTACTTATTTTTAGTATGTTTTGCTATAGTGTCTGTGAAGTTACTAATGCCTTCCTTTTTCTCTCTCACCCCACTCCTTCTCCACTTATTTATTTAATCGGTATATTTACTATTATCATTTGTTATTATCATATCATTTGATATTATCTCTTATGTTGTCCTCATGTATAATTTAATATTGCTTTGTTGTTAAATACATTTTCATTTACATTATTTATTGTTGTGTTCCTCATTATATTATTTTTCAATTTTTCCATTATTTATTATTGTTTTATTTTATCTTATTCATTACATTTGTTTGGATTACTGTTTTATTTCCTTTATGTTTCTATTTTATTTACCACAGCACAACAAGGCAGGCCGGTTCCTGGTGACCCACCTGCATTGGGTCCCCCAGCTGAGGCACTGTGGCTCAGCATGTCTGGGCTGCAGCCTGGTGGCAGCCCCACCATTGCTCCTGCACAACCTGCTCCTTCAGGTAGTTCCATCCCACAGACCGGGAGTGTGCCCCCCTACAAGTGAAGGCAGATGGGATGCCTGTGTCACTTGTGTACAACTGCCAGGTATGGTGCATAAGCTTGTTCAGCAGACTGTGGGCACATGCCTACGCCAGATAAAGAGCATGCTGTCCATCCTAGTGCAGCAGGCTGGCCACAGGCACCAGCATCAGCCACTGCATCCACAGGATCAGTGAAGGTGCAATGCTGACAGTTCCATGGGTGAGGACTTGACTCACGCTATTACCATGTCTGACGTCCATGAGACCCGGCCCCCCCCCAACCAAGGTGTTCATCTCCCTCTTGTGTCCTTCTACAATCCTGTATGCTGTCTCGTATGTCTTGTCTGTCTGCAAAGGCTTCCTCACCTTCCCAACTTACCTTTCCCATACATACCTATTTCCCTTCCCCAACATTCCATAAAGGGCACCTGTCCCAGAAAAAAATATTGTCCCATACATAGCTCTCCATTTCATGTGTGTCCACTGCCACACTTAATTTGGTCCAATTGGCTTGACAATGCACTTATGTTGTTGTCACCCCTCTCTCTGGGGGTGACAGTCCAAATTCAGCTAAAAATCTTTGCAAGTGCACAGTTGCTGCTGTTGAAGAAATGGATAGCTATGGTTCTTTCCTACTTCCTTCCTGTACATTCCTACCTGCCCTTCACTATGTTTTCCCCATGCTTGCACCCCATTTCACCACTTTCCTATCTCAATTTTCTTTTCTTTAAAAAAAAAATTGTGTGATGCTGCACTTTGCTCAGCATCGCTAAGCTAAGCTAAATGGCAGTGTATTATTACAGGTATGTAAAAACATAATAAGCATGTTCAAAAAGTTCACCTATGCCTTATTTCAAACCCAGTAGCATCTGACTTGGAAAATAGCACATCAACCACCAAACCACACAGCCAGTTAATTAGCACATGTGTTGTAAGCAAAACATAGTAATTGTCATTTTCTCATCACTAAGAGTGTTCACATGATGCAATTGGGCAGCAAATCTGCTAAAAGATTAATGCAATGGTAGGAATTTAACTGGGAATCTGTTAGAGAAATACATCACTATAAAACCATACACATAGTAATAGATGTAAGCGAGGTATATAACAGTTCAGTGTGTAATTATCTGTACAACATGTAAAAACAAACCTACTAGATTGCTAACTCTATACCTCAATCTGTGAAATGCTATGAAAACATTTATTTTTTGGTTCACATGGTCATGGGTTCAAATACAGCTATGTCTAGCATTGAAAAATGCATGTATGTGTACATCAACATTATAAATTGCAATATGTATGACTGTGTCATCGCCTATTTATCCACTCAGTGTAGTTCAGATGGAATGTCTGCATCGAAATAATGAAGATCAAAGGCCTACAGATAGGAACACATTTTAAATATTGCTATTACAACCCTAGAAAGTGCCTAGAATGTCAGGTTATGCGTTAGCATGAATTCTCAGAGGAATTTAAAGTATGTAATTCAAATGAGGCTCATTAATTCCAGATTGCAGTCCTCAATGATTTGCCAGAGATATTCCAACCACAGGTGTAAATGTAACAGCCATAAATATGGAATTCATGCTAGAAGCAAAGGTTGCCAGCACACACATTCCACATGACTACCATGATATTATACATGACTTGGCAGTTTCTCAAGTGGTTGGCGTTATGGTTAAAGTACCCCTGCCTTGTTCTAGGCCACACCAAGTATGTTGCCTTTTATTCTGTTAATGATACCTGTGGCTAATATACGTACCTTAAACACATACCATAATTTCCAGTGGGATGAGCTTTCTCAGTCTGGCTCTGGCTGTTAAACAAGGCTGCCACAGGTCCCACAGTTACTCTCCTGTGTTGTCATCCTGCAAAGTCTTCACCCTCTCTGTCTGTGCTTATTGCCAGCAGCAGCTTCCACCTGTATCACACACATCTGTATGTAATAAGTAGCTGCAATGAACATTCTCTCTGTGCTGATGTATCTTTAGCCCACTAATTTTCATCTCAGCATATAAGAAAGGGAATGGAATCTACATCAATGCCTTATATCATTTCAGTAGTTACATGGAATTGGTTGATTATACTACAGATCAGCTGTGTAGGCTGCATTTAGCATTTCTGTAGCACAGATTGGTTCAGATGCAATCAACTGCTAATGAGAACCACCATAAAAAGGCAAATTTGTAGCTAGGCAAACCAGTGTGGATAAGAGTTACTTTTTATGTCTAACTCATTGACACAGTATCTTTCAGCAGAGGAGTGCTATACTCCATCAGTTATGTATCCATTTTGTTTCCTACATGATGCATGTTTGAATATACCCAGGAAGAATGTTGATGACATAAGTAATCCTTTGTTAGAACTCTACTCATGACATGGCATTGATCATTCTACAGTCCTGTTAGACATACAGAGGATGTAGAGTACACCAAGGGTATAATGTTGTGCGATAACTAGGTACACAGGTGCCCTGTGTTCTTCCTTCCTTTGATAGCAGTTGTAATAGTACACTGCTGTTTTCTTGGCACTATTGTTTACTTTTATTTTTTCTGGGGGTATCTTTCCTGCTATGGGGCACTTTACAATGGACTGCTGTGTTGGGTGTGTGAGCATATGTGAGTATCTGTCATAGCACAAACAGGAATATGTCACTATTGCTCTATCCTAATTGTGCCTACACCCTTTTATATTTTTGGTCCACTGTTGAATATACACTGTGTAATCAAGTGGTGAATACTGAGAGCCTTCCTTTACTGCTGTATCTCTACATAGTTTACTCATATGTATGTGATCCTTATATCTGTTCTCATTTCTTTGTACTTCAGTAAATATTATGCCTGCACGTCACAGGCCACCATTTTCTGAAGCGGAAAATGACCTCATCATTCAGGCGTAGTGACAACATTATCAAGTCATGCTGTCCTTAGGAAGGACAAACAGGTTAGAATGTGCAGCCCTGTGGAATGAACTGATGCACAACATCAATGCCATGGGTCATCAAAATCATAGCTATGAGCAGGTGCAACACCATGCCACAGGCATGATCCATGCAGCAAGAAGGCAGAAAGCTGACATGTCCAGGGATCATCAGGTCACTGGTGGTGGGCTTGCAGAAAAATCTCCCCTCACAGCCACAAAGGAATTCCTGGCAAACCTTGCTATACAGAACAGTTCCCAGACATCCATCAGCCAGTATATGCTGTGGACGTGGGTGTCATCCGTTTCTCTCAAGAGGAGCTTCCAGGTATGCTTAGTTAGATCAGCAGTAGAATACTGTTGCATTCATCCTTGCAAAGTGCATATAGTTTTTCATGAGTGTCAGGTATTTTTGGGGGGAGAAGTAAGTTAGCTGCAGTTTTAAGCTCATCTAGAGATTGTCACCCACGTACCTTTTAACATTGCAGTTGCTGTGGAAATGAGATTATCGGATGCATTATCCCCCTGTTAAACTGTAACATGTAGTGCTTTTGCTATTACCTCCCCCTCAACTTTTTCAGGACTGTCAGGAATTGGAAGAGGCCATGCTCCTGCTGCTGGTAAGCAGAATATTGTTATGTCAGAAATATAGATATATTTCAATGTATTAGCTGAAGTGTCATCCCAGGCCTGCTGGCTGGCTAATATACTGTCTGAATAATTGTCAGCTGTACGGATATTTTCTGAATGTCCACCGTTTAGACTCATAGCTCTGCCTTGCATGTATGACCATAGTGATTGACTTGAAAACTATTGTTAAGACATTAATGATTGCCATAATGGTCAACTGTACAGATTTTTGCAAAATGTCCACAGTGTACATTATTTATTCTTTTTTTTTTTCATAAGATTGTTGTTTTCTGATTAATTATTTCCAAATCATCACAGATTGGGTTAGAAAATAATGACCACATGTCCTACTCTCTGAAGTTGGGAGGTATAAAGTATGTAATAGTGACAGCAGTGTATACAGCTTAACATATATTGTACCATAGTAATGCAGAGCATAGTAGTGCAGGTATTAATATATTGCTTTTTCCTTTTTATCACAGGGACCATGGAGGTTGTTCTGTGTTCCATACACCACCTGATATCAGTGTATCTTCAGATTCTGCTGATGATGGTAGCCAAACTGAGGCACAGCTGGGGGTTGCAGAGGCTGAATCAAACATAGAAGTTTACACCCTCAGCAACCCTCATTATCACTGTACATGGCCAGTATGCATATGCATGCCCAGTTCCCTAAGGCCACAAATATTGGACAGTTGAAGGGTAGGGATATTGAAAAGGAAGTGTGGCTACTGTGGCGTCAGTGATTGTCAACACTGGGGGCCATAGCCAAAGTATTGGTGAGGTTCCATACAGGTGGATTGAGGGGGGCACTTTCAGGAGGCCTGCTGTTCCTCCACCACCTGTTGCAGGTGTCTCATCATGTGTCACTCAGTGTATGTTTAGGGTGATCATGGAGGCACAGAGACATTTGGAAAGGAACTACCAACAATTGCTCAGGCTTGTGGATGGAGCACAGTTTCTCATCCGTGACTGCCTGCACCGTTTTTCTGATACCCTGGATTGGTTGACTGAATCAGTGGAAACAGATAGGTCTGAGACAGATTGGAGACTATCTGTCATGGAACGCACCTTCCCTGTAATGGAATGTCTGACTGAAGTTGAGTGTCAGCCTTGTGGGTGTAGGTCAGCAACTACATCTGCTGAGAGTCAACGTGGCCGTATCCAATCACTCTCTCATAGTGGCAGTACATCCAGTGCTCCAGAGGGAAGTGTGTTATCCACACCAAGACATAGCAGGCCATTGGGTCATCATTCTGGATGTTCCTGTGAAGGACACATGTCTGGCAGACATCATTCATCTTCAGGTATTAGCACAGCATCTAAACCTGAGCGTGGATTTGCCAGTGCAACTCCTGGCAGAGTCAGTTTTCTTGTTCGGGGGTAGAGACGACGAACTGTCAGCTCTACCATGCATGGCTCATGCTGTTCAACAAACAGATATGTAGGGCTAGCATTGAGTTTGGCTATGTTCATGCAGCACTTACACACCAATGTCGCATTGAGGGCACCTACAGACATGCATACAACATTTCCATGCTCCAGCTTGCCTGCTTTCCTTGCTTACTCACACACACACTAGCCAACCTATTGGGTCATCCTAGGCCTCCTGCAAATGATGATAACTGCTCCACAGGGGGACTATCTACATTAGTAAGAATTCCTTTCTTCTATTGGTGCTGTTGGCATGCTACTTGCACTGGTCATTTGCATATACTGTACTTTGCCATTTATACTGTGGATAGCATGATACTTTGTCTATGTTAAAAAGGATGCTGTTGTAAGGCCTGTGGAGTCACATTATGAAATATGCATCATGGAAATATCTACATTTCTCTTTCAGGATTGTGTAAGACACACCTATGGGTACACATCTACAATCTACCCATCAACATCAGAGCACAGGATTGTATGCCAGCACAGAAGCCAAATGTCATCAAAATGGTAATACAATATAATGTTCAGTTTTGCATGCATTTTGACTTGGGTTACGAGGTTCACAGGATGTGACTAGGGTAGTGACATGATGGTAATTAGGAACATAGCTGTTGCATCACAATATAATGCTCAATGTCAGATGACATAGATGTCCAAGGTTTGTCTAGCAAGGCCCACAGTGGCAGCAATCCATGTTAGATAACATTTTCACAGCAATTCATGCAGTCTGCCCTTCAACAGAGTAACGGAGGAGCTGTGCTTGACATAGATGTGAGGCCTACTACAGGGGAGTGTCAAACTTTTAGAGATATTCCTGTACCTCCAGCATGTCCTATGTATGTCATACTGTACATTTAGGTTCCTGGAACATGCAACTGTAGTCCCATATTAGTTCCCACAACTTCCATGTGTTGTCTAGTTGCTTGAAAGGTATTGTAGCCTTGCAAGGCCAAAGTACTTACTGCAAACTTCAACAAGTTTTCAGTGACTGCACAGACATCTACATCTTCACAGCAAAGGGTGCCTACAAAGAGTGTGTTTTATGCTGTGAACCCCAAGGGTTTAGCAGCATGACCCTTACTTTGCTGGAGTGTGTAAGCCTGCTCCTGTGACCATCCTAATAATGGTATTATGGTTCAGGCAACTGCCATATGCCTGGCAGAGCAGTGTACTCAATCTATCTTGATATCCCACACTGTCAGGTACTGTTTTACCTTAGACTGACACCATAAACTTAAACATGTACACATCTGTCAAGCCACTTCGTAACCACAGCCTGTTGTGATGTATACAAAAGCAATAATCAATTGCTAATGTCATTAGCAGTGTCAGTTGAAGAGAAGTGGGCAGCATCCCATAGGCTGATATAAAATTCTCCGAATAACATTCACTAACAGCTCACACATACCAAGTTGGCTGCAGTGAGAATAGAACCAATACCTATCTACATTTATAGAATACTGAACAGCACACATACACCAAGTTGGCTGCGAGAGAACAGAGCCCCTACTTACCTAAAATTATAGGCTACAGAATGCAGTGTTTATTACACACACCACAGCTCAAGTCTGACATTAACATGACTTTAGATAACCATATAGTAGATGACATAAGCAGGCTGTGTGGAGGACAAGTGTTTGGAGGCCTGCATCAACTGCAAGGACCAAAACAGTGCAAAACCATGCCATTCTGGAATTCACACATATACTTTTGTTTATGGAAAAATGCAAACATTTGGCTGCAGCAAGAATAAAACCCCTACTTATCCAAGTTTACAGATTACAGAACGCAGTACTTAACACACATGCCACAGCTCAAGTCTGACATTAACCTGACTTTAGGTAATCTTATAGTAGATGACATCAGCAGGCCTTGTGGAGTACATAAGTTTGGAGGCCTGCATCAACTGGAAGGCCCAAAACAGTACAAACCCATGCCAGTTTGGAAGTCAATGTGTGACTCTCACTTGTTTTTTTAGGGAGATGCACACATACACATGTACACACCAAGTGGGCTGGAGTGAGATTAGAATTCATACCCATCTAGGTTTACAGACTACAGAACACAGTACTTAACACATGCACCATGGCTCAAGTCTCCTTCATAAATGACTGCAGGTGAACTAATGGTAGAGGACCTAACCAAGCCCTGTGATGAACAGCTTGGGAGACCTGGAGAGTCACATTGCTTCTTACTGTCATCTGCGGCTAGTAGCCTAGCAGTCAGATAACTGTTTATTAGCCTAGCTATGTGACAATACCTGTATTGAGCTTATGTGCCTGTTTGCATTTGGATGGGCAAGCCTGTGGCACAATCAATTTTCCCTGTCCATGA
This sequence comes from Protopterus annectens, assembly GCF_019279795.1. Lineage (NCBI taxonomy): Eukaryota > Metazoa > Chordata > Ceratodontiformes > Protopteridae > Protopterus > Protopterus annectens. The sequence goes on along the minus strand of NC_056733.1, from coordinate 1,354,676,734 downwards.
GTGGGCACACAACATTATACATTACACAGCTTGTTCAGTTGTTGATGAATGTGTGGTGAAATCTAGCAGACACAGGGGCCTGTAGTGAATGTGGGTGCTGTTGCTGGTATATATATGTACTTCAGTATATATGTACATATTCTTATAGTGTGCCATACATTTTCAAGGTTTCCACATGCAGTCTTAGGGAGACATGTGGTCTGGAATAGTAGGGCACTATAACTCTCCATTGTCCAGATGTTTGTAGCAAGTACACGGGTTTGACTCATATTTATGTGTGCTTCACAATGAATTGTGGTTTGCTGTCAAATGTGTCATCATTTAGACATGAAGTGAGAGAAGACTGCCAGAAATCTGACCTTCAGACTTCACAATATTCCTCCAAATGCAGCACGCTATTCTATACACTTCAACATTTTGTATGTGCATTATGTAAAAAGTAGATCTCTTACTTTTGGTCCTTTGTCCAGCATTATCTGTGGCTTAGTGTAGCTTTCCTGTATATGAGTTGGGTATGGAGGGCACTACAGACACACACACACACACACACACACACACACACACACATATATATATATATATATATATATATATATATATGGAGAGAGAGAGAGCGAGACAGAGCTGTATACCTGCTTACCTCGGGATTGCAACCCTGAGCACCATCACACAAGCTTATTGCCTTACTCCTTTGAGCCACAGAGGCAGCTTGACAGAAAGAGGATCATTCATCACACAATCACCTGTATAAATATGTACATTGCTATTCCTCAGTTATCTAACGCATACAATGTAAGATCGAATTCTATAATGCAGCTACACTTGAAGATACCTTTCACTGTCTAACATGTCGCTACCTCCAAGAAACCCTACTACTTGGAGACCTTAACATACACTGGAATACCTGTTCCTCAGACTCCCCAACCACCCATGTTAACCTGCATGCATTCTCACAAATTATCACAATCCCTACCAGGATATGTAAACCGAACCAAAATGAAAGCGTACTTGATGGGATACTTATAAATAGTCATCCCCAAATGTACACCTCTGGGACCATCCCTGATGACCTAAGCAATCACCTTCTCACCTATATTATTAAGCACAAAGCCATCAACTACCAACAACCCCTACTTAGAATGGTAAGAAACAAAAAATACTTTATCCCCACCAAATTCCAACAAGAGCTAACTAAACTCATGTAAATGGTCAATTCTAAAACACCTCCCCTTAGATGAAGCAGTCGCATACTTTAACAACAAATTCCCAGAAATCCTTGATTCTCATCCACCCGCCTGCTCAACAAGAACTAAGGCAAATACTAAGCCATGGCTTTCCAAAGAGTCTAAACTAAAAATCACCCTTATAAAGAAAGCATGGGCATTATGGCGTACTACTAAAGACCCTCAAGATCACATTAAATATAGGCAAATAAGGAACAACACTAAAAAAACATTCTACAATACAAAAAAACTACTTCTATAATCTACAGGAAAGAAATCAAAACAACCCTCAGAAGATCTGGGCAGGTTTAAATAAACTATTACATTCTTGACACACTTCCACCCCAATCCCTGCAGCCACCACTGATAAACCTTCTGTGGAAGTCTCTGACAGTTTTAACCATTTCTTTACTGAGACTATTCAAGCCCTAGTGAGCCTACTACCTCGCAGCTCCCCTAGCCATGAAAGTGACACCCCCAGAAACCAACTCACATTTAGATTCCAACCAGTCACCACCTCTATACTTTGATTAAAAAACTAAAACCAGCTACACTCTCCGCTGATCAACTCACTGCCAAGTATCTACAAAAAGCAGCTGATGCCATTGCTTACACCATCTCAATCGAACAATAACAGAAGCTAAAATCCCTTCCTTCTGGAAAATATCCTATATAATTCCACTTCACAAAAGAGGTAACTTTACTGAGTTATCCAATTATAGGCCAATAGCAATACTATCCCCACTTGCAAAAATTATGGAAAAATGTATCCATAGACAACTGATGCACCACCTAACTCAGAATAACCTCATGGCAGACTCCCAGCATGGCCTTCGACCTCACCACAGCACTACTTCAGCCCTTCTAGCCTTCTCCAACACCATAAACCTTAATTGCAATAATAGTAACATATTCTCTGCCCTCTTATTGGATCTCCGCAAGGCATTTGATATGATAGATCACCAATTACTAATTCACACCCTGAAAACTTTCTGCCTAGATACTACAGCCATTCAATGGTTCCAATCTTATCTGAATGATAGACAGCAGGCTGTCCTTTGGCAAAACAAACTTTCTAAACTCCTACCCAACACTCTAGGTGTACCCCAGGGATCTATACTAGGGCCCCTTCTATTCTCCATCTTCATTAATGACCTTTGTACTGCTATCCCTAAAGTCAGCTGTGTCCAATACACTGACGACTCCACACTGATATGTTTGGCCACATCTCCAAATGAGCTGTGGTCAGCTACACAAACCACCTTCAACACAATTGAAAACTGGCTTTCTGGTTGTCATCTGATCCTAAATCCCCCAAAAAACTAAAATGTTGCTTTTCTCACCAACACACAGGTCTACTGCATTCACTTTTACCATAAAACTAATAATGGCACAATAATCTCCCCAGACTACTCTACAAAACTGTTAGGTGTTATCATGGATAATAATCTTAAATTCAACCTACATGTTAATCAATCCATTAAGACCATCAATAAAAAAACTAGGCTCACTTTACAGGATAAAAGCCTTCTTAACCCCTCCTGCTAGATTTGCCATAGCTCGCTCTCACCTACTTTCAAAACTCTTCTGTATGCATCCCCATTACTCTCCAATCTAAACAAATCTATCCTTAACAAACTCTCTGTCTGCTGCAACCATATCGCTAGATTTGCCACTGGCCTGCCTTATAGGACTCATCATTGTATCAACCTAAACCAGCTTAAGTGGCTAGAATTACCCAGCTTGATCCAGTATAACCTTATGATTACTGTCCATAAGATCCTTTACAATCCAGACAATACTCCTGCTCTTAAAAATATTATCAACCCCTATCACAATCCCCGACCTTTTCGATCCTCTAATAAACTACTAGTCTAGACTATCAAAACTAATAACTCTGCCGATGACTCTCTCTTCGCAAACTCTGTAGGCAGATAACTCTCTCCCACCTGAAATTACTTTGCTCACCACCCAGAGTCAATTAAAGACTAGACTCAAACAACATCTGACACTAAACTGGCTATGTCAATGTAGCAAACCTGACTAACTCTCCTTGACAATGAGATAAAAACAGTAGTTTTAGCCTACCTGTGGCACTAATCCTGACCTATACTTACGTTTAACTCTAAACTTGTTTAGGTATGTAACCACTGTAAATATTGCATCTGAAACTTACTGTATGAGTTAATAACAGTATTTTTATCTGACCTGTGTTACTTAATGATGACATACTCTCGGGATTTTCTTTAACCCTGGAACTTTACGCAACCTCAGTAAATATTGTATCTTAAACTTAACTGCTTGTTTAAGTATGTTAACTGCCATAAATATTGTATTTTTAATCTAAACTGCATACCCTGGAGCTTTTCTCCCTGCGCCTTTGCTGAAAATGGACATGTATCCAGTCGGACTATCCCTGCCAACAAATATAAAATAAAAATAAAATAAATAGATAAATAAATATTACTGTCCTGAGACTGTGTGGCGTACTAATTGTGTCAAATGCACATATAGCATAGATGAGCTACTGTTATTGCAGTTACAAGGGGACACTGCTGTTTTGAGGGGTGGGGGAACAAACCACATGTTCTGTTAGGATACACAGTAGTCTATCATTTAATCTCACTTTCTAACACCTCTCTTGAGTGATGTACCAATAATCAGTTGCAGTAGGACTGCATTAATATTCCATGTATGAGGCCTACTGATTACAAATGGAGACATGATAATGGAATAGGTGTCGGTAGTCCCATGTGGATGCAATTTCTGTCCAAATACCACTCTATAGTTACCTGCATAATATAGTAAGTCCATAGCTATAATGACATACAATAATAATCCACTAGAATACTGTGTAGGTTATGGACTTACTTTGCAAATACAGCAGTTGACACAACTGTAGTTCAGGGCTGACTCTGTCGGATGCAAGCAGTATGCAGCCAATACGTGGATAGGTACAGGATGTGTGAGTTACCTGGAATCAGTTTTAATATATGTATGTGAGTAGGTGAAAGGTATTAGTCCCTAGGTTGTCAGTGAATCATCATCATCATCAGCCCCCTTTTTTCCCCATTTTTCTACATGGGGTCAGGGTATTGTGTTAACTGTTGCCACCTCACGATTTATTGCCACCCTCCTGCCTTCTTCAACTCTCATGCTTGACTGTCGCAGATCTTCTTTCACACAATCCATCCACCTCTTTGCTGGATGTTCTCACTTCCTCTTACCTTCTTCCTGTCTGTCCCAAATCTTCCTCACCAGATTGCCTTCTGCTTTTCTACACATGTGCCCAAACCACCATAATCTGTTCTCTTTGATCTTTTCTGCAATTGGAGCTACTTTGGCTTCTGCTCTTATGTCCTCATTTCTTTGTCTGTCCCACAGTGTTGCCAGTGAATGTGCTATGCATTGTCTCCTAGCCAAAGATAGTGTACAGAGCATGCCTACATCTGTCTACAGGGACATCAGTAGGGGCTTCCTCCTCTGCGTCCTCCTGTGACTGTGGCTGTGGTGACCTAGGCACTGGTGGGGGGCTATGTATCCATTCCATTTGATGATCCTGCTGCAGATGTTTCCACAGGATCAGATTTTGTAGCATAACACATACTGTGAATATCTGTGCACATGTGCATGGAGAATATTGCAAGACTTCTCCGGATATATTTAGGCACCAAAACCATGACTTTAGAAGCACACACTCTGTGATGTTTCTAGTTTGTGTGTGTGCCTCATTATGGTGCTCTTTCATGGGTGTGTATGCATTCCTGATGGGTGTCATCATCCACGGTTCCTGGGTGTAGCCAGCATCTGCCAGTAAGTGGCCCTGTGTAATGTCCCCCCTAGCAAACGTCTGGTACAGCTGTGATTTCTGCTAGATATGGGTATCATGATAACTGCCAGGGTTGCCAGCATACACATTCATGATACTACTGTGGGCATTGCATACAACTTGACATTTGATGGAGTGGTATCTCTTGCGGTTAACGTAGATTCTATCCTGTTCACAAGGTGGTGCCTTGATGTGTACATGAGTGAAACCTATGGCATCCAGTACTTCAGGTAGAACTGTTGCATATTGCTGGCCTTCACCTCAGAGGAGAAGATATGTGCTCATTGGCATGTGGGAGCATAGCATCCAGGAATTGGTGGAGTATCCTGGATGCTGATGCCTGTGACACCCCATCACGTCCCCAGTTAGTCTTTTAAAAGCACCTGTAGCTAGTATCCTAAGGGCTACACATACCTTAGTTTCAACTGAAATGGGTTCCCCTCTGTTAGCTCTGGCTCTGAGTTGAGGGCAACAGAGCTCAGTGTGTTTTAGCAATATGTCTCTGCCCACCCTATAGTGCTCTGCAATCTTCAGCTCATGTAGAACCTGGAAGGTTATCCTGGACCTGAACACTCTTCTCCTTCACAGCCTAGGCCTATTGTCAGCAGTACCAGCAGCACTGACTTCAGCCTCTAGCACATACAGATATAGAATAGCTGCAGCAGTCCCTAGCATTATCTCATTTAAAATCTCCAAGTCTCTACTCCAATGGTTCAGAGTATTGAGGGAAAATCAGAATGTAGGGTATATGCATACTTTATACAGTTCTGGAGTAGGTCAGCCATGTGGGGTTGATTAATTATGAAGCAGTTCACCTGCTTAGGATATAATTGTCATGATTTAAAGGCCCTATGTTAGTGCGCACCATGCAGCATAGCTATGCAAAACTGTAATAATAATTGAATACATCCAGTCTCCATTTATAGCTGTCTAGATCATGACTGGGACAGGGGTGGTCTGATTGTGGGAACAAACCAAGCTACACCCAAACCATTTGTGGCAAGCAGTGCACTGTGCAAACATGTGCAGTAAGCAAAAAAAACTCCTAAAACTGATATGACATGCCCCCCCCCTCGGATGTCATCCACATCCACTGGGAATATAAACACCTTGTAAGAGTCTATAAGAAGTAGATATCCATACATGATTGCTCCCTTTAGCAATTTAACACATCCGTGGCATGTACCCCTCATTTGCATAATATTTATGCTGACAGCATAGAAACTACAGAGTTCATAGCCATGTAAGCTGGTTAGCAGCACAACAGCATGATTGTACAGTCCTGAGGCAAGATCTTACAGTACTCATGTCTAGAGTGCATTATACTGTTTTTTTACATATTTTGCTTTGTTTTATGTTAAACATGTTTGCGCAATGCAGCGTATAGTACAAACGTGGGAATTCAAAAAAAATTAGTATTAATATTAGTTTGGCATATTTCCTGTTGTTTCCAGACATCCACAGTGTATGAATCAATCAGTTATGTATAGGATGTTACCTTTTCGGGGGGATTATGTCCATATTTGTGGACTTTGTAGACTCCTGCACATGGAAATTTTCGGCGTACACTACTAATACGGACAAGGACTCTACACTACTAACATGGACATGGAGTCTACATGGATGCATTATGGGTTGGTGGATCACTCTGCCTGGTTAATTTGCATAAAATTGAGCTACTTAAGCCAAAATTTGCATTTTATGAAAGGTTTCATAGTTGTGAGTGCGTATGCATGATTGTGAGCTGCTACATGGAGTTTATTGAATCTAAAATTGTCAATGCAGGTGTGTGCATCATGGCAGAAAAAAACTTTGTGTAAGCTTTCTTGAATTTGCACTACAGTCTATATGTTGATGCCATCTTGAGTAAGTTTGGGGATGATATTAAAATTGGTAGGACCATAACTAAATATTAATGATTATCAACTACAAAAATATTTGGATAGTTTATATACATGATTTCTAACAAAAGGTATGAGTTTCAATATTCGCAAATGTGCCATTTTGCACTTTATCATTTTATCCTTATATGGTAGCATTGTTGCCTCACAGTAAGACACTGTCCGGTTCGATTCTCAGCTAGAGCGTCTTCTGCGTGGAGACATGCGTGAATGGGCATACCTTCGTTGAAGGTTGTGCATCAGGGCTGGTAACTTGGCATGTAAAAATCAACTACCAATCATTAGCGGACCGGAGTTCCACTGTGGCGACCCCTAACCGGGAAAAGCCGAAAGACACAACAACAACAACCTTGGATAATTAAGTTTGTCTACCTTCTCATGTTACAAATGATTTAGCTATTATGGTAGATATTCATTTGAAATTAGATGTGAATGCAACAAATATTATTAGGAAGTGTTATGATCTCATTAGGAATATACTTCAATGTTTATTTTTAAGTAGAGTCAGGTGTTACTTAAGCTATATTCAACCAGTATTAGACCTATTATTGAATATGGACAGTCTTTCTGTGTGTTAAACATTTCATAAATAAAGATGTTAGAATATACACAGAAAACATTTACTAGGCAGATAGATTACTATAAGAACCTATCCTATAGGGAAAGGCTGGGATGTTTGTTATTAAACTCACTTGCTTATAGGTACTTTAGAAGAAATTTGATTTTAATCTACATATGTTTAAAAATGGTATGATTAAATTTATTGATCTTGATTCTGAGGCCAGAAATAAAAACTTAAAGGTCAGGTTGCCAACTGCAAATTCAAAGTTAAAAAATCTTTGTTTCATTTAAGAGTAGGTAGGTAGGTAGGATTTATAATCTACTACCAAGGCAAATTAGACTGGCAAAGAGCTCACATCTAAAAGTTGCTATTAGAAAACTGGTTTTCAAACTTATGCATCAGGGGCATTAATAAGGCAAAGTATAAAAAGGCCTATGTAGTCCCAGAGTTTGTTAATCAAATTATTGAAATAAGCAGATATAGCTTACTCAGAAGGAACATTTTCACCAAGTGCAGCAGTCTTTGTAGGAGTTATACTCCTTTACCAGTGTTTTCTTGCATAGCATTATGAGGCTCTGAGCTTCACATCATACCTATATAATGTATATTTACCCATCTGGGCATGAAGGTTATGCCAATTAGGACTCATCTCATTATTGTTTTTTAATTGTTGAGTTTTCATGATGTACATACCAGGTAAACATTGTGTTGATTTCTATACAAAGCTGTGTACACTTCTCAGTCTCTGTGGGCAGCAATGCTCAACCATGTTTGGGGGGTAGGGAGGGGTGAAGTACCATTACATTTGCAACTATCTGGACATGGAAGTGCTGCAGAGAATGTTGTTTGAGCACAATACTCCATCATTGTGGGCTGCCATGTTTCATACCTTAAAGTACCATAGGAGCCATAATATTACAGCACCTATATTTTATGAGGTTGACATCCATCACACAAATGAGATGCCTATCAAGGTCTGTCTTTGTGTAGCAGACTAGACATGAGAGAATTGTTCTGTCAGTTCTCTCAAGGCGTTGTAATGATTAATCTAGAAGCTTATGCATGGTCAGTGTTTACAACAACTGCTCATATTGTACTCTGGCTGTGAGTGGGTATGCATTTTCTTCTCATGGATCCCTATTGTGGCTGACATGAGCCACTCATCATCACTCACAACGACCTGGTGGCATATGCTGCAAATGAACCTCAAGCTCTTTGCACACATATTGCAAACAGTACTGGCTTGCCTGTGATCATGGACGCAGTGTTTCAGTATCCCTGGGTTTGTGTTTGACTGTTGCATTTTGATCACTGAAGGCTCTGATTTATCTTTTTTTGTTCATTCATATACCCAGCCAAAGAGAGACAAACATCAGAAGACATTAATGGAAGGGATCCCGCCAGTCCTGGCATTGTGCAAAATATAGATCATAATTACTGGGGATGTTATACATGGAAGTAATCATTATATGTTGTCCTTTTTCATCTTATGACAGTCCCAAATTAGAACTAGTATCCAGAAGGTTATGAGTTTTGTTTGTAGAACACATCACACATTTGCATCTCAGTGAGCCTGCAGGCTGGTGCTTGCGATATAGTTAAAAATGAGAATCATGCAGGTCCTGTGAATCACATTTTCTAATGAAAAGACTGGAAAGTTTATCAGTTTCTAATATGTATGCTCAGCAAATTAGAATGTTAGCAATGTACTTCTTTCTTTGTAACGTGTCTTTTTGCAGTGACAAAGAAGAGGTAATATACTAAGTATCCATGGGACCAGATGGCATCCTGGGCTGTGTACTACATGAACTACAAAATGAACTGACACCTCACCTAAGTGTCATGTTTAATCATACCCTCACCTCAGGCTTCATGCCCACTGAGTGGCGCACAGCTACAGTTATCCCACTCCACAAGGGGGGATCCACCTTGGATGCCGGGAACTACCACTCCATCAGTCTGATGAGCCTGATCTGCAAGGCCATGGAACGTATTATCATGGAGCTTATAAACAAAGATATTGGCAACCTTCAAACAGTGGACCCCACCCAGTTTGGTTTCGTGAAGGGCTGATCTTGGCTCCTGAACCTGATTGACTTCTTCGAATCAGTCTCCAGAGCTGTGGATGAGGGTAAGGCAGTCCACACAGCCTATCTGGACCTCACCAAGGCCTTTGACACCATCCCCCACTCTGGAATCATAGATAAACTTACTAAGCTGAGCATTAATCCTTATGTCACTCGATGGGTTGTCAACTGGCTTACTGACAGAACCCACACTGTAAAAGTAGCTGACTCCAAATCCAGCTCCAGACAAGTGAAAAGTGGAATACCTCAGGGTTCAGTCCTGGGACTGCTCTTGTTTGGCATCTACTTCTCTGAAGTACAGGCCAACACTAAGGGACTCTGGCTAACAAAGTTTGCAGATGACTGCAAACTGGGAGCCATTACTAAATCCCCAAATAATGTGATACTGTACAAAAGGGCCTTACAGAAACAGATGCCTGGTGCCAGAGCCATGGGCTCAAGCTCAATGCCAAGAAATGTATAGTTATCAACTTTGGGAAAAAACATATACCCATGAATTACCACATAGTTGGCAGTACACTAAACACCGAAAGTGTGATAAGAGACTTAGGGACACAGTTGGACAGTGGTCTCACCTTCAATAACCACATCACCACAACAGTCAGGAAATCCTTCTATGTGGCACACCTCATCAATAAGGGCTTTTCATACAGAAAAAAGGAGGTCATTGTCCCACTGTAGTCATCCCTCATTAGACCCATTATAGAATACAGCACCCCATTTGGTATGTACCTCTCAAGACATCTGCAACAACTGGAAAGGCCGCAGAAATACCTCACTAAAAGAATCACAGGCCTAAAGCAGATGCCCTATGCTGACCACCTTAAAAAAACTCCAGCTATACTCTGTTGCATATCATCTACTCAGAGGCGATCTCTGCTTAACATACAAGGTCATGTCAAACCCAGAGCTTTTGGACATGCTACACTTAAAGAAATCCCAATCCCTCAGAGCCACACACTCCAGGGACTAAACCTTGTCATCACGATGAAGAAAACATGCTGGAGGGATAGGTTCCTGACCCAGAGACTCCCCAGACTCTGGAATAGACTGCCCATACATGTCAAGCAGAGTGCCTCCTTGGCCCTCTTCAAAAGGAACCTTGACGATTGGATGGAAGAAAGGAAATTCACCCCGGGGATCACATCAGTCGCCCTGCTAGACAGGGGTCCAGGGAAGTAAATAGTGTGGGAAGAAATAGGCAGGGAATTGTTATGGCTAGGCTTGTATAGACCCTAGGGCCTATAGCCTAGTACCAACCTATGAACCTATAAGAAAATGAGAATGAGTGGGTAACATTAGAATGAATATTTGCTTACCTTTATGTACATACCTTTCAAGTGCTATGATTTTTGCATAGCACTATGACTTGGCCCTAATATTTAGCCTTGCTACTCCTAGATTTATGATGTTCCTTATAAAGTCAGGCCTGTTTATGTGTACATAGGTTCATAGGTGTATACTATGCTAACAACCATTGGGGCCATTATAAGTCTAGGCATGTGACCCAACTGTATCAAATGAGTTATTTTTCCTTAGAGGTTATTTTATGGTCTGTATGCTAGTTAGGCATGATTGAACAGCTGCCTCTGTCCATCATAACCACAGGTGTCATATGTGTGGTGAATTTCTGATTTCCCATTCACTTCTCTAGGTTGCAATTGAAAAGGGTTAGGGAAGACTCTGCTACACATGGATGGGAAGCCTATTCCAGAGAATGGGGATTGTCTAGGATACATGCCTGTCTCTCTGGCATGTCCTATTTAAGCTGCAAGCAAAGTTTAAATCCTAGATCTAGTAGTTGCTATGTTGATCATTTTGTGGATGTACAAAAGGTCCATCAGAGTGGGATGCAAGGATGCCTTGTATGCCAGGCATAAGTCACATCTCAGCAGTCTGTAGGAAAAAGACTATATAGATAGGGCTTTGAGATGATCTTTATAGGACACTTTTTTAAACCGTACATTCTTTTTGTTTGGAGCCTCTGCGGACGTTTCATTTGTTGCATGTACCTTCTCAGGTACATACTGAAGCAGATGTTATCCTGAATGATGGGTCTGATGAGAGCTGAGTACAGTGGCACTATGACTTCCCTGGATCTAGATGCCATGCCCTTACTTATAAGCTGAGTGACATAGCATTTTTATTTTTTATTTTTATTTATTTTACATTTGTTGACCAGGCTAGTCCTATTGGATACATGTCCATTTTCAGCAGAGGCCTGGGGAGTTAAGCTCCATTATGGAAATAAAAAGAAAAACAATACAGTAAAGACAAAACAAAACAGCCTGATTACAACAATGACAAATTTAACAAGGAAATAGTTAAAAAAAATTACACTACAAACTAGATCAAAATGCAATTTACATAAGCAATAGATACAAGTGGCAACTTTGCGACAAGCATGGATGTTTTTTTTTTCCTTCTAAATAATAAATAATACACTATGAATGGTGAGAAAAGAAAGAAACAGATAAGAGTAGGTACAACACAAGAAGTGGGGAGTAACACACGGGTTTGTACTCAGGGTTAGTTTATCCAATTCAGTCTGTAGAGAGGCTATTAAGCAGAGATAGTGAAAATGGGAAGAAGTAAGTATGCTAGTCGGGATTAGTGCATGGACAAAGCCATTGCTTTTTCAGGAAAGTTTTTATATGCTTCTTGAAAAGTGGTGCGGAGGAAAGAGATGAAGCTCCATTGGGGAGTTTGTTCCAAGCTTTTCCCACAGAGTTTGTAAAGAGACAGTCGCCAGCTTTATTGTTGGGTTTGAGGGAGGTAACTAGTAGTTTGTTAGCACAGCATAGGGTTGTGAGGTTTTTGTAAGGAGAGATAAGGTTGCAGAGTATTGGAGTATTGTTGGGATGATGCAAAATCTTATGGGTGATGGTGAGCTGCTGGAAGAGGAGCTGATTTTGCAGTTCTAGCCATCCCATCAGTTTAAGATTCTGACAATGGTGGGTTTTGAATGGTGAGCCAGTGACGAATCTGGCAATATTGTAGTAGGAGGTTGCTAGTTTATTGAGGTTACTTTTGGATAGATTAGTGTAAATAGGGGAGGCATATAAGAGGGTGGAGATAAGGTGTGTGTGGGCAATGGTAGTTCTAGCTAATGGAGTAAGGAAAGGTTGAATCCTGTAAAGGAAGCCTAGTTTCCTGTTGACAGATGTTGACAGATTTAATGGTGAGGTTAATGTGAGAGTCAAAGTTGAGGTTGTGGTCAATTGTTACCCCTAAAGGTTTTGTGGTTAGGTCAGGAGCTATAATAGTGTCATTTTTGGAAGTGACAGTGAAATCAGTAGGGGCAACCTTTTTTGTGGGAGTGAATAGCAGTAACTTTGTTTTCTTAGGGATTAGGAGTAGACAGCATTGAAGGAACAAGTTTTCAACTAAATTAAATACTTTTTGGGTTATAGCCTGGAGTTCAGCTGAAGAAGTAGCTGCACAAATTAAAGTAGAATCATCTGCATATTGTATGCAGTTGGCTTGAGTGAGGTTTGTGTTCAGATCATTAATGAAGATAGATAAATGTAGGGGACCCAGGATAGAGCCTTGAGGGACACCTAGGGTCACAGGGAGGTGAGTCAAAAAGTTATTGTCCCAGAGGACAGCCTGTGCTCTATTATCTAGATATGACTTGAACCATTGGATTGCCTGAGTGCCTATTGCAAGTGACTTAAGGATATCTAAAAGTAAGTTATGGTTAACCATAATGAAATCTTTTGAGAGGTCAATGAAGAGTGCCGAGGACAGCTTGTTGTTATTTCTATTTTTATTAATGCAGTCAGAAAAGGATAAGAGTCCAGTGGTATAGTATGGAATGGCCTAAAGCCATGTTGACAGTCAGCAAGTAGATTATTTTGGAGAAGATGGTCAAGTAGTTGCCGGTGGATGCATTTTTCCATGATGTTTGCTAGTGGAGAGAGTAAAGCTATGGGACAAAAGTTTGAGAGCTCCTTAGAGTTACCACCCTTGTGTAATGGGATAATATGGGAGATTTTCCAGAGAGATGGGATGGAACTTTCAGTTGTGGTTCTGTTTATTTGGATGGAAGCTGGGTAGGCTGGTTCTTTTGCTGCAATTTGCAAGTATTCAGCTGGCAGTAGGTCAGCTGAGGGTTTACTTGGTTTCAGTTTTTGAAGGAGGGTATGGATGAGGGATGTTGGGACTGGTTGTAATAGAAATAGGGGAGGTAAGCTATATGAAGTGGGGGGCCCTATAGAAGTCACAGGTGGTAGGGTATTAGCAAGAGATTGGATAGTTTCAGTGAAAAAGTTGTTAAAAGCATCTGCAATCTTGTTGGGTGAGTCTTGAGAGAAGCCGGAAGGGGTTGGAGTATTGGAGTGACCTGGGTGTAGGAGTTTATTAATACCTGACCAGAAACATTGTGAGTTTTGTTGGTGGGATTGTTAGAATTTGAAGAAAAAAAATTTCTTGTCAAGAAGTATGGATTTTTTTGTGGCGTTTCTAAGCTGTCTAAAGTTTTGGTGATCAGTAGAGTTTTTAGTAGTTCTCCATTTGGCCCAGATTTTGTTTCTTTGTAGCATTTTACATTTAGTCTCTTTAGTAAGCCAGGGAGAAGTTTTGTTTCTTGTTCTAATAGTGTAAGTGGGGGCATGGTGTTCTAGGATTTGAAGGAAGTTTGAGTTAAAGAATGATACTGCTTCATCAAGAGGGAGGTATTTGAGGGGGTGACCAGTTACATGCATTAAGTTCTGTTTGGAAGTGTATAGGGTTAACGTTTTTTTTGTTCCGGGTATTTCTAAAGATGGTTTGGTTGGGAATGAAGGTCTTCTGTCTATTTATGTAAGTAAGTAAGTGATCACTAATGTCATCGGGAAGGATACCTGTATTGTATGAGAGGGGATTACTATTTACTAATATCCAGTCTAAGGTGCTTTGTTTGTTACTTGGATTCTGGTGGGGGTGGAGATAGTTTGGTGAAAGCCATATAAATTTATATGGGTAGTTGGTTTGTCAGAAGTACAGGTATTCCAATCAATATTAAAATCACCAAGTACTATGGTTTCTCGTGGGAAAGACATTGAGATCCAACTGAGGGTACATTCAAGGGTTTCAATGTTATTGCCTGGGGGAAGGTAGGACCAAATTATGTATAATGATTTGTTAGGATTAATGTGATGCTTAACATGATTTGCTTACTACCTTAGACATAAGTTGGTGGAAAACCAGGTTACAATCTATATGAGTCCCCAAATCACTGACTACTATGCCTACTTTTAGGGGTGTTTTATCAATCAGGCATTTTCTCCTGGGTGGTTAACTTCCCAAAAGGTACTATTATACATTTCTTGGCATTGAATTTTAGCAACAGTTATTTGTTTGTGTTAAATATTCTGGTAAGTTGTTAGTATCTTGGGGGGTTTCTGATTACTCCTAGCTTGTAGCCATTTGTAAACTTGGTAAGCCAGAGGTCCTTGACATTAGCCTTGATTTCTGAAAAATAGATGCCAAACAGTAGCAGACCCAGCACAGAGGCCTGGGGGACTCCACTGGTGAACAGCTTCCCTGTGTAGGTGGTCTGTCCAATTCTAAATTCCTGGTTCATGCCTGTGCGCCAGCTGGCTTTCCAGCAAGTTACACAGGGGTTTATGCCTAATTCTAGGAGTTTGTTTACAATACCCAAGTGGGTTATTGTATCAAATGTCTTAGCTAGGTCAAGGTACACAGTATGCACCATTTTGCCCTCATCCATTGCCTCAGTTTCAGTAGGCATGTCCTGCCTTTGATAAAACCAAACTGGGTTGGCTCCAGTGTCTGATAGTTTCCTATGTCATTGTCAATCATTTTCATGATAATTCTTTCCATGACTTTGCATATGAGACTAATCAGATTAATGACTCTATAGTTCCTGGGATCCATTGATGGCCTGTTCTCATGCAGAAGAATGATTGTTGTAGTCTTCCATTCATGTGGCATGAAGTCCATGCAACCTAAATGTATCCAATGAGTTACTGTGCCTTAGAGGTTATTTTAAGGGGTGTATATTGGTTAGGCATAATTTAACAGCTGCTTCTATCCAAGGTTGAATAGTGACCAAGATAGGTCACATTTTACGTTATTTAGGAGGCATCTAGGTATATTATTGGAATCCATCGAAGCTGTATTCTTGGCCTTAGAGAGTACATCTAAGACCTGTCCCCTAATGATATTTGGAGAGGTTATGCTAGATGTTAGTTCCTAGGCAGTGACTGGGGATGAAAGGGGGGTAAAGTGGGAGCTGTATTTGTTAGCCAAAATATCTGCTATATCTCCAAGTTCCATGAACTTGACTCCATTTACTATCAGTTAAGCATATTGCTGTGCCACTGCCTTTGTGATTTCAGACATAGCTAAAGAAGACCTTATATTTTTCATTGGCCTGGAATGCTATCTTTGCTTCAAAATTAGTTTTGTTGGACTTAATTAGTCCTTTTAGTTGTCTATTATAAGTTTAGCTATGGCTTTTTTTCTTTTGTTGTACAACCTGTTTAATTTTGAATTCCACCAGAGGGATTTGTTTTTTGGGTTAGTTTTGGGTTTATTTCTGGTAGGCACAGCAACCTCTCAGCAATCATTGCCATAGCTGTACAGAGATTCTGTGACTAATTTGTCTTAGGCTAAGGTGTTATCTAGGTTAAAATGTTGACAGGTTATCACTTAATAAAAGGTAGTTGGCCTTGGAGTAGTTTCTAGCTGTTACAGGGTTTGTTAGGTTTACAGAATTTATTCTTATTTCAAAGGAGACTTCTTTGTGTTCTGATCTTACCAGAGAGGACACAACATGGTGTGGGTGGTGGAGTTGTTTCATTTTTCCATATTTATGAGGAACAGGTCCAAAATCTTTTTACTTCTAGCAGGGATATGTGCTAGCTGGTCTAGGGAGTTTGTGTTTACAAAGTCTAGGAATCTTTGTGCCTATAAATTTGGGGTCATGTAGAAATCCCAGTTTATAGAGGGATAATTAGCATCCCCCATGAGTATGGTATTTGGTTGAATTGTAAGTGTCTCCAATAGGTCTAAATACAGGTTTCATGTGTTATAAATACAGGGTAGTCTATAGTTTGTTATGATATGGTATGGGGTTTTGTCTATGGTAATCTGCATGTGGAGCAACTTCAGTGTGTCATCCTGTTTAACCAACCTAGAAGTGTGCTTGTTATTGATGTAGCTTGAGAGTCCTCCACTTCGAGATACCTCTACCTTTAGTCCCAGTCTATCCATACTTTCTTAAATACATAAACCAAGCCTATACAATGATTCACTAACACTAACTGCATAGGATCTAGTATAAAGACATTATGTTGTGAAAAATAAGAAAGTGCTCCCATTTCTGACCATCTGGTTTGATTTGTAATGGTCAATGCTATGATTCCAATGCTTGCAAGTTAAAGGTTATGCTTATGTTACTTTTGTTGCCCAAAGGGAGGCCATTCAAGTGTTAATCTTCTGAGAGGCAACTAAGGTTAGATTTGCTAATATAGTAACATTTCAAAAATAATGACACCTTCCAGTTCCATAATCCTCACAGTCTGGAGAATCTTAAATTTTCTTTTGTCTCTGTACCAGCTGCACACATTTTGAACAAAACTCCATACTTTGCTTTCTTACTCTGTATTTAGTGAAACAACACAAGGGGAAAGAACCTTGAAGGAAAATCAATGTTAGACCTACCATGCCAATTTAGTCAGACTGCATGTACAAAGTATGTTTTTTTTTTCAGATGTCACATTTGTTTGCCTTCTGTTCTGATGTTTCACTGATGCTGCTAAGCTTTGCTTATTTAGTCATTTGTTCTGATGCCTATTTAATCCAGTAAAAATGTTTACAGAACACTTCAAGAAGCAGGATGTAGAAAGGATATATTTTAAAAGGTATCCGGACTTCGTTTTTTTATTGCTTCCTCATTATTAGTAGACAAGAGCACTGAGCCCTGTACTGAATGTACTGTAAAAAGTGTAGCAATGAATTTCCATTTGTTTGCATTTCTTTCTTTGATAACTGCTTGAGAGAGCTGCCATGAAAATCCTTTCCATCCACAACCTGGCACAAGGCAAACACAGTACAAGTTGCAAAGAACAAACAGTATATTATAGAAATCAGTGTGTCTTACATTTTGGAAGGGATAAAGTAGGTAACATATCTCACAACCTCTCAACATTAAAAATCATAGTGGTTGACATTAAAAATCAAAGCAGTAAGTGAAAAGTTAGAATAAATTCTTATTTTTCTGAAAGTATGTCCTTGGAAACTAGATGTCGTATAGTTAATTTTAAGATATCATAAGTTTATAGGTACGTACTAGGCAGCCTACAGACCATTACAAGACTAGCCAATAGCCCATATTCAAAATTTCTCTGCAGCCTCAAGGACAGCACAAGATATACAAGGGGAAAATATGAGGTTGCACATCCAATTATCTGTGTTTAACTTATTTGTTTTTATTTATTTATGTATCTATTTAGCCTTTGTTGAACTGGCAAGTCCCACTATGCTAGTAGCATCTTTTCAGAAGAGACCCAAAGTGGTAGTTATATTTCTAAGGGGATTTGGCAAGAGCACCAGAGAACTTACCCTGAGCTACCACCAACTCACACAGATGGGATGAAGGTGGCAAGGTTACTACTTTGCTTGACGTGTAATAGAAGTTTGTTTCAGAGATGGGGGATATATTGGGATATGACTATATCACACCAACATGTCATATTTCTCTATTGATAAAACTTTATTTCCTTTAACTGGGCATTTACTTAAATGAATAACTTTTCTTTCAATAGTGACACTTACAACTCAGATCACAAGGGTTCTGTCAGACAACAAGTTAGCTAACCACCATGCAATAAGGCCTGCATGGGGAAGAATATCAAAGGTTTTAGCTAGGTACAGGTATGCAGTAAGTACTAAGTGACTGCTACCCACTGCTTCTGTCACTTTTTACAAATAAATTAATGATCTTAAAGAGGTAGGACCATGTTGGTAAAGGTCCAAGGTGAAGAAATTTTCAATGTCAAGATTTTGATATCTGAGATAACATATTCCATAGCTTTGCATATGAGACTTGTGAGACAAATGAGTTAATACCTGCTACGGTCTGTTGTCGGGCCATCTTTGTGTAATGACATTACAATGACTGGTTCCAGCTTTTAGGAATATAACTAGTGGAGGGGCTTTTATTAAAGAAGTTACATAGTTGTTCAGACAGGCTATATTTGTTACTGGTAATCAGACAACCTTGTTTATTATTAGGACCATGGATGAGGTGGTATTAGTTTTTGAGAGGGCTGAGAGGATTTGTTCCAGTGTAATACTAATTACGTAGTAACTAAGCAGGGTCAGCAGGTACTGTGGATTCTGTGCAAAAATGCACTAAATTTGTTAGCTGGGATGTTTACTATTTATTTTGGGCCTGGAAGGACATTACTGTTGTGAACTACCTCTGAATATTGTTGAACGTAAGTTCTCAACACCCTGACATATTTTTTTTGTGCAAAATCTTTAATTTCCTTTTTATGAAAACATATACAGTGAGCATAACAATGATAATTGGCAGGTAGCAGTATGACCAGTGAATACATTGCTGATTAATAAAACATAAAAGCAAAATAGTGAAAACTATTTACACATATACCAAAAGTCCATCCTTAATTATATATACCAACTTCAAATTAAAAAATGTTTAAAAAGGGATTTCCAAAATTCTGTAAAGTAGGTGTAGGATTTCTGAGTATGGGTTAAATATTTGTGAGCTAGTAAGTGTTTAGTAGGTAATTGTTTGAAACCCTCCCAGGTGAGTGATGCTCTGTCCTTCCAATGTAATGTAATGTAGTATTAAGTAATGAAACTAGTGTTATTAATATACGTGTTTGTAGTTTAGTCAAACCAGCAGGGGTGATGTGTAGGAGAGCTAGTTTCCAAGACAAGGTTACTTTTTCATAACCCATTTTTTCTAGTTGGACTCTAAGTGAGCACCATAGCTTATAGGTGCACTTACAGCAACAGAAGATGTGGAGTAGATCAGCCTTGTGATTATCACAGAAGGGGTAGAATGGAGAGGTGGTTGGGTATATTTTATTTAGAATGATTGGAGTAAGACAGGTGTTATGGAGTATCATGATCTGTATATATTTAAGTTTTTTAAGGGGAATACATTTGGAAGTAAGCTGGATCGCTTGAGTTATTTGTTTGTGATTGAAGGATCGATTTCCTTCCAGTAACTAGAATAATTAACTTCTTTTTGCATTTCAATTGATTGAATAAGTTTGTAGGAGTTAGATAACATTTTCCTGTTTAAGGATATGAAGTTCCATGTGGTTTTACAGGTTTGAATTTGCATTGATAGCAGGATTGTCTATGATATAATGGCTAAGGTCTCGAATTTGCCTTAAAATGATTGTATAGCTTTTAGGGATCTTTAATTGTGTTCTCATTTCAGTGATAGTATTGTTCTTGAATGGAAATATATCAGAGATGGTTAGTTTCTTGAGGATGGGATAATTGTTTAGGTTAATCATAATGTTATCCATTTTGAGACTGGGGTTAAGGTGGATTGGTTGTAGGGAAGTGAATGTATAATATAGATTTAATGACTTGAAAATCTTTGTTTTATAGTGATTTTATGTTTAATGATTGGGTGTAGTTTAAGATTTTTTAAATTCTCATTGTACAGGAAAGAGAGGGCTCTGGGGTTGATGCATAGTGTTTTGATATAGTTGTGTAATAGTTTGACCCAGGATGGAGACCATTGTTGGGGTGAAGGGGTGTAGTCGGCTATTGCTATTAGTCTATTACAGTTTATGATATCATAGTAGAGTTTAAAGTCCGGCAGCCCTAACCCTCTATAGTCTTTATGGTAGGTCAATTTATTATAACTGATTCTGAGTGATATGGGGACCCAAATAAATGTGGAAATTGTGGAGTGGATGATTTTGAAGAATTTTAGGGTGATAATGGTATTGGAGACATTAAAAATATATAGAAATCTACGTAGAAGATTCATTTTGATTGTGGCTATTTTAGCAAGGAATGGAAGTTGAAGTTTTATCCATCTGCCAATATCATGTATGTTTGATCAGAGTTTAATTATGTTATTTGTATAAGATTGTTTAGGATCTTGGTGGAAGGCTAATCCTAGATATTTTAATGATTGGTTAGTTGTAATACCAGCTGCTAAGGAGTATGTGGGAAGCTGACAAAGGGAGTTAAAAGGGAAGATATTTGTTAACACTCTGACATAGTTAAAGAATCATCTGTAATTATTTTTGATATTAGAGGATATTTTAAGTTCATATACAGATTTTGCCTTCCTATGGCAAACTCTTTACTAGTTTTCATAGCTGAGTTGTTTCTTTTTCATATAATTCATTTTTATGAGTATTACACCATAGGGAGTTTGTTTTAAACTTCTGCCTTATCAATAAAAGTATTGAAATGGGAGTAGAAATCAGAGGAATATGCAGTGGTTTTAGCAATGGGATCCTCTGAAGAAGGATTATAGCAGAATTCATTTAGGTTATCAATTAACTGAAGGTTTGCTTTTGAGAAGTCATTAAACACAGAGGTATCTGTACTGGAAGTGCCATCAGTTTTAAAGGAAAAGGTCACTGATGTATGGCCTGATTTCACATGGGTGGATAATGTAATTGAATATGTACAGGACATGGCCATATTTGTGAGAATATGATCAAGGCTACTGGGGGAACCTGCAAAGAAAGTTAACTATTTGTGAAAGGGAGGTAATAGTTATGATGTCAAGGAAGCAGATATGTATTAATGTGTTAGGCTTTTATAATTTTCAGATGGCAATTAGAATGTTAAGATTAACATTATGGATCACTTTTGTGACATTTTTCTTACGTATATTGGGAGGGTTATGGTCTGGACTCTTGTGGCAGGAGAATATGGCCTACACCAGCTGGGAATTTCTGGTGAAGGCTTATTGTGCCTGTTATTCTAAGTGTATTTATTCTGGTTTGAGCACTTGGGTTCCAAAACCACTTACTTTGCATTAGGAGGATTTGTGGTCTAAACTCTTGAGGCAGGAGAGGGTAGCCTATACCCTTCTGGTTGGAAATTGTTGGTTGTAGGTCTATTGTGTCCATTATTCTGAAGTATCTTAACTATTCTGAAGTGTCTTACTTCTGGCTTAAGCACTTTTGCTCCAAAACCAGTTGTTTTACATCAGGAAGGTTTGTGGTTTAGACTTTTGTGATGGGATAGTGTGGCCTACACTTTTCTATGCTCAGAACTGCTGGTGAATTGCTGCATTATTTAAACTGCCTTCTGCTGTTGTGACTGTGATTTTATGCACTTTTAATTTATAGTACTTCTGCATTTTATAGCAGAGGATAGATTCAAACTCACTGAATCTAGACTGTTTGGTATCACTAGAGCATTAAAACCAGCTCTTCACTGAGCTACTCTTAAAAACAGAGGAGGCTAACTTCACAGCACCCGTGCAAATGGAGAATAGTTGCATGACAGCCGAATCATACATCAATGCACTGTACAAACACATACACAAATGCATAGATCTCGTCATACCCAATAGAACCAAGACGCTCTCCTCAAAAAAAAAGGAAGCCAATCTGGTGGTCCCCTGCCATAAACAAACTCTAAAACAGAAGGATGAAACTGATGTGGAACAAGGTGAAGACCCAAGACTGGAAAAACTCCCTTATCAGCCTCAGCAAAAGGTTGAGATCCCTCATCAAATCCTCTAAAGCTAGCTATGAAAAAAGAATTGCAGCAGAGAGTAAAGACAACCATAAGGCCTTCTATAGTTATGTAAAGAATCTCCACGGCAATTCCCAGATTTGCTCTGAGTTATTGCACAATGGTACCTCCTATACCAAGCCAACAGATATTGCCAATATACTGGCCGACAGATTCAGTGCCAACTTTACCCCCCCCCAAAGGACCAATCACAATACCAGTAGATTGCCAGGCACCCATTATTACTGCTGCACAGGTTAACACAGCAATGTCCAAGGCTAAGAATACAGCTTCTATGGGACCTGACAATATCCCCGGCTGTGTTCTACTTGAACTACAGAGTGAACTGGCACCTCATCTGTGTGCCCTGTTCAATCACAGCCTCACCTCAGGCTTTGTCCCTACCAAATGGTGCACTGCTACAATCATCTCTCTCCACAAGGGAGGAGTGACTACAGACCCCTGGAACTATTGCCCCATTAGCCTGATGAGTCTGATATGCAAAGCTATGGAAGGCATCATCATGGACCTAATAAACAAGGATACAGGGAATCTCCAAACTCTGGATCCTACACAGTTTGGTTTTGTGAAGGGTAGATCATGCCTGCTCAACTTGGTCGACTTCTTTGAGTCAGTCACCAGAACTGTGGATGATGGCAAGGTGTTTCATACAGCCTACCTTGACCTGGCCAAGGCCTTTGATACCATTCCCCACTCAGGAATCACAGAAAAATTCAATAAGCTAGGCATAAACCCCTATATTACTAAGTGGATTGCAAACTGGCTCACAGATAGAACCCACAGTGTGAAAGTAGCTGACTCCAAGTCAGACTGTTGACCAGTCATGAGTGGAGTCCCACAGGGTTTGGTCCTGGGACCTCTCCTGTTTGGTATCTACTTTTCTGAAGTCCAGGCCAACACAAAGGGACTCTGGCTGACAAAGTTCACAGACAATTGTAAGTTGGGAGCTATAATTAACTTCCCAAGTGAAGTTGACATCCTAGAGAAATGCCTCAATGAGACCAATGACTGGTGCCAGAACCATGGCATGCCAAAAAATGTGTTGTCAACCCCCTTGGGAAAAACCCAGTTCCCTTGAATTACCACATCGATGGTAGTTCACTGAACACAGAAGGCGTTATAAGAGATCTAGGAACACAGGTTGACAGCAACCTCAGTTTTGACCACCACATTCCCACTGTGGTCAGAAATCCCTTCTCTATGTGGCACATCTCATTACAAAGGGTTTTGCATCCTGGAAGAAAGAGGTAATTGTCTCCCTCTACTCTTCCCTCTTTAGTCCAATCATCGAGTACAATGCCCCATTTGGCATGTACCTCATTAGACACCTGCAACAACTGGATAGGCCACAAAAGTACCTCACAAAGAGGATCCTAGGCCTTAAACATTTGTCCTATATGGATAGACTCAAAAAACTCCAACTATTCTCTGTCTCATATCGCCTACTTAGAGGCGATCTCTGCTTGACTTACAAAACCATGTCTAACCCAGATATGTTAGAAATGCTACATCTAAAGAAATCCCAGCCCCTCCGCACCACACACTCCAGGGACCTCAACCTCATTACCACAATCAACAGAACATGTTGGAGAGACAGGTTCATAACCCAGAGACTGCCCATGCTATGGAATAGACTTCCCATACATGTCACGCAGAGCACCTCACTGGCCCTCTTCAGGAGTAATCTTGATGAGTGGATGGGAAATAGAAAATTCACCCCAGGGATCACTACAGTGGCTCTACTTGACAGAGACACTAGGAACTAAGGTTGGGTGGCATGATGCTAGGGTAATCGTATGGGCTAGGCTTGTAAAGGCTCCAGGGACATTAGCCTAGAACACACCTATGAACTTAGGAACCTATACTGAAATATCTTAGGCATCCATTGCTTTCAACTAACTATAAATGCTTGTTTTTGCTCTAATACTACACTTTTAATTTGTATTAGTATTCCACTGTCTGTTTGAATTGTCTGAACATTTTTTTGGCCACATTTTAATCTACACCATACTAGTTCATCTGTAGCACTGCCCACTTTCCAAGTTTGCTATTTCAAGGTTTGTTTTGTAATGTCTGAGCATCAACTTCAAGCCACCTTTGTTGGTGAAGGCCCTTCTGCACCCTAGTGTGAGGAGAGTGCTGTCTGGTTCCCATCTTATCAAGGGTTATTGGACTAGAGCTCAGAGACAGCACTCTTATTGGCTAGTTTGAGTTAAAATTGTATTTTCTTGTTTTATTTAAGCTTCACATTTGCACTTGTTTGCATGTACCACTCCACTGTGCATTGCCATGTTGTGGTGGTTACCACTGGTGGTTACAGATGCAAACATTTTGTTTGTTAAGTTTTCCTTTACCACTTTTCTTGTGGTCCTCCAGAGGTTTCTCATGGCCCTGCTCTACTGTCAGGTGGAACACTAAGCCTATCCTCAGAGGTACAAACACATCTCACCCACTAGCCATTCGTAAGTGTGACCCCTTTTCCTGATCATATAAATTTACCTATCACTATGGATGTACAATTTCCCACAGTTTCTCCAGCCAGCTTGGACAACATGGACATCCTGAGGCAGTATAGCAACTGTCTCTTATTCATTGACAACCCTCTACACCTAGTACACACAAACACAATGTGTAAGAGATGCAACTATATTAAGAACCTTGAATCCATGCTCTCTTACACATCAGTCAGTACATATGACAATGAGCAGGTTACCAGCATGCACACACCCCTTCCTACTCCACACAATCCCACATCACACATACTTACATATGATGAGGTCCTCACCAGAAACATACCTAAACACCAGTGACCTCCCAAACACAAACACAAGCACGCTACACATAATGCTTCCTCTGCATAACACATTACACATAATGGCTCACGCACCAGTGTCTCACCAGTCAAACCCTTAAGGCAAAACACAAATTCTAACTTATTAGTCATAGGTGATTCCATTGAGAGACACACTGATGTCCCTCTCACCAGGCTGGATAAAGAAAAGGTCACGGTCAGCTGTCTGTCAGGTGCCAGGATACACCATATCACACATGCACTGAAGTCTCTCAACAACAGGTACTGTTATGACTCTGTCATAGTGTGAGTGACTTGAAATGTACCTCTCTGAAATTTATGAAAAGAGACATGACTGAGCTCTTCGACTATGTATCTCAGGCAGGTATATTCCTAGCCTTAAGCAGTATTTTACCTTCATCTAGGATGACGCTGCCATACTAACAGAAAATGATTGACTTAAATAATTTGCTGAGCTTCAGGTGTCATTCTAAGGGGATCCACTATTTGTCAGCCTCAGATGACTTGATTGGCAAATCTTGATGCTTTTGCCAGAGATAGTCTTCATCTGTCACCCCTAGGATTTCGGCTACCCTCAAAGAGACTTTTTAGGCAGTGTCTCAAGAACAAAATTCCCAACATAAAAACTCCATCTAAAACCAACCTCATGGTTATGCTGCCAAATGCTAGGAATGCCAACACAAATCTGCACTCACTGAAAGCTGTCCTCACCTTGGAAGATGCAGACATTCTGCATTCATGGAGATCTGGTTCAAGGCTGTGTTGAGCAACCCAGCCATACTGGATTACATCTCCTTCCATGCGTTCAGACCTTAAACTGAAGGTGTGAAAACTAAGGGAGGTGGTGTATTAATATTCATTAAAGATAAATGCACCTCCAGGTTGGTTAAACAGTATGACTCCCTGAATACACTTCAGGTGCATTTAACTGTTGGTAGGACACCTATTCAAGTCATTGCCAGCTACAGGTCCTCCTCCATGAATCAAGATGCTCACTCTGCCTATTTGGATCTACTTCAGTCTATCAAGATACATCTAAACACTGTGGTTTTGGGTGAATATAACTACCCATCCATTGACTTGATAAATTATTTGTGCTCATTTGCCCAAAGATTCCTCAAATTCATTAACTCCATTGCCCTGGACCAGCTGGTTGACACCACCACAAGGGGTGTCAACATCCTGGATCTGGTGCTAACCAATATGGAGGATCTCTGTAGCACCCCCACTGTGAGATCCTCCCTGGTGAGATCTGACCAAAGTCGTTCTCATTCAAAGTAACTATCACAACTAACCCCACCCCAGCAGCAACTAAACTAAAAAACTTCTCCAAAGCAGATTATAACCTCTTATGGGATGGTATAAATAGCTTCACTGCTCCTCCTCCCGCAGATGGAACTGGCAGCTATGCTGAGCTCTACACCAACGTTTTACACAACAACTGTATAATTGCATTGACTCATCTGTATTTGATAGGACCAAAACAAACTCCTCAAGGAAGAAGAAACCTGCTTGGTGGACAACTGCCATTAGCAGTCTTTACAATAAGAGGAAGAAATTGTTGTTGAAGAGTAATAAGGAGCGAGCCATCCTAAACTGGAAACACTCCCTCCTCAGCTTAAACAAGCAAATAAGATTTCTTGTGAAGGTCTCCAAAGCAAACTATGAGTCCAAATTAGCTTCCTCAACAAAGGACAACCAAAATACATTCTATAGTTACATCTGTAACCTAAAAGGAAAGGCCCAGATTTGTGCAGAACTGGTAGTTAATGATACCACAAATACTGAGCTTGTGGACATAGCTAACCTGTTGGCCAACAGGTTCTGTGAAAACTTCACTCCCCTGACCCCATCACACATACCCCATGACATTCCTAAAACCTGTCTCCTACCTTGTACCTCTAAAGACCAGGTCATAAATGCCCTCTCTAAGGCCAAAAATACAGCATCTATGGGACCTGATAAAATCCCAGGCTGCATTCTACATGGGCTCCAACATGAATTATCAACACCACTGGGTACTCTTTTCAGTCATAGTCTAAGCACCGGCTTCGTACCACCTGAATGGAAAACAACCACCATTATTCCCTTGCACAAAGGTGGTGCTTAGTCTGACTAGCCTTATCTGCAAGGCCATCGAGTGAATCATCATGGATCTTATCAAC
This sequence comes from Protopterus annectens, assembly GCF_019279795.1. Lineage (NCBI taxonomy): Eukaryota > Metazoa > Chordata > Ceratodontiformes > Protopteridae > Protopterus > Protopterus annectens. Next base: position 1,354,649,426 of record NC_056733.1, on the reverse strand, counting down.
AAAGATATAAGTAATCTGAAAACACTTGACCCTACTTAGTTTGGATTTGTCAAAGGAAGATCATGCCTGTTAAACCTGGTGGACTTCTTTGAGACAGTCACCAAGGCCCTAGATGAGGGGAAATCTGTGCATACAGTCTACCTGGACTTAGCCAAGGCATTTGACACTATCCCCTACTCAGGCATCATTGACAGACTCACCCAACTAGATGTCAATCCTTATATCATTAGATGGGTCGCTAACTGGCTGATAGAACTCATACAGTCAAAATAGGCAAATCCACCTCCAACAGCAGACCTGTAACCAGTGGCATTCCACAGGGATCAGTCCTAGAACCTCTGCTGTTTGAAATCTATTTCTCCGAAATACAAGCAAAAACTGAAGGTTTGTGGCTGACAAAGTTTGCTGATGACTGCAGACTAGGAGTGGTCATAGAATCTCCAAATTATGTCAACATCCTACAAGAGGGTCTTACATAAACAATTGACTTGTCCCAAAGTCATGGCCTTAATCTCAATGCAAAAAATGTATTATCATTCCTTTTGGTAAAAGCAATGTTCTTGCTAACTACCACATCAATAGCAAAACCTTAAGTATGTACTCAGTGGTGAGAGACCTGGGCACATAGGTTGACAGCAACTTTACCTTTGACTAAAATGTCACCACAGTGGTAAGAAGTGCATTCTATATTGCTCATCTCATAAGTAAGGGCATTGCCTCCAGAAAAAAATAAGTTATTACTTCCCTGTACTCTTCCCTCATCAGGCCAATAATTGGGTATAACACCTCTTTTGGTATGTACCTTTGTAAGCACCTGCAACAATTGGAGAAACCACAAAGGTTCCTCACAAGAAAAATGCAAGGTCTTCATCATCTCCATTTGCCCTATGGGGATCTTCTGAAATCACTGTCACTTTATTCTGTTTCAGACTATTCAGAGGTGATGTCTGCCTTGCATATAAGGCTGACCCTGCATTATTAGAAATGCTTCATATCTGAAAGTCAAATGGTACATGGGTTACTCACTCTTAAGACCTTAACCTGGAATGTGGCATTAATAAAACCTGCTGGAGGGACAGATTTGTCTCCCAAACGTTACCCCACCTTTGGAACAAACTTTCACTTCATGTCAAACAGAGCACCTCATTGACCTTCTTCAAATGAAATCTGGACGATTGGATGGGTGACCTTAAATTTACCCCAGGGATTCCACCTGTGTCCCTCTTGGACAGGGGCAATAGGTGTTGATTGTGGAAACAAGGGTAAGAACTTAACTAGGCTTGTAAAGATCCCATGGCCATTAGCCTAGTAACTTTCTATGATCTTATGATTTTATAGGTCTCACTGAAAAGAATAGGGGCCTTTATTATTTTGCACAACTGCATTCATATATTCAAATTCAGGCAAAAATTAAAGCATAACAGAAGAATATTTCCTAGTGTATCAATGCAATATACATCATTCGGTCTCCATTGTTTCACTCACAAAAAAAATTTAAAAATATTTTATTTCTTTTTGCTTTTGACAATTTATATTTTTATTGCATAGTGCCTCATCACAGCTTTCCAAACATATCACACAGATAAAACAACTCTGTTATCAATAACACCAGTTTGAATATTTCTATTTTTCAGCATTCCATAATGTCCACATAATATTCCATATCTATATTTTCTAACCATTCATGCAATATTTCTTTACTTCTCTCCCAAAACTATTAATGTCAGTACAATTCAAAAGAGAATTATTCATAATTTCCTTCTAATTGCACGTTGCACACTTTTTTCTTTATATTTCTTTGTGTTTCATCACTTCTGTCAAAGGTAATTTATTTTAGATAAATTTTTGTATAAAGTCCTTACTCTCCTGTACATTGTTAAACCTCTCTCATATTTAATTTATACACTTTTCACTTCCTCTCCTAACTCATTCCATGGATCTGTTCAATAGCATTTTCCAATTATTGTCTTCATTCTTTTCTTCTTTATAGTTGGCCATTCCTATATCGCTCAACATTTACTCTCTGGTTTTATACTTTCCCCCAAAGCATATTTTTTTGTATTTATATATCTTCTTTCTCTCTCTCTCTCTCTCTATATATATATATATATATATATATATATATATATATATATATATATATATGGATATACTTCAGTCTATCGAATTTTCACATTACTGAAATTTAAAAGAACGAGATGAAAAGATCGAAATCTCACATCAGTAAATGTTTACAATGCTGAAAGTCATAAGAGTGAAACAAACAGCTGTTCCATTTAAAGACATTATTTCAAAATAAAAATCTAAATTTTTGTATGTTTTTGTAGGGGGGGACAAATCCCCCTGCACCCCCACCCCACATGCCCTGTAAATTATATATACTAACTCTGAGATCACACTATAGTGGAGAAAAGGGTAAATTTCCTGATCCTCGCTGTATCACAAACTCCATTGAGAAGCTTTGAGCGGTGTGTGACATCTGCAGCTGGTTTTAAATTCTTATGAATTTTGGCATTGCAAACATTTGCTCATGTGTGATTGCAATCTTTTCCTCTCCTTCTTTTAAGTTTTGGTTATAACTGAAGTAAACCTATATATATATATATATATATATATATATATATATATATATATATATATATATACATATATATATAAATTGAACACTAAAACACAAAATGATTTTTCAGATGTAATCATCTTTGTTATTTTGTTACTGTCATTTTATGTTGTACAAAATTCCAATTCTAAAAGGGTTTAATCTTGCTCTCCAAAAATTAGATCATCTCTTTCAATTTCTGATGGAGCATAGCCTGTGATCTTCCTCACCTCATTCTCTATGACTCTACACCAACAGCTATTCCATTGTAATCATTCTGTCTCACTCCTTCAACATCAAGTTCAATCAGACTTCCCAGCTCTCATTCACTGGACCAGTAACAAAAAGGTCTTATTAAACTCATAAAAGACTAAAATGATGCTCTTTGGAGCACAAGAAAATCTGCAAAATTCCAAGTACCTAGAGATTAATAACCATAATAGCATACCAGCTTATAATGTGAACTTATTCAGGTACCTAGGGATCTGGATTAATTCTATTTCAATTTCAGTTTACAGCTTGAAAACTAATTGCCTTTTCTTTCTTTTGCCACTAAAACTGCTGTAGGCAAAGGCATCTTACTTTCCCATCTGGGATATGGCCACCCATTACTATCCCTAGCTTCTTCAAGTAACACCGCAATAAATCAAATTATGTCCATTAACATCTGTTTCATTGCCGTGTCCCTCAAGAAAGAACACCACTGCAAATCATTTGAAAATGCAAAATAGCCACATCAGACAATAATTTGACATTTGATCTGATCGCCACTGCTCAAATTAAGACATGATCACACTCTGTTCTTTAGCTCCTGATTTTTTAGTATAACATCTTTAGTATAATCTAAAAAATTACAACCAGTTAGTACCCTTTCTCATAACCACTAAATTCAAAGGTCATTGCACTGACTAATGCTTTCTTATCCTTTGCCCAAAGCTCTAGAATTCTCTCCCGTTCTGTCTAAAGAATGTATACTCAGTTTTTTGTCTAATATAAACACTCATCTCCATAAACAAGCCAAATGCAGATGCTTTCTCTTAGGGCATTTATCTTAATCATCACCACCTTCCCCTTGCCTGCTCTCCAGCTATAGCAGCCTTTTTTCTCTTCTTCATACTGCTGCATGCTGAACTTCCTCCATAAACAACTTTATCAACATACATTTGTGTATATTGCATATAATCTGTTTGAATTGTTGTGCTCTCTGTACCCTTATCTGCATGACATCTATTATAACATCAATTCTTTTTTCCTTAGGCTAAGACTGAAATTTGTCATTTTTCATCAGTGATCTTCCCTTTTCAAAAAATCCAAATTAAATAAATAAAGAATATGAACTCCTCTTAAAGGAAAGCTCCACCTTAGAACTAAAAAAATCTATTTTTTCACTCTACCTCTGTTTTCTGAGTTATTTTAACATCTGAAAATCACTGTAACTGCCTCTTATAGAATGGATAAAATATTGTCTGCAAAATGGATGTCAGTTGGGCTTGACATATCAAGGTGATCTTATTTTTCTTCAAGCCTTTCTCTTTCCCATAATCTATTTCAAGTCTGCTTTATATGAGTCATACTAGACATAAGGAAGTAAGGGTGTATTCCCATTCCATTGACATATAATGGGATTAGTGTCAGTGACTGTCATCTTAAATACTGTCTGTAACAGGACTGCTTCTTTTATTTCTTGAATGGCCCTCATTTCTTGTGTGTCTCAGGGCTTGTTTTATAGTATACTAAGGAATCATACAGCTGCAACCAAGACAGTTGATAAATTGCAGGCCTTTGCTTAAATTATCTTTTTGTAGTCCAAGATGAATTGACAGAAACCCCCTACAACTTGGTAAATGTGCTGATACTTTACAAGAAGTACAAGAAAAAATACTTTCTGACTTTTCTCTAAATATCACAGACATCTTTAATACTACTTTCAAGTCATCTTAAAATGTAAAGTAGTATAAACAACAAAGTTTAAAGCTTAGCATTTCAATAATGTGATGCTGCTTATGTAAATCTGTAAAAGAGATGACAACTGTTTTTGAACCATTGACTGATTTGATTGCTCTGTTTTGCTCTGAAAGACCTGGCTACACTAAAAGCTGCTGTGAATCAGTGTAAGCTCTCTTCCTCTCTGCAATAAAGATGATGGAAAACAGTTTCAGACCTCTCTGTCTTATTTACTGCAACCTGAGCTCATGTGTTATGTCTTGCAAGTGCAGACAAATTCCTCTACAACGCATGTGACAAACTAAAACAATGAGTGAGAAGGTCACTTAAAAACCAATCAGTAAAAACAAAAACGAAAACTTCAGCAAAGCTAGAACTTCCACTGAGTGACCTCCCAAATTTCTTGTATCAGAGGCACATGGGAGATATGCAAATGAACCTTATGAACATCAGGTGTTTTAGCTCAATGGCAATTCTGAATGCCCATGACTTGTTTCATTGTTTTAATGGACAATTTCAGGCCAATAAAGCCAAACCCCACTAGCTGTGGTTATGAATATTTTGGCCTTGTTATGACATCATCAGCACAGCACAAGCAGAGTAGTTGACTAAGCATTCAAAACACACAGCTGTTATACCCAGCTGATGTCCATTATCATTAGGGTCACTGCAAAAATATCCCAAACAACAAACTAAAACAATGAGTGAGAAGGTCACTTAAAAACCAATCAGTATAAACAAAACTGTCTTGTATCAGAGGCACATGGGATATATGCAAATGAACCTTATGAACATCAGGTGTTTCAGCTCAATGGCAATTCTGAATGCCCATGACTTGTTTCGTCATTCATGGGCATTCAGAATTGCCATTGAGCTGAAACATCTGATGTTCATAAGTTTCATTTGCATATATCCCATGTGCCTCTGATACAAGAGGTTTGGGAGGTCACTCAGTGGAAGTTCTAGATTTGCTGAAGTTTTCATTTTTGTTTCTACAACACATGTGAGAAGTTAAGCTTAAAAAAGTGGGTGGTCTTTCCCTTCCTTTGATACCAAAGTGAAGAAATAAAAGTTTTATAAAGTACATGCAGGTTTAAGGTACCTACACAGTACTGGAATCAAATTGTAGGTAGAAAAGCAACCTAAGAGTTGAGTTAAACTGTAAGAGAAGGTGGAATTTTCCTTTAAATACATTAATTTCCTTATGATGACTGAGTGTAAGATATATATTTTTTCTGAAATGATAAATTATACTTATTGTAAACTTTTTTTTTTTGTATAATTATTACTGACTTGTCCAAATTCCTATCTCAGTGTGATCCTTAAATGATATATCTCCTCATTCTCAATACTTTTAAGGAACATCAAATCCCAATTGCCCTCTCATTACTCTTTCTTTTAAAATATTATCCAAAAAAGACCATATTGCCAGATGACCTCAAAAATATATTCATTTCGTTATCCATGTTCTTTTGTCTTCTGGTAAGCATAACAAAGTCAGTTTCACTTTTCAGATGCCCCCTTTTATATGTAAACTTTTTTCCCCATCAATGATGAGGAAAAAAAATCTTTTATAATATCTTTACGTTTCATATCACATCCAATTTTTTCTCCTTTTTAAGTCACAGTGAAACTCCCCAAATTATCCCTGTAGTCATGTTTGACCCCTATTATTTCCTCATCTCTTTCCTTATAAAAAGAACATTCATTAACATTATTCTAACACTATCCTGTTTAACATTATAGTCAACAACCATTACCTACCAGAAATATCTTTTTATACCTATTATTTTTGTTTGAGGACTGCATCATTACTGCAATCTCAGGTTTCATTTCCAAAGTATCATGCCATATCTCAGCCTTAGATTATAGTGCTGCCTATGGCTTTCAGTGGATATTAAAATAAAATTAAAATGATTCAGCCTGAATGAACTGGAAAAAGAGCCCTAACATTACAGAACTACCCCAAACTTTTCTGAGTTTTAGAAAAGAAACAATAATTGCAGCAAATACTGCATAAGCCCATTATCTTAGAAGCAAGAAGCAAACTGGTCTAGACCCAATCAGGTTTGGAAAGAAATAAAACGCTAAAACAGGGACATTAAATAACTCTTCAGCTACCAAGAATTAACTTTTAACATTGAATCAGTCTAACTTTGTTAAGGATTATGACCACTTTTTGCAGTCCACTATAACCAACATAACAAAAGCCTTTCTGAAAATGTACTCACCAACAATAAAGAACAAGGACCTTTATCCCCTTATCTATATCCTCTAGCCTTTTATGCAGCAACCTTTAATTTCTCCAAAGTTTCAATAAAACAGACTAAGTCCCTACTTCTCAAACTCGATGATCCAAAATCTAAATGCAACAATCTTCATCCCACCTTTTTAAGGCTTGCAGCTGCAAAAAAATTGCTAAACGCCTTATTCATCCCTTTAACCTCTCTCTCACTTCAGACATTGTCTAAACAGCATTACAACCATGCAGTTATAATCCTTCTACCTAAAGTCACTTCTCCTAATGTGTTGAAAGATTGCAGACCTACTTCTACCTTGTGCTCTATTACCAAAATATTTGAAAAATCTTCAATACATGCAAGTACTTAAGTATAGTAACAGCTATGGCCAGTTATGTGATGCACAGCATGGCTTTCACAATGTCTTCAGTATTTTTCCTGCCCTGATAATAGCCACTGATACCACTTATTGCAACTTGAATGAGGACTTATTACTGAAGATGTCCTTGTTGGCATGGCAAGGTCTTTTAAAATGGTCAGCCATACCCTTCTTCTCAAGAAACTCAAAAGACTCAGCTTTGGAGATAACACTCTCTGCTTTTTTTGCAGCTATCTGAAAGACAGAAGCTCTGAAGTCCATAGCAATGTCTCATCCTCTATTGCTGGTAAACCTAATGCAAGTGTATCACAATGGTCTGTACCAGTTCCTCTTCTATTTTCTCTCTTTGTTAATGATCTCTCACTAGAATTACCAAATCTTAAATGAATAATGTATGGTGATGAAATACTGCTCATGCAGCCCAGTACCAGCAACTCTGACCTGCAAACCAGGTGACAGGACAATTTCACTCAGCTATGCACCTGGTCCACTACTAACAAACTAGAAAGAGATCCCAAGAAAACTAATGTCAAGCAGGGGGAGTCAATAAAGCTTATACAATAATTTTTACTGCGTGCATGTTGTGACACGATGCTCACATGACTGCAAGAAGTTTTAGATTTAGTAAACTCTGCACTCATGTGCAAATATGAAAACTGTTGTGGCATGCAAATTAAAACATATGTAGCTGAATTTTATGCTAATGAAGCAAATCAACACAGCAGAGTGGTTCAACAACCAGTAAAGCAAACATGTAGGCTCTGTGCTCGTGTTGGCTGTGTATTCAAAAACTTTCTGAATACAGCCATGGAAATGAGTCTACACGGAAATAAGAACAAGTAAAAGCTCTTACATTTGTACAGAACTGCCCTTAACATATAATACCACACATATTCTGACCTAATTACACAGGGTGTATACTAGGAAATCAGTGTAAGAATCATAATAATGTCATTTTAAGTGCCATGACATAAATGCAGCTTCACTCCCCCACCCCCAAATGAAGAATATACTTGTAAGTAATGGAGGCTGCTAAAATGTGTAAACTTTCATAAAACAGAGTATTATACTGTAATGTAAGCATATACAGGATGCAGCTGATGGATTACAGTATTCCTCTGTTACAGCACTGGGCTCCTGTGCATTTTCCCTGCCTACACAATTACTAACTGTGTCGATTCCAGGCAGTCAGCATGGTGAAAATGTAAATGAGGTCAAAACTCCTTAGAATTGTTGAATCACAAAAAAGAGTAACCATCTAGGGATGTTCAGTTCATGTAGGCACTTCCACATTCTTCATGTTGACTCCATGGTAACAGTGAAAGCTGACATTGGGGGGGTGTCAGGTTACTCTTGCAGAGGTGAACATTTACGGCTGTGAAGGGTGAATGTGCATGTAAGCAGTGCACACTTCCTAAATTCTGTGTTATCTGTTTATTAAAATGTGTAGTTTCTGTCCAATTTACTACTGGTTTTTGATTTTGCCATTGTTTGAGCGACTCAGCACTTAGGGCAACCACGAGAAACAGAGAAATGAAAGGCAGGTTTCTCTGGGTTGTTATGTAACTATTCCTGTGGCAGCATATGTATGTGTTATGGTTAGAATATAGATGGTCCTGGGTTAAACTCCAGGGTGTACAACCTTTAATTCACTTTTTATGGTCCATGTTTGTGCGATATCCCAAGAATGGAGGAAATATCAGTTTTGTCTATGCTTACCTTATTTATGTGAAGCTGCACAGAGGTCCACATAATGCACTAATGAGCAGTTAACAGGTGTGTTTAATAGATGTAAGTTATAGCACAAACATGGAATTCATGTTATTCAACAGATCCGACATGATGGAGCTATTCGACAATGTATAAAGTATCCATGTAGCCTGCATCCATTTTTTTTCCTTTATCCTTCAATACCATTGCAGTACAGACAAGGAAATTTTAACTGAAATAATGCTAGAGGCTGCTGCAGCTATTCTACATCTGTATGTGCTGGAGGCTGAAGCCAATGCTGCTGGTGCTGCTGACAATAGGCCTAGGCTGAGAAGGAGAAGGGTGTTCAGGCCCAGGGTAACATTCCAGGTGCTACATGAGCTGGAGATTGTACAGCACTACAGGGTGGACAGGTTCACATTACAAGAACTCTGTGAGCTCTGATGCCCTCAACTCAGAGACAGAGCCAACCGAGGGGAACCCAACCCAGTGGAAATTAAGCTATGTGTAGCCCTTAGAATATTAGCTACTGGTACCTTTCAAAGACCAACTGGGGACATGATGGGCTTGTCACAAGCATCAGCCTCCAGGATCATCCACCAATTTCTGGATGCTATGCTCATACTTGCCAGTGAGCAGATATTGTTTTCAATGTACTTCTGAAGAGAAGACCAGCAATATAGAACTGTTTTATTGTGTAATGCACTATGCTGAAGAACTGGGTGTCATAGACTGCACTCATGCACACATTAAGGCACTACCTGGTTAGCAGGGTAGAATCTACATTAACTGCAATGGATACCACTCCATCAGCTGCCAAGTCATGTATAATACCTAGGGAATTAGCTTGAATGTGTGTGTTGGGAACCTTGGCAGTTATCATGACTCCCATATTTGGCACACATCACAGCTGTACCAGATGTTTGCTAGAGGGGCATCCCACAGGGTCATTTACTGAGGATGCTGACTATGATCTGGAACTGTGGCTGATGACACCCATCAGAAGTACACACACACCCACAGAAAAATGACATAATGAGGCACATGCTCAAACTAGAAACATCACAGAGTGTGTGTTTGGGCTTCTGAAGTCATGGTTCCAGTGCCTAGATATATCCGTTGGAGCTCTGCAGTATTAATCCATGCAGTTGTACACAAATATTCACACTATGTGCTATGCTCCACAATCTGATCCTGGAGAACCAGCTGCAGTAGGATCAGGAAGGGAAAGCGATACACATCTTCCCACCAATGCCTAGGTCATCGCAGCCACCATCAGAAGAGGACTCAAAGGAGGAGCCCCCAGCTGCTGTCCCTGTAGGCAGATGTAGGCATGTTCAGTATGCCCTTGCTTTGGCTAAGAGACAATGCATAGCATATTTACTGACCACATAGAGACCTAATACCTTTCTCTTACTGACATACATATAGTAAAATTGATGCCAGGCAGCACACCCAACTTTTATCTCCCCATGTATTGGCTGTGTACTGCTTGCATCAGACAGAGTCAGCTCTAAACTAAAGGTGTGTCAACTGCTGCATTTTCAAGGTAAGTCTTGAACCTATACTGTATTCTTTAATAATATTAAGCCATATACTTGTATTTCCTAACTTGGTACAGTAAGCAAGTAAATAGTGGTAGAGATGTATAGAAAGTACCTCAATATGTGACACCAGATACTTATTTTACTTATATTTGTCTATTAGTAATTAGTAGGCCTCAGGTATGAAAGATTCACACAATCATCTCTGAAGAATTCTTAAGTTCTCTGCATGGCCTCACTTTAGCACCATACATCTGTACTGGTAAATCATTAAAGACAGAAGTTAGAAAGTGATGATACACATTGCAGTTTCAGACTTTAGACTTGTTTGTGTTATAACAGCAGTTGAGCTTTGCCCCCACCCCAAAAGAGGAGTGTACCCTTGCTCCTGCCATAACAGCAACTCAGCTATGCTACCTCCAAAAGAACAGTATATGTGTATTTGTACCATCCAACCTGGACTTCATTTGTTGGCAACTGCATATCATATTATTCCCAGTTAGTATCCTCTCACATATTAAGACCGATGATATAGACTGGCATACCCACTGCATGTGTTTGATAACTGATGAATGATCAAGAAACACATAAAGGTAACACAGAGTTGTATATTTGTAAGCATAATCATGACAGTTTGTGTGATCACTAACTGCTGTATGTCCAAATATAGTAAAGGGAATTAAATCTACAAATCACAGCTGATGGTTTGATAACAGTGTACATTCTGATGCAGTTGGTTATGTGAAGAATGACTTTTCATTTTGTTGATGAAAAGCTGTTTGTGTGGCCAAGAGGACTAAAGCATGCTTCCTGTTTTCTGAAGCTGTATTGGTGTGAGGGTTCAAATCCTGACATACGTAGAAATTTGTGATATGTACTATCAAGTTTTGCTATGTTTTTACAAATTTTGCATATGTGTTCCTTAGCTTTAGTATCTTCTCCTATATGTCGTCATTTAATTTCACTTTTGCTTGATGCGCCACTTCCTGAAAAAAAATTTGGCTAAAGTTATTTTGTTTTCATAATAGCCACCATTGCAGAAACAGGGAAAAAACAGATTTCCTAGAAATCAGACACCCAAAAATAGAAAACGGATATATTTAATTACTACTCTTAGCCATCTTGAAAAGCCATCTTGGAGTTCAGATGGAATCGGGTCTATATCACGTTGTCAAACTCTTAAAAGTTTAAACGTCATATGGTAGACACCATATGATCGAACTTTTAAAAGTTTGAATGTTTCAACAGAGATCTCCATACAGTGCGGAATGGGAAGATTTCCTTTATTTGCACTGTATTGAGATCTCGGTGTTGGTATAGTTAAAGAGCAGGGGGTGGGGGTGCAGGGGGGCTTGCCCCCCAGCTTACACCATTCAGGTAGGCTTTTTCTTTGGTTTATTTTTTTTTAATACATTTTTGAACTTTTGAAAGTTCAATCATATGGTGTCAACCATATGACGTTCAAACTTTTTAAAGTTCGATCATGTAATATAGATACATGGAATCGAGGTATAGTAGCATGCATTAGCAATGCGCCTTATATTTGTGCACTGCTGCCCTGTGAGCAAACAGGCCTATCTTGCATGTGTGTGCACTTTCTTAACAAGTGCGCAAATGCAAGGCTCATTACACTATAGAATTGCATATATGATATTTTATCATTCCTGTTTATTGTCCATTTCCTTTGTATGACATAAAACTACATGTGGAAATATTGAAGACTAAGGGCACAATACAGTTATATGTCACATATTTATAATACATCCATTTATTTCCCCAAAACCTATCCCAAACAAGCAGTACAACCCTGGAGTCTCATTGCTTTTTCCACACATATATCGACCACAATACAAAGTGTTATAAATGATGTTGTGTGCTCACTCATGGACAGGGCCACTTGGTGGTGCTGAAAGCCTTGCTCTGCAAAACACAAACTGACAAGTATACACAATAATGGTACTTGAGTTGTTACACAGCTAGGCTTCCAAACAGCCTACTGCTATTAGGCTACTTGCCTCAAATGACACTATGAAGCAATGTACCTTTGCAGGCCTACCAAACTCTTATCTCCCACATGGCCTGTCAATGTCATTTACTATAGGTTCACCTGCAGTCCTGTTAAAATCAGACTTGTGCCATTATGCATGCGATAAGTACTGTGTTCTGTAGGCTATGTCCTTAGAGAGATACATCCTCTATTCTCACTAAAGTCAAATCAAGTGTGTCAAGTCGACATGTGTGCGACATGGAAAGCTATGTATGGGACAATGTTTTTTGGGGGGGACAGGTCCCCTATTTGTTTGCAAAGAGAGAGAGGAATGTTGAGGAAGTGAAACAGGCATGTCTGAGACAGGCAAGCTGGCAAGGTGAGAAAGTAATTGCTGATAGATAGGACATACAAGACAGGAGATAGGGACTGTGAAGAACAAAAAAGTGCATGCGTGTGTGCGTGTGTGTGTGTGTGTGTGTGTGTGTGTGTGTGTGTGTGTGTGTGTGTGTGTGTGTGTGTGTGTGTGTGTGTGTGTGTGTGTGTGTGTGTGTGTGTGTGTGTGTGTGTGTGTGTGTGTCTGTATAGAACAACAGAACTCTGTATCATACAGTTACCTCTCCAATGGCATGGTTTGTCAGTTTCTTCAGACTTGCACAAGCCTACACATCCACTTCATGCAAGCCTCCCACATGGCCTGCCAATGTCATACTCAAATGTATGTCATTATTTAGTGACTTCAGTCCTCAGATCCTCCCAGTGATTTGCAGAAAGCCACAAATAATGTGAGGACTAGACTAAAACTATGGGGCAAAAATCTGGACATTCTGTGAAAATCTGGACATTTGAGAGGTATGGCGGTTATACAGTAAGCAAAAGAAGCTGCTGTCTACAAATACAAAAATGAGAACCCAGAACTGGAAGGCCACCCTCCTCAGCCTAAACAAGAAAAAAATACAACTTGTGCTATCTGTAACCCCTACCCTTATTTTCTCTTTTTTTTTCTTTCCCCACAGCACAGTGGGGTAGGCCTGGTGCATGGAATCCACCTGCCCCAATTCCATCTTCTATGGCACCATGGCCCCGCACATCTGAACTGCAACCTGGTAGTACTCCTTGTGCTGCTCCTGCACTACCTGTCTCCTCAGGTACTTCTGCCACAGATGACTGACCTGTGGTTCCGTGCAGGAACAGTGACAGATGGGGTGATTTTATCACCCCAAGAAGAACTGCTGGTGATGGTGAGTAGGATTGTGTGCCAAACTGTGGGTGCATGCCCATGCCAGATGGAGGCACTACTCTCCATCATTTTACTGAATAACACAAGGAGATGCAGATGTCAGACACTGCAGCCATTGGCGCAGAGAAGTGATAGTGATAACTGTCCAGTGAGTGAGTACTCGATTCTCACTGTCATCCAACTTGACATCCATGGGTATGCGAGGTCCACACCCTTACCCCAACCATGGTGTTTGCCCACCTCTTTTGTTCTTCACAGTCCCTATCTCCTGTCTTGTATGTCCTGTCTATCAGCAATTACTTTCTCACCTTGCCAGCTTGCCTGTCTCAGACATGCCTGTTTCACTTCCTCAACATTCCTCTCTCTCTTTGCAAAAAAATAGGGGACCTGTCCCACCCAGAAAACATTGTCCCATACATAGATTTCCATGTCGCACACATGTTGACTTGACACACTTGATTTGATCCATTTGGCTATACAACCTGATAATGTTGTTGTCAACTCTCTCTCTAGAGAGAGACAACATTTGTATAGCTGCATTTACAGGCCATGAATAGTAGAAATTCAGCTAATCTTCTGTACATGTGATCAGTTTTTCAGGACACATTTTCATTATATGTCAAATATTCACAATATATACATGTGTTGTCCACTCCGCCAAAGCAATACAACCCTGAAGGATTAGTATTTTTCCCACATATATCAACCACACTGCAAAGTCTAATATATAATGTTGTATACTCCCTCATGGACAGGTCCAGTCTGTGGTGCTGACAGCCTTGCTCTGGTAAATTTAAACATCCAACTATGCTCAAGAAGGGTACTTCTGTTTTTACACAGCTAGGCTTCTACACACCTAGGACATACTCTGCTGTTAGGCTACTACCTCATATGAGCCTATGAATCTATGTGCCTATGCAGGCCTCACAACCTGTTGTTCCCCACATGGCCTGCTGATGTCATCTACCATAAGTTCACCTGCAGCCATGTAAAAGCCAGGCTTGTGCTTTAGCACTTGCATAAAGTACTGAGTTCTATAGTCTGTATACCTTAGATAGGTAGGAGTTCTGTTCACACTGCAATCAACTGGGTGTATGTGTATGTCTCTACTCAGCAGAGTAGATGTGCTATCCTACAGTTACTTCTCTAATGGCATGGCTTGCTAGTCTTTTCATGCTTGCAGAAGTCGACACATCCATTTCATGCCGCTCTCCCAACCTCTTTTCTTCTGATGTTATGCAATATAAGTTGACCTGCAAACATATGAAAGTCACACATGTGCTGTGGTATTTGCATATGGTAATGTGTTCTGTATGGGGTTCTGTTCTCACCTCTGTCAACTGTGTGTGTGTGTGTGTGTGTGTGTGTGTGTGTGTGTGTGTGTGTGTGTGTGTGTGTGTGTGTGTGTGTGTGTGTGTGTGTGTGTGTGTGAGACAGATGTTACTTAACATCACAGAGATCCTTTTATACTAGCATGTTGGACACTGTTACCACCATATGCTCAACAGACAAGGCTGATGTAATCAGCTATATCAGATTATTGCATATACAACCATGCCACCAGACCAGGATGAGACACTGGCCTGGAGCCCAGGCAGACTTCACCTTAGTTTCATAAGAAGTTACTTGGTAGAGGACTGGTGACAGGTATGCTTTGTGGTATGTCTGGTGGGGACAGGGGGGGTGACGTTTGCTCCAAACTGTCTGGTAGCAGGTTGGGGATGTCTTCAGGGTCAGTATAAGTGGTACAGTCCACTAATAGCTGGGCACAAAGCTGGGCCTACACTTTTAGATGTTTGACATAACTAAAGAATATCTCAAGATTATCTTTAGCTAGGGATGCTACTTTATGTATGTACATGACTTTAGAGGACTTTTCAAGATATCTAAGTTCCTTGTTCAAGGTGTGGACAGTGTCCTTCCTCTGCTGAGTCAGTTCCCTCTTGTTCTTAGACATTACTTTCTTTCACTTGTTGTATAACCTATGTATGCTTGATGCCCACCAGTGTGCCTTGTTTTCTTTGAGAAATTTGTTTTGACCTGTTCATGTTCAGCTGACTCTGTACATTTATATAGCTGTATATACAGGCCATTTATGTACAGTCCTGTTATAGCAGTCATTGTTGACAGTGGTAGCAGGGGATTTGCAACTCTTTATGGCATCATTTACGAGCCTATAGTTTGCTTTGGAGAAATGTTTCATTGTTTTACTCTTGAGGGGTGTTAGGTATGATTGTGAATGTGAATGCCACTGAATTGTAATCTGATTTGAACAGTGGGGCCAGCACACAGGGGTTAGTATAAAGAACCACCATGTTGGTCATTACTAAATCTAGGATATTCAAGCCCCTTGTGGGAGTGCAGACATGATTGTGAATGTGAATGACACTGAATTGTAATCTGATCTGAACAGTGGGGCCAGCACACAGGGGTTAGTGCAGAGAACTACCATGTTGGTCAGTACTAAATCTAGGATATTCAAGCCCCTTGTGGGGGTGCAGACTATCTGTTACACAGCATGTGTATTAACAAAGTCCAGGAACCTTAGGGTGAGTGTGCTTGTGCATGTATATGACTTCAAATTAATGGAAGGATAATTGAAATCACACATGACCAAAGTGTTTGGCTGTCTAGTGAGTGACTCAATTAGGTCCAAGTAGGTAGAGTGGTACTTGTGGTTCATAGTGGGGGACCTGTAGCTATCAATGATATGGATGGGGGTTTTGCATACAGGTAGTTGGACTTGGATTAGCTCTACAGAGTCATATTCTTTGACCAGTCTTGTGATATATTTGTCTTTAATGAAGGTGTATGCACCTCCTCCTTTGGTTCTTTCTTGCTCATTTTGATGTGTGAACATGTGGAAGGCATTGTCCCATGCATGGCCAGGGAGCTGTCTGCAGCCATGTACCATGTCTGTGTGACAGAATAGACATGGGCATCTTACAAGGTAAGGAATTCTTCCAGTGAGTGCAGTTTCTGATTTACACTACTTGCATTAAGCAGCATAACCTTCAGTTTGTCTGTGATGGATTATTTTATGCCGGGACTTTAGCTGTTCTGACATTGCCTAAAAAAGCCACAATGGGGGAGTCAAGCACCTTCATATAGTACAGTGAGGTATGCCTCTAGACATTCACTGCAACATGGAGTCATAACAGTACTTTGAGAGACTTGAGTGTGTGCTTGATCTGATGGACCATGGCACCTGACAGGCAGATAAATGTGACCATCCCCTTGTCCAGCCTGGTGAAAGGGACATCTGTGTGTCTCACTATGGAGTTGCTTATGAGCAAGGTATTTGGTTTTGAGGTGTTTTGTCTGAGGGGTGTATTGGCTGAGACAGTGGTGTGTGTATTATTATATGTAGTGTATTCTGTTGGGTCTGCACTGTATACAGTAGGTTTGCTCTTGGGACGTCTCCGATCTTTAGTTGGGTTTCTAGAGAGTACCTCCATGTATGTGGTTTTATGTGTTGTGAGCTTATGTGCAACAGGTGAATTGTGTGTGCTGACATGTTTGATATTTGGTTTGTTATGTGAGAGAATTTATTCCATATTTATTGTATAGCTACAGCTCTCACATGTTGTATTAGTTTCTTTTAGCAGTAAATGGTTGTCAGTATAAATGAGGCAGTTGATCTGTTGCCTCAGGATTGGCTGCCTGGAGATATAGTGGGAAACTGTCCATCCATTATGGAAGGTATGTATATACTGTAAGAACTAGTGAAGAGTGGGCTAAATGGACCAAGTTTTGGTCTAAGACTATCAAAATGTGTCTATTCTATGGAGGGCTAGGATTACAACAATGTGTCAATGTTTCACAATGCACACATGTGTTGCTCACAGGGCATGAGGTGATGCTCTGAGTGGCTATGGTAAACTGAGTGAAAACACCCCAAAACACTACACTGTAATACAAGTGAAGTTAAACTATTTTAAACAAGTAAAACAAGGGAAAGGCCAACAGTGAGCCTTATTCCAGCAATCCCAAAGTCAGATTGGTTCTTGACTGCACAGTTCCACTGCAAGGGTGCAGGAGAGCATTCTTAATATAAGAAGGTTGGTTTTAGTGCTCCAATGATACCAAACAGTCTAGATTCAGCAAATCTGAATCAAGCCTATGCTGTAAAATGCAGAAGTCCTAGAAATCCAAAGTGCAGAAAATTGCAATCACAATGGAAGAACACACATTTTAAATTAAACACCAATCAAGTAGAACACTCCAACAAGAGTGTAGACAACAAGCATTCATAGTGTGAAATAAGTGGTCTGGAACACAAACACGTAAACCAGAACTAAGGCACTTTTCAAATAACAGACACAATAAGCCTTCAACCAGCAATTCCCAGCTTAGAAGGGTGTAGGCTATCTTTCCCTGCCACAAGGGTCTACACCAGAAACCTTCCTAGTATAAAATAACTGGTTTGGAGGCCAAGTGCTTAAAGTATAACAAAGAGACTTAGAACAACAGCCACAATAAGCATTCAACCAGCAATTCCCAGATCAGAAGGGCAGAGAATACTCTCTCCTCCCACCAGAGTGTAGACTACAAACCTTCGTATTGTAAGACAATTGCCCTAAATTCCAAATGCTTAAACCAAATGTAATAAGCTTAAAATAACAGCTACAATTCAATGTGATATCAGACAGATGACAGTGACATGTCTTTTAATTTACCTACATACATCATGTCACGGTTAGTAGGGCCTGTGTTATCTTGATGAGAAAGCTCTGTGATCTGTCCAGCTGTTGTGTGTGTCTGTTGAGGTTCCTGAAAAAGACAGCATCACACTGTATTATTCCTCTGATAGGCCTGACTACTATTATACAATCCTGAGATATGCATGTCATGGCATGTCTTATAAGGTGCATCATATGTATGCAGTGGAAAACATTAAAGACAAAGTTTATAAAGTAATGACACACATTGCAGTTCCTGACGTCATAACCCTTCAAAAGAATACACTAGAAAATGCTGATATGATGATGCTATCCACTGCATCATTTGGCAAGGCAAATATGACTAACAGGTACAATAGTCAGTTCAACAACTTAGATGCATATATACTAGGCACTAGTAGAGCTATGCATCCTGTGCATCAGACACAAAGCTTTTGTATCCCTGAATCCAAAAGAGAAAACAGAGAGATATGGCACAGCTATTGTTAAATAAAAATAAGGATTACAACACAGGAGGCTCAGATGCAAAAGTTTACTAGTGTACACCAGGAGGCAAAAAACGTACAAGTACAGAATTTTGTCTGACATGATACAGGAAGTATACAATTCTTATAGTTTCTACTTTCTAGTTTGTGCCCACCTTTCTGATGTGGTTAGTCACAGGGCACCTACATCACTATGGTTCACAACATCCTATTCATAAAGATTGCTGATGTTACATATTTTAAAAAAGCTTTCCCTTGGGAATAATATAGTCTTGCAAAGCACCTGGTCAGTTATAATGTCTTTCTGTAAATGTTACTCCTTCAAGGTTTCAGGCCTGCTTGAATACAATAGTTGGTTCAGTCTTGTAATACACTTCTTTGTTCTTCTTGCAACATTCTTCCAACAGCTGCATCTTATCTTGATAACATTTACAAGGCCAATTGTCCCAAAGGATGGAGAAGAAAATTTTCAATGCTTTATACATTTAATTTCCTGACCCAGCAGATAATCGTTAGTGAAAAACATAAGCTTGCTGAGCTGGCTACTGCCAGGGTCAGAGTTCAAATACACTGCAGTTCCAAAGCTTCAAGCAATTACATGTAAAATCATTCTTATTGCCATATTAATAATAGAATAAAATGCATTATACACTATTTGCTTTTTAATTAGCACTTTATATATGCTCAAATACATATTTTTCTAACATTTTCCTCCCTTTTAATACTTTTATTCTATTCTGAAATATAAACAATGTAATTTCGTCCCCTAGCCTTCTCCTTTAAGGACTTTCAACCAGGTAAGTCATTTAGTTTATACTTCAGAAAGAATTTCATCTGAAATTAATTTTTCTAACTCAATGTCTTGGTACAAAGTTTCAGTTATCGATATATCAATAAAATCTTTGATTAATCTTTTCATGCAGGGAATCCCACAACAGACACATGCTCCTAATAGGAGCAGACCCACACAAATAGCAATCAAGATGTTCATTAGGATAGAACCCCACCCACCAAACAGATTCTGGAAAAAGTTCGTCAGTGGGTTTGGGCCTGGTTCAGTCATGGCCGATACCTGCTGTATTACCTCTAGGTGATCATTAATTTCATGTTGATTGTCTGGTATAAACGCACAGCATTCTTCTTTGATAAGCACGCACGTACCACCTCTCGCCGCTAGGGTGAAGTCAAGAGCCATTCGATTTTGTAGCACAACAGTTCTCATTGCATTTAGTTCATCAGTCACTAATTCGAGAGCAGAAAAAGTTGTATTACTCATTACTTCGAGAAGTTTTGACAGCTTTCTCAACTCCCAGATCGATTTGACTGCTCCATATGCTGGAAGTATTCCAGCCCAGGATATTACACTGTCACTCAAGTCCATATAAGTCAATTTTTCTCTATTCTTTACGGAATGATGATCTTTCCAACCAGCTTCATTTTGTCCCACTGGATTTACAGGTTTTCCGATTGGACCTTCAGGTTTCTGGGCTACATCTCTCACATTTCGTATCTTACCCAGAGGTAATTCTGCAGTATGTCTTATGGCCGGAACCAGATAACCCAAAAAACAACTGCCGGACCAATTCTCAGATAGCCATTTGTATGCCTTTTTCCCACAAACAAAATAACAGTTTTCTACTTTAGTACTGATGCGGGTTAATTCTGCATTAAACATTTTCTTGTCTATAATAGACAGTTGTTTATGTAAAACAGGATTTCTCTGCACTTCACTTAATGTTGTTTTCATTAAACTCAAATATGAATCATAATTCGTATTACAAACAGTGCCTCTATCTTTAACTTTAATGTAACATTTATAAGATATGGTTATATTACAGTTACTCCAACCCACTTGAAGTGTATCATTCTTATAGAAACATACAATTCCCTTCTGTGTGATAGGCAAATACAATGAGATTTTGTCTTGTGATCTTACAGATCCTGTATCAAAAAGTAAATTCTCCCAAGTCTCATTTATCCCCAAGGGGACAGCGGACATTAACAGTCCTCCATATGCTGTTGGTATATCAGTACAAACCCAGCAATTTGAAATGTTCATAGTCTCTACATATACACACTTCATAGCTAGGTATGTGTTAAAGTTCGGATGCCAGTCTATAGACAGTTCATCACGTCTCTCCACTTTCACTTGTGTGGTTACATGTAGGAAAAACCACAACAAAAGGAAGGTCATCACAATCATAGTCAATAAATGCATAGTCAATAAGATGATTAAACAACATCTTTGGGGTTGATCCGTATTTTTACTCGTTTTGCTCTTGGCCATCCTGCCTTTGTTGTGTATCAGTCACAAAATGTTTATCAAGTTGAAAATTCTTTACCAGTTTACAGTGCGTCAGATGGACCCAGGACGTCCTCTCAGCAACTTTGACTGCAGTAGGCATTGCCAACAATACCTGGTACGGTCCTTCCCACTTTGGACTTGCCCAATTCTTCCTCTTTGTAACCTTCAGCCACACCCAGGTCCTCGGAGTCAGTACTGCTTCCAACAGTCTGGTCTGTCTTTTATCTGAAAAAGAGTTCAACTGCAAAACAGTTTTATTTATTAACAGTTTTCTAATGTAGCTAGCTAATGAGCTGTCAGCCTCTAGTTCTGCAGGCATGAGAGCTTTCCACTGCGGCACATAATACGCCCTTCCAAATATCATTTCAAAGGGAGTCAAACCCTTTACATTTGGAACTGTTCTCATGTTCAGCAGTGCCAAAGGCAGACAGCAAATCCAGTTTTTCTGTGTCTCGCTCACTAGCTTCCTCAATTTGTTTTTTAGAATTCCATTGTACCTTTCCACCAGTCCTGCAGACTGTGGGTGGTAAGCACAATGATTCTTTAAGGAGATTCCAAAGAATCTCCCAAGCTGGTGGATCATTTGATTAACAAAATGTGTCCCATTGTCACTATAAATCCTTTCCGGTATGCCAAATCTAGGAATTATTTCTTTTACTAGGGCTTTTGCCACTGTTGCTGCATCCGAATTTTTAGTTGGAAAAGCTTCTACCCATTTAGAAAACATATCTATAATTACTAAACAGTATTTTTTCCCTTCACATTTATTCAACTCTATGAAATCCATACAAATAGTGTGGAACGGATATGGTGGTGTAGGAAAATTCCCTTGCTTGGGTTTGAATGCCTCTTGTGCATGATGTTTGTTGCAAGTATGGCATGCCGCACAAAATTTTTTTGTATAATTTATGAATCCGTATGTTTGGAATATTCGATTTACTAACTGTACCATCCCCCCTGTTGAGACATGGCACTGCCCATGGCTCAACAAAGCTGCATATCTAAATAAATTAGATGGTAATATTGTTTTTTTCTCTTTGGAGACATACAGTCCATTTTCGAGGATTGCACCTTGTTTCTCCCATTTTTCTTTCTCTGCTTTTGTAGTTAGTGTCTGCATTGTTTTTAGCATTTCTAGATCTAAAATCTCAGAGGATTGTAATTCCTCGGTTAAAAGAAAAGTTTCTGAGTCTGAGGCTGCTTGCTTTGCAGCTGCATCAGCTTTTGCATTTCCTTTTGAAATTCTATCCTGTTGTTTTGTATGAGCTAAACATTTACAAATAGCTACTTTAGTAAGTTACTGAATAGAATCTAATAGGTTCAAAATAAGTTGCGCACGATTAATCGGTTTACCATTAGATGTTATCATTCCCCTATTTTTCCATTGTTGCGCAAAAACATGCACTGTAGAGAAAGCATACTGACTGTCAGTATATATGTTCACACATTTATCTTTCGCTAGAGTGCAAGCTCGTGTTAAAGCTATCAATTCTGCTGCTTGAGCAGATAGGTTATGCTGTAAAGGTTGGGCTTCTAAGATCTCTGTATCTGTAACTACTGCATACCCCACTAGATTTTTCCCTGTAGGACCCCTTCTGCATGAGCCATCCACGTAAAATGTCACCTCGGCATCATCCAAGGGCATATCAGTGAGATCTTGTCTAGGCAAAGTTGTTTGCTCAATTTCCTGCAGGCAGCTGTGCGGCGTGCCATCCACAGGGGTTGGAAGTAACATTGACGGGTTTAATGTTGTACAACGTTCAATTACCATATGAGGTTGGCTCAGCAGTATGGTCATACATGAAAGATGTCTAGCAGGAGAAAGATATGCTATTTTTTCTTGCAGTAAAATTATCGCGACTGCATGAGGCACTCTCAATGTGAGAGGGTGGAATAACACCACTGAGGCCGAAGCCTGCACTGACATTGCAGCTGTGACCACTGCTTGCACACAGTAAGGCAACGACCATGCCACTGGGTCTAACTGTGATGAATAGTAAGCTATGGGGCGTTGCTTATCCCCATGCTGTTGCATCAGAACTGACGTCATATATCCCTGTTTGCAATCTATGGTCTGAAAGAATCGTTTGTGGTAATTCGGAAGTCCTAAAACTAATGAAGAAGCTATCAATTGTTTTAGTCTGCAGAAAGCTGTTTCTGCTTCGGGTGTCCATTGTAATAAATCTTGTGCTGCCATTGGTGTTTTATATATTAAATCAGCCAGTGGAGCAGATTCTAAAGCATAGTTTGATATCCAGCTTTGACAAAAATTAGTTGTTCCCAAGAAGGACATCATTTCCTTCTTGGTTGCTGGTTTAGGTGTTTGTAAAATTGCTGTTTTTCTGTCTTCGTCTAATATTTTACCTTCATTGGATATTACATATCCTAGGTATCTAACCTGTTTTTTCCAAAGTTGTAACTTACTTTTGTTTACTTTATGTCCCTGTGCTGCTAAAAATTTCAATAACGCTATTGTATCCTCCCTGCATTGATGCTGGGTGGGGGCTGCTAGCAAGATGTCATCTACATAAAGCAGAATCTGACTACCTCCTGGTGGGGTAAACCCTGCCAGGTTGCTAGCCATTTCTTGTGCAAATATTTTTGGACTTTCACAATATCCCTGTGGTAGCCGAGTATAGGTATACCTTTTACCCTGAAATGTAAATGCAAACCAATACTGGCTATCAGGATGTATAGGTATTGAAAAGAAAGCATTGCTTATGTCTACTACAGTGAAATATTTTTGTTGCGGCTTTAAATCGTTCAACAAGGTGTGTGGGTCTGGCACCATAGGTGCTCTAGGTATTATTGCATTGTTTACAGCTTGTAAATCCTGTACCATCCGCCATTCCCCGTTTGCTTTTTAACAGGAAATAGAGGGGTATTACATGGTGAATCAAGAGATTCTACCAGTAATCCTTCCTTGAGTAATGCTGCTATTATAGGCTTGATTCCTTGCTCTGCATCTTTCCTCAAGGGGTATTGTCTTTTTTGTGGTCTAAATGCTGATTTTGGTGTAATAGTAACTGGTCCTGCTGTTCGAATAAGTCCTACATCTGATTTGCCTGCTGACCAAAGAATCTCTGGTATATCACACAAGGCTTTTTCTTCTTCTTCTAATAAGAACGCTAATCAGCTGTCTTCCCTAGTTTGTAAGTGTACAGTTGGATGTGTCTGTGTTAGCCAATTCAATTTCTGTTTTTGTATTCCCTGCTCTGATAATTCAAAATCAGTTTGTTTTTTCCATCTTGTTACTTTTTCTCCTAAGTCTGCCCATTTCATATTCTTATTTTTTGATAAGCTGACATGCGGTAGTCGATTAGATTTGTACAGTGTCATGAATTCCTGAGGTAATGAACAGCTTACCACACTGTTTCCCTCAGTATCCCAATACAAGGTTCGTAATACTAATCTGTTAGCAGGATTTTTGAATAATTCTTGCTCATATTCTTTATCAGGTCCTGGCATGCTACAGTAGTATAGAGTACAGTGTAACAAATGCTGTCGGTCAGTGTCAAGGGACGGGGCCTTACTGATGGCTACATTCATCAGTTCCTCGGTTACTGCCCCTGGACCAGTCGTAACTAGGTCCTGGCTGTACCAGTAAAAAGTCTCACCCTCCGGTCGCACCATGAAAGTATCCATTTGTCTTTGTGCCTCCATACCCTGCATAGTGGGAACTACCGCTATGCCAAATATCTGCATAAGATCTCTTCCCAGTAGGTTTACTGGACATTTTGCAGAAACTACGATTTTACTTTTCTGAGTCATACCTGAAACAGGGTCAGTTATTGCTATATCATGGGAGAGTGGCTCCCTATATAGCTGTCCATTTGCTGCTTTTACTAATATATAATCAGGTGATTCGGAATATTCTGGTAACTTGGAGGGGTGTATCAAAGTTTGTGACGCTCCTGAGTCACACAGGAATTTTACTTCCCTCCCCTCCACCAGAAGTGTGACTTCTGGTTTTGTGTCTGCCAGATAGAGTTCCAAGCTCAGTAATGCCAAATCTAAAATTTCACTTTCTTCATCCTCTATATCTACTTGCACTTCCTCTATTCCTTCTACTACGTTTACATTTGTTCTTTGTTTGTTAGCCTTTCCTGATGATTTCTGACTTTCATCACTATCATATAGTCAGTCCTCATCATCCTTGCTTTCTGTAGTCACCTTTTTATTCTGCCTGCAATCCCTCGCTATATGTCCTTTCTTTCCGCACTTAAAGCACTCACCTTTCTTTTTTCTCTCTTCAAAATCTTCTGACCGTTTGTCAGATTGTCTGTTTCCCAGGGCATTTTTCTTACCCTTTTTACCAGACTGTACTACAAAAACCTCAGCTCCATCTTCAGCAGTGAAGACTTGTGTCTTCTTTTTCTTTTTACTATTAAAGTGTCTTTTGGCATGTCTAGCATATTCAAGTAAGGCTTGTAGCCTACTTGTTCGATGATCTATCATATACTTCGTAATGAAGCTACTGGTAGGTGCAATGCAACCTTTCAAAAACACATTTTTCAGTTGCTGTTCATACGAGGTATCATGTGTCTGATTTTCAGGAATAGCCATACCACTATGGTTATTGAAACATTCCAATAATCTACCATAATACCCATCTACAGTTTCATTTTCTTGTTGTATGCATTGGTTAATGCAAGTCCAATCTGCTCTAGGTTTCCATTTTTTGGAAATTCGGTCTGTAAGACCTTTTACTCTGTTGTCTAGTTCTGCATCACTATGTGGGAGTGGTTTAAGCTCTGCATTACGAGGATTCCAGGTGCCACAAATCATATGCCAGTCTGGACCCACAATCTGTCTAACCACCTTTTCTACTTCTTCCCCATTCAAGTGGTAACTTAGTCTCATACCTTGTAAATCTTGTAAAAACTTCGTGTAATTGACTTGTGGATGGGGGATTCCCTCTGTAGCTTTCTGAATATCTTCCGGTGTCCATGGTCTGTACACTAGAAGAGTTGGGTCCTGCCCTTCCTGTCCTGCCTGAGGATTTGGTACCTCGATAAGTGGACAGATTTCTTCCTCATTTTCCTCTAGTGTGTTTTTCCCTATTTGATACAAGTCTGTATCCCCAAGTGTTTTACGTGTCCGTGACCTAGTTTCAATAGGATCTCTAACAAATGGTCTTAGTGTCATTGTGACATCAGGATAACGTGGAGGTGGACCAGCTTGTCCACCTGCTTCATATCCTGAAAAAGGCATCGGAGAGGGCGGGGGAGGAGGAGCTGTCGCTATTACTATATTATTATCCTCTTTATCTAAAAATAACGTCTTAGCATTTTTAGTTTTTTGTTGCCTTCGGTTTACTTCCTCAATCCACCTGTGTGCCTGAGGAATGCCTAATCGTTGTTGTTTTTTTGCCTGACTTTCTGCGTCAGATTTAAGTTGTTTTAAGAGTTTAACTAATGAAATTTTATCCAATTTACCATCGAATCCGTATTTATTAACCCATTTTGTATAATACCTAACATTATCAGCCCGTTGTAATTGCATATATTTTGCATCTTCAGTTAGGGCCGGATCTCACGATGTTTTAGTGCACTGATTTCCCATATTAAAAGAAAATGTTACGTAACCCTTTTCACCACGTGGTATTTCAGTTCCTTACACAGTTTATCTAGAATGACTGCCTACCTTATTCTGTTTCCCTGATCTCTGACAAAATATACAGTCATTTCCTTTTGTCCCTGATCTGTATAACAAATCTTCTGACAATAATATTTACTGCAACCTAGTCCCTGATCTAAAACAGAAAAAAAGGCAAATATCTTCCTACCTGAGCCTCCTGAGTCGACCAGTTCAAGACCGCTCTTCAGCCGCAGATCAGAAAGTGGCCAGCCTCTCAAAATGACAATTCAGTCGGAGGTCTTTTATTTTTCAAGAAGAACCATTTCGGTAACGAACCATTTTGGTAACTTCTCCTGCACAGTGTTCGACCACCGGTACACTCTGATCTGTAGCTGTCCGAGGGTTTCCGGTTCAAGAAGGACCAAACTGTTAAATAAAAATAAGGATTACAACACAGGAGGCTCAGATGCAAAAGTTTACTAGTGTACACCAGGAGTCAAAAAACGTACAAGTACAGAATTTTGTCTGACATGATACAGGAAGTATACAATTCTTATAGTTTCTACTTTCTAGTTTGTGCCCACCTTTCTGACGTGGTTAGTCACAGGGCACCTACATCACTATGGTTCACAACATCCTATTCATAAAGATTGCTGATGTTACATATTTTAAAAAAGCTTTCCCTTGGGAATAATATAGCCTTGCAAAGCACCTGGTCAGTTATAATGTCGTTCTGTAAATGTTACTCCTTCAAGGTTTCAGGCCTGCTTGAATACAATAGTTGGTTCAGTCTTGTAATACACTTCTTTGTTCTTCTTGCAACATTCTTCCAACAGCTGTGTCTTATCTTGATAACATTTACAAGGCCAATTGTCCCAAAGGAAGGAGAAGAAGATTTTCAATGCTTTATACATTTAATTTCCTGATCCAGCAGATAATCTTTAGTGAAAAACATAAGCTTGCTGAGCTGGCTACTGCCAGGGTCAGAGTTCAAATTCACTGCAGTTCCAAAGCTTCAAGCAATTACGTGTAAAATCATTCTTATTGCCATATTAATAATAGAATAAAATGCATTATACACTATTTGCTTTTTAACTAGCACTTTATATATGCTCAAATACATATTTTTCTAACAGTTATCATCACTTGTACAGGATGCTTGGGGAGCAGGAGGCCTAGGGTGACACAAAAGGTCAGTGAGTTTGTGTGAGGGAGAAAGTAAAGCAGGAAGACTGTGTGTGTGTCTGTTGGGGTCCTCCATCTGAAAGTGGTGTGTGAGAGTCTTCATGAACACAGCCATGCTCAGTGTTAGCTCTGTGTATTGGTATGTTTTACAGGTGTGAGATGTGCATGGTAATGGTGGCAGTTCATCGCTGTCACCCCTGACCATGAGAACTGGCTCTGCCAGGAGTTGCACTGGCACTTCCACACCTACAGTCAGATGGAGTTCTACTACCTGAGCATTACCGATGTCTGCTGGAAATGCTGCCTTCACAGGAATGCCCAGGACCAAGACCCCATGACCTGCCATGTCTGGGTGTGGACAGAACACTATCCATGGATGAGTGGAAGCACTGCCACTATGGTAGCATGGTCAGGAATGGCCATGTTGGCTCTCAGTAGAAGTTGAGACTGACTTATGTCCACGAGGATGCCGTTCCCCTCCTACCAGATGTTTAGTCAAAGACACTGCTCATTCCATGACAGGAACCCCTCAGTCCATTGCAGACACCCTTCGTTCCAATGTGTCATTCATCTAATCCAGGGAATCGATGACACAATGGAGGAAGTCAGCACGTCAGAGAGTGCCACATCCACAACCATGAGCATTTGTCTGAAGCAGCTTTCTGAATGTGCCTCCATGATGGCCCTAAACACACACTGAGTGACACGAGAGGGGACACTTGCAACAGGTGGAGGAGGGACAGCAGGCTCCCTGGGACTACCCCTATCAACCCACCTGTATGGCACCTCGCCAACACTTTGTCTATGGCCGGACTCAACAGGCACTGAAGCTGCAGTAGCTACACTTCCAAGCTCAGTGTCATCGCCTTTCACCTGTCCTATATCTGTGGGCTTAGTAGACTGGCTAGACATAGGTATACTGGCTGTGTCCTGGGAAAAAATAGTGAGTGGTTTAATGTCAAACTCTGTGTCAGATTCAACCTGTGTACCCCCTGACTGTGCCTCAGTTATGCCACCATCATCATCAGTGTCTGATCAGACACTGACATCAGGTGGCACAGGGCCTACACTTCCACTGTCATGATCACTTGTGATAAAAAGGGAGAAACACAGGCATACATTAATACCTGCACTACTATGGTGCAATATACGCTAAGCAACTAACAGTGCTAGCACTATCACAGACAGTACAGCAATACACACAATAGGCCTAAAATGACACATTAGATAACTAGAAATTGATCTGCAGTACTGAGATAACTTACTACCTGCAAGAGACCTATGGCACTGGATGCCTGATGGTCCTGAAAGAAGTTAAGCAAGAGGTAAGGCCAATATCATCACATTTAACAGTAAGACTGGAGGTACTACATGTACTCCTCTCAATCAGCATGATATGTTACTTTAACAAGAATGTGGATGATAACTCCAAACTGAGCTTATCACTGTACTAATATTCAGTCTCCTTCCCCAAAAAAAACTCAAGTGACACAGAAGTAACTTTTATTCAGTTGTTTTACTATACAACAGTACTGAACAGATCATATAACAAAGGTTACCTGGAAGCTCTTCCTGAGACTGAGAAGGATTTGCACCCACATCAAGGACATATTGTGGGCCACTCTGCTGTGAGGTGTCCTGTGCCAGTAGATTCACCAGGAATTCATTACTGAGCATGGGAGGTGGTTCTGCAACAGACCTACCCCCGGTTAGCCACTTGTCTCAGGCAACAGCAGCTGCACACCTCCGTGCAGATGTAAGCATGACAGTGGCCCTGTGCCGCACCTACTCATATGTACAGTTGTAGCCACCCACAGTATTTATGTTACCAACAATTTACTGCCATATCCTCAGCCTCTCTGGCATATTGAGATGACCCCTTCCAAGAAGGAAAGTGCCATGTTGATGTAGCATGTCCACTATTAACATGTTTTCTGCCTCATTGAAGGGGGTCTGTGCCTCACTTACATTTTCAGTCCTAAAATACAACAGCATAATACACATAACTATCACATAATTACAAAGTAACTGTAACCAGATAAAACAGTTAAGGCAGGTATTCAGTAGTACCCACTGTAAAAACACAACACATACAAGATATATGAAATACTAACAACAGGCAGGATGCAAAACAAGGAGAGTAGCAAGGGCAACATATCCTTCTATGTGCCATAGCAGTACCTGAACTGTGTCACCCCCAAAAGACCAGTCCATTGTAGTTTATGATATAACAGTAACTTCTCTTTGCTTCCTCCACCCACTAAAGAAGAGGCACATGAACCATTTTGCTAATAAAACACATTGGCGATGCTAAACATGCATTCAAAGGACTTGTCCCTGAAACATTTGTACATATGTATCATACAGCTTACAATTTTTATGTATTGTCAATCATTTGTACCTTTGAATGGTTTGACAAATATGGCTATGCCATCAGTACACTTCTAACTAATGCATACAGATAACAGTGTAAAAGATTTTGCTTCACATTATTCATTAATATATTCCAGCATGCAGTATGCATTGTGTAGTTAAAAAAATTACAGCATACCTGCTGGAATTCAATACTTCTCTGTAAAGATAGCTTGGGAAATCATTTGCTTTGCTGAACATGTCGCAGGTATCCTCACCGTCAGTTTGGCTAGCTACATATTTAACTTTTTATAATGGAGTAGATTATTAATGGACTGCATCTGTCTAGGCTGTGTTTCAAAGATGCTCATTACAACATAAGCAGCTGAATTGCATGGGGATCAACCAATCTGGTGGAGCTATTCAAGAAGTTATAAATCAACCATTTGGACTTCATGCTGGATTTTTTGTGGATTTCAAACGTAGTGGAGTACAGGCACAGAAAGTCTACACAGACAGAATGTTAGGAGCTGCTGCCACTGCTGCTTAACTCCATTTGCATGTGCTACAGGCTGCAGGCAATGCTGTTGCTGCTATCAATAGGCCTAGGCCAAAACAGAGAAGAGTTTTCAGGTCACATTTAACTTATCACAACATACATGACATGAACATCATAGATTGCTACAGGGTGGACAGGGATGCAATACAGTAACCCTGTGACTTCTGCCAGCCCCAACTCAGATCCACAGCCTTTACCTCCTCATGAATTGGCTGTGTACTGATTGGATCACACTCAACCTTGAGTTAACACTGTGTCAACTGCTGCACTTACAAGGTAAGTCCTGAACATGTTCTGTATTATATAATACTATTATGACATGTCCTTGTATTTCATCACTTGCTACAATAAGCAATGACAAGGTGGGAGATTTGCACAGAAATTAATGTCACGTGTATACGTCCATTAGCAAGTAGCACACAGGTGGATTATATCTTATGTAAAAGGGCCAGTCTAAAGGAGATTGGAGACTGTAAAGTGGTGGCAGGGGAAAATGTAGTTAGGCAGCATAGGATGGTGGTTTGTAGGATGACATTGGAGATCAAGAAGAGGAGGATGAGTGTGAGGGCAGCACCAAGCACCAAGCACCAAGCACCAAGGATCAAATGGTGGAAATTGAAAAAGGGTAATTGTGGGGTCATGTTCAGGGAAGAGTTAAGACAGGCACTGGGTGGCAGTGAAGAGTTACCAAATAGCTGGGTAACTACAGCAGAGCTAGTAAGAGAGATGGCTAGAAATGTGCTTGGTGTGACATCTGGAAGGAGGACAAGGAGACCTGGTGGTGGAATGAAGAAGTACAGGAGAGCTTACAGAGAAAGAGGTTGGTGAAGAAGAAGTGGGATTGTCAAAGAGATGACAAAAGTAGACAAGCGTATAAGGAGATGAGGTGCATGGCAAAGAGAGAGGTGGTGAAGAGCATGAAGAGTTGTATAAAAGGTTGGACACTAAGGAGGGAGAATAGGACCTGTACCGATTGGCTAGACAGAGGGACCAAGCTAGTAAAGATGTGCAGCAGGTAAGGGTGATAAAGGATAATGAGGGAAACATACTCACAAGCGAGGAGAGTGTGTTGAGCAGATGGAAATAGTACTTTGAGGGGTTGTTGAATGAAGAGAATGAGAGGGAGAGAAGGTTGGATGATTTACAGATAGTGAATCATGAAGTGCAGTGGATTAGCAAGGAGGAAGTAAGGATAGCTATGAAGAGGATGAAGAACAGAAAGGCTATTGATCCAGATGACATACCTGTGGAAGCATGGAGGTGTTTAGGTGAAATGGCAGTGGAGTTTTTAACTAGATTGTTTAATGAAATCTTGGAAAGTGAGAGGATGCCTGAGGAATGGAGAAAAAGTGTTTTGGTACCGATTTTTAAGAATAAGGGTGATGTGCAGAGCTGTAGTAACTACAGAGGGATTAAATTGATCAGTCACAGCATGAAGTTATGGGAAAGAGTAGTGGAAGCTAGGTGAAGAAGGGAGGTGATGATTACTGATCAGCAGTATGGTTTCATGCCAGGAAAGAGCACTACAGATGCAATGTTTGCACTGAGAGTGTTGATGGAGAAGCACAGAGAAGGTCAGAAGGAGTCGCATTGTGTCTTTGTGGATTTAGAGAAAGCATATGACAGGGTGCCTAGAGAGGAGTTTTGGTATTGTATGAGGAAGTTGGGAGTGTCAGAGAAGTATGTAAGAGTGGTACAGGATATGTACGAGGGTAGTGTGACAGCGGTGAGGTCTGCAGTGGGAGTGATGCATGCATTTAAGATGCAGGTGGGATTACATCAAGGATCAGCTCTGAGCCCTTTCTTATTTGCAATGGT
Source organism: Protopterus annectens (assembly GCF_019279795.1). Lineage (NCBI taxonomy): Eukaryota > Metazoa > Chordata > Ceratodontiformes > Protopteridae > Protopterus > Protopterus annectens. The sequence goes on along the minus strand of NC_056733.1, from coordinate 1,354,616,817 downwards.
GATTGACAGGTTGACAGACGAGATCAGACAGGAGTCCCCGTGGACTATGATGTCTGCAGATAACATTGTGATCTGTAGTGAGAGTAGGGAACAGGTGGAGGAGACCCTGGAGAGGTGGAGATATGCTCTAGAGAGAAGAGGAATGAAGGTCAGCAGGACTAAGACAGAATATATGTGTGAATGAGAGGGAGGATAGAGGCATGGTGAGGATGCAGGGAGTAGAGGTGGCGAAGGTGGATGAGTTTAAGTACTTGGGATCAACAGTTCAGAGTAATGGTGAGTGTGGAAGAGAGGTGAAAAAGAGAGTACAGGCAGGATGGAGTGGGTGGAGAAGAGTGTCAGGAGTGATTTGTGACAGATGAGTACCAGTAAGAGTGAAAGGGAAGGTCTACAAGAGGGTAGTGAGACCAGCTATGTTACATGGGTTGGAGACATTGGCATTGACAAAAAGGCAGGAGTCAGAGCTTGACGTGGCAGAGATGAAGATGTTAAGATTTGCACTGGGTGTGACGAGGATGGACTGGATTAGGAATAAGTATATTAGAGGGTCAGCCCAGGTTTGACAATTTGGAGACAAAGCCAGGGAGGCAAGATTACGTTGGTTTGGACATGTGCTGAGGAGGGATGCAGAGCATATTGGGAAAAAGATGCTAAGGATGAAGCTTCCAGGTAACAGGAAAAGAGGGAGGCCTAAGATAAGGTTTATGGATGTGGTGAGAGAGGACATGCAGGTGGTTGGTGTGACAGAGCAAGATGCAGAGGACAGGAAGAAATGAAAACAGTTGATCTGCTGTGGCGACCCCTAACGGGAGCAGCTGAAAGAAGAAGAAGAAGAAGGCCTCATGCCTCAAAGATTCACACATTGATACCTCCCCAAAGTAATGATGATCACTGCATGGCCTCAGTTGGGCAACATACATTTGAAATGAGACATCATAACAGAAAAGTTTGAAAGTAATGAGATGCATAGCAGTTTCCAGCTTTACCACCCTCACAAGATCAACCTGGCAGGATACAAAACAAGGAGAGTAAAAAGAACAACATAGCATTGTTTGTGCCATAACAGTAACTCAGCCTGCCCCCCCCTAGAAAGAACATTATACCCTTGCATGTTCCATGACAGGAACCCACCTTTGTTCTTCAACCCCAAAACAGCATTCTATGCTTGTTTATGGTATCCAACCTTTCATTAATTTGATGGCAGCTGTATATCATATTGCCCCCAGTGAATATCCTCACACATTTTAAGGTAAATGATATTATTTATTTCGTTTGTATTATTTGTCCATTTTTTCGGAGGCCCACTCAGAAAGGACCAGACAAGATCAAGGAGAAACAAAACAACAGAAAACAAAATACAAATAAAATTTTAGTTTTCAATTTAGTTTCAATAATAATAATCAAAACAGGTTCAATGTAATAATAGTAATTATTAGCTATTCATGATCAGACCCAGACTGCCCCCCCACTATAATAAAGACAAAACAAGAGAGATAGCTAGTCACAGTAAGGAGAGCGTGTTGCCGTAGCAGATTAAGATGTAGTTTTTAGTTTGGTCTTTTAAGGAGGAGAGGGAGGGTCTGAATCAGGGGAAGTTTGTTCCATTTTCAAAGTCTTGTAAGTGAGTAGAAGAGAAGAGAATCTCCTCGGGTTAGTTCAAGTTTTTGACTGAGTGGGCTGTTGGGGATGACTGGGATGAGGAGGGTTATGAAGTTTGGAGATAAAGGTTTTTTGTTTTTGGAGAGGAGGGGTGAGTGAGTTATAAATTTATTTTGTGGGCAAGGTTATTAGAAATATATACGAAATATGTTATGGTAAAAGCCAGTTAAGCTGGGTTAAATTGGGTGCGCTTGGTTCTGTGGTATGGTAACTGTATGGTAACTGCGTAACAAACCTAGCAATATGATTAGTGTGGTGAGTGTGTTCATGACTTTTTTATTAATATTCTGGAGTAAGGGGATCCATAAGAGAGTGGGAGAGAAGATGGGATTGGGCAATGGCAGATTTAGCTTGGGGTATAATCTATATGTTCTATATATTTAGTTTATATTTTTTATTTTTGGATTTAATCATTATATTTACATGAATGAATAATTTCAGTTTGTTGTCTATAGTTACCCTATTTTAGTAAGAGGGATCCGAGATCCATAGTATAATAGTTTGATTGGATCATGATCAAAAAAAATTAAAGGGCTTTTTGTGTGTGTGAGAACAGCAGCATTTATTTTTTTTTTTTTTTAAGTATATCAGGCTTTACTAGAGAGAGCCAGTTTTTTTTTACTGAAACTGGTTTGGGTTTGGTTGTAGCTTAGCTCTATTATAGGTTGTAAAAAAAAGCGAGAAGAAATCAATCATATATATTGAAGGCAACTGGCATTTGATACTGTGTGTAGATCATTTAATGAAATCGAGAAAAGAGACTGGCTTACACATTGTATGTCTCTGAGTACTGGTCAGATAATTGATGCATGAAGAAACAGAAAGTGAGGGCACAGCTGTATATTTGCAAGGAATAATCATAGCATGTTGTGTAATCAGTAAGTACACTAATCCAAATATATTGCATAGAATACATTTACAAATAACATATCATGCCTTGATATCAGTGTACATTTAGTTACATCATGTATTTGCTGCAAAGGCGTGGCAAAGATCTCTCAAAGAAATGGGCACGTGTCCCACAAAAAAATATATATTGTCCCATGCATAGCTCTCCTTTTTACACATGTGTCTTCATGACACACATGATTCTGTCCAATTATCATAACAACAGATTGTGTTGTGGTCACTCCTCTCTCTGGAGGTGACCATCCAAATTCAGCCAAATTTGTATGTTTTATTCTGGAAGAAATGGATACCTGTGGTTCTCTCCTACATCCTTCCTGCACATGCCTGCCTTGTTTTTACTTTGTGCTTTCTCCTGCTTGCTCCTCATTTCACCACTTTCCTGTCTTCCCCATTTCTTTTCTTTAAAGAATTATTGTGCAACAGTGTCCATTGCGCATTAACACATTGCCAATGCAAAACTAGTTCTAAGTATTATATAGTTGTATTTGAAACCAGTACCATCTAGCCATATTTTAGACACTCCATAACTACTATCACACTTCAGAATTTGGATTTACACATAAAATTATTTGACACTGTTAACAAACACCTGGATATGAACCAAGCACCATCTAAACAAAAACATACATGTACCACTGCATTAATAGGTGGTGCTTCAGACTTGGTTGATTAGGAGGTGTATTTTAGAGACTATATAGCAAATGGCTGACTTAACTGCTGTTGTATATACCTGCTAGTTAACTGAATCTCTGGCTGCAGGAACTAATGCACTTACTGGAGTAATAAATTCCTTTTTGGGGCAAATGGTTTAGCTGTAGGTAATACATTAAAGTATTTTGCCAGTACCATTGCTTATTGTGCACTACTGCTGTATAAAACTAAATCTGTATCATTCAATAATGTTTTATGAAACATTACAGGGGATCTTTCAATGCTGCTTCATACAAATTTAATGAAGAAGATATGACATTAATGATATGAGAAGCAATTATGGAGGAGTAAAATGGGAAATCTTTCCCAAACTGTGGCACTTGTTATTGAATGTATCAAATGCATCTGCTATCTAAATGACCCTGTGGCAGCAAGTGATAATGCATTTTTGCTGGAGGCAGATGGTACTGGGTTTGAATACAGATGAAAGTAATAGCTTTACAAGCAGGTATGATACTTTAAATATATCTACTTATATTGCTGCCTTTTACTGTTGCTGCATATTGGTGTGCAATGGGCACCATCACACAATAATTTTTTAAAGAAAAGAAACGGGGAAGACAGGAAAGTGGTGAAATTGTGTGCAAGCAGGGGAATGCACAATGTGAAAATAAGGACGGAGTGTGCAGGAAGGATGTAGGAAAAAACTATAGCTATTTATTTCTTCCAGAATAAAACATACAAATTTGGAAGAATTTGGACTGTCACCCAGTGTGAGGGGTGACCACAACACAATCTGTTGTATAGAGAACTGTATAGAAAGTTTGAAAGAATCACGTGTGTCATGAACACACGTGTGAAATGACAGGTGCCCTTTTTTGTGAGAGAGAAGAATGTTGGGGAAGGGCTGTAGGAATGTCTGGGTGAGGTCAGTTGGGCAGGAGTGGAAGCAATTGCAGACAGACAAGACAAAAAAGACAAGAGACAGGGGTGGTGAGGGACACATGAGGTGGGTGAACACCATGGCTGGGGAGAGGGATAGGAAATCTCGGTCCCATGCACATCATGATGATTAAAAGTTAGAATCTAGTATTCACCCAGTGAACTGCCATCATTGTCACCTCACTGTGCCACTGGCTGCAGTGTCCAACATCTGCATCTCCTACAGGTGCTCTGTACTAGGATAAAGAGCAGGGACACCATCTGGCATAGGTGTGCACTAGCAGTGCAGAGCACAGTCCTGAGCACCATCCTTGGCAGTTCATCATGGGTGATAAACTCACCCCTTCCACCACTCCTCCCTGAGGGAGCCACAGACCTATTCTCCAGGCAGACCTACTGAAAGGGCCGGGTAGTGCAGGGGTGACAGAGGGTGTGCTGCCAGGTACTGCACCAGACATGCTGGGCAACAATGCTGTAGCCAGTGGAGTGGGGACAGGTGAATCCCATGGGACTGTCCTATCCTGCTGTGCTGTGGAAAAAACAAAACATAAAACGTAAATACACAAGAAAACAATAACTCCTCCCCAAAGAAGAGGCTGGGGTGAGAAAAAAAAGGAGAACATTAGTAAATTCATATGTGACATACAATACATTGAGACAATTATTGGAAATTATTCTGTTATCTTTACTTTTTACACTACAAACTCCTAACAAGTTTCTTCCTTACTTTTAAGACTACCTAGCTTATAGCAGAGGCACACTATAGTACAGATTGTATCCACCAATCCTTGATGTGTGCACATATTGCACGTATGAGTGCTCCAGTTATACTGATTACAGATTACAGAAGGCCATTTGTACCACTGGTATAGATGTATGAAACATTCCAATAATGATAAAAACCTAAACAGTAATAAACCAAAAGCAGCAAACAGGTAATCCACTGTGTGTAGGTCTGTGGTAAACAAACAATAAAACTCCAAATATATCCACAAGGTCAAATATGGCTGCAGTAAAAACTTTAATAAATACTATTATAAATAAACACTAACAAAATTAAATAAATCTAAATATTCTCTAAAAGGTGAGCACTTTTATGCTCCATTGAGAACTTCTTCAGACCAACTAATTCTGAAAAACAGATGTCTTAAATACACTAATCAATCACAGTCACATGATCAATCATATATTATATTATCAATAGTGCTTCTTAAACAAATTACAAGCTTTAAGAATAGGCTTCAATGGCACAAATCCATTTAACCCTGCATGTGTATCCGCTTAAAATCTAATTATCCATTTGGTCTCACATTGTTCTGTAAAATTCTTTATATCCTGCAAGTATTGCCCAGGGTTTTTATTCTCCAGCACTCTAAATCTAAAAGTGTGTGTAACCCCCTTCTAATACGTATTTCTTGCCAATGCATTCCTAAAGTCTTTGTTTCGAATGGCCAGTAAATGCTCATGAACTCTGTCTCTTAACTTCCTATTTGTTTTCCTGATATAAAAACTTCCACATGCTTGACAACTAGCTAAAAATCAACATTTTCTGTGGAGTAATTTGCATGTGCTCTAAGATGAAAAATCTGATTGGTTACAGGATGCCTACATTTGTTATTATTATCTATATGCTGACAAAATGTGCATGCCTCACAAGTTGTTGTGCCTCACATGGTGTTTGTGTGCATTTACTGGCCATTAGAAACAAAGACTTTAGGAATCCATTGGCAAGACACGCGCATGAGGAGGGGGTTACACACACTTTTAGATTTAGAGTGCTGGAAAATATAACCCCTGGGCAACACTTGGGGATATAAAGAATTTTACAGAGTAATATGAGACCAAATGGATAGTTAGATTCCAAGTGGATACACGTCCAGTTTTAAATGGCTTTGTGCCATTGAAGCCTATTCTTAAAGCTTGTGATTTGTTTAGGAAGCACTCTAGATAACATAATATATGACTGATCATGTGACTGTGATTAATTAGTGTATTTAAGGCATCTGTTTTTCAGACTTAGTTGGCCTGAAGAAGTGCTCAGTGGAGCATGAAAGTGCTCACCGTTCAGAGAATTTTTACATTTATTTTATTTTATTTTGTTGGTGTTCATTTCTAATAGTATTTATTAAAGGTTTTATTGCAGCTGTGTTTGGTCTTGTGGATATATTTGTTTGGAATTTTATCATTTGTTCACCATGGACCTACCCACAGTGGATTACCTATTTGTTGCTTTTGGTTTATTACTTTTGTTGATATACCTGTGGGACATGGCGGAAAAACCTGACATTGAGTCGGATTTTACACCAAAAAATGGGACAGCAAATGTGGAATGCTTTGAGAGGATGATTGCCATTCAACATAATCCATTGTTGGATTGTATTGTGGACCCTGAGGCAATGAACCTAAAGGTATGAGTTTTTATAGAGTATCTTTTAACAGAGAATTACAACAGTTAAAGAATGACCTTATCAAGCTGAAATGATATCAGTGCCAGTGTTTTCACTTTGAAGCTTGCCTCTATCTGAAAATAATACCAATGGGGCTTTGTGTACTTAGAATGCCAACTTATGGTGACACCTACATGGACTTAATAGCAGAATGGCAACAGCTGAATCTTGACGTTTGCTTCAGTTACATCATTATTAATCAAGTATTTTTTACCCATGGAACAATCACTTGTCTCTAAAATTAGCAGGAGATAACAGAAGCTAATAGCAATAGCTCCAAAAGAACTTTATATCAAGGCCATGGAAGAATTAACTGATAAAATTGTGGCATCTCAGAATCACTTGTTAGCCATCAATGAAAAGAAATTGGACAGAGATGTCCATGATTTCAAGAATGGCCATGTTTTTACATGGCCAAGGACGGATGATACACCTTTGATAACATCTACAACTATACGAACAGAATCCACAGTCACTGCCCTGCCTGTAGAGCAGTGATTGGTCGACCTAGCTGTTGGTGTACCACCTCTAGGTTCAATTGGTCATGACAGCGGTATCTTGATGCTGGAAGTCAGTATTGCCATGGAAGTGAACAAAGAAGCCGCAAAGACTTTGCCCGAGAAAGAAGTACCAGTGGTCAGAAGAAAAATGACGTGTCAGAATGGTCATAGTGTGGATTTTCTGCTACCTCCATTTCCAATAAAAAAAATGGACACACCCGGTCAACAGCATTTATGCAGCTGAGGAAGAAAATGACAACTCCACAGTCAGGCTCAGAGATATTCCAGCAACACATCATAAAGAAGATGGGGCAGGTATGACAGAGCAGTTAATCTACAACTTATCTACCAGGACATTGATAGAAAGTGAACTTTCACTTGTAAAAACAGGATTAACATTTATAACTGCAACTGATATGTTCATCCTCTGCTTCTGTTAGATTTAGAGTGGTGAAGAATATAACCCCTGGGCCATGCTTGGGGGATATAAAGAAATTTACAGAGCAATGTGAGACCAAATGGATAATTAGATTTCAAGCAGATACACATCCAGGGTTAAATAGCTTTGTGCCATTGAAGCCTGTTCTTAAAGCTCGTGATTTGTTTAAGAAGCACTCTTGATAACATAATTTATGATTGAGTATGACTGTCATTGATTAATGTATTTAAGACATCTGTTTTTCAGAGTTAGTTGGTCTGAAGAAGTGCTCACTGGAGCATGAAAGCGCTCACCTTTCAGAGAATTTTTACATTTATTTTATTTTATTTTGTTGGTGTTCATTTATAATAGTATTTATTAAAGGTTTTATTGCAGCTGTGTTTGGTCTCGTGGATATATTTGTTTGGAATTTTATCATTTGTTCACCATGGACCTACCCACAGTGGATTATCTATTTGTTGCTTTTGGTTTATTACTTTTGTTGATATACCTGTGGGACACGGTGGAAAAACCTGATATTGAGTTGGATTTTATACCAAAAAATGGGACAGCATATGTGGAATACTTTGAGATGATGATTACCATTCAACATAATCCATTGTTGGATTGTATTTTGGACCCTGGGTACAATGAACCTGAAGGTATGAGTTTTTATAGAGTATCTTTTAACAGAGAATTACAACAGTTAGAGAATGACCACTTCAAGCTGAAATTATATCAATGCCAGCGTCTGAACTTTGAAGCTTGCCTCTATTTTAAAGTAATACCAAGGGGGCTTTGTGCACTTAGAATGCCGACTTATGGTGGCACCTACATGGACTTATTAGCAGAATGGCAACAGCTGAATCTTGACCTTAGCTTCAGTTACATCAAGTTATTAATCAAGTATTTTTTACCTGTGGAGCAATCACTTGTCCCTGAAATTAGCAGGAGATAACTGAAGCTAAGAGCAATAACTCCAAAAGATCTTTATATCAAGGCCATGGAAGAATTAACTGATAAAATTGTGGCATTCCAGAATCACTTATTAACCATCAAGAGAAAGAAATTGGACAGAAATGTCCATGATTTCAAGAATGGCCATGTGTTTACATGGCCAAGGACTGAGGATGCACCTTTGATAACATCTGCAACTCTACGAACAGAATCCAGACTCACTGCCCTCCCTGCAAAGCAGCAATTTGTCAACCTAGCAGTAAGTGTACCAGCTCTGGATTCAATTGGTTATGACAGCATTTCCTTGATGTCGGAAGTCAGCATTGCCATGGAAGTGAACCAAGAAGCCATGGAGACTTCACCAGAGAAAGAAGTACCAGTGATCGGAAGAAAAACAATGTGTCAGAATGGTCATAGTGTGGATTTTCTGTTACCTCCATTTCCAATAAAGAAAATGGACACACCTGGTCGACAGCATTCATGCAGCCAAGGGAGAAAATGACAACTCCAGCAGTCAGGGTCAGAGATATCTCAACAGCACACCATAAAGAAGATGTGGCAGGTATGAAAGAGCAGTTAATCTACAACTTATCTACCAGGACATTGATAGAAAGTGAACTTTCACTTCTAAAAAGAGGATTAACATTTATACCTGTAACTGATATGTGTTTAACTGACATGATTCTTGATATAAAATTATTTGCTAGAAATGTGATGCTAAGATCAATGTTTAACAATGACACAATGAATAGGATGTACAGAAAGCCTAGCACTTTTGTCCGTATCTTGGATCCAGTATTCAACATCTTTTCTAAGATGTGTGAGAATGATGCTAGACAGTATTTCCTCAATGGACCCCCACATGGTAAGTTTCATAATGTAAGTAAAGCTGAATGGAGAGCTCTATGTGACTTACAAATGGATGAAACAATAGAGTTTCACCCAGCAGAAAAAGGAGGCTTGTTAGACATTTTGGTAAAGAGGTTTACTTAGAATTAAGATGTTGAGTGATAGCAATGTATACAAAGTTATAGATATACAAAAAGTACATGATATCAATATTAATCTTCACAGAGTCCTGCAGAATTATCTAGCAGCTTGTATGATTAGTTTGGATTGATTTAATTATTTTAAAGTAATGATGCCTGTGGTGCCTATGTTGAATGGACTGCCTAAATTACACAAGGATAATGTTAGACCACCGATGCGACCCATCATATTGGGTAGAGGATGGGCAACAGAGTTGCTTTCAATTTATGTAGAAAATGAATTAAGGACTTTGGTTAACTCTTCTAGCACTATTTTAAGAGATACTCAACAATTTTTATGAGATTTATATTTATGCATAGAACAGTGTAGTGATTTAGAGAATTTGTGTTTTTTAACCCTGGATGTGCAATCGATCTTTACATCCATACCAAATGAGGAGTGTCTCAGATTTCATTGCAAGTCTCTTAAAAAGTATAGTAGTTTTAGTGAAGTGAAGGTAGCTTTAATATGTTCCCTGGTTAGCTTGATACTTGAACATAATATATTTGTATTCAATGGAATTTACTATTGGCAGAAACAGGGTGTTGCCATGGGCACACCCTGTGCCAATAGTTAAACAAACTTAGTCATGTCCTGGTGGGAACAGACATATGTATTAAGAGGGAATAGATTCATTGAGTATATTATATTTTTTAAGAGGTTTTTGGATTATGTTTTTTGTCTGTGGACAGGACCTGAAGAGCTAATCCCAGAATTTATAGACTACCTGCATAATACTACAAGTTTCTTAAAGTTTACATATAGATACTCGAGATCTGTTATGGAATTTCTAGATGTTGAAGTCTTTAAAACAGAGGTTAAAAAGATAGCAACTACACTTTATAAGAAACCATGCCAAGTGAACACACCCTTGACGAGAGATAGCATGCAACCTTTGGGGGTTTTTAGGAATGTGTTGAATGGACAAGGAATGAGAGTCTCAAGATTAAACAGCAGAGATAATGTGTTTGAGTCTTAATTTAACTGACCTAGCAAAGGAATTTTGGCACAGAGGTTATAGAACAAATGAGGCAGTGCATATGACTAATGAAGTCAGAATTTGAGAGAGACATCAGCAAGTCCATATTTTTCAGGCAATGATTCAGTCAATAGAATAGGGCAGGTGGCTACTAGTAGAGGTATAGGTGAAGTGGGTTTTTAATGCATTATACAAGTAATGTTAATATATTTTGTAACATAAAGAAGAACTGGCCAGTTTTGTTGTCTGACAGCAAGACAGGGAATATTGTAGGGCAGAATCCATGATTTATTTTTAAGAATAAACAATCATTGAAGAGACTGTTATGTTTTGGTAAGAAGCAGAGGATGAATGGGCCAGTACAAGGAGGGACAACACCATGTGAGGCGTGCAATTTTTGTCAGCATATAGATAATAATAACACATTTATGCACCCTATAACCAAACAGATTTTTCATCTTAGAGCACATGCGAGTTGCTCCAAAGAAAATGTTTATCTTGCTGTCAAGCATGTGGATATTTTTATATCGGGAAAACAAATAGGAAGTTAAGAGACAAAGTATGTGAGCATTTACTGGCTATTAGAAACAAAGACTTTAGGAATACATTGGCAAGGCACACACATGAGGAGGAGGTTACACACAATTTTAGATTTAGAGTGCTGGAGAATATAACCCCTGGGCAATGCTTGGGGGATATAAAGAATTTTACAAAGCAATGTGAGACCAAATGGATAATTAGATTTCAAGCAGATACACATCCAGGGTTCAATGGCTTTGTGCCATTGAAGCCTATTCTTAAATTTCCTGATTTGTTTAAGAAGCACTCTTGATAACATAATATATGTTTGATCATGTGACTGTGATTGATTAGTGTATTTAAGACATCTGTTTTTCAGAGTTAGTCGTTCTGAAGAAGTGCTCACCTTTTAGAGAATGTTTAGATGTATTTAATTTTGTTGGTGTTCATTTATAATAGTATTTATTAAAGTTTTTACTGCAGCTGTGTTTGGTCTTGTGGATATATTTGTTTGGAGTAAAACATAAACAGTATTGTATACTTGGGAAGTCTGTTTTTTAAACCCACAACCGATGACTATGCTGAAATGCTGTACTGTTCTTTTGTCCTACAGACTACTGCATGCATACTTTTCCTTTTACAGTTCAGAGATATATGCCCACTGCTATATGAGAATATGGCACCATTGCTTTGTGCTACAGATTAAAGCATAGATAGTTTCTTTTACAGTTGGGATACGCATGCTCAAATTGATACAACTCTATTAAATACTAACTAAGTGGTCCTTAAATTTTAATGCTACAAAATGACTATACAAATTATTATTAAAATGCTATTTAGACAGTACTGCTATGATGCATACATGCTTCTTGCATCCTTACTAGAAGCGTGGCATGGGATTGAACATTTAATACTCTCTCCTCAGCAGCTGTGGAAAAAACAGAACACAACCGCATTATGAATACCGGTCTTGACTATATTCAGCTTTCAACTCTTACAACTACTCACTAAAATTGATACTTACACATCAGTGGGGTGCCCCCTGTCTAACATACCCTGATCCAAAGGTCAAGAGTATCCCTCTTTCTTCACTGGAGGTCATCAAAATGATGTCTGCATTGCTGACCTGTGTAGGGCATACCTGTTATACTGGTTAAGGCCTTGGCTACCCTATTCCATGCTTCAAATTTATATTCTGAGGTGGAGTAGTCCTGCTGCAGCAACCTGGGCCCTTGCTCCCTAACTAAAATCTTAGACTCCTGGCATCTCAATGCTGTGCCCAAAAGCACACACCCTTTCCAGCAACTCCAGACATGCCTGCCATAGTTCAAGCTCAATGTCTAATGAGCATTCCCCACCAGTTACAGTTTACATGGAGCTGTTTACCACCTACTGCACATTTCGCCATTACTAAGAGTGAGCACATTTTGGATTTGCAACATATGAAAATGTTGTACATTGCTTACCATCATACAAACATGGTAGGCAAGGGTACACAATGCCAGGTACCATGTCTGTGTAATTGTAAGTGATGTGCAACAGTGGCGAACAATGCTATTTCTAGTTGATTAGGTATACAAGCACTTGTGTAAATGGGCTAGTCAAATTTACTATACATATGGTCCTCCTACACTTGCAACTATTCCAATAAGAAGGTTAAAAACAGTTGTGTACCTTGCACTTTATTGCTATAATCTGCAGTCTCACAATAGTAAAATAAAAGTTGCACACCCTGTACTAGAATCCTCTACCATCTGCAATCCACCTCTATACTTAACACACCATGGGATTAGTGAGATATATCTGCTATCTTAGTGAGCGGGTATCTGCTATCTTAGTAGTTATTGTAAGGTTCTTGCTGTTAATTGTAGCATAACACCACTTACTGTGGCTCCACAGTGAAGAATATTATTAATTGAATGCTTCCAGTTCGAATGTGAGGCTGTCTGTGTTCTGTCTACAAACTGGGTGGTCCATTCCTCCAGTTTGTGTGCTGCTGCACTTCGCAAACCAGCTGAGTATAACTAAACACATTTATGCTAAGGGGTGCATCAAGCAAACACTGGCAATAAAATGAATAAAAAAAAAAACAAAAGGATAAAAAAAAATAATTAAAACACAAAAGGCACACTGATTATTTTGTATCCATTGTTTTTTACATGTTTCCCTAAACTTATATAAGAAAGAATATCACTTTTGGTGTTTCATCTGAAAAAGTTTGATTATTATCAAATTAAAGTCCTTATTTAGTTATTATTTTACCAGTGTTTGTGTTTTTGTTAATAAAAAATTCATTTGAACTGTTTGCTGCTGTACCGCTGTTGGATATTTTTATACATTATGCAAGTAACTATAGTGGGCTAGTTTGATAGAAATGACATCCACATGGGCTACAGATACCCATTCCACTATCATGTCTCCATTTGTAATCAGTAAGCCTCATGCATGGAATATTCATGCAGTTCTACTGCAACTGATTACTGGTGCATCATTCAAGGGAGATGTTAGAGAGTGGGGTTAAATGATAATCAGACTATGGTGCATCCCAGCAAAACATGTGATTTTATTGCCCTGACCCCCAACACGGTAGTGTCAACTTGTAACCACTGTAACAGTAACTCATCTATGGTATATGAGCATTTCACACAGTCTCAGGACAGTAATATAGAATTTGATCTTACATTGCTTGTGTTAGGTAACTGAGGAATAGCAATGTACATATTTATGCAGGTGATTGTGTGATGAATGATCCCCTGTCTGTCAAGCCGCTTTTGTGGCTCAAAGAACTAAGGCAATTAGCTTGTGTGATGGTGTTCAGGATTCTAATCCAGAGGTATTCAGGATTTTTAGATGTGAGGAAATAAGTTGTGTTTTACCTAACTAACAAACACACTTACGTTTCTGCCCCCTACACCCCCACATAAATTAAATATACCAACTCCAAGATCGCAGTACAGTGGAAAAAGTTAATTTTCTAACCTCACTGTATCACAATCACCATACACTGAGGTTAGGAAATTAACTTTAACATAGATGGTGCAGGAGTGCTTGCTCTCCTGCAAAAATGTAGTAGAAAGTGTGTTTGTTAGGTGTTGTAAGTGGATTTGATATTATTTACTTGTGCAATGTAGTTTTCAATGTTATGAAGCACACTTTCAATGTTCTGAGTTTTCAATGTTTTGGGTTTTCAGTGTTTTGAATGTTCGATGTTATGATCTCAATATTATGAAATTCAACGTTATGAAATGTCAGTGTTATGAAGTAGACTCATATATACATATATATGTATATGTATGTGTATGTCTGTATTGTCCTACATACCCAGATTATGGTGAGTAAAGCTGCACTATGACACATATATAACATTGGTCAAAGGACCAAAAGTATGAGCACAAAAAGTGTGGAATGCATAAAATAACATCTGTTGCATTTGGACGATACTATTGGGACATTTGAAGTTCAGATTTCTGGCAGTCTTCTCTCGCATCATATGTAAATGATGCCATATTTGACAGCAAACCACAATTTAGTGTGAAACACACATAAATATGAGTCAAACTTTTTGACTTGCTGCAAACATCTAGATAGTGGAGAGTCATACCACGTCTCTCTAAGACAGCATGTAGAAACCTTGAAAATGTATGGCATGGTATATGAATATGTACAAATATTGTGAAGCCATATGTTTGTATCTACACCACCAAGAACAACCACAGTCACTACAGTCCCCTGTGTCTGCTGGATGTCATCACATATACATCAACAACTGAACACGTTGTGTAATGTATAATGTGTACTCACTCATCTACTGGGCAAATTGTTTTTGGCCACAGACTTGCCCATCCAAATGCAAACAGACACATATACCCAAAATAGCTACTGTTGTCACATAGCTAGGATAGAAAACAGTTATCTGACTGATAGGCTACTGGATGCAGATGACAGTAAGAAACAATGTGACTCTGCAGGCCTTCCAAGCTGGTCAAAACAGGACTTGTTTATGTCCTGTATGATTAGTTCACTGGCTGCCATTTGTAAATCAGACTTTAGCATGGCATGTACATTAAACTCTGTGATCTGTAGTGTGTAAGACTAGATAAGCAATGGTTCTAATCTCACTCCAGCCCACTTGGTGTATTCATGTGTGTATGTGCATCTCCCCACAAAATAAGTGTGAATTTCAAACTACAATGGATCTGCACTTTTTGGCCCTCGTTGTTGATGCAGGCCCCAAAACTTTTGTCCTCTACAAGGCCTGCTGATGACATCTGCCATAAGAGTACCTAAAGCCATGTTAATGTCCATTAAGAACTGTGATCTGTAGTGTGTAACACTAGATAGCCAGGAGTTCTAATCTCACTCTAGCCCACTTGGTGTGTTCATGTGTGTGTGTATGTGGATCTTCCTAAAAAACTAATATGAATCCCACACTGACTTACAAACAGGCAGGGTTTTGCACTATTTTGGGCATAGCAGGGTGATGCAGGCCCCCAAACTCATGTCCTCCAGATGGCCTGCTGATGTAATCTACCATAAGAGTACCTACAGCCATGTTAACATCAGACTTAAGTCATGGCATGTGCATTAAGTACTGTGATCCATAGTGTGTAAGACTAGATAGGTAGGGGCCCTAATCTCACACCAGCCCACTTGGTGTGCTCATTTGTGCATCTTCATCTCCCTACAAAACAAGCGTAAATCCCACACTAACTTCCAAACTGCAATGGCTCTGCACTTTCTGGCACTTGCAGTTGATGCAGGCCCCCAAACTTCTGTCCTCCACAAGGCTTGCTGATGTCATCTACCATAAGAGTACATAAAGACATGTTAATGTCAAACTTAAGCTGTGGTGCATGCATTATGGACTGTGATCTGTAGTGTGTAAGACTAGACGGGGAGGTTTTTTTTTATCTCACTCCAGCACACTTGGAGTGTTTGCATGTGTGTATGTGCATCTTCCTAAAAACAAATATGAATCCCACACTAGCTTACTTTCAAACAGTCAGAGTTTTGCACTGTTTTGGGTGTAGCAGGTGATGCAGGCCTCCAAGCTCTTGTTGTCCACAAGGGCTGCTGATGTCATCTACCATAAGAGTATCTAAAGCCATGTTAATGTCAGATTTAAGCTGTGGCATGTGCATGAAGTACTGTGACCTGTAGTGTGTAAGACATGATAGGTAGGGGTTCTAATCTCACTCCAGCCAACTTGAAGTGTGTGTGTGTGTGTGTGTGTGTGTGTGTGTGTGTGTGTGTGTGTGTGTGTGTGTGTGTGTGTGTGTGTGTGTGTGTGTGTGTGTGTGTGTGTGTGTGTGTGTGCAGTGTTCTGTAAACATAAATAGCTAGTGGTACTATTCACACTGCAGCCAAGTTGATATGTGTGGATGTTAGTCAGAGCATCTTACCTCAGCCTATGAGATTGTATGATCATTGAAATTGAAATTTACTAAGCTAATGGCCCTAGGGCTCTTACAATCCTAGTGAAGTTCTTACCCTTATTTACATGATCAGCACCTATTGTGCCTCTCCAAAAGAGACAAAGGTGGAACCCCTGTGGTAAAATTACAGTCACCCATCTAATCGTACAGATTTCATCTAAAGAGGGCCAATGAGGTGCTCTGTTTGACATGAAGTGGGAGTCTGTTCCAAAGGTGTGTTAAACTCTGGTAGACAAACCCCTCCCTCCAGCAGGTTTTAGTAATGCCACATACCAGGTTAAGGTCTTTACAGTGAGTAACCCATGTACCATTTGACTTACTGATATGCAGCATTTCCAATAAAGCAGGATCATAGATTGCCTTGTATGCAAGGCAGATATCACCTCTGAGTAGTCTGTATGACAAAGACGAAAGTGATTTCAGATGATCCCCACAGAACAGATGCTGAAAATTTAAACTGTCCTTGCGAGGAACCTTTGTGGTCTCTCCAGTGGCCACAGTTGCTTGGAAAGGTACATACCTAAAGGGCCATTGTATTCAATTATTAGGCTTATGGTGTAAGAGTACATAGAGATTATAACTTCTTTTTTCTGGAGACAAATGCCCTCACTTATTACATGAGCAAGCTAGAATGACCTTCTTACCACTGTGGAGACATGGTGATCTAATGTAAGGTAGCTGTCAACCTGAGCGCCAAGGTCTCTCACCCCTGAGTATGTACTTAAGGTGTTGTTATTGATGTGGTACTTAGCAGGAACATCACTATTACTGAAAAGAATGATAATACATATATTTGCATTGAGTTTAAGGCCATGACTTTGACAACAATCATTTGTTCATGTAAGACCCTCTTGTAGGATGTTAACATATTTAGGAGATTCTATGAACACTGCTAGTTTGCAGGCATCAGCAAACACTGTCAGCCACAGACATTTACTTTGTGCTTGTATATCAGAGAAATTATTCCAAACAGTAGAGGTCCGAGGACTGAACCTTGTGGAACACCACTGGTTACAGCTCTGCTAGTGGAGGTGGATTCCCCTATTTTGACTATATGAGTTCAATCAGTGAGCCAGTTAGCAACTACTCTAATGATATAAGGGTTGATGCCTAGTTGGGTGAGTCTGTCAATGATGCCTGAGGGGATAGTGTCAAAAGCCTTGGCTAAGCCCAGGTAAGCTGTATGCACAGATTTCCCCTCATGCAGGTCCTTGGTGACTGTCTGAAAGAAGTCCACCAGGTTTAACAAGCATGATCTCCCTTTGAAAAATCCAAACTGTGTAGGGTTAACAGGGCAACATGATGATTTGCCCATGGCCTTGCAGATATGGCTAGTCAGGCTAATAGGTCTATAGTTCATGGAGTCAGTGGATGCATCACCTCTGTGCAAGGGAATAATGGTGGCTGTTTTCCAGTCAGCTGGGACAAACCCATTGATTACGCTATTATTGCAAAGAGTTCCCATTGGTGTTACTAATCCATATTGGATCCCATGTAGGACACAGCCTGGGATGTTATCAGGCACCATACTTGCTTTGTATTTGTCCTTAGAAAGGCCATTTACAACCTGCTCTTTACAGATACAAGGTAGGGCACAGGTGGTAGGGATGCTATGAGGTATGTGAGGTGGGGATAGGGGAGTGAAGTTTTCACAGAACCTGTTGGCCAACAGGTTAGCTATGTCTATAGGCTCAGAATATGTGGTATCATTAACTACAAGTTTGGCACAAATCTGGGCCTTTCCTTGTAGGTTACACATGTAACTATCAAATGCCTTGTGGTTGCCCTTTGTGGAGGAGGCTGATTTGGACCAGTACTTTGTTTTGGAAGACTTCACAACAAATCTTATTTGCTTGCTTAAGTTGAGGAAGGAGTGTTTCCTGTTTAGGAGACCTCTTCCATGAGGAGCTTGTTTTGCTCCTATCAGGTACAGCTGAGTCAATGCAGTTATACAGGAGTTTGAATAAAGCACTGGTGTGGAGCTTGCCATAGTTGCCAGTTACATCTGAGGGAGGAGGTGCAGTGAAGCTATTTATACCAACCCATAGGAGGTGATAATCTGCTTTGGTGAAGCTCTTCAGTTTATTTGCTGCAGGGGGGTGTCAGGTGTGATACCTACTCTGAAAGATACTGATTTCTGGTCAGATATCACTAGGGAGGACCTCATAATGGGGGTGCTACAGGGGTCTGCCATATTGGTAAGCACCTTATCCAGTATGTTAGCTCCCCTTGTGGGGGTGTCAACCAGCTGGCCCACGGAATTGGAGTTAACAAAGTTGAGTAACCTTAGGGCAAGTGAGGTTGAGCACAAGTGATCTACCCAGTAGGTGGATAGTTAAAGTCACCCAAAATCACATTGTTTGGATGTATCTTGATAGACTCAAGTAGATCCAAATAAGAAGAGTGGGTGTCCTGATTCATGGAGGTGCTTCTGTAGCTGGCAATGACTTGAATAAGTGCCCTACAAGCAGTCAATAGCACCTGAAGTATCTCCAGGGAATCATACTGTTTAACCAATCTGGATCTGTATATATCCTTAATGAATATTTATACACTGCCTCCATTAGTTTGCATGCCTTCATTTTGAGATCTGAACGTGTGGAAGGAGGTGTAGCCTGGTATGGCTGTGGTGCTCTCCACAGCCTTGAACCAGGTGTCTATGACTGCACAAATGTCTGTATCTTCCAAGGTGGGGACAGCTTCCAGTGAATGCATTTTTGTGTTGACACTCTTAATGTATAGCAGCATAACTTGATGTTGTTTGTTGATGGGGTTTTTACACTGGACATTTTCTCCTTGAGGCACCACCTAAAAAGGATGTTATGGGAGTGGCAGGAGCCTTGGCTAGTAGCCACAATCCCAAGGGTGACAGATGAAGACCATGAAAACCATCTCTGGCAAAGCATCAGGATCTATTGAACATGTCATCCCAGGCTGACAGATAGTGAATCCCCTTAAAATGACACCAGATGCTAAGCCAATTATTGAAGTAAATCATTTTCTCTTTGTATTGAGGGATCATCCTAGGTGAAGGTAAAATGCAGCTGACGGCCAAGGGCATACCTGCCTGAGAAATGTAGTCTGAGAGCTCAGTCATGTCGCTGTACAGTCTGAAGAGCTATGTCTCTAATGTACACACCAACAGGAACTATGACATAGTCATAACAGTACCTTTTGTTGACAGACTTGAGTGCATGTGTGATATGGCGTATCCGGGCACCTCACAGACAGCTGACTGTGACCTTTCCCTTATCTAGCCTGATGAGAGGGACATCAATGTGTCTCATGATGTAATCAACTATGACAAATATGTTTGATTTTGTGTTTTGGCTTAAGGGTTTGACCGGTGAGACAGTGGTACATGAGCTATTATGTGTACTGTGTTCTGCATAGGGAGTATTATGTGTAGCATGCTTGCGTTTGTGTTTGTAAGATGTCTGGTGTTTAGGTATGTTTCTGGTAAGGACCTCTTCATATGTAGGTATGTGTTATGTGGGTTTGGGTGGAGTAGGAGGTGAGGTGTGCATGTTGGCAACCCGCTCGTCATATGTACTGAATGGTGTGTGAAAGAACATGGATTCAAGGTTTTTAATATAGTCGCATCTCTCACAAGTGTTTGTGTTCAGTAGGAGTAGAAGGTTGGGGACGCTGTCCACATCTTATCAACAAGCAGTGATAATGCCACTAGCATTAGATTTTTGTTTGTGTATATGTCACAACGGGCTATGGTTAGGCAGTGGCCTGACAGATGCTTAAATGCAACATCTTATCACCTTTATGTTGTCATCGTAAGGTAAAATTATACCTGACAGTGTGGCATAACATAGTAGATTGAGTATGCTGCTTTGCCAGGCATGTGGCACTTGCAGGAACCATAATCCTTTTATTAGGCAGGGTCGCAATAGCATACCTACAAATGTGGCAATGTACAACTCCAGCAAAGTAAGGGTCATGCTGCTACACCCTTGGGGTTCACAGCCTCAAACACACACTCTGTAGGCCCTCTTTGAAGTGAGGATGTGGGTGTCCATGCATTCACAAAAAAACCTGTTCAACTTTGCAGTCATTGCTTTGGCCTTGCAAGTCTACAATGCCTGTCAAACAACCAGACAGCAAATGGATGTTGTGTGAAGTGATGTGAAAACACAGTTTTGTGTTTTGGGAACATAAATGTACAGTATGACATACCTAAGACATGTGGGAGGGGCAGAAACATTGCCCAAAGGTGGCCACTCCTCTGCAGTAGGCCTCACATCTACATCACACAGATCACCACCATTATGCTGTTGAAGGGCAGGCTGCATGAATTGCTGTGAAACTGTTACCTAACATGGATCACTGCTGCTGTGGAGCTTGTTAGAACAATCTTGGACATCTATGTCACCTGACATTGAACATTATATTGTGATGCAGCAGTTGCGCTCCTAATCACCAACAGGTCAGTACTTTAGTCAAATCCTACAAGCCTCAGAACCAAGGTATAATACATGCAAAAGTCAAATGATTGGTCTAGTTGCTAATCAAGGCATCTACCTGGAAAAGACTACAACAAGCCTACAGAGCCTTGCATCATCTGGGACAAGTGTGTGGATCAACAAACAGGCTGTGGCCTGCTTCTTATCTTGAGCTTGGTGCTAATGTTTTGCTTCTGGTGAGAGAAAAATAATAGGAGCTCTGTATCCCAGCAGAGTAAGGCCATGGTGAGACCAGCAGTAGTAGTAGTAGACAGGCAGCAGCAATTCAGGTGAATCCCCTTTTTTATCATTCTTCACAAGGTAATTGTTTTTAGTAAGCATTACTTGATTATTGTCTAACTTCAAAATAACGGTGTAAATACTCCATCCTTAACTTTACAGGGTGTACATATTAGTTTTCCCCTCCAGTGTTTGGCAGTGTTCTGTACAGACTCAGACACCTCGAGTGACATTTTTCTTAGAAACCATGATGGAATTAACTCCAATATCCAGTTGCACACAGAACAACCAGCATGTAGTGACTAGCACTGTCCACATAGTTGCAGAACAGATATTCATGACATTGAGTGATATTGTCAATACAACTGTTAAATCAATAAAAAATAATCTGTTGCCATGGATATGAAGTTTCCCACTGTGACCTTTACCACCTTAGTAGATCTGGGCATTCTGAGGCAATGTAGAAATTGCCTCATGTTTACCGATCACTACTTCATTCTCAAACAAACTGATATGGTATGTGTGAGATATATATACACAATGTCACTGGAAGAAAAGCTCTCACAAAAAAGTACTCCTAATGTCAGTAAGATAGTCAGTGGTACACACGTGACATGCATCAGACAAAATTCAAAGCGGTCATGAACTGAGGCACTGACATATAACCTTCATAAATCACAAAGATCTCACAGAGAAAGCCCATATAACAAATACCCTCAGCAGCCCCATATGCTCTCTGTAAAAACAACGCACATATCAACACATAGTTCTATATCTCATGGAGGACAAACCTGTAAGCACATAAGGTAAGTTGACACACAATGCAACATTCTAGTCATCACAGAATTCATTATGAAACACACTGATGTCCCTCTCACCAAGCTGAGTAAGGAGAAATGCACAGTCACTTGCTTATCAGGGGCTGTGATCCATCACATTATGTACACACTCATTTCATTGGACCACAAGTAACACAAACTCAGCATGTCAGAGATACAAGTATGTTAACAGCCTGGAATACATGCTCTCTCACACACCATTCAGTACATATGACAATGAGCAGGTTGTCACCATGCCACTTCACCTTCCACTTCACCCAAACCCACATCACACATACCTACAAATTCAGAGGTCCTCACCAGAAACATACATAAACACCAGAGACCTTCCAAACTGTAACATAACTTCAAGCTTCTACTGCTAAACTTTAAGTGTCTTGCCATGAAACTGCACTCACTAGAAGCAGTCCTCATCTTGAAAGACTTACACATTTGTGCAGTCACAGTGACCTGGTTCGTGGCTGTGGGGAGCACCCCAACCATATCAGCCTACACCTCCTTCCACACGTTCAGACAACCTACTAAAGGCATGCAAATTTAAGAAGTCAGTGTTTCCATAGTCATTACAGATGAATACACATCCAGATTGGTTGCATAGTAGGATTCCCTGGAAATAATTCAGGTGCAATTAACTGTTGGTAGGACACCTATTCAAGTCACTGCCAGCTACATGACCCCCTCTGTGAATCAGGGCAACCACTCTGCCTATTTTGATCTACATCTCTATATCAAGATACATCCAAATACCCTGGGTTTGGGCAACTTTAAATACTCATCCATTGACTGGATAAATTACTTGTGGTGTAACTCACTTGCCCAAAGGTTCCTCAACTTCATTCACTCCAATGCACTGGACCTGCTGGTTGACACCCCCATAAGGGGTGTCAACATCCTTGATCTGGTGCTTACCAATAAGGGGTTCCACTCTAGCACCACCACTGTGAGGTCTTCCCTAGTGAGATCTGACCAACAAAATAAAATATCACATGCACCCCCTACCCAACCATTAAATAAACTAAAACACTTCACAAAAATCACATAATTAACTCTTATGGGATGATATAAATAGCTGTACTGCACTCCACCTCAGATGGAACTGGAAACTATGGTCAGGTCTACACCAATATGTCATGCAAATACCTGCTTAAATGCATTGATTCAGCCCTACCTAATAGGACCAAAATAAACACCGCAAGGAAGAGCAAAGCTACCTATGGACAACTGCCATTAACAGGCTTTACAATAAGAGAAAAAAATATCTGTCTAAGACTAAGAGGGAGTGAATCCTAAACTGGAAACACTTCCTACTCAGCTTAAACAAGCAAATAAATGTTCTTGTGAAGTCCTCACTAGTGAACTATGAATTCAAATTATCTTCGTCCACAAAAGAAAACCAAAAGGTGTTATTTAGTTACATCTGTCACCTAAAAGGACAGGGCCAGATCTGTGCTGATCTGGTAGTTAATTATACCACATATACTGAGCTTGTGGACATAGGTCACCTGTCAATTGATGGGTCCTGTGAGTACCTCACCCACCTGTCCCTGCCACATGCACCCCCTGACATACATATCACCTTTCCCCTACTTTGTATCTGTAAAAAGCAAGTCTTAAATCCTCTCTCTAAGGTCAAACACACAGTATCTATGGGACTTGATAACATCCCAGGCTGCATCCTACATAGCCTCCAACAGGAACATAGTGTAAGCACTGGCTTTGTCATAGATGAATGGAAAATGGCCACCATTATTTTTTTGCACAAAGGTGGTGCTTCCACTGACCCTGAGAAATAGAGACCTATTAGCCTGACTAGCCATGGAATGAATCATCATGGACCTTATCAACAAAGATATAGGTAAGCTCCAAACAGCTGCCCCTACACAGTTTTGATTTGTCACAGGGAAATAATGCCTGTGAAATATTGTGGACTTCTTCGAGACAGTCACTAATGACCAGGACAAGGAAAAATCTGTGCATACAGCCTACCTAGACATAGCCAAGGCATTTAACACTATCCCCCATCCAGGCATCATTGACAAAGTCACCCAGCTAGGTATCAACCCTTATATTGTTAGATGGGTCAACTAACTAGCTCTCTGATAGAACCCATAGAGTGAAAATAGTGGAATCGAATCCACCTCCAACAGCACACCTGTAGCCACTGTTGCTCCACAGGAGTCTGTCCTGGAATCTGCACTATTTAGAATGTAGTTCTCCAAAGTACAAGCTAAAATTAAAGGTCTGTGGCTGACAAAGTTTGCTGATGACTGCAAACTGGGAGTGGTCATAGAAGCTCCAGATAATAACAACATCCTGCAAGAGGGTATTAGTGACACAAATGATTGATGACAAACCCATGGCCTTAATCTCAGTGCAACAAAACTATATTAACATCCCTCTCAGTAAGTGCGATGTTCCTGCTAACTCACATATCAATAAAAAAACCTACATATGCACTCACTGGTGAGAGACCTGGTCACACAGGTTGACAGTAACCTTATCTTTGATCATCATGACTCCACAGTGGTAAAAAGGGCATTCTATATTGCTCATCTCATAAGTAAGGCCATTGCACCCAGAAGAGTAAAAGCAGTTCTAACCTCTCTGTACTTTCTCCTCATCAGGCTAATAATGGAATACAATGTCCCTTTTGGTATGCACCTTTGCAAGCACCTGCAGCAACTGGAGAGACCACAAAAGTTCCTCACAAGGATAATTCAAGGTTTTTAGCATCTGTTCTATGTGGAGCATCTGAAATCACTTTGTTCTGTTTCATGCAGACTACTCAGAGGAGAGCTATGCCTTGCACATATGACAATATGTGACCAGGCTTTATTGGAAATGCTGCATATCCACACATCAAATGGTACACGGATTACCCACTCTGTACATCTTAATCTGGAATGAGACAGTAATACAACATGCTGGAGGGTCAGTGACTCCCAGAGGTTACCACATCTTTGGAATTGACTTCCACTTCATGTCAAACACAGCACCACATTAGTCCTCTTCAAATGCACTCTGGACGATTGGATGTCTAATTGTAAATTCTCCCCAGAGGTTGCCCCTGTGTCCCTCTTGGAGAGGGGAACTTGTTGTTGATCATGGAAATAAAAGTAGAACTTGGCTAGGCTTGTAAGGGCCCCATTTTCATAAGCCTACTAAGTTCCAATGGTCCCATGATATGACCCAGTCATAGTCTATGTGGGAGTACATGACCTGTGATGTACCTTCCTAGACTATACTTACAGATACTATTTGAGCTCTCAGAAGACATCTGTGCAGTCACTGACACATGACTTAAAGCTGCAGGGAGCACAACAACAGTGCAAGGTTATTATGACTTCCACACAGCTAGACCAGCTACTACACAGGCAGGGACTAAAGGTGGAAGTGTCTCTATGTACATCAAAACAAAAGATACTGCAAGGCTGGTCAAACAGGACAATGCACTTGAGCTATTCCTGGTTCAAATCACAATAGGCAAAATCCAATACTACATCCATGCAAGCTGTAGGCCCACTTCTATGGCCCAGGACACCCATAGCATGTATTTAAACTTATTAAAAACACTAACCATCCCATGAAATACCATGCAGATGGGTGACTTGCAATATTCCACTATTAACTGTGAATCCTATACGACACTGAACATACAGACACATTAATTCCTGGATTTTGTAAACAGGACCAGATAGCCAGTACACCAACCAGGAGAGCAACTGTACTGGGTGTGGCCCTCGGGATATGTCAGTCATGCACACTCCGTACTGTAATTTATTCCATGGTAAGGTCCAAACACAAATCATGGACTCCCATCTACACATGGAATATTCAGGAACTACTATAAGGCTGACCTCCTGCTATTAGGTGATACACTGTGCATATCTCAAGTCCTCATAAATACTGAGAACACTGCAGCCTATGCAAACGTGTTCACAAAAACCCTGTACGAGCATGTTACTAGCTGCATAGAGGCAGCCATACCAATCAGGGAGAAGTACAGACCTAACTCAAAATCAAGCCTCCCTAATGGACTCACAGAGTAAATAGGCTACATAACAGAAGGAAGAAACTCATGGCAAAACATAGGGGCACAGCACACAGCAGGATCAAAGCACTCTCAAAGCAAACAAATACATCAGAGGACAAATTAAGTTTACCACACTCAGATTTGCTGTAAGTTTGGGCTTCCAGACTAAAGACAACCACAAAGCATATTTTAACTATTTTCACATCTGCAAAGGTAAGACACAATTGTGTGCATATCTCATTGTAATTGGAACCATCTATAGTGAGGCAGATGATATAAAAAACCTCGTGGCTCATAAATTGGGCCCCGCCATTACCTCTCTCTCCCCTTCAACGTTCCCTCAGGAAATACCATCAAATATAAATAGCCCTACTATCACTTGGGATCAGATCCTTAATGCTTTCTGTAAGACCAAGTACACTGCATTAATGGGTCCACCAATATCCCAGCATGCCTTATTTTTAATTTCTCCAAGTCTTTTGGCTTTCTAATACCATGACATGAATGAACCCCATTCCTAAGTCAAATTATGATTAAAGATAATGAAATTAATATTGTTTTAGTCTTTGATGTCAGCCAGTAATGCTCATTGCAGCACACGCAATGTGCCTAGTAATGTATTTTTTTTAATTTGTCCAAATCTTTTGGGTTTCTAGTACTATGACAGGAATGGACTCCATTCCTAAGTCAAAGTACAATTAAAGTTTATGAAACTAGTATTGTTTTACTCTTTGATGTCAGCCAGTAGTGCTCTTCACAGTACCCGCAATGTGCCCAGTAATGACTCCTTCTGTAATTTGTATGGAGTTACATGTATTGGTAACATATCTAAATATGGTTGTAAACTCTTTTTTATAAGACCCATTGCTTCCAATACTATTGGAACTATCTGGGTATCTTTCTTCCACATTGCTCTTGTTTCTGCCTGCAAATCCTTATATTTTATGACTTTGTGTCTCTGTAGGCAGGACACTGTAGTCACTGTGTGTAACAGTTTCAATGATCAATGCTACTTTTGTCTTCTTTTCCTGGACCACTATATCTGGTTTTCTAGCATCTATCTTTTGAACCATTAGTAATGGATGATCCCATGTGATATAGACTTCATCGTTTTCTATGATGCTTTGTGTATCATATTTCCAGAATTTTTCATCCACTTCACTTTCAGAATGTCTTCTGTATAGCATGAAACATGACCTTTCAGGTCCTCTGGAATTAATATTTCACTGTAGCCACCAAATAGTCATTGTGCTTCATGAACGGAGAACAGCAACAGTCATCCCTCTGCACAAAGGTGGACCATCTACAGACCCTGGAGATTACAGACCCAGAAATCTCAATAGTCTGATATGTAAAGCCATGAAAAGAATTATCATGGAAATAATCAGTAGAGATGTAGTACACCCACAGACACTGGAACAAACCCAGTTTGGTTTTGTCAAGGGCAGATCATGCCTACCCTACCCTACTTGTTGGACCTATTTGAGAAGGTAGCCAAAGCAATGGATGAGGGAAAAATGATTCACTCCACTTACCATGGCCTGACAAGGCATTTGATACTATAACTCCATCAGGCATTGTTGAGAAACTCAGGAGGTTAGGTACAAACTAGTATGTCAACTGGTGGATAGCCAAGTGACTGACAGACAGGATCCAGTAAGTTAGCATTGGGGAGTCCACCTCT
Organism: Protopterus annectens; assembly: GCF_019279795.1. Taxonomy (NCBI): domain Eukaryota; kingdom Metazoa; phylum Chordata; order Ceratodontiformes; family Protopteridae; genus Protopterus; species Protopterus annectens. The sequence goes on along the minus strand of NC_056733.1, from coordinate 1,354,589,122 downwards.
ACAATGAGGCCAGTTTCCAGTGGATTCCCTCACAAATCATTCCTCGGACTACTCCTTTTACGTATTTACTTCTCTGCAGTCATAGCCAGTGTCAGTGGTCTCTGGCTGACTAAGTTTGTTGATGATTGCAAATTAGGAGCTGTCATTGAATCCCACACTGACACAAATGTTATCCAGGAAGGCTGACACAGACATACAGTTGTTGTCAGAGCTATGGACTAACACTAAATGCCAAAAAATACCAAAAAATGCACAATACTATCTGTAGATCAGAGTGCACGTGCTGTGTACTGTATCTTTAAGAAGCTTGTCAAAGACATAACGTGCACATATAAATGTCAGGCACGTGCCATTCCTAGTGCCATTTTGAGAGTGCAGCCAGAGATTAAGCATGTATGATTACAGCAGTTTGTATGTAAGTTACTTAAGTTAAAGTCAATAAACTTCTATCGTGATATTTTTGTATAACATAAAGTTGCTTGAACAGAACCCATGAAAACTCTTCTATTGTGTCCAAAGTAGGAGAATGATATGGTGTCAGAACCAGGATCGCAGTGAATAATATTTGGAGACATGAGGTGCAGAGATGACAGTGAAGGTAAACTAAGAGAAATGAGCATGAGAGAGAGCCAGAAAAGAATCAAAGGTAATGAGAACATGCACGTGCTACTTATTTTATAAAAAGGTAAAATGGAGTATTACAAGGGCACAGACTGCATTATTAAACATACGGGAAGCACAAAAGGTTTCTTAACTAGGGGAAATGTTTAAAATCACGTTTGACAAAACAATTATTAAAACAAGCGTGGTTAAGGGCAAAACAGGCATGTTTAGAGTAAAACGAGCACAAGAAGAGTACAATGGGCATGAAAAGAGATTAAATGAGCAAAACAAATATAATAAGGGCAAAATGGGCACATTAAGCGTAAATAAAGCAAGGCGACTGTATGTTTTTTGGCAAAGTGCTGTGTTTGGCATAAGTATGGCTTCGTATTGTATTAAGGGCATAACTAATGTTATTCGAAGTATCTCAAAGTGTGTAAAGGTACTTACAGTGTGTGCTCATTACCGTGTATGCATTCCAAAGAATTTATTGTGTGCAAAGCGCAACTATTTCATGAAATACAGTCATAGCCATTTCAAAAAGTTTCTTGCGCTGGGTGTGTCTATTTGCAAAGTGCTGCCATTACAGAGTGTTTCTTGCACTGTAAAGAGTTGCCTAGCAAGATACCGCCATTTTGAGGAAATTTCAGTATGCTATGCACAGTTTATTCGCAAAGTACAATTACTTTAAAATGTTATTGACTCTGAGCTTCTCTTGCCCAGTTCATTCACATTGTGAAGTTATTTGAGATGTTTCCTAAAATGTTAATAAATTACTTTAGCAAGACAATGATTTCAGGAGTATTACAGTGCCCTAGAGACTTATTTTGCAAAGTCCAGTTACATAGAAGCTTGCATCGTACAGTTATTTGATATGTTTCTTATACTGATAAGAGGTGACTTCTTGCAGTAAAGTGATTTCAAAGGCATTACAGTGCCCAGAGAGACTTGTTTCGCAGAATATGCCCAATGGCAAAACTCTCTTGAGCACTGTAACAGGGTTTTGCAAATAAGCACAAACACATGCACATACACATATGCAGGGTTTTATGCCAGTAATTGTAACTTTGGAAAGCCCAAAAGCATAATTTCAGAAGCACAAAGTTACAAGTACTGGCATAAAATACTGGCATATGTGCATGTGTTCATGCTATTTTGCAATAACCTTCACTTGTATGTGTTAAAATGCAAACAGATTTTGAAAGCCCTTTCCACTTGTATTTGATCAGAATATTGCAGATAACTGGAGAATATTTGAGCAAGAATATGATATTTTTATACAAGCAACTTATTCAGATAAGGATGCAAGCACCAATGCATTCATTTTGTTAAACCTAGCTGGGTCAGAGGCCATAGAAAGAGAGTGTTCATTTGTGTATGCACCAGCAGTATATAAGGGAGAAGGTAAAAATTGTCATATTGTTGTACAGACTGAATCAAGGGAAGACCCTGAGTGTTTGAAGTGCAAGTTCAGTAACCCTCAGACAAATATTACATTAGAGAGGCATTTATTTTACATGAGAGATCAGAAACCAGGGGAAATGTTTGCAGCTTATATAACTAACCTGAGAAACAAAGCTAAAATGTGTCAGTTTGGTGACTTAAAAGATGAGCTAATAAAGAACAGGCTTGTGTATGGTATTAATAGTGCTGCTGTGAGAAAGATCTTGCTTCATGACAGTGATTCAACATTGAGTAAAGCCATAAAGATTTGTTAGATCCATGAAGTGACAGAAAAACCCACAAGTATGCTTGCGAGTGACAAGAGCATGGTTTCTGCAGGCTCCAGAGCAAATGTAGATAGTATGCAAGACGTGGAAAACAGAAGTAGGCCTAAGCACATGGCAGCCACAGCCCCTGCTGGCTCACCAGGGAAATCACATAGCTTTCCAGCAAGTTCTAAGACTAGTTCAGTTAAAGGAGCATCCTCAGTGTAGTACAAGTGTGAATCAGTAAATCCCAAGTCCAGCTTTATTGTTAACTGTCACAGTTGTGGTGCAAATCATGAGTCTAAAAGAGATAAATGTTTAGCATTTGGTCAACAATGTCATAAGTGTAAAAAATAGAACCATTTTCAAAAGTTTTGCAAATCAAGTAAACCTCACACAGTTGTAAAGAAAGGTCACACAAAGAAAGCAAGTTGATCAAGTAGAAACACAATGGTCATCTTTCTATGTAGATGGTGTATCAGTGCTTGGAGAAAGCGTTGATGCAGTGAATTTACTGGCAAAGAATGAAGTGTTTTGTACTGTCCAGATCAATCAAAAATCCACAGAGCTTAGACACTGGTTCAAAGTGTAATGTTATATCAGCAGACACATTTGCTAAAGTGAGAGCTAATGAGCAACTCAGTGTGCCAGTAGTGCAAAACTCATTGCTTATGGAGGTGAAGAAATTCAAACCGAAGGTTCAGTGATGCTTTCATGTTATTTGGCCAAGAACTTTTACAACTTGTTGTTCTATGTAGTCCAAAGGCCAGTACAGTCTTTATTGGGTCTCAAAGATAGTTTGAGAATCAATCTGCTTTCTTTTACCAAAGAAGTTCATCATATAAGTGCATCTCCTAGTTCAAAATTTTCTGAAGCCATTTTCTCGGCATATGCTGATGTTTTCAATGACAAGCTGGGAAATCTTCCAGTTGTATATTCCTTGAAATTATACCCAGACATCACTCCAATGGTCAGACTGGCAAGAAAAGCTTTGATAGCTATTTGAAATCAGATTATGTATTGACACAAGAGATTTGAACAAAGCATTGAAGAGACCGTATCATCCGATCCACACAGTCAAAGAGGTTGCAGCCCTAATACCAAATACCACTGCAAAAAGTTAATTTTGGCAAGTGATGCTTGATCACAAATCCTCATTACTAATCAATTTTGGTACCCTGTTTGGCAGATAAAGATTCCTAAGGATGCCATTTGGAATAAATTCTGCAAGTGAAGTCTTTCAGCGTGCAATGGAGTAAATTTAATCGGGTTATCCTTGTGCCATGATAGTAGATGATTTATTGGTTGGAGGCAATGGTGAAGAGAGTTCTAGACATAGCACGTGAAGTAAACTTGAAGCTCAATGCTCTGAAGTGCAAATTCAGGCTTCCATCATCATCATCATTCTCTTTCGGCTTTTCCCGTTAGGGGTTGCCACAGCGGATCATCTCTTTCCATTTCTTGCTATCCTCTGCATCTTGCTCTGTCACACCAACCGCCTGCATGTCCTCTCTCACCACGTCCATAAACCTTATCTTAGGCCTTCCTCTATTCTTCTTACCTGGCAGCTCCATCCTTAGCATCTTTTTCCCAATATACCCATCATCCCTCCTCAGCACATGTCCAAACCAACGCAATCTCGTCTCTCTTGCTTTGTCTCCAAACTGTCCAACATGAGCTGACCCTCCAATATACTGATTCCTAATCCTATCCATCCTAGTCACACCGATTGCAAATCTTAACATCTTTAACTCTGCCACATCCAGCTCTGACTCCTGCCTTTTTGTCAATGTCACTGTCTACAACCCATATAACATAGCTGGTCTCACTACACTCTTGTAGACCTTCCCTTCCACTCTTACTGATACCCGTCTGTCACAAATCACTCCTGACACTCTTCTCCACCCATTCCACCCTGCCTGTACTCTCTTCTTCACCTCTCTTCCACATTCACCATTACTCTGAACTGTTGATCCCAAGTACTTAAACTCGTCCACCTTTACCAACTCTACTCCCTGCATCCTCACCATTCCTCTACCCTCCCTCTCATTTACACACACATATATTCTGTCCTAGCCCTGCTGACCCTCATTCCTCTGCTCTCTAGAGCATATCTCCACCTCTCCAGAGTCTCCTCAACCTGATTCCTACTCTCACTACAGATCACAATGTCATCTGCAAACATCATAGTCCACGGGGCCTCCTGTCTGATCTCATCTGTCAACCTGTCCATCACCACTGCAAATAAGAAAGGACTCAGAGCTGATCCTTGATGTAATCCCACCTCCACCTTAAACGGATCTGTCACTCCCACTGCAGTCCTCACCACTGTCACACTACCCTCGTACATATCCTGTACCACTCTTACATACTTCTCTGCCACTCCCGACTTCCTCATACAATACCACAACTCTATTCAGGCTTCCAAAAGTTGCATATTTAGGTCATTTATTTACCAGTACTGGTTTGAGACCAGATCCAACCAAGCAAGCAGCTATACTTGAGATGTCAGCACCAGACAATATTCAAGCTTTATAGTGTTTCCTAGGCATGATCAACTACTTAGGCAAGTTTATACCAGACTTCAGTGAGTTGACAGTACCTTTAAGTGAGCTAATGTGCAAAAATGTTGCATGGACCTGGCTAAAACATCACCAGAAGGCATTTGAAGACCTCAAGTAGAAAATTGCCACCTCACCTACATTAAGATACTATGACGTGAACAAACCAGTCATTCTTTCCTGTGATGCTTCAAAATTTGGTCTAGGTGCAGTTATACTTCAAGAAGGCAGACCAGTAGACTATGCATATAGAACACTTACTCAAGCTAAGATGCAGTATGCTCAAATTGAGAATAAAATCTTTTGACAATAGTATTTGCATGTTCCAAGTTTCATAATTATATTTATGGTCGAACTATTCAGATTGAAACTGATCAACAACCTCTAGTTACTATTCTAAAAAAGGCCTATGCATTCTGCTCCAGTAAGATTACAAAGAATGAGCCCACACTGTAAAAGTACAACTTCAAAATGGTCTATACAAAAGGCAAACTACTCTATCTGGCTGATACCTTATCCAGATCACCCAGAAATATGACAGAACAGCTTGACACATAGAATTTTGACTTTGATGTGATGACATTGCGTACTTTTTCTACCACTAGGCTTGATGAGTTAAGAGATCACACTAAGACTGATCCAATTTTGCAAAAGCTCAATCACTATATTCATGTTGGATGGCCGTCAAAGCAATCTAGTGTACCACCTGAAGTGCAAACCTATTTTTCTTAACAAGATGAAATGTTGATGGAAGATGGCATTATTTTCAAAGGTCTGTTGTTACTGCTTCCTTACAAGAAGAATATATCCAAATTTTGCATTGTGGTCACCTAAGTTCCATGTCCACTAAGAGAAGAGCGATAGAATTAGTATTTTGGCCTTCATTACTGAGAGACATTGATAAAGTACTTTCTTCTTCTTCAGTATGCAATAGTACTAGACTGCATTTTCAAAGTGAACCGCTTGAGCTATGTCAAGTCCCTAAACTACCTTGTTCGACAGTAGCCACTGATATCTTCGAGTGGAATTATCAGCACTACTTAGTATTGGGAGACTCTTATTCGAACTGATTTAAGATTGACGTACTACCTAACCTAACATCCACTGCTGTTATTACTAAGCTGAAAAGTAATTTCTCAATCCATGGTAGTCCACACAAAGTTATCTCTGACAATGGTACTCAGTTTAATAGTCAGTTGTTTCAGAAATTTGCAAGAGAATGGGTCTTTGTACATGTTACTAGCAGTCCTGAATATCCACAGTCAAATGGTCTAGCTAAACGTGCACTGCGATGTCTTTTTGAATTTACTTAATCTCTGAAACATACCCTGTGATGATATTCTTGGCTCACCTGCTCAATGACTTCTTTCCAGGCAAACTAATATCACGCTACCTATTAGTTCCAGTTTATTGAGGCCTAAAGCCAAGAACATTAGAACCATAAAGGCTCAACTATTCAAGAAGTTTTGGATCCAGAAGCCCAGTTATGACAAATCAAGCAGATTTCTTCATCCGTTGAGGGAAGGAGAAACAATGAAAATACAAATGGAGAAAGGTTTCGACCAGATTAATCAAGTTACAGGTATATGTGCCGAGCCAAGATCCTATTTTGTGGAATCCGAGGGTATGGAGTACAGGAGAAACCACAGGCATTTACTTCCTGTACCAGAATCATCATCATAGGTTCATAGGTTCATAGGTTCATAGGTAGGTACTAGGCTATCAGGCCTGGGGCCTATACAAGCCCAGCCAAAATGGTACCCTGGCTTTTGCCACCCAAGAAAATTATTTTCCTGTGCCACTGTTGAGCAGAGCCACAGAGGTGATCCCCGGGGTGAATTTCCTATTCCCATCCAATCATCAAGATTTTTCCTGAAGAGTGCTAATGAGGAGCTTTGTTTGATATAGATAGGTAGCTTATTCCAGAGTATGGGAAGTCTCTGGGACAGGAATCTATCCCTCCGGCATATTCTGTTTATTGTGGTGGCAAGGTTTAGGTCCCTAGAGCGTGTAGCTTGGAGGGATTGGGATTTCTTTAAGTGGAGCATGTCCAACAGCTCTGGGTTTGACATAGCTTTGTATATTAGGCAGAGATCACCTCTGAGTAGGTGATATGCAATGGAGTAAATCTGGAGTTTTTTTGAAAAGGTCTGCATAGGGCATCTGTTTGAGGCCAGTAATCCTCTTTGTAAGGTATTTCTGTGGCCTTTCCAGTTGTTGTAGATGTCTTGTGAGGTACATACCAAAATGGGTGATGTACTCTATAATGGGTCTAATGAGTGATGAGTAGAGGGGAACAATGACCTCTTTTTTTCTGGATGAGAAACCTTTTGTGATGAGGTGTGCCATGTAGAAGGATTTCCTGACTACTGTGGCGATGTAATTATCAAAGGAGAGACTACTGTCCACCTGTGTCCAAAGGTCTCTTATCACACTTTCGGTATTAAGTATACTACCGCCTATGTTTTAGTTCATGGGGACAGAGTTTTTACCAAAGGAGATGACAATGCACTTTTTGGCACTGAGCTTGAGACCATGGCTTTGACACCAGGCATCTGTCTCAGTGAGGCCCTTTTGTAGGTTGTTCACATCGTTAGAAGTTTCGATTATGGCTCCTAGTTTGAAGTCATCTGTGAACTTCTTTAGCCAAAGACCTTCTGTGTTAGCCTGTACTTCAGAGAAGTAGATACCAAACAGGAGAGGACCCAGGACTGAACTCTGTGGTACTCTACTTGTCACTGGTCTGAAGTCGGATTTGGAATCTGCTACTTTCACAGTGTGGGTTTTGTCAGTGAGCCAGTTGGCAACCCATCTTGTGACATAGGGATTTATACCTAGTTTAGTGAGTTTATCTATAATTCCAGAGTGGGGGATGGTGTTGAAAGCCTTGGTAAGATCTAGATAGGCTGTGTGAACCACCTTACCCTTGTCTACGGCTTTGGTGACTGCTTCAAAGAAGTCTATCAGGTTTAGGAGACATGATCTGCCTTTTACAAACCTGAACTGGGTTGGGTCCAGAGTTTGGAGATTACCAATGTCTTTGTTTATAAGTTCCATGATGATACATTCCATGGCCTTGCAGACCAGGCTCGTCAGGCTAATGGGGCGGTAGTTCCAGGGGTTTGTGGTGGCTCCCCCCTTGTGGAGTGGGATAACCGTCACTGTGTGCCATTCAGCAGGTACAAAGCCTGAGGTGAGGCTATGATTGAATATGGTACTTAGGTGGGGTGCCAGTTCGTTCTGTAGTTCATGTAATACGCAGCCTGGGATGTTGTCTGGTCCCATGGATGCTGTGTTCTTGGCTTTGGAGAGTGTGGTTTTTACCTGTGCAGCCGTGATTACAGGAACTTTGCATTCTTCCGGTATAGAGATGGGCTCTTTAGGGGGTGAGAGGGGGATAAAGTTAGCACTGAATCTATCTGCCAGGATGTTGGCAATATCAGTTGGGTTTGTATATTTAGTGCCATTGTGCTGTAACTCAGAGCAGATCTGAGTGTTGTCATTGAGATTCTTGACATAGCTATAGAATGCTTTGTGGTTGTCTTTAGAATCAGTGGCGATTTTGTTTTTGTAACTAGCTTTGGAGGATTTTATCAGGGATCGCAGCTTCTTACTGAGGCTGACAAGGGAGCTCCTCCAATCATGGGATTTTACTCTCTTTTGCAACAGTTTCTTCCTTCTGTTATACAGTTTGTTTATGGCAGGGGACCACCAGATTGGCTTCCTTTTGTTGGAGGATAGTGTCTTGGTTCTGTTTGGGATAGCATCATCCATGCACTCATGTAAGTGCTTATAAAGTACAAATGTGCAGGATTCAGTAGTCATAACTGTATTGTCCATCTGCATGGGTGTCATGAAGTTCACCACTTCTGTCTTAAGAAGCATGAAGTTGGCTTTGGAGACATTTTTTCCCATGGTTTCCTTAATGGGGGGAGGGGGCAGGATGCGGATATCTAGGGTAATTAGCTTATGTTCTGATCGGACCAATGAGGCGTTGACTTTAGGTGTGGAACACCAGTCACTCATGTTGGTAATGACTAGATCTAGGATATTGTTGCCCCTGGAGGGGATGTGGATAAGTTGATCCAGGGCATTGGAGTTTATGAATTCCAGAATGTGTTGAGTGAAGGAGTTCATACATGAGTACTTTTCCCAGTTAATGGTGGGGTAGTTGAAATTGCCCATTATTAGGGTGTTTGGTTGAACCCTAATATTTTCCAGTACATCAAGAAAAGAGGAATTAGAATCCTGGGGCATGGTGGGTGATCTGTAGCAAGCTACAATTTGGATTGCAGTTTTGCCCAGAGTTAGTTGCACTTGGATAACCTTAGCTGCATTATGCTGAGCAACTAGTCTGGAGATGTGGATATCCTTAATGAATATGGACACACCTCTGCCTTTGGTTTTCCGGTCCAGGTTACATGGCCGAAAAGTGTGGTATGAGTTATAGCCTGGTAGTGCAGGGTGGGGGGGGGGGGGTCTCTGGAGCCTTGAACCAGGTCTCAGTCACTGCAAAGATATCAATGTTCTCCATTTTAAGGAGTGCCTCGAGTGAGTGCATTTTGAGATTTAGACTTCTAGCATTAAGTAGCATCACCCTCTGTTTTTGCTTGCCTGTTCCTGTTATTGTGGTGAATTTGTCATTTGAACCTTGCCTAAAAAAAAGCACTATAGGGGCGGCAAGAACCTTAGCCAGTATCTGGAATCACAGGGGTGACAGATGCAGGCCATCTCTGGCAAAGCATCGTGGTCTGTCGACCATGTCATCCCAGGCAGATACTGGATCCCTTTAGAATGGCACCAGAAGATTAGCCAATTGTTGAAGACAATCATTTTGTCCTTGTACTGCAGCATCATTCTGGGTGATGGCAGAATGCTACTCGGGGCTAGGGGCATACCTGCCTGGGCTACAAGATCAGAGAGCTCTTCCAGGTCTCTTTTCATGTAGTCCAGGGAGGTATGTCTCAGGTCATTCACACCAACATGGACAATGACAGAGTCATATTTGTACTTGTTGTGGAGTGTCCTGAGTGCGTGGGTTATGTGGTGGATCCTGGCACCCGACAAGCAGCTGACAGTAACCTTCTCCTTGTTTAGCCTGGTGAGTGGGACATCAGTCTGCCTGACTATAAAGTCACCTATGACTAGTATGTTGGGTAGGTTGTTTTGCCTTATTGGCTGTGGTTGAGTGGCACACTGAGTCTGCGGGCTATGTGTCATTTGGGTTGTGTTGGGGGTGTGGAGGTTGTTTGCATTTCTGCTTTGGAGGTCTCTGTTGCTTGAGCAGATTATTATTGAGAGCCTCAGTGATTGTTTTTGTGTTTCTATGTGTGGATTTTGGTGGTGTAGATTTAGTGAGACTATGTGATAAGTGTGGTGTGGTGCAAGTGTTTACCTTCGCCTCTTGACTGTCAAGTTCAGTCTTGATTGGAGAGAGCTTTACCTCCAGTTTGGCTAGATAAGTGCATCTCTCACAGATTGTAGTGTTGGGTGGTAGGAGGAGAGGTTCTCTGTGTACATGAGGCAATTTCTACATTGACCCAAGATGCCCAGATTCATCAGATAGACAGGAGAGAACAATGGGAGCTGACCCTTGGACATGCCTGAATAAAAAAAAATATTTTCCTCTAGATAAGTGAGGAAAGTGAGTACAAGAGCTGTTTTTCTCTAAGCAAGTGAGGAAAGTAAGTACCAAAACTGTTTTCCTCTAAGTAATGATGAAGGTTGAGTGCTGTAGTAATTAGTAGGTTATTTAGTGCTTACAATTTCTGAACAAGTGCTGATTATGAATAAGCAAATTCAAGTGCTAAAACTAAGAATATGTATCTGGACTAAACTAGTTACAGGAAACTGGAGAAACAAGTGCAAATGCAGGCTTTTAAATCGGAAAGTTGAGAGAGATGGTAAAACTGCCCAAACGGCCAATAACTACAATTTCTGGGCCAGAGCCACTCCTTATGTGGTAGATAGGTTACCTAGTGCTTACCATTCCCACTGATACGCTAGAAAGCTTCCCTCCAACACAGAAAGCTTGGGGCGGGGGCTCAGAAGCTTACATACAGTCCTGGATACAGCAACTCTGAATCTGGACTACACTAGTTACAGAAAAGGTATATATTTTTATTTATTTATATATACAGAAAAGTAGCTAAAAGAGCAGTAAAAACAATTCAAATGCAGTGCAAACTAGCACACCTGAGTATGTAGCAATGTTAGACCAAACAGTTTAAAAAATGCAATGAAATTAAAAATGACTAAAAACAAGTGCATAAGGAGTCTATTAGGTAGAATGAGGTAAGGAGATGTGACTGGGGGAGTGTCCCAGATCAAATCTATAGTGGGGGCGGGCAACTGCAAAAGCCTCCAAATTTACAACAACACAGGAATAGGGAGAGTGGGTGTGGGAAAACCAACACCTTCCACAGAGATCTGAAAAAACTATACAGTGAAGCAAAAATAATAGTGCACAACTCTGAAGTCAGCCAGCAATGATATAAAATTAGTCAAACAACAATTACCAGTACACAACTATGAAGTGTCAGAAAAATATACTCAGCTCTGTATATCTCCAGATAGTTTGAAGAGCACTCTGTCAGGACACAGGAAGGCTCCAGCAATGATCATTTTAATGACACAGACTCTAGCTCTCAGAGTGAAACAAATGTTGTTCCCATCCCAGAGAGTGTCCCTATCTCTGCTTCCATTCCTGAAGATGTTTCAGACAATTCAAAGACTGAACATTGTACAGAGACAGCTCCAGTTGCTAAGCCCAATTCCCAGTTTTATGTCACACTATATGGATGAGTATCCAGGCACAGTGTGAAATATAGAGCAACATAGACTTAACTGTGTGTGTAAATGCATGATAGAGAACTGTGTGTGATATCTGCATGCCAAATAGATTCCTAACATTGCATGTTTTATTTTTTCAAAGTGGGAGGATGTAGATCATAGTGCACATGCTGTGTGCTGCATCTTTAAGAAGCATGTCAAAGACATAATGTGCATGTATAAATGTCAGGCACATGCCATTCCTAGTGCCATTTTGAGAGTGCAACCAGAGAGTAAGCATGTATGATTCCAGCAATTAGTTTGTATATAATTTACTTAAGTTAAAGTCAGTAAACTTCTATTGTGATATGTTTGTATAAAATAAAGCTGCTTGAACAGAACCTATGAAGACTCTTCTTTTTGTGTACAAAGTAGGAGGGTGACACTATCCTTTGGGAAGTCATCCACCCCTGGTAGCTATCGTATTGACAGTACACCTCCAAATCCCTTGAGAAGTCATCCACCCCTGGTAGCTATCGTATTGACAGTACACCTCCAATAGTTGACCCAGTAGTCAGGGACTTATGGACACATAGTCAGTGATCTAGCCTTTGACTGTCACATCTCTCTAACACTGGGGAAAGCATTCTGTGTTGAGCAACCTATAAACAAAGGTATTGCCTGTAAATCCAAGGAAGTCATTGTTCTGCTGCATTTGGCATTCATCAGATCTATCATTGAGTACAATACCACCTTTGGTATGTAACTAACCAGGCATATCTAACAACTGTAACATTCACAGAGGTTCCTCACTAAACCACTACACTGTGTACATAACATGTCATATGCAGACCGTGTCAAGACCCTATTTGTGTATTCTGTCTCCTACATGCTTTGTAAGGCAGGTGTATGCCTGCCATACAGGGCAGTGTTAGACCCCACTGTGGACCTCATGCATATCCATGAAAAACTAGCACCAGAATTACCTGTTCTACAGACCTACACCCTGCCTGCGGTATAAATAGGACATGCTGGACAGACAGATATGTAACCCGGAAACTACACCCTATATAGGACAGGCTCCCCATTAATGTGAAGGAGAGTTTTGTTTTAAAGCAAATCAAGTGCAAGTTACACAGTTGGATTGGGAACAAGACAACCATACCTGGCTTAGGACCAATGTCTTTAATGGACACAGGGAAATTGTAGATGCTTAATCTCCCACGTCCTAGCTTGTAGATGTTTCAGCTCCCAAAACTCTGCTTACACTTATCAAGGATATCAGATCTTGTCATTGTTTAGGGATACATGGCTAGGCCTAAAAAGCCCTTGTGTTCTTTAGCCTATTAAACACATATGAATCTATGAACCCATGAACCTATATTCTTTTACCTTTCAGATGACATTTTTCTTCTGTGCTGACATTCAGTCTTGTGCTCTGATGTTGATGGGTTGATTGTAGATGTGTACCCATAGGTGTGTCCTACACAATCCTGAAAGTGAAATGTAAACATTTCCATGAGACACCTTTCATTGTGTGACTATGCAGCCATTACAACAGCATCTATTGTAATGTACACAAATTATTATGGTATACTCATTATAAATAGCAACATAGAATATCTGTAACTGATCAGTACAAGCAGCATATTGAAAGTAACAATGGATGAAACAAATTCATATTAATGGAGATAGTCACCCTGTGCATCAGACCCATAGCTTTATTTCCCTGCATCCATGAGAAAGATGATGGGGATGTGGCACAGGTATCATCACTTGCACAGGGTGTTGTGTGGGGGGGCAGGAGGCCTAGGCTGACCCAATAGGCTGGCAAGCATGTGTGTGAGTCAGGAAGGGAAGCAGGCAAGATGGACCATGGAAATGTGGCATGTGTGTCTGTAAGTGACCTAAATGTGACAGTGCTGTGTGACTGTCTGAGTGAGCACAGCCAAGCTCAGTGCTAGTCCTACATGTCTGTATGTTGACCAGTTGTGAGCCATGCATGGTAGAGCTGACATTTTATCATCTCTGCCCCTGAACATGTGAACTGGCTCTGCCATCAGTTACACTGTCACCTCCATGCCTAAGGTCATATACTGGGCTACTACCTGAGGGTGACTGTTGTCTGCTGGGAATATGTCCTCCACAGGAACAACCAGGACCATGAGTTCATGGCCTGCCACTTGTTGGTGTGGACAGCACATTCTGCTCTGGAGCACTTAATGAAGTGCTACTGCAGGAGGGTGATTCTACATGGCCATATTGACTTTCACCAGATGTAGTTGCTGACCTGTGTCCATGAGGTCGACACTCAACTCCTACCAGACATTCCATCACAGAAAACTTGCATTCCAAAACAGATAGTGTACGATCTGTCACAGACCAATGTTCTTTCTACTGTGTAAGTCAAATATTCCAGGATATCAGCAACACGATGGAAGCAGTCACGGATGTCAGACTGTGCTGCATCCATAACCCTGAGCATTCATTGGGAGTTCCTTTCTGAATGTGCTTGTGCCTCCATGACAGCCCTAAACATACACTGAGTGACATGTGATGAAACACATGCAACAAGTGGTGGAGGAACAGTAGGCCTCCTATGAGCACCCCTATCAATGTGCCTGTGTGGAACCTCGCCAAACTGTTTGACTTTGGCCAATGTCAACAGTCACTTCCCTGTTCAATGTCACCACCCTCTGACTGTCCAATATCTGTGGCCACAGGGGACTGTATATGTACTGGCTGTGTACAGTGATAATGAGGGCGGACAAGGGATGCAAACCTCTGTGTCAGATTCAGCCCCTGCAACCTCCAGGTGTTCCTCACTTTGACCACCATCATAATCAGAGTCTCAAGAGACACTGACATCAGGTTGTGAACGGGACAAAGACCAACCCCTCTGGTCATCTGTGATAAAAAGGAAAAAGTATTACATTAATACTTGCACTAATATGCTCTGTAGTACTATGTTGCCATATATGTTAGGTTGTATTACATTACTATCACTATCACACACTTATATAACCCCCAACCTCATATAATAGGGCATGAGGACATTATTTTCTAACCCAAATCTGTAATTATTTGGAAATAAAAGTTCTTTAAACAACAATCTCATGAGCAAAAGATAAATTATGCACATGGTTGACATTCTGTAGAACTCTACACAGTTGACAGTTATGGCAATCTGTAATGTCCTGACAATATTACCAAATCAATCACAGTGGTCACACCTACAAGGCATATGTATGATTCTAAACTGTGCACAGTCAGAAAATATCTCTATGGTTGGCAATCATGCAGACAGTACATCAGTCTAGCCAGCAGGACTGGGATGACACTTTGGCAAATACATTGGACTAAACCTACCTCTCTGACAAAACAGTTTTGTGCTTACCAGCAGCAGGAGCACGGCCTCTTCCTATTCCTGATGGTCTTGAAAAAATTTGAGGGAGTGGTAATGTAAATAGCACTGCATGTTACAGTGTAACAGGGGTAATACGTCAACATATCTCACATTTACATTAGCTGCTATGTTAACAGGTATGTGGGTTGCAATCTGTACATGAGCTTAAAACTGCAGCTAGCGTCTCCCCCATAAAAAACCTGACACCCATGTAAAACTATGTACTCCCTGACACGCTGAATGCTACACTATTCCAATGCTGATCCAACTAAGCATACCTGGATGCTCCTCTTGAGTGGAACAGCAGCACCCATCCATAACATATTGGGTGATGGATGCCTGGGACCTATCCTGTGTTGCAAGGTTCACCAGGAATTCTTCTAGAAGGACAAGATGCCGAAGCAGTGGCCTGCAAATGTAGACATGCTCAAAAAACTTGAAAACACAATGAACAAAGTGTAGTAAACCTTTCCAGTTTCACCCTTAGTGATGAAGATGCTAAAATTCTGAGGAAACATTTGACGGTCATCCCAGCAGGTACAGCCATGATTGCAGATGCCATTACTGACTTAAAAATTTTTGTCACAAACTTAAGCCTTAAAATGATTTTTAAAAGATTGGACTTTGATATACCCAATGTTTGTAAACATTCTAGTGTTTTTATACCAATAAATCCCCCATTTTTAAATGTTTTTAGTGACATTTGTGAAAAAGAACTTTGGGAATTATATTCTCAGAATGAAAAGAAAAAATAGTATAACTTGATGCATAGTGAGCATGAAGCTTTTTTGAAACTACGGAGTAATGACAAAATGGTAATAAAGCAGGCCGATAAGGGTGGGATGATAGTCATTATGAATAAGTATGATTATGAAAAATCTATGATGGAATTTTTAAGTGACACATTAACTTTTGCTGAAACTACCTCTGATGATGTAAAGAAATATATTAGCACAGTAAATAGGTCTGTCTATGAGTTGCAAATTAATGATAATATCACAATAGATGTATTTAATTATTTTAATGTGCCCTGCCCGGTCATACCAATACATGGGGTGCCTAAGGTACACAAATGCCATAATAAGTCACCAATGTATCTGGGGTGGGTGGATTACCAAACCCATTTCCATGTATCTTCAGTCTATTTTTAGCAAATTGCTCACAAAAGTAAAAAGTTATATTAAGGACACAGGCAATTTTCTTCAGTATCTCTATGAATGGTATAAGACCAGCTGCGATTACATTTTTGTCTCAATGGATATAAGCAGCAAAAAACCAACAACAACCAAGACAGCTATCACCATAAATTTAATTGTAAAGCATAAAACATAAGTACTTTTGGACAATTCCTTCATCATATCAAAGAACAAAGTGTGTTTAACTGTTTCAAGTAACACTTGACTAATCACAGACTCAAAACTTTACCACACTTCTCTCTTTTTCGAAGCTCTTGCTTATAGCAAGTTAACCATTTCAGTGCCTGAGCTTGCGTTATTTCCAAATGGGTTTTAGGGGAAGATATCCATTCAACCCTGGGGGATTATCAGCTTGCAAATCTGCTATCCAATGGGCTTCTGCCACTTCTGTTTGATTGTGTATATCACCCCCTCTTTTATCTGGTTCACATAACTGTAGTACCATGAAAGTAATGTTATGTTCAGGTTTATTTAACTTGTGCTGATATAAAGCACTGGTATTTTTACAAGTCTAATGTCACTTAGGTGCTGCAGTATGCGGTCTATCAATCGTCTGTTCATTTTGCCCACATAAAATGAAGTACAGGATCCACATTTGGCAAGATATATCACATTGCAAGAGCAACAATCAGTATAGAGTTTAGGTTGGTATTTTTCCCCTGTAATCGAGTGCATGAAAGTGTTGTTTTTAGATATTTCTTTACAAGTCTTGCATCACTGGCAACAATAAGTCCCAACCCTTTCACTTGCAGGCAACTTTGTATTGAAGTTGGTAGCTGTTTTGTGTAAAAGTTGCTTAAGATTTTTATTCCTTTTATACAAAAACTTAGGAAAGTTGCCCACTATCAACCTAAGTTCATCATTGTTGGCTAAAGTTTTCCAGTTATTTCTCACAATATTGCAGATGCCTTTTATATCACTGTTGTATTTCATTGGCACTCTTAACTCCTTGTTTTCATTGCTCACTTTTTCCAGTGCCATGCCTTTATTACCAAACCATGCTTTGCCTTGTGTTCTCCTCATCTTTTAGACATCAATTACAATGTCACTTATTAGCTGTTTATTACAGCCATGTTATTTAAAGTTGTCAGATATCAATTCTAACTCACTATGAAGTTGTGAATTATCACTTATTAGTCTGGATGTTCTCAGTGCTTGTCCTTTTACTATATTTGAGAATGCATGTCGCGGATGCATGCTGTCGTAACTAAGCAGTGTATTCTTCCAACATGTTTTCATGTATAATGTGGTCCTCATTTTACCATTCTCATCTGAAAAAACCTGAACATCCAGAAATTCAATCTTCTTATCTGAGTAATTCAGGGTAAAGCGTAGAAAACTGGTGGTGCTTTCCAAATATGAGAGAAACTGTCTAAGTTCCATTACATCACCTTTCCAAAAAAAAAAAGACATCACCCACAAACCTACGGTAGAAGATGATCTTGTCCCTCTATAAATTCTTGGTGTCTATATTATAACATCGAAGTCTAAAAACTTCAAATGTTATAATATCGAACCCAGTAGAGTGAATGCTTGAAATAGCAAAGCTGCAGAACACCGAATACTTTCCTAGGGAAATTATTCAGTGGGCTGTTTCTGCAGCTTCACTATTTCCTCAACTGTGGAGCGAAGGTTACTGACTGGGTTAAGGTAGGTATGCGAATGAAGGTGAGTGTGCGATTGGGCATGGGTTAGGTGAGTAAGGGTTAGATCACAGGTCAGCTAAGTGCGATTGTGTGGACGTGAGGGTTAGGGTGGGGTAGGTGAGTTAGGGTTAGGGAGTGGGTAAGGTGAGTGTGCGATAGTTAGGGACCTTAGGGTTAGGGTTGGGTTAAGGTAAGTGGATAGCTAGTGGTCTATGTCTGGTTTAGTGTAGGGTTTTGTGAAGTGTATGTGTGTGGATTATTTATTTTGGTGTGCTTGAGTTGTGTGTATGTTTGTTGGAATAGCAAATTTTTTCCCTGGGAAAAAATTTACTATTCTGCTGTTCGTTTTTCTGGTGTTTTAATTGAATGGGTTCGATATTATAACATTCAAAGTTTTTAGACTTCGATGTTATAATATAGACCCAAATTCTTGATAGTAAAAATATGTTCTTCTTTCCAAAGCCCAAGTACTATGTTTGCATAAGAATTGGGGCAGGGTGTTCCCATGGCAACACCCCACCACTGCCAGTAAATCTTCTCTTGACACATAAAAATGTTATTTTCCAGAAGCAGTTGTAGTAGCAGATAGATTCTATGTATCATACTGTCATCATGGATGTTGTGTTTACTCAAGAAATGTTTAATTGCTTGTATACCATGTGCATTAGGAATAACAGTGAACAGGTTGCTGATGTCAAGGGTTACAAATGAAAAACTTGCTGTATCTCTGTTTGCATCCATAGTCTCAAATAGCACATTCAGAATTGAGGTGTATCGTTAAGCACAGCTGGTGCTTTGCTTAGAACTAGTTTCAATTGCTTCTCTACCCAAATTGGCATCAGCTCAGTGGACCACCCACTACCTGCCACTATTGGTCTCAATGTGGGATTATGTTGATGGCTATAATAAACTGTTAGTAAGTGACATTGTATGTGATGTCAAAAAGATGAGGAGAACACAAGGCAAAGCATGGTTTAGTAATAAAGGCATGGCACTGGAAAAAGTGAGCTATGAAAACAAGGAGTTCAATGTTAGAGTGCCACTGAAATACAGCAGTGATAGCTCAGGCACTAAAATGGTTAACTTGCTATAAGCAAGAGCTTGGGAAAAGAGGAAAGAGGCGTGGTGCAGCTTTGAGTCTGTGATTTGTCAAGTCTTACTTAAAATAGTTAAACATACTTTGTTCTTTGATCTGATGAAGGAATTGTCCGGAAGCCCTTATCTTTTATGCGTTACAATTAAATTTATGGTTTTAGCTGTCTTCGTCCTTGTTTGTTTTTTGCTGCTTACATTTGTGATTTGTTTGAACCAGTGTGGACTTTTATACTTTGTTTGCTGGATTTTCTCCACTTATTCTATATACACAATGGATATAAAGTCATAATTCACTGTGATCCCCCATGATTTTGGTATTGAGAATATACAGAATTCTTTATGTATTCATGGAGGAATGAAAAGGAGAGAAATAGAGACCATTTGTGAGCTACTGGATCTTATCCTGAATAATAATATCTTTATGTTTCAAAGTACCATTTTTCATCAAAAAGCAGGAGTGGCAATGGGTACGCCCACAGCCAGTGCATATGCTAATATAGAAACTGGAGGTTGGGAAGAACAATATGTGTATAATGGTCCACCACAATATGCAGGAAATGTTATCTTTTACAAGCATTTTGTGGCTGACATAGTCCTGATTTGGAAAGGGGATAGGGTTGGTTTAGATAATTTCATTGCAAATTTTAATAATAGCACGTACTTTTTGAGTTTTATTGCCTCTTGTTCTAGGGATACCATAAGCTATTTGGATGTTACAGTGGAGAGGCAAGATGATGAAATCATTACATCTAACTATAGGAAAGAGATACAAACACATAAGTATAGACATAGGACCAGTATGCATGCTGGCCATGTGTTTAGGTGTATAATGGAAAGTCAACTGCTAAGTATTAGTAGATTGAATACAAATGATGATAGATGTGATGAGCAGATGGATGATATGATAGTGGACTTTAAAGAAAGGGGATATGAGGTTGAGTCTCTGATTAAGTCAAAACTGGAGGTTATAGATGAAAGGGCAGGTAGAACTAAACCTTTTTGTTCTGATGGGTGAATATACAAGTTACTGTGGCGAATGGTAAACCTGAATGCCTATGCTATTTGACTACATACAATAGAAGAACTAGAGATGTCCAAAATATTATCCTTAAAATTGGAGGCTATTGTCAGCTGTACCTGAAATCAGGGATGTCTAGGTGACTGACCTGGTTTTTCATTAAAAAATAGTAAAAACTTGAAGAAACACTGATGCTACAAGGAATTGCAAACTGTAGAAAATAAGTGTAGCAACAAAATAGGGACTTTCCCATGTTTTAACTGTGTATGCTGCCCTGACATTCTTACAGATCCAGAATTTGTGCATCCTATAACTGGAAAGGTATATAATTTTAAAGTATGTCCTACATGCAACACTTATAATAGAGTTTACCTTGCCACCTGCATGAAATGTGCAGCTTTTTATATAGGGAAAACAACACGTAAACTTAAAGAGCATATTGTTGAACATAAGCCAGATATGAGACAAAGAGTAGGCACTAATGTTCTTGCAAAGCATATTGGTGAAATGGGTGATGAACACACTTTTATGTTTAGGGTCATAAAAATTGTCCATAAAAACAGAAGAGGGTTAACAATAATAATATGCTAGAAACACATGAGTATAAGTGGATAGTAATGCATCAACAGATGCTAAACCTGGAATTAGTATGGCTGTAAGCCTAAAACCTGTATTGAAAAAGAAACTGATAATTTTATAGAAATTGTTCATGTGTGTTTGGATGTATTTTATAGGTATGTTTTATGTGAATGTTTTTATACCTATTAACTGTTTGGGGAGTTTTATTTTTCATGCATCGTTTGAAATGTCTTAAGTTTTAGAGAAGATTTTGATTGCTGGCTGTGTCGTAATGCAATTAAGCTTCATTATAAAAGGAAAAGGAAGTGTTTTGTTCTGTTTGTTTACACTGAGGAAGGACTCATGTCTGACAGCTTTGTCTTTTATTAAACTTTGTTGTACTGAAGCTGCTATAAAGTGTTTCCTTACACTGGAATTTTTTGTCCTTGATATTGTGTGACAGGGAATGTTTACCACTGTGCTGGTCCCTGTTTTGTTATACCTGTGCACACATAGCTGGGGTATTAACATGTATCCCACTGCTAGGACACTAGAAACACTAACAGCATAAAGCAGATTCACTCTGCAGGTCATGCATGGTGTGTAATACAAGGCCACTTTGCATAGTCCACAAGTACTGGGGTTGAAACTATGTGTACAACAGATTTAACCAGTGTCACATGCAGTATATACTGCGAGCTATAGTGTGTAATAGTAGGTAGGGGTTCTAATCTTACTTTAGCCACTGTGTGTGTGTGTGTGTGTGTGTGTGTGTGTGTGTGTGTGTGTGTGTGTGTGTGTGTGTGTGTGTGTGTGTGTGTGTGTGTGTGTGTGTGTGTGTGTGTGTGTGTGTGTGTGTGTGTGTGTGTGTGTGTGTGTGTGTGTGTGTGTGTGTGTGTGTGTGTGTGTGTGTGTGTGTGTGTGTGTGTGTGTGTGTGTGTGTGTGTGTGTGTGTGTGTGTGTGTAAATATTTCCCTAACAGAGGTACAGACATAGCCATCTGGCATTTGTCTGTGCCATGATGAATCATTTTATGACCCTGTGAGTAGTGTACTCCTGCATATTGTCCTCCCTGTCAACACTTGCTGTTGTCACCCACCTTAAAAGCACTAGCTG
The DNA here is from genome assembly GCF_019279795.1 of Protopterus annectens. Classification (NCBI taxonomy): domain Eukaryota; kingdom Metazoa; phylum Chordata; order Ceratodontiformes; family Protopteridae; genus Protopterus; species Protopterus annectens. The sequence continues at coordinate 1,354,567,443 of NC_056733.1, read as the reverse complement.
ACATTCTAGTAACAGATAGTCTCCATGGCACTTGCGATAAGTATATAGTGCCCTAGTGTATACTACTAGATAGGGACAAGTTCTCATCTTCCAACAAGAAGCTGAATGTGTGTGTGTGCATGTGTGTGCGTGTGTGTGTGTGTGTGTGTGTGTGTGTGTGTGTGTGTGTGTGTGTGTGTGTGTGTGTGTGTGTGTGTGTGTGTGTGTGTGTATGTAAATGTATCCTCTGCAGAAGTGTGTATCTTTTGCCCATCTGGGTTCAATGGTTTAACATTTTAAGTACCTGTGCCTAGCTGTCGAACTCCCAGTTGGCCTCCTTTACAGGCCCTGCTGATGTCATCCACCTTAACAGCACTGGCAGACACTCTCACAACACATAACCTCTGTGGCACATGCAGTTACTACAAGTACTATACTATCTCCAACTTTATAGGTAGGGGTTGTAATCTCAAAAAGGTTAATTCTGTGTGTGTATGCATGTCAATATACCCCTTTTCAGCAGTGTGTCAAGTCTTGCCTATGTGTGTGCAATGGTTAAACATTTTAAGGCCTTATGAGAGCCTGCTGCCCTTAAATAGCCCACGTCTATCTAGGCATAAATGCTCTCTGCCACCACCTACATTTGTAGGTACACAACACTTAGGTGACATGTATCAAAGGTGGCATGCATTGTCACAGGGTATGCATGCAGGATTACCCTGTCCTTCCCATTACTCCTGACACACTGCTATACACAGATGCACCTAGGTAACCATGCACATATATAGACTTACCTTGCTGATGTCATATGTCTTCTTAGCTAAAATGCCATCCTGAGCCACTGTATTTCCCTCAAGTCTCCAGAGTGTAGTCACGCACACCCCTGCAACAGAAACATACAAAGTTTTCAGAGACACCTATCAGTTTGCAACAACTCCACCAATCTATCCTCATGCAACAAAGGAACAAACACATTAATGCATACTCATGACATATGCCAGCAGACAGCACCTGTCATGGCATAACAGAACCACAATAAATAATGTAATGTAATGTATAATAGTCACCCTGTGCATCAGACATGTATTTGCATGTACCTGCATCGCTGTTATGGATGGCAGGTATGTGGCACAGGTATCATCACAGGCACAGGGTGTGGTGTGGAGGTGCCAAATGCCTAGTCTGTAGCAAACAGTTGACATCATGTGTTGGGGTCAGGAAGGAGTGGTGGTCAGCTGGGCCATGGAGAGCTGCTGTGTGTGTCTGTTGGTGACATGCATGTGACACTGATGTATGAGTGTGTGCATGTTGTTGGACAGCACAGTGGTACAGCAGTAGCATTGTCACCTCACAGCAAGAGCTTTTGCAGTTCGGTTCTTGGCTGGGGCACCTTCTGTGTGTCTGCTGGGGCAGTGTCCCTCACAAGACCACACAGGACCACGTACCCATGGTTTGCGATGTTGTGGTGTGGACAGCACCCTCCCTCCTTTAGTGCTGGAGGTACTGTCACGTCAGTCACCCTGCTAGACAGGGGTCCAGTCAATTAAATAGTGTGGTAAGAAATAGCCAGGGAATTGTTATGGCTAGGCTTCTATAGGCCCTACGGCCGATAGCCTAGTACCAACCTATGAACCTATGAACCTATGAGTCTGCATGTCCTCCTTGCATTTGTGTGGGTTTCCTCCTGGTGCTCTGGTTTCCTCCCATGTTCAAAGACATGCATCTGGAGTGTTTCTCCCCGGTCCTCCGCTGAAAATTGGCTATGCTCCAAGTTGGACTTTCTCAGTTAAAAATGTTAAACAAAATAAAATAAATAAAATGTGCTAGCCCTACAGGTGGGTATGTTAGACAGCAGTTGACCATACATGGCAGACTGGACAGTTCACCATCTCTGGCCATGGACATGAGAACTGGCACCACCATGTGCAGAAACAGATGTGGTACTAGTCGCTGATGGTGACTGGTGTCTGCTGGGGCAGTGTCCCTCACAGGACCACCCAGGACCACGTACACATGGCCTGCCATGTTGTGGTGTAGACAGCACCCTCCCTCCTTTAGTGCTGGAGGTACTGCCACTATGGGAGCTGAGTGTGCACAGCCACGTGGACTCTCAGCAGATGTTGCTGCTGACCTACAGACAAGTGTCCAATGCCCTACTCTCCCATTTTCTAGCACAGACAATGAATGGTTGAAGAATGACAATATCTCACCCCACCGTCTGTTCAATACGTCAGTGAAACGATGCATGGCATCACCAATGTTATTGATGGAGTCACAAATGCCAGATAGTGATGCATCCATGATCCTTGCAGCCATCTGGTGTTGGGTTCAGAATGAGCCTGTGCCTCCATGATGGCCCGAAACATGCATCAGGTGACTTGTGATGTGACACCTTTGACAGGTGGTGGGTGGGCAGCAGTCCTCCTTCAAGCACCACTGTCAATCTGCCTGTGTGAGACCTCACCAGCTGTCTGGCTATGGCTAGTGTCTGCAGTCAATGATGCCATAGTCACCACACTCTCCAGTTTGATGCCGCCAAACTCTGACTGTCCAATATCTGTGGCTGCAGGGGATGGGAATATGACGGCATACTGACTGTGTGTAGGGACATTTGTGGAGGAAGTGGAATGTCAACCCATGGGACAGATTCAGCCCCCAACAACCCCACCTGTGCCTCACTATGGCCAAAATCATCATCATAGTCCAATGAGACACTGGCATCAGATTGTTTGGGGGGTGCACATGCCAACCCCTACAGTCACCTGTCAGGAGGAAGACAACATACCAACATTAATACCTCCACTATTACATCTGCTAAGCCACACACACACACAAACAGGTGAGATGCCACAACTGCATTATACATGCCACGTCTTATTTCTGATCCCATGCACAACACACAATCAGACTATAACATACACAGACAAGACAGGCTCTTAATAACATACACTGTGGTTATGTCTGGTTAATTATGCCAGTATTATACACTTGTGAGATAAGCGCTATGTCAGCATATGTGATGGATCAACACAGTGCACCCGTCTTCACCATACTATTGCCCCCTGTATACCAGACTGCATAGACCTTCACAAAAATAAATGCAAATATGTTACAGCTCCTGCAAATACACTACTGTGATTACTGAGTCAATGCACTACAGTGAACCTTTCTAAAACCGAACATACAAGTATTGTACTCTGGCTAAGCATAACAGTTGTCTCTACATCAAACTGGTTGCGCTTACCATTCTTAGAGTATATTTGAGCCATACCAAAACCGTTTTACATTCACTGGCTACAGGATGTTGGACTCCAGCCACACCAGATGTACCTATGGAAATGTGAGGGACAGGTATTGTCAGCAAATACAAATGTGCCATTGTAATATGTACATATATCAGCATGTACAGTAGGAACTCTGATACTGACCACATTGCTGACATTCTGAGTATGTGTGCACAAGTACATGTTACAAACAAACCTCCCCAAATGCAGATTAACCTGACATATGTGTACTGGTAAGAAGAGACTGCCACAATGACTGCTACAGTATTACAGTGATGAACACAGGAGGCTTACCTGGATGCTCCTCTGCAGTGGAAGCTGTGCCACTCACCTCCATGACATATGGGAGATGGATGCTTGGGCACTGGTAGTTGAGGCCAGGTTTGCCAGGAACTGCTCTGTGGCTGAGAGTGTTTGTTTTGCTGCAGGCCCTCCACCAGTGGCAGCATGGTTCCTGGCCACAGCAGTAGCCCTTTGCCATGCAGCATTTATCATATCTGCCGCCCGGTGTCAGAACTTCTCATAGCTTCTTTCCTGTAACCCTACTTGGTTTACTGATGTGACAAGGTTAGTCCACAGTGCAACCTGTTTCTTCAGACTCTTGTGACTTTTAGAAAACAGGATGTTGTGATGGAGTGTGAGACCATCCATGATAACGTTGTTTTCAGCATCAGAAAAAGGTGGGTGCCTCCATCTGTACATGGTGCTTGAATGACTAGAAGAGGGGAACACATATGTTCATAGGTTCATAGATTAGTATTAGGCTAACTGCACTTGTGGGCCTTTTTTAGCCTTGCCAATTACCCCATGTGAGAATCAAACCCTGCACCTTGCTTTTGTAAGGTAAACACCTTAACCATTATGCCAACCTCCCACTCAGCAAATAATCAGCCTTTGCAATTCTCGAACCCAGGACCCTGCACACCATAACCAAAATGGTTTGTACATTGCTCTCCACTATGTACACATCCTGTACATCCAACTTGGCAGCACTATTCTCTGCTAACTACCACATGATACCCCGCCATCTATCAGCACATTATGCATGTGGCTATCAGCAACAAAGTGGCAATACATCTTGAGTTTTCCTCCTCTGCTCTTTGCCTGCTACTGCTTGCTGCTGCTTGTTTCTAAAAATCTTATCTGTTTCTTTCTGTTGCATTTATTACTGCTTGTTTATAGCCTATCTAAATTGTAAGTGTTATTGGTTTACATTGGTTTAAGTACTTGAGCTTTAGGCCCACCCCTTAGGTCTCCCTGTCCTTTCTCCCTCAGATTCAGGCAAATATGGATGGACAATGTTCTACAGTTTCCCCTGCCAGTCTGGTTGATATGGGGATACTAGCACAGTGTAGCAACAGCCTCAGGTACATGGACAGCCATCTACTATCACTACCTAGGAACACAATTTTTGAGAGATGCAATTACATTAGGAACCTAGAGTCCATGCTCTCTCCCTCTCAAGCCATTATACTTGGCACCAAAAAGGTTGTTAACACAATTACTATACCTCAAACACCATCAACACCTACACAACACACACCCACATATGTGGAGGTCCTCAACATAAAGATACCCAAACAAAGGAGACTCCCAAGGCAAAAATGCACACGATCTCCACAGCGACCCACACCACATACTATGGATAGTCCACACACTTGTGTCTCATAGCCACTAAGGCTTCACCTTAAACCCTACATATTAGTCATAGGAGACTTCATTGTGAGACACACAGATGTACCTCTCACCAGGCTGGATAAGGAGAAAGTCATGGTTAGTTGTCTGTCAGGTGCCAGAATCTGCCATATCACATACGCACTGAAGTCTCTCAACAACAGGTAGTGTTATGACTCTGTCATAATCCATGTCGGCATAAATGACTCCCTGTACTATATGAAGAGAGACATGATTGAGCTCACTGATTATGTGTCCCAGGCAGGCATGTCCCAAGCTTTAAGCAGCATTCTGCCATCACCCAGACTGATGCCTCAATACAAACAGGAAATTATTGACTTTAACAGTTGTCTTAGTTTCAGGTGCCAGTCTATGGGGATCCTGTAACTGACAGCCTGGGAAGATATGATCAACAGACCAAGATGCTTTGCCAGATATGGCCTGCATCTGTCTCACCTGGGCTTTAGGCTTCTGGAAAAGGTTCTTGCTTACCCCATAGTGCCTTTTTTAGGACAACTGATGATGTTAAAACTACCCCACTAAAATGTCTACAAAACACAACTTAAAAGTTATGCTGCTAAACGTTAACAGTCTAAACATTAAACTGCACTCATTGAAAACAGTCTCAACCCTGGAAAGTATGGGACATCTGTGCAGTCAAAGAAACCTCATTCACAGCTATGGTGAGCACCCCAGCCTTACCTGCTTACCCATCCTATGATACATCAGACCCCAAACTGTGGGCAGTTAAGCCAAAGGAGGTGGAGTTTCAATATATATCAAAGAAATACACATCTTCAGGCTGGTCAAACAGTATGATGCACAGGGGACACTCAGGGTGCAGTTAACCATTGACAAGACCCCTAGTCAAATCATAGCTAGCTACCAGCTTCCAACTCTGACTGAAGATGGCCATTGCGCCTATATGTACCTGATCGGCTGTATCAGAATTCAACCTTTTACCCTGATCCTGGGGAATGGGCTGCTGCAGTGGTTAGTGTTGCCACCTCACAGCAAGAGGCTCTCCAGTTCTATTCTCAGCTGGGGTTCCTTCTGTGTAGAGTCTGCATGTCCTCCATGTGGTCACGTGGGTTTCCTCTGGGTGCCACATCCCAAAGACATGCTGTAGGTGGATTGGATACTCTAAAATTGGCCCTAAGCATGAGTCCATGCATGTGTGTGCCTTCCGTGGAAGATTGGGTGCTGGGCTGGCAACTCAACACCATAAAACTCCACTGCCAATCATGAGTGGACAGGTGATCCGCTGTGGCAACCCCTAACCGGGAAAAGCCAAAAGAAGAAGAAGAATACCCTGATCCTGGGGGATGTTAACTACCCAAACCTAGATTGGAAGAACTACTCATGCCAGAACACAAATGCCCAGAGATTCATCAGTGTTGTCAATACAAACACATTTGAACAGCTAGATGATACCCCCACAAGAGGTAAAAATATCTTGGACATGATATTAAACAACATGAGTAACCACTGCAGCATCCCTACAGTATCATCCTCCCTAGTAAGATCTGACCATAAAGTGGTCACTTTTGAACTCACCATCTCCCACAATACCCATCTAGCTAGGGTCACACATAAACATGTCTCCAAAGTTGATTACAGCCTCCTAAGGAATGGTATAAACAGCTTCACAGCCCCTCCCCCTCTGTAGGAATTGGCACCAACATCCAAAAATACACCAAAGCACTATAAGAGCAAGTATGCAGATGCATGGAATCAGGAATATCCAACAGGACTACATCATCCTCGGCAAGGATAAGTAAACCCATCTGGCAGACATCTGCAATTAATAAACTCTATAACAAAAAAAAAACAGGAGCAAGTGCCTAATTAGAAGCAATGTATCCTTAGCCTGAACAAGCAAATAAGAGCACTACTGAAATCTTCCAAAGCAAACTTTGAGTCCAAATTGGTGACATTTGCTACAGACAGTCATAAGTCCTTCTTCATATATGTCCACAACCTCAAGGGAAGCACGCAGATCTGTTCAGAAGTGGTGGTTAAGGACACCGCATATACAAATGCCATAGATATAACAAACTTGCTGGCTGACAGATTCACTGAAAACTTCACCCCTCTGTCTCCCCATCAGTATATCAGGACATCTCCAGTACCTGTCCCCTTCCCCTTACATCTAGGGAACAGGTCTTCTCTTCTCTCTCAAAGGCAAAAAATATAACCTACATGGCAGCCAATAACATCCCAGGCTGCATCCTACGTGAACTCAGGCAGGAATATGTAGCACCATTAGGCACCTTATTCAACCAAAGGCTGAGTACTGGCTTTGTCCCAGCTGAGTGGAGGACAGCCACTGTCATCCCTTCACACAAAGGTGAACCGTCCACTGATCTGGGAAATTATAGACCCATCACCCTAACTAGCTTGATCTGCAAGGCCATGGAATGGATTATCATGGGCCTCATTAACAAGGACATTGTCAAACTCAAAACACTGGATCCCAAAAAGTTTAGCTTTATCAGGAGAGATCATGTCAGTTAAAATTGGGTCAACTTCTTTGCGACAGTCACCAAAGCCATGGATGAGGGGAAGACAGTGCACACTGCCTACCTTGATCTGGCCAAAGCCTTCAACACTATTCCCCACTAGGCCATAATAGATAAACTCTCTCAACTAGGCATCAATCCATATACTACCAAATGTGTAGCAAACAGGCGCGCTGATAGAACCCACCTAGTCAAAATAGGGGAAGCTGCCTCAAGCAGTACACCTGTAACAGGCAGTTTACCCCAGGGTTCTGTCTTGTGGCCTCTGTTATTCAAGCTATACTTTTCTGCAGGGCAAAATCAGTGGGCTATGGCTGACCAAGTCTGCAGATGACTGCATACTGGGTGCTGTCACCAAATTCCCTAGTGATGTGGAAATCCTCCAAGAGGGTCTCACTTAGACAAATGACTGGTGCCAGAAACATGGTCTCATGCTAAATACCACAAAATGTATCATCATTCCCTTTGGGGAGAGTGACGTCCCCACAAACGATCACATTCATAACAATGTCCTAAGCATGCAATCATTTGTGATGGATTTGGGCACACAGGTTGATAGTAACCTGACTTTTGACCATCATGTTGCTTCCATTGTATGGAAAGCCTTCTACATGGCCAACTTCATCAGTAAGGGTATCTCATCCAGGGATGAGGAGGTTATAACATCCCTGTATTCTTCCCTTATAAGGCCCATTATTGAGTACAATGCCCCTTTCAGCATGTACCTTGCAGCAGCTGGAGAGACCACAGAGGTTCCTCACCAGGAGAATCCAGAGCCTCAAACATCTACCATACACAGAGGGGCTAAAACCCTATCACTCTACTCAGTTTCATACAGACTCCTCTGAGGTGACCTCTGTCTGGCATAGAAGGCGATCACAGAACCCACCTTGAGGGGATTGCTGCATATCCGCAACTCAAGCTTCACTTAAGTAACCTGCACGCCATCCCTTAACCTGTTCTGTGACATCAACAGGACTTGTTGGCGGGACAGATTTCTGTCCCAGAGACTCCACCATCTGTGGAATACACTCCCTCTCCACGTCAAGCATTGCACTTCTTTACCTCTTTTCAAGAGCAACTTAGATAACTGAATGGGAAAGAGGAAATACACCCTTGGGTTTCCATCCTTGCCCCTGTTGGACTGGGGCATCAGGTGCTGACTTGTATAAATATGGGCTATACTCTTGGTTAGGCTTATAAGGGGCTCAGGGCCAATAGGCTAGTAACTTCTGATGATCCTGTCATCCTATGAATGCAATTATGGTGCTGTGTGCTGTGATGAACCGTGTTCTTATGTCTCCCCTTCCATCAATGCCATCTGCTGGGGTGTGTCCCCCTATGGGCAATGTCCCAGCACCATGTCATACAGCCACCATCCGACAAATAAGTGAGTGTTACTACAAGTATATGTGGACAGTTCAGCAACATCCATGTGATACAATGACAGACAGAATTGCAAACATGCTGTAGGGTATTGTCACTGTAGGTGTCAGACCTCTTCAGTACACAGATGTTTGCAGAATGTTTACATGTGCCTGATATATGTGGATCCTCTGACAGACAAATGTGGATGACTGGCAAACGTTGGACAATACATAATGTTTTTTCTCAGACTATGGGGAATCTGGCTGTCACACACCAGAACCCTCAGAAAACAGATATGGTACAGTAATGGCTGTTACTGTATTCATTTCCTTACTTTGTAAGCTCAATATGTACATTCTGTCACTGAGGTTGGGCCTGTGTCCCCCCACTACTACTGGCTATGACCTGAACTCCTGCTGTATGGGCTCACCAGGTATGCTAGCCATATCTCTCAAGCAATGAGATACAGATGTCGAGTACACAGTGACCTAGCCAGAGTACATCAGGGACAGTCAGGGATACCTGTACAATGTTTGACCTATTCCATTGTTGGAGGGATGTGCGTCACAGCCTGGAGAGTTGACAGGGGAGCCTGTAGGTGCTGGACAGCTGACTATCAGAAACATGTCATTCCAAAATATGTACTACAGGCCTACTGTTGTAATCCTTATTCCCCATAACTGCATCCTCCCATCTGTATCCCATTACACGGGGACTTCTATTACATACCTGGTAGAGTGCTGTACTCCTTTTTGTGTAGAAATCTTGAAGAATAATGATTGTGATATTGAAGTCTGTCTTATTAAAGAAAGTCACAGACCTGTTTACCATAGGCAGCTGCTTACCTTTTGTAGGTAATGCTCATGAATAGGTGATTGCATGTTTGCCAATCTGTGGCTCAGACTTGCTAATTGCATCCAGAACACCTGGGTTGCACTTTCATTAGCCAAAGGCATGGCACAACAGTGCTATATTTAAGGTCTTCATGTAGACCTTGACCCCTTTCCTAATCTGTGAGATGGACATTATCGAGGCGTGGAGTCTACAGCATCACAGAGGGTAGGTAGAAATACTGTCCACTGTAGGGATTTATATGGTACGTCCACAGTTTTGCATACTATGTTTGGCCATTTTGAAAAGACCTTCTGATTATGTGGCAGTTTAGTGTTAAACAACGTGGGTTGAGGTCAGTAAGGGGGAACACAAATGTGAGCGTCATACTTTATATGCATCAGAATATGCATGCTGCAGCAGTAGCTGCATGGTCTATCATCTGTGTATGTTTGTGGGGAAGACTTTGACACATGTCCCTGTCACTTGAGGTTTGCCCCCTCCACCCCTTTATATATGGATGTTGTGTGGATCCCTTGTTCTAGGTGGTTGTGAGAAATAGTAGGTCTATAGCAGGTAGCTGAGCATATGCCGCATATGTTGCAGGCTGCAGCTGCTGCATTTTGCCTAGCAGTCATACTGGGGAGTGTGAACCCATTGGACGACAGCAAGCTGTATATGTCAGTAAGGGAGCAGTGTCACCTCTGTCATTACAGCATGGCCAGGGTGAGGGTACCCATAACAGTCCAGGTTTGGAATGTGCTTCTGCTACATATGTTATGTAATAGCGCCATTCCGAGAGTGGGAGGTGACATTTAGGAAGCATATACATATTTGTGCAGTGTGTCCCTACCTACAGGCCTTTAACATGCTAACATAGGTAGCAGTGAATGCAGTAGCAGCAACCAGTTCAGCTTAAAACTGCAGGACTCAGTCATTTATTTGTTGTATTCACAAGCATGTATTGAAGTACAACAGACTGGAATCGAATCCAGGACTGTGTGTGACAAAATGTACAGCATGCTAGGAATATAACAGATTAAGCTACTGAGTCAATACTGTAGCAGGTGTATTTTCAGGATATAAGTACATGCATACAGTCTGTTACACAGGATTCGCTTAAGCTTGTGTGTTCAGATGGGTATGAAGTGTGACACTGAACTGTCTGATGATTTTCCAACCACAATCTGTACTAACTTGCCAGTACTTCAGCATACAGACTAAGTTTAGTGACTACCATGCCAAAAGTAGGTGGAACAACGGTGGACAATCTGCAGCAGTCTGTGCAGTTGTCAGCTGTACCTGATATTCTAGGCCTCACGTACATCCATCAATATTTATTTGGTTCTATACTGGTTTGGTTTCTGCATCACAGTCTTAAGTACACTGTCAATTTTCCCATTATAGGTTTATAGGTTCATAGGTAGGTACTAGGCTATCTGCCTGAGGGCATTTATAAGCCTAGCCAGAGTGTGTCTGCTTTCGCCACCCCATTGATTAATTAACTGATCCTCTGTCAAGCAGAGCCAATGAAGTGATCCCAGAGGTGTATTTTCTGTTACCCATACACTCATCAAGGTTTCTCTTGAAGAGTGTTAGTGAGGGGCTCTGCCTGATGTAATATACAATTTTGTTCCAAAGCATGGGGAGTCTCTGTGACAGGAATCTAACCCTCCAGCATGTTTTATTTATTGTTGTGGTGAGGTTTAGCTCACTACAGCACGTGGCTTGCAGTGACTTGGATTTCTTTAGGTGGAGCATGTACATCAATTCTGAGTTGGACATGGCTTTGTAGGTCAGGCAGAGATCACCTTTGAGTAAGCGATATGCCACTGAGTACAGCCGGAGTTTTTTCAGTCGGGCTGCATATGACATATGTTTGAGGCCAGTAATCCTCTTGGTGAGGTACTTTTGTGGTCTTTCCAGCTCTTGGAATGTCTTGTGAGGTACATCCCAAATGGGGCATTGTACTCTATGATGAGTCTAATGAGTGATGAGTAGAAGGGCACTATAACCTCTTTATTTCTAGATGCAAACCCTTTAGTAATTAGACTGGCCACAATATCCAAACTTCTTTTATTGATACATAATAGTTACCAACCATTTTGGGCTAATCTGGGTTCCTGGTTCCAGATCCCCCCATGAATCACAAACCAAATGAGGTATCTCTTTTAATATAGGCTTACCCATTTGTCTATAACAACTCCCATATAGGAAAGGTCTTCGACTGACTCCCAGATATGATGGGCCTTTCCATCAATAAGTCTTCCCAAATCCTTTGTGGTGCCTACTACTATATATTCATTCATTGACCGAGGATACTGTATATTTCCTAATCCAACACAATGTACTTGTGGATCTTATCCCTATATGCTTGTGATGGATACAGGACCACCCCCCTTATCTGGTTTTTTCATCACTCGGACACTGTCATTTGCTGTATTTCTCTCATAACTTCTGATTCATCCTTTGTTAAGTTATACTTAACTGAGTTGTTCTTCTTGTCTACCAATTTCAAATTTTTCAATTCAAAAGTATCTAATAAATGTGGTGTATGGGTAGGTGCTTTTAATTTTAAATTTGTGTTGTTTTGTTCATTTTCCTTCAAATTGAACTCTCATCAAATTTTTTTCTTATACTTTTTTTGACATCTATTATACTGTCAACCACTTTAAATTTCCACTAGGAATGAATTTCATCCCTTAGAAAAGGGTGAAATGTTCCTTCCTAAGGGTCACGCCCAGTGTAATTGTGAATGAAAAAATTGTCATACTTAAGATAGTTGTTGTCCCAAACATGACTATTAAATCACTAAGTGTTCTCTTCTCAGCAACATTAATTCGTTAACGGTTGTCAAGTTACGGCCTTTGGCTGCATTTGGCTCAAACTGTCCCAAACTGTGTTTCCTATCATTGCTCGCCTTTAATTTTTTTTAAGGGTTTTATCAGATTACATTGCTCCACAGTACCCAGTTTTTCTAGCCAAAAACTATACGCTTTCTACGGGACTGTTCGCTTCGGTCGTCGCGTTTTGTTGAAATTTTGTTGTCCGATTTCCTTCCCTTCGACGACTATATATTTCTCGCCCACGAAAGGTCCACCGGTTCGATCCATGAGAGGCTGGAACCTCCAATTCATCTCGACCATATCGGGCCCCCCTGACATCCTTGGCCCCCTCTAATCCCTCACATCCCACAGCTGGCGTTGTCACTGCCCCTTCTGTCAATAGGTTAATAGGTGTCATCAGTTCGATCAACCTAGGGTTAGTAGTTCGCATTATTTCCATCTCTGATTGAAGCCCCCCTAATTTCATCTCCTCTACGTCTAGTTAAGAATACCTGGCCAAGTGAATCCATAATACCAATACGACCACAGAATGAATCACGCACGTACTGAACAGCCAACAGTTATCGCCAAAATAGACCCACAATATCTGCCCCAAAATGATTCACAAACATGAAGCACTCCCACCGTTCAAACCAATGTACTTCTTTTTATTGATACATATACCATAAAAACAAAATGTGAAAAGAGATCTAAAAATATACATACATACCAACTAACCATTTTCTTTCCTAATCTGGGTTCCAACCTCCCCAGAAGCTATGAATCATCAACATCCAAATGGAGGTATCTTCTTTAATATAAATGAGGGCTCTTTGTCTATAACCTTCCCATAGGAAAGGTCTTCACCTTGACCCAGATATGATGTGCCTGAAGGGTGGATGTCCCTGATTTTTATGGATTTTGGGAATACCTACTACTATACTGGATAATGTAAGATTTAACCTAAGAAAACCCATATAAAATCGTATCTATTCTTTCTTCCATCAAAATAGTCTCCCAAATGCAAATCCACTTTGTGGGTGAAATGTTCCTTCCTAAGTCAGTGTAATTGTGAATGATGAAGAAAAAATTGTCATATGAACTAGTAACCCATTTATAATAATATCTCCTTTCTTCCTACTTCAGGATTGCACAGTTATTTTGTGGCCCCTTCCTACTGAGTACCCCCCCTTCCCTGGTTAGGAAGGATTTCCTAACTACTTTGGCAATATGATTGTCAAAGGAGAGATTACTATCTACCTGGGTCCTCGGATCTCTTATTACCTCTTCTGTATTAAGGGGGCTGCCACCTATGTGGTAATTCGTGGGTGTTTTGTTTTTCCCAAATGGGATGACTATGCATTTTTTTGCATTTAGCTTGAAGCCATGACTTTGACACCAGGTGTCCATCTCAGTAAAGCCCTTTTGGAGGATGGCCATGTCAACCAAAGAGTCAGTTATGGCTCCCACTTTGCAGCCATCGGCAAACTTGGTTAGCCATAGTCTTCCTGTGTTTGCCTGTACTTCTGAGAAGTATATGCCAAACAGTGGGGGTCCCAGGACTGAGCCTTGTGGGACACCACCTGTGACTGGTTTAGATTCGGACCTGGAGCCCACTATTCTTACCGTGTGAGTTCTGTCTGTAAGCCAGTTGGCAACCCATCTCGTGATGTAGGGGTTTATGTTTAGGATGGTGAGTTTTTCTGTAATACCCTTGTGGGGAATGGTGTCGAAAGCCTTGGTGAGGTCAAGATAGGCTGTTTAAACCACCTTTCCCTTGTCTATGGCCTTGGTGACTGTCTTGAAGAAGTCAACCAGGCCTAGTAGGCATGATCCGCCCTTTACAAAGCCGAACTGGGTTGAGTCAAGTATTTGGAGGTTCCCAATGTCTTTGTTAATGAGTTCCATGATGATGCGCTCCATAGCCTTGCAGACAGGCTAGTCAGGCTTATGGGATGATAGTTACCAGTGTCAGTTGTGGCCCCTCCTTTCTGGAGAGGAATAACCGTTGCTGTGCGGCATTCTATGGGCACATAGCCTGTGGAGAGGCTGAGGTTGAACAGCGTGTTTAGGTGGGGAGTTAGTTCATTCTGTAGTTCGTGCAAGACGCAGCCTGGGACACCATCTGGTCCCATTGACGCTGTGCTTTTGAAAGGGCTGCTTTCACCTGTGCGTCTGTGATTTTTGGGACACTACACTTTTCCAGTATTGTTGTGGGCCCTTTTGGAGGTAAGAGGGGGGGGCGAAGTTTGCACTGAATGTATCTGCCAGGATGTTGGCAATATCAGTAGGTTCAGTATATTCTGTGCTATTTTGCACTAGTTCAGTGCATATCTGCGAGTTGCCGCTTAGCTTCTTGACATAGCTAAAGAAGGCTTTGTGGTTATCTTTTGAATCTTTGGCTATTTTTCTTTCGAAGTTAACCTTGGATAATTTTATGAGGGACCTTAGTTTCTTACTGATACTGATCAGGGATGTCTTTCCTTCTTGGGATTTAATTTTTTTCTGAGCTAGTTTCCTCCTTCTATTGTATAGCCTGTTTATTGCAGGGGTCCACCAAACTGGTTTCCGTCTCTTAGAGGAGTGAGTCTTGGCTTTGCTAGGGATGGCACAATCCATGCATCCTTGTAGGTGCTCATAGAGTGCATTTGTAAAGGTTTCTGCATCTTGGAAAGCATTATCCTTTAGCATGGGGGCTGTGAAACTTACCACCTGTGTCTTAAGTAAGGTGAAGTTTGCTTTAGAAAAGTTTTTTACTGTGGTTTCCTTAGTTGGGGTTGGTGGTGGGGTGTGGACATCCAGAGTGATTAGCTTATGGTCTGATCTAACCAGTGACAGGTTGACCTCTGGTGTGGAACACCTGTCGTCCATATTGGTGATGACCAGGTCCAATATGTTTTCACTTCTGGTAGGGGAGTTTACCAGCTGATCCAGGGCATTTGAGTTGATGAATTCCAGGAAGCGCTGGGCCTGGGAATTTGTACTCGAGTAGTTTTCCCGGTGAATGGTAGGGTAATTGAAATCGCTCAATATCAGGGTGTTTGGTAGGACCTTCACGTTTTCAAGTGTCTCCAGAAAGGTGGACTGGTGGTCCAGGGTCATGGAGGGTGATCTGTAGCAGGCCACAATTTGCATTGCAGATTTGCCCGATGTTAGTTGCACATGGATGATTTCAGAGGTATCATGCTGCGCCACTAATCTGTAGGTGTAGGTATCCTTGTTGAATATGGATACACCCCCTCCTTTTGTGTTTCGGTCCATGTTCTGTGGCTGAAACGTGTGGTATGAGTTGTAGCCTATTAGTGCTGGTGTGCTCTCTGGAGCCTTGAACCGGGTTTCAGTTACTGCACAGATGTCGATGTTCTCCATACTGAGGAGTGTTTCCAGCGTGTGCATATACGCGGTGGTGTATGACATATGAGGCAGGGTTATATGTACAAGCAGTGTGTCACTGGCAATCAGGATATGTTTAAGGACATCTGTTTTACTTCAGAGCTGAGTGGTCTAGTGGGCTAATGCATTATGCTGTAGTTGACAGGGTCCAAAGTTTGAGACTTGGCAGGGGTGATTATTTTGCAGATGTGCCTAACAAGGTCAGAAAAACAAAAGGTGATTAAAGCAGTTTTAAGCGGGTTTATGTGGAGCAGCATGGGGCAGAGTGATGCGCCACACAGATTTGCTCTACTTAAACCTGTGCTAATTCCAAAATAAAGAAAAATGGGGTGATACAAAACTGCTGAAATGGGGGCAAGCAGGGAGAAAAAAAAACAACGTGAAAGGCAGGTAGGGTTGTGCAGGACAGGTGTAGGAAAGGACCATAGCTCTCCATTTCTTGTACAGCAGTGACTACACAGGTTGTAGAGACTTTGGCCTTTGGAGCCTCACATCCCAGATAGAGGGGTGTGGGCAACATAACTGTGTTGATTAATTGATGTAATGATTGATTGTGTGCAGTGTATGTGGGGGCAAAATGGAGAGCTATGTTTATGGAGATTTTTTTTTGTGGGAAAAATGCCCTTTATTTTTTAAGGTGAGAGTGGAATGTTGGGGAAGTGATATAGCTAGGTGTGGGGAGGTAAGTTGAATAGGAGAGGTTGTATTTGCAAACAGACAAGACAGATAAGACAACATACAGGGGTGGTGTATGACATATGAGGGGGGTTAACACCTTGGATCGGGAGGGTGTTGTGGAATCGGAGAGCCATGTGCCAGCAGACAGCAGCAGTGAGACTGAGTTCCCCACCCTTGGGCAGCCAACACTGCTCCTTCAGTCCCCCAAAGATGGCTTTGCTGATGGCTAGGGGCCAAAGCCACCCTGCCCCTCCAGGTTGGCCACTCTGCCCTCAATCTGGTGCAGGCAATCATTGAACCCACTGTGCATGATCCCGCACGCCATCCCTGGTTGCTGTCACTGAGTGACAAATCACACTCCACGCCTGCTACTAGGGGTGGATGAGCTCCATCCCCTGAGGTGGTTCCACTGATAGGTAGCGCAGGATCAGCAGAGGGGGCTGTACCATGTAGGGTCCCACACATGTTGGGACATGGTGCCATGGCCAACTGAGGTAGGGTAGGCGAATTGCCAGGAACTGGCCTACCCAGCAGAGCTATGGTGCTGAGGTTTTTCAAAATGTATAGGTTAGTAATGAACAGAACATTTAGTTAGTTATAACAGCATGCCAGAACATTTCACATAAACCAGTAACATAACATTGCATAGCATATAGAACACAACAATAAGTGGAATAACAGTCAGTATTGTAACAGCATTCCAGTAATAGTTACGGCATAAGGCCAACAACATAGGTAATTCAACAAGGTATGTTATTATGCAACCATTTTAATACATAACAATAATAAAGCACAAGCACCAACATAATGTTTTGAGAAAAACGTATGTTAAACGTAAACCATACCCAATATATATATATATATATATATATATATATATATATATATATATTAATATATATATTATATATATATATATATATATATATATATATATATATATATATATATATATATATATATATATATATATATATATATAATTATAATGGTAATGGTGTTAACATTGTCACCTCACAGCAAGAGGTTCTCGGTTCCGGTTCACGGCTGGGGTGCCTTCTGTGTGGAGTTGCATGTTTCCCTGTGTTCCGCATTGTTTCCTCCGGGTACTCTTGATTTCCTCCCACATTCCAAAGACATGCATCTGGAGCATTTCTCCCCAGGCCTCCACTGAAAACAGGCTCTGTGGAACCTAGTTGGACTTTCCCGGTCAACAAATGATAAATAAAAATAAAAATATATAACAATAGTATATTATGATGCACATAAGAGGTGGAGGGACAGAGAAATAAATTCCATTACTACCAGAACTGGCTATATTGTTTGTAACAGTACTCTTATATACTCTACAGGTCTGCCCTTACCTTATGTATACAAGTGCCCTAGAGCTTCTGTAGCACCTACATACCTCTCAAGCTATCTGCATGGGGCAGTATGGGTCAAACTGTAACACCTACAGGTACACAACTACAGGGGACTATTACATCTCAGGGGGACATATATGACTACCAAGGTGTACTGTGGACTGATGTGTGACTATGCTATTTACATAAATGAAGTTGATGATACATCTGTGCCCAAGGGATTTGGCAACAGTGATCACAGTCTGTGACAGCATGATACTTTGAGAGACATGTATCGTGCACAGTACAGAGAGTTTATGACTATCATGCCATCCTTGGCAGGCATGGGGTTAGACTATCAGCAGACATTCACAGACACACCAAGCACACAGCCATACCATGATTAAACAGTTTTGTTTATTTTATTAACTTTTATTAGTATTGTGCATGTTGAGTTTATTTACTGACATCTTATCACTTTGCTGAGCAATGCTGTTAACACTCTGGCACAGCTGAACATACAAATTATTAGCAGATTCAAACAGCTACTACAGCCATTTATTTACCTGTAATTCCTGTGGGGAGAAAATCTGTTAACAATGCAGAACTCTTTCTATAAATATTTAGTAGTACCTGACCTGGATTCAGACTCCAGTCTGTGTGTGACAAAATGTACATCCGACCTAGTATTTATCAAACTGAGCTACTGAGCCACTGCTGAATATTGATTGACTGATATGTGCCTAAAACTTACCTGGTAACGACATATAACCTGGTAATAGAGGTAAAGTGTTATACAAGATTGCAGTGACTTTTGAACACACATGCATGAGATTCATGCATGACAAAGATAGTAGGTGAACTGTGCATTAGTACATGGAATGCAGGTGTAGACCATTAACTCCTAGTGGTGGGAATATGTGTGATATGTACAATATATAAAAAAAAAAATAATAAAAAATAAAGAATTAACTAGTAGTTGCAAGTCTCACCAGTAGGGTGAGCTCTCTGCGTAGTACATGTGTAGTGCTGCATGACTTCAATGTGATTTCAATGAGATTTGGGTGCTATAAAATGCTCTAGTAGATTATTAACTTAAAGTTTTGTTTCTGATGAAGTTGGATACTTAAATCTGACGAAAAGTGCATGTTTAAAGAGAAGCTTAAATAAATATTTCAAATGCAGGATTCGTAGTGGATTTTTCACGTGGTGTTGGAAGACAGTGTTTGGGAAGTTTCTTGTTTACGTGTGATATGTACAGACCATATTGGAGTGCTGGGTTGGCTACCTGACCCATATACAGTTGCAGATGGTATATTTGCAGTCTACAGCTATTATAGTTTCATACTTGCCTGCATCAAAGTACCTAAGAGCAGGAATGCATATAGCTGAAATGCAAAGGTTAACCCAAGACAATCTTGGTACACAGAATATACCTTGGCCATTCCTATTGTTGTTTCAGATCATGGGCAAGGAATCCCTTTGGTAATTAAGGCTTAATGCATCCATGGACCCTGGTCTGAATGATTTTATTTCTATCAAGCCATTTTTAAAAATTACGCATAATCAAATTGTTTAAATATATACATAATATAATATAATTTAATGTATATATAATTTAATATCATGATTCAAGTTTAAATACCCTATATATTAATGTATTTTTATGGCTTCAAGCAACTGTTTGGTATAGTATTGTCTTATTGGTAGGTCTATGGAATTTTGATTAAACCCTCAGTATATAAGCAGTATTTGTAGAAGTTCAGAACAACTCTGAAGAAGCCTTTGGTTTGACTGGCGAAAGAGCTTAATCATTCGATCAGCAAATAAACGGTTGATTTTACAGGTTTCGGTATGTGTGTTTTTTATTTTTATCGTTTTTCAGATCATAGTGCAGAACAAATATCATAATGTATTATATATTGTAGTACAGCTCCACATCTACAGTTTTGCAAAACAACTCATTAGCTAACCTTCAGTCACTTAGTGGTATTATTCCTGTGTTTGCTTCACAGCAGATGTAATACTCAATTTCATGACCAACAGCCAAAAATACACACATGTTGCACAACACAGCTTTATTAGGGGTGAATTCATGCAGTGATTAGTATATATATATATATATATATATATATATATATATATATATATATATATATATATATATATATATATATATATATATCTACAGTCTTTATTGATGAACAGTTCATATAATGCAGGTGTTGCAGTACAGCTTTAATTCCACAATTAATGCAGTAGAAACTTTATTTCCTTAACATTATTAATGCAGTAAAACTTCATTTCCTTAACATTATTAATGCAGTAGAAACATTTATTTCCTTAACATTATTAATGCAGTAGAAACATTTATTTCCTTAACATTATTAATACAGTAGGAACTTTATTTCCTTAACATTATTAATGCAGTAGGAACTTTATTTCCTTAACATTGTCAGGTTTCAATTTTTCATCTTTATTGAACTGTACCTGGCATTACTCACTTATATCAGTCCAGGTCTATGACCACATTCATTGCAGTACACTCATAACAGAATATACCTACTGCAGTTTCTAATGTAATATTTCTTATTTATATGACTATAGATTGGAAGATACATCTGTAATCACCACACTCATGGTATCACCTGGCCAGGTTCCCTGCATGGGCCTCCAGGTTGTGAGCTCTCTCCTCTGCAGCTATGGGGAGAGAAAAACACCATTATGGGTACCTGTCTATCACACATGCAGATTAGGTATTGGTAGAAAAATGCTAACAATACTTACAAACTTGTGGGGCATTGTCATCCTAATCATCTTGGATCCAGGTGGCCAAGAGATCCCTCTTCCTATGCTTTAGGTCATAATGGTGACACACCTACTCACCTGTGTGGGGGATACCAGTTGCACTGGTGAGATCACGTACCATCTGGTTCCAGGCCTCTAATTTCTACTCTGACCCCTGATACTGGCCCTGCAGCAGCCAGATGTCATGTTCTTTTACAAGGAGTCCAACCATGACCCTGGACTCCAGAATGCCCCACCTCTGTGCCCCGAAGCATGCTCCCTCTCCAACTCCTGCCATTGTTCCTGCATGGGTCAAACCCCATCAGGTTCTGACTGTATTCCCATCTGTTGCACTTAAATAAGTCTGTTTCCTGCCCTTTGCTGCCATAGGGCCATTTTTAAAAATGTGGCGCTTTGCTTAACACCGGGCAACCCCACTGGCAGTTGAAATTGAATGCATTCAGAGAACCAGGACTTAAGAACTATTGCTTTATAAAGAGAGTGTTGAATTTATGTAAGCTGCTACACAATCTGTAAATTTTTTAGGGAATTTTTGAGGAATATTTTTATGTACTAAAAGTATACTAAATAATAATAAAAATGATGTGTAGAATGCATATAAGTATATATATATATATATATATATATATATATATATATATATGTTTAGTTACTTTAACCTCACTTCTGCTTTGTTTGGATTTATGGCATCACACCAGGTTTTTTCATACCCTTATTAGCATGTAGTATTGGTATAATTCTCCCATTTACCATACTGTTGGACATTCATACACACTCATGCACACACCTGCACACTTTTGTACATTACTAGTTTACTTCATCCACTGTTTTCTGTATTTTATGTGTGTTTTTTCTACTAGTCTTTTTTTTTTTTGTAAAGTACTAACATTGTTTTGAGCGGTTAATAATGCACACTAATACACATGGATGGATATTTACTAGATATTAGATGCATTTTTATATTTATGGTACTCTAGTTAGCTATGTGTTTTTCTTGGTTTTATTTCTTGTCATAGACATGATGAAGGCTTTATTGCATTAGTTAGCTGAAAATTATTTTAGTTATAACTCTTTTTATGTATATGTTATGCTTTTCTTAATACCTGATCTTGGAATGTGGGTTGCAAATAGATAGGTACTGTTTTCCTTAACTAGGATTTAGTTTGATCTAATCAGTAGTACTGTGTGAGGGTGTGTACTTGCTGTTCGAAAATGCTGTTTTATGGCCCTATTTATATTGTTTACCATGAATAGGCTGGTTTAAAATTAAACAATATGTATATTTTCTACACTTACTTGTAAGTATATAAAACCTGATATCTTTAACATTGTTAAAATATTTCTAAGTTGTTGTTACTGAGGATCATTTTTTGAGACAAATAAAGGTTTAGCTAATCTGCTGCATACACTGAAGCCCTGTAGAGAGTGAAAGGGCTTAGTTCACGTAATACAATTTTTTGTTTTTGTCTTGTATCAAAGTGGTGTTACTGTCTCTATGCTGAGCTGGTATTTTTCTTTAGTTTTTTTTTTTTTGGCTATGAATAAAGGTTTGTTGCTTTGGGACACTACCTGGATTTCATGATTTTTGGAAATTATTGTGACCGAGCTCATCAACGAAGTTTTAAGATCACTAGTTCTCTGTTTTTTTATCCTTGCGTAGTTTAGAAATTAAACAAAGAAAGGTTCCTGGCTTATGAAATGATATGTATATTCAAGACCTTGTTAATGGCCACATTTATGTATATGGGAGTTAAAAATGATTAAGAACGAGATAACATAATATGTATGAATATTGAACCATGCCGTGTCTATTTTTATAAAGGCAGATTTGAAAACACATGAATGCAGACTTTCAGGAACTATTTTATTATACTGAAACTACATACATAGCAGCATTTTTACAGAGCAGTATATTGATATTTACCTAGCACCATACAAGAAATATACTGTGATAAATTGTTATATCACAAAATAGTCATACATCTTTACATAAACAGGATGGTGTGAAATGCAATATATCACTAGCCTGCTTACACAATTAAAATGTATTGGCATCCTGATTTTATCATTTTTAAGCATTGCAGAACCCATTCAAATAGTTTTAGTTACAAATGTAGATCTAGGACTGACTTTTTAAGTAAGGCTTAATGAATACTCATGTTTTTGAACCAGCACCATGATACAGAGGTTTGGGCCCTGTCTCCCAGATAACCTGTGTCTTGATAAGTAGCCTAGGAGCTGGGGGAGATTGGTAGGAGGGAATCAGTTGTTAGTTTGCCCATGTATGGGGGGGGGCAATGTAAGCAGGGTCTAAATGCAGCAGGTCTACTTGATGGAAGTCTTGGTATAGTATAGCAGCTCCTATCAAGACCTAGATATTGTAATCCCACCAAGGAATGTACAAACACTCTAGCTGAAGCTTAACATGTGTTGAACCCCTCACTGGCATTGGGTTTAGTAGAGCAGAAACTGTGTCATGCTTTTTGGCCAAGAAGGAGGCCTTAAGACTAGGCAAAACAAAACTGATTCACCCTCACCAAATGATGGCTGAAGTCCCTCTCCCTCTCTCTTGCCTCCTTCTGCCAGAGTACTGAGACAGTTGGGGTCTGGAGGAAATAATACTTAGGTTCATAGGTTCATACTAGGCTATCTGCCCTAGGGCATTTATAAGCCCAGCCAGAGTGTGTGTGGCTTTCACCACCCCTTAGGATGAGAATACTATATCCATTAGTTTGCTGTGCCTCTGTCCAGCAGTGACACAGAGATGATTCCCGGGGTAAACCTACGATCTCCCATCCACTCGTCAAGATTTCTCTTGAACAGAGTCAGTGAGGGGCTCTGCCTCACATGGACTGGGATTCTGTTCCATAGTGTAGGGAGTCTCTGGGTGATGAATCTGTCCCTCCAGCACGTCCTATTTATATCCGTGTTGAGGTTTAAGTCTCTTGCTCTCGTGGCTCTGGTGGATTTGGATTTTTTGAGGTGGAGCATGTCCATTAATTCCGGGTTGGACATGGCCTTGTATGTCAGGCACAGATCATCTCTGAGCAGACGGTATGCGACTGAATAGAGCTGGAGTTTCTTCAGTCGGGCATAATATGACATATGTTTGAGCCCCTTTATCCTTTTGGTGAGGAACTTTTGGGGTCTTTCCAACTGCTGCAGGTGTCGGGTAAGGTACATTCCGAATGGGGCATTGTACTCAATCATTGGTCTGATAAGTGAAGAGTACAGGAGTACAATGACCTCTCCTGATCTGGATGTGAATCCCTTCATGATCAGGTGGGCAATGTAGAAGGTCTTCCTAACCACTTTGGCAATGTGAGTGTCAAAAGAGAGGTTACTGTCAACTTGGGTCCCCAGGTCCCTCATAACTTCTTCCGTGTTTAATGGATTACCACCTATGTGGTAATTAGGGGTCACCTTGTTTTTCCCAAAGGGTATGACTATACATTTTTTGGCATTTAGCTTAAGGCCATGGCTCTGGCACCAGTTATCCATTTCTATGAGACCTCTCTGGAGGATGTCTGTGTCTGATGGAGTGTCAATTATGGTGCCCAGTTTGCAGTCATCTGCAAATTTTGTCAGCCACAATCCCCCTATGTTTGCCTGCACTTCAGAAAAATAAATGCCGAACAAGAGGGGCCCAGGACTGAGCCCTGTGGGACACCGCAGGACCGGCTTAGAGTCTGACATGGCACCAGCAACTCTAACCCTATGTGTTCTGTCCTTGAGCCACTTTGCAACCCATCTTGTGACATATGGGTTTACATCTAAGCTGGTGAGCTTTTCTATGATGCCCGAGTGGGGTATTGTGTCTAACGCTTTTGCTAGGTCAAGGTAGGCTGTGTGAACTGCCTTACCCTCATCAATGGCCTTAGTGACTGTTTCAAAAAAGTCGACCAAGTTCAAGAGGCAGGATCTGCCCTTGACAAAGCCAAATTGGGTAGGATCCAGTGTCTGTAGGTCCCCAATGTCTTTATTTATGAGTTCCATTATGATCCTCTCCATAGCTTTGCAGACAAGGCTCGTCATGCTTATGGGGCAGTAATTTCCAGGGTCCGTAGAAGCACCGCCTTTGTGGAGTGGGACCACAGTTGCTGCACGCCATTCTTTGGGTGCGTATCCTGTAGTAAGGCTAAGATTAAACAGCAGCCTTATGTGTGGGTTTAGTTCCTCATTGAGTTCGTGTAGCACACAGCCGGGGACACCGTCCGGTCCCATTGATGCTGTGTTTTTTGCTTTAGAGAGAGCAGCTCTCACCTGGGCATCTGAGATGTTTGGGAGGCTAGACTCTGGTGGGATAGATATTTCTCCTTTTGGGGGAGGGAGGGAGAAATTTGCACTGAACCTGTCTGCCAGTTTGTTGGCAATGTCTGTAGGATCAGTGATTTTTTTTTCATTTTCGACTAATTCTGAGCATATCTGGGAGTTTCCACCCGGGTTTCTAACATAGCTAAAGAAGGCCTTATGATTGTCTTTTGTGTCATTAGCGATTTTTCTCTCAAAGTTGGCCTTGGATGATTTTATGAGTGATCGTAGTTTTTTGCTAGTATTGATCAGAGATGCCTTTCCTTTTAGGGATTTTGCTCTGTCATGTAGTAGCTTTCTCCTCTTGTTGTAGAGTTTGTTTATTGCTGGGGTCCACCAGACTGGGCGCCTGCCTTTGGTGGAAAGGGTCTTGATTTTATTAGGGATTGCTTGATCCATATATTCGTGGAGGTGCTCGTAGAAGGCATTTGTAAGGGTTTCAGCAGCGTGGGTTGTGGTTTCCACTGGCTCGGGGGCCTTGAAGGATATCACTCCAGTTTTAAGAAGTGTGAAGTTTGCTTTTGAGAAGTGCTGCACTGGGGTGTTTTGCTGGGGTGGGGCGGATGTGGATCTCCAATGAGATTAATTTATGGTCTGATTTCACCAATGAGGGATACACTTCCGGTGTGGAGCATTTTGTCCCCATGTTTGTGATGATCAGGTCTAGTATATTTTCTCCTCTTGTGGGAATGGTGACTAGTTGTTCCATAGCATTTGAGTTTATGAACCCAGGAACCTTTGGGCTAGGGTGTTGGGGCTTGAGTAATGTTCCCAGTCTATGTTTGGGTAGTTGAAGTCACCCAATATGATGGTGTTTGGAGAGACATTCATACTCTCCAGTGTCTTCAGGAAGGCTGTGTGGGTTTCCTGAGTTTGAGTAGGTGGTCTGTAGCATGCTACAAACTGTAGGGCAGTTTTACCTATGGTTAATTGCACCTGGATGGTCTCCGATGCTTCGTACATTGCCACTAACCTGGAGGTGTGGGTATCCTTTATGAATATGGATACTCCCCCTCCTTTTGTGGTTCTGTCCGGATTTTGAGGCCGGAACGCATGATATGAGGTATAACCTGATAGTGCTGGGGTGCTCTCAGGAGCCTTGAACCAGGTTTCAGTCACAGCACAGACATCGATGTTCTCCATACTGAGGAGGGCTTCGAGGGCGTGCATCTTGAGGTTTAGACTTCTGGCATTGAGCAGTATTACCCTTAGTTTTTCTCCATTTTTGTTTTCTAGGGCGGTAGGTTTATCATTTGAGCCTTGCCTAAAAAGGCACTATGGGGGTGGCAAGAGCCTTTGCCAATATCCGGAAGCCCAGGGGTGACAGGTGCAAGCCGCCCCTTGTGAAGCAGCGTGGCTTGTCAAGCATGTCATCCCAGGCAGACAGACATTGATCCTTAGAATGACACCAGTAATTAAGCCAGTTATTAAAGCTGATCATTTTGTCTCTGTATTGTGGCATCATTCTTGGTGAGGGTAGGATACTGCTCAGGGTCAGGGTCATACCGGCCTGGGCTACATAATCTGAGAGCTCCTCTATGTCTCTTTTCATGTAGTCCACGGAGGTACGCCTCAGGTCGCTCACTCCCGCCTGCACAATGACTGAGTCATACTTGTACTTGCTGTGGAGTGACCTGAGTGCTTATGCTATGTGGCGGATTCTAGCGCCTGACAGGCAGCTTACTGTGATCTTTTCCTTGTTCAGTCTGGTGAGTGGGACGTCAGTGTGTCTGACTATGGAGTCACCTATAACAAGTGTGTCTGGCATTGTGTTTGGCCTTAAGGGCTGTGACTGTTTAGCACACTGACTTTGAGAACTATGTGTTGCATGTCTTATGTCTTGAGGTGGCAGTTGCTTGGGTGTCTGCTTTGGAGGCCTCTGTAGTTTTGGTAGATTTTTGATCAGTGCCTCCGAGTATGTCTTTGCGTGTTTATGTGTTTGTTTTGCAGTTGTGATAGTTCCATGTGAAACTGGGTTTGTGGTGTGCGTGGTTTCCTTCTCCTCCTGTCTGGTCTTGCCAGTCCTGAGTTGAGAGAGCTCAGCCTCCAGTTTGACTATATAGTTGCATCTCTCACATGTATTTGTGTTTTGTGGAAGAAGGAGTGGGTTGTCTGTGTACATGAGGCAATTGTAACATTGCCTCAAGATGCCCAGATTCACCAGCTGAACAGGAGAGGACGCTAGCAACTGACCCTTCGACATGCTAGAAAAAGTGAAAAAGTTTGCTGTGTAACTAAGTCAGAAGGGACCTATAGGGAAATGGGTACTCAAGGGGATTCTAGGCTAATGTAGTACTTTGTTTAGTATATAAGTACTTTACCTATATAAAAAATGCTTTAGGAGCAAGTGCTGAGCTTTTGAGATGGAGAATAGACTGTTTAAATTGCAAGTAGAGAAATTCTAAGGGAAAAATTGAAGAGCAGACTTTACGGAGCCAGAAATAGTTTAACCTTGTTTAACCGGCTGCCGAAGGTGCTCTATGGGCAACTCCGTTAAATCACAAAGCGCTAAAGCGGCTTTATAGCAGGGGCTTGAAAAGAGCTAGGAATTGACCCAAAATGGCCAATAGACTACAAGTTTCTGGCTGGAACCACTGCTCTAGGGACAAATAGGCTGCTCAGTGCTTCCCACTCTCAATGGTGAACAAAGAAGCTTCACTTTATCCAAATAAGGATATGGAATAGCACAGGAACCAAGCCAAAGCCCAGAGATCAGCAAACTCTGAAGACTGGACTATTCTAGTTCAGTAAGGAAAACAAGATTTTTTTTTTTTTTTTTTTAGAAAACAGACAGTAATGCTTTTAAACGGCTAGCGACTTGAGTGTGTTAGCCTACAGTTAAAATTAAGCAACAAATAACTTTTCAAAAGTGCAAAGCAGTTAATCAACACAAAACAGTTTAAATAGAATGCAGAGCTGTATAAACAGGCGGAAATGCAGTCGCTAAGCAGTAAATAATCAAAAGCCAGAAAAAATACTTAAATCAGGAAAAGTCACTCTTTTGCTCTCTGCTGCTTGTAGAACTCTGCAGGACACCACGAGGAGCTGTGCTGAGTTGAATACAAGCGAAAAAGCACGCTAAAGCGGGCTTTATTACAGGGGGCTGAAAAGAGCTAGGAATTGACCCAAAATGGCCAATAGACTACAAGTTTCTGGCTGGAACCACTCCTCTAGGGACAAATAGGCTGCTCAGTGCTCCCCACTCCCACTGGTGAACAAAGACACTTCCTTTTATCCAAATAAGGATATGGAACAGCACAGGAACCAAGACAAAGCCCAGAGATCAGCAAACTCAGAAGACTGGACTATTCTAGTTCAGTAAGGCGGAAACATTTTTTTTTTTTTTTTTTTTTTTTTTTGCGGAAAACAGAGGAAAAACAGACAGTAAATGCTATAAATGCTTTTAAGCGGCTAGCACACTTGAGTGTGTTAGCCTACAGGTAAAATTAAGCAACAAATAACTTTTTAAGAGTGCAAAACAGTTAATCAACACAAAAACAGTTTAAATAGAATGCAGAGCTGTATAAACAGGCTAAAATGCAGTCGCTAAGCAGTAAATATTCAAAAAGCCAGAAAAAAATACTTAAATCAGTTATAGCAAATACAGTTATAACAAATGCTCTGAAATATACTGTATATTTCCAATATGTTTGAGAAGGACAGTCAGAACACAAGAAGGTTCAGGCGAAAAAGAAAAAAAAAAGTTTTGTTTTACTTTTTGAAAAGGGAAAAAGGAGGAACAGAAGGCCTTATCAAATGTTCTCTCTGTATTAAGAAGAATGAGCTAATGACACTAGACTGGGAGGTGTGTCACAGTAGGGGCGGGCAACTGCAAAGCCACCAAGTATAAGAGCAACACAACAACAGGGAGGGAGGGTGGCATAGCCTAAGACAGCAAGCACTACAGAGTCAGATGAAAGTTTTTAAACAGATAAGGATTTGAGAAGATTCTGAATAGACAAAGTGCTTTATATATATTAAATTATAAAAACAGTAATCTGTAAAAATAATCAAAATATACTTATATTTTGTAGCTCAGTTGTGGTCAAACAACTTCTCCAGCCTGCACTGTGTGCAAAGAGAGAAGGTAGTGCCATTTTTTTGTCACTGAGGTACTTGGGACAAAAAATAATTTATACAAAAATGAACATCTTCCACATCCATTAGATCACATATTCATGTAGAAAATATTTGCTCCCTCGACCCCAGGCGTACTTATTTTCTAAACACTACAAACACACAGAGGTCACGATTATTTCGATACTTTATTTTTAACAAACAAAGTATTTTCCTTATACAATTAAGTGCTAGTTTAGAATAAGAAGAAAGGCATTTTCTCAAGATTTTGCTTCCAAATGTATGATTCCAGAATTATCTTTGCAGATGCAGCAATTATTAAATTCAAAGACATGTAACATTAAAGCAAACAAACACAGTTGTTCAGTAAATACTGTGGTATTCAGTTTAAAAAAAATATTACTTAAAAAATAGGATGTTATGAGTAGAGAACCATAGCTAGGTCATCTCCTTCCCTGGGCAGTTCCTCAGACTGGTGCCCCTCAATCCAAGGCTAAGGACCAAAAAAATGTTCTTCCCAAAGTTGAGGACCAAAATAAGGTCTTACTGCTTTGTAAAAGAATGCCTGTACTGCACAGTACCATGCATTAGTGCTTGCCAGTCTCACTCTCCCATTACAGTTTGTGCACAAGGCAACAAACCCCTGCACTCTTCCCTAGTAACACTGTATAAACACAAAAGTTATAAGTTGTTCAGCATGTAAATGCCTATAGAATGAATTGGATTTCCTATACCACTGTCATTTACATTTTTGATAATGAAAAAAATAGATACTAGTGCCATATTTCTTAAAAGCCAAAGCTGGGATTCACAGACAATCACTGCACATAATATCTGAAGAGGTCACTGCACAAAGGATTAGAAAGCTAATTACAGATTTAGCTGGCAGGTGAGAATGTCAGCTTGCATGTGAACCAGAGGAATGCATACAGAAACAGAAGTGCAGTGGTAAGAGGAAGGGCAGCAGTATGTTACTGCATGGCAGAAAAAATCCCAGAACAGCATGCACAGCTGAAGTAAAGGACAGCAGAGTTAATGCATGCTAGCATGTGCACGTCTGTCTTCATCCCACATGCAGTTCAACAACATATCACTATAGCTAGCAGTGGAATAATATATGAGCAGCAGTCCAACATAGCACAATGGCCAAGAGCTATACTAATGTGTATGGACATAGCTTAGTGCAAACTTTGTTCGTCATATAAATGGGGAAGAAACTGAGGAGATATAGGAGAGGTATGAACAACAAACATAAGCACAAAGAGTAAAGATAAGGCATGAATGGTGAGGGCATGCAGATATTTTTGTGAAAGGATAGAGCCTTTTTGTAATTTTTACAAAGGAAGGGCACACATTGAAGGAACTGTGAGATGGCTGTTGATGGGATATAGGCAGAAGGGTAGGTTGCTAAGGCAGACAATCATGACACAGAGGCACAGACTGGAAAGTGTGGTACACATGCAAATTATGGGGAGGACAGTAGATGGACACCTACAGAGGGTGAACATTTGGTGATGGTGTGGGTTGGAAAATGACTAGTGAATGGGAAATGACACATAAGGGAGACAATACACCAGGAAGGAGATATGGTGGGATACTGATACATTTGGCTGTCAGGCCAGCCCACTGTGCAACAAACCCAGGCATCACTTACTTGACTAGCCAATGTTATGAAGGTTAACAATCTATATACCTGCTTAGTAAGTATATACATTGATACTGCTGGCAGTTTTGCTACTAGAATTTACAGTTATGTCCAACCCGGTTTAGTATATTTAACTGAGTTTAGCATATATAGGTATGTTTATTTGCATTCATATATTACTTTGGCGATATATTCAAGCACATTCACACATTTACACACACACACACACACACACACACACACACACACACACACACACACATATATATATATATATATATATATATATATATATATATATATGTGTGTGTGTGTGTGTGTGTGTGTGTGTGTGTATTGCTATTTTGTTGCATTACTTTCCAGTGTTAATCTAATACAATCTAAACTCTAACTAGAAATCCCAGAATCTTTGTAGTGAGCTGTCACATAAGTATGGATTTGTTTCATAATTAAATTATTATTCTTTTGCAGAATTGTACAATATATCATTAACATAGCATGACTACATCACCTAACCTGCTAGGAAATATTTAAACGGTTGATTCAGAAATGATAAACATCTGTTTTACCATTGTCAACTTCAAGGAGTATTATGAACTCTTCTTTGATGTGAATTGAAATCAAGGTTGCTGGATCAACAAGAGCCTCTGGACAGACAGGTATTACGTTTTCCCTTAACAGTTTTATCCTTTTCACTAGGAAACTCCCTGCATGGTTATTAAGGTTAAATTATAAATGTGCACATATGCAGAAAAGCACACTGCTTAGGCCCTTTTAGAATCATAATAATGAGAAGATAAAATTAGATCTTATGAAGATCTTGAATCCAAGACCTCCAATATACTGCATTTGTGTTATTGCCACCTTACCAACAAGTCTCTGGTCAGGTAGGTATTAAGTTTTCCCCTAATAACCTTACCATTTCAGCTGGGAAGGGGTCAGCATAGTAATTAAAGTCAAATTACAAACACAAATGCAGAGAAAGCCATCTTTCTAGGCTATTATTGGTCTAGCTGCAGTGACACCAGCATAGTATACTGGATGCCTTGGGTTCAATTCCTGAATGAGTGCTAACATTTTCTTTTCACATCCATGGTTCTTAACAGTGCCTAAGCAAAGGACTTTTTCTGCACATAAAAAAATGGTAGAACAAACAGCTGAAAAATAGGACTCAGTCCACTGAATGGAATCCACAAAACAACTGAATGTATTGCAGTAACAACAAATGTAAGTGCTTTTGTTGTGGGTGGGGGTGTGTATTGCAATCTGCACTCTTATTGGTTGATTTATGTGGGGTTTTAGAGTGACATAGTCTATTATAAAAGTATTTAAAGAAAGGAAATGAACTTTTTTACTGTATCTGATGAAGTTCCTTTTATAATTGTGTGACAGAATGAAAGCTCTTATATTTGTTGTTACTGCAATAAATTCAGTTGTTTTGTGGATTCCATTCTATGGACTGAGTCCTGTTTTTCAAGTTTTTCTGCATGTGAGTGTGTGTGTGTGTGTGTGTGTGTGTGTGTGTTTCAATTTGATGTCAGTTGCTGATTGCTAATTATTTATTTTACGTTTTTACTGTTGCAATGTGTGGCCTGGATGATGGCTGAAAATGGCCCTTGGACTAGTCAACTACATAGAAAACAAATGTAAAATAAAGTAAAAAAAAATAAATAAATGTTATGAGTCACTTACACCTCTGAAAGCTTAGGAGTAATGGTACTTAAAGGACCACTACGGGAAAAAAAATAAAAAAACCTTTCCCTTAAAGGCTTCTTGAAAACCTGTTTGTACAAGCTCAGTGTAGTTAGTAGTAATTTTATTCCGTTTATAACCCTGTATGCCCTCTTGGGTGCAGACATCTTGATGAGTGTTTGTTTTCTTCTAAAGCTAAACCTTCCCCGCAATGTGGTATGAGTGCTCAGCTAATGAAATTACAATACCTTTCACTTATAATTGAACAAGTACTGAGAAATATAGCTAATTTTGAGAGGCTTCAGTAGAGGAATAGTTTACTGCTGTGCATTACCTCTTACAAATGTGCTTTCTACTTATGCCTTATAAATTCTGTGAGAAAAGCTTACAGACGTATCAACTAACTGATAACACACTTTATTTAGAACATTCAACTTTGATCTGCTTCAGTTTCTTCTCCAGTTACTTCTCCCATATCCCCACCCTCACCTAGCAAGAGTATCACATTTTCCACCTTGCAAGAATGAACTAATTTTTCAGCTTTGCATGACAATGCACATCAGATAAGTCTGCAGTGTGCCTAGTGTGCCAGTAAAACTGTTCCCTCATGTTTCTTCTTACTCTTGTCATCTGAATAGCACTTTCACAGCAAACATTGTCACAAAAAACTTTTATCAATCCTTAATATAAATGTGTCTTAAGCATTGCTGCAATTAAGCCTGCAACATACACACTGTACAATTGATTTTGGCCTATCACAGATATGGATATGTCTGAAAATGAATACTCTGGTAATGAATCAAAGAATAATCTTATTTGCTTTACATAGCAATGCAGTCCTCTGCCTTCTTACCTCCCAGCTAGGCCAATGATGTTGCCTCATGTTTTTCAGGACTACTGCTTTAGTATGCACATGATCATTGATGTTATGCTTTTTGATGTTGCTTAATACATTCCTTGCTTAACAGAGTGTAATGCCTAACACTGTCCCGAACACAGGATCATAGGATCATAGGAAGTTACTACGCTAATGGCTCTAGGGCCCTTACAGACCTAGCTAAGTTAACCCTTGTTCTCAAAAGTGTCTGTTATGGGTAGACTCTACATCACCACCTATTACCCTCTATTAACCTCTAAGAGGGACACAGGTGGAACCCCCAGGGCAAATTTATGGCTTCTCATCCAATCATCCAAATTGCACTTAAATAGGGTTAATGAGGGGCTCTGCTTAACGTGGATTGGAAGTCTGTTCCAGAGATGAGGTAACCTCTGTGAGATAAATCTGTCCTTTCAGCAAATTCTGTTGATGTCACATAGCAGGTTAAGGTTCCTTCAGCGTGTGACATGTATACTGTTTGACTTGCAAATGTATTGCATTTCCATTAAGGTAGGGTAAGATATTGCTGTATATGAAAGGTCGCCTCTGAGCAGTCTGTATGACACAGAGTAAATAGACAGTGATTTTAGTCTGTCTGCATATGACATGTGCTGGAGACCCTGAATTTTCTTTGCAAGAAACCTTTGCCATCTCTCCAATTGCTGCAGGTTCTTACAGAAGTACATATCAAAGGGAGCATTGTACTCTTTTTTTGGCTGAAAAGGAAAGAGTACAGGGGGGTTATAACCTCCTTTTCATACCTCCCAACCTCTTACTCCAAGAATTCTGGACAAAGCCAAAAATAATGGGGAGACAAAGGCCCAAAAATAGGGACAGATTTTAAATATACTGCTCCTATTAATTCAGAACATTGTTAGAATAACAGGTTTTGTGCTAGCATGCATTTTCTGATTATATTAAGCCTGAAACTCAAATGTATGTCAACATTTAGTGACTTTAATCATTAGAGATTTGCCAGAAAACCACAAAGTTTATGAGGAACAGACTAAAAATTTGAGGTAAAAATCTGGGCATTCTGCGAAAATCTGTTCAGTTGAGAGGTATGCTCCTTTTTTCTGGAGGCAATGCCATTACTTATGAGGTGAGCAACACAGAATGACCTTCTTACTACTGTGGAGAGATGGTAATCAAAGGGAAGGTCGCTATCAACCTACATGCCCAGGTGTCACACCACTGATCGCAAACTTATGGTAATGCTATTTATGGTGTAGTTTGCAGGAACATCACCCTTGCCGAAGGGGATGATAATGTATTTTTTGTATTGAGTGTAAGTCCATGACTGGCACCAGTCATTAGTCTGTGTAAGTCCTTTTTGCAGGATATTGACATAGTTAGGGGACTGAATGACCCCTCCTAGTTTACAGTCATCAGCAAACCTTTTCAGCCACAGACCTTTAGTTTGTCCCTGTACTTCGGACATGTATATTCTGAACAGTAGGGTGCCCAGAACAGACCCCTGTGGTGCACCTCTGGTTGCTGGTCTGCTGGAGGAGGTAGAGTCTCTTATTTTGACTGTATGAGTTCTACTGGAGAGACAATTTGCAACCCATCTGACAATATATGGGTCGATACCCAGCTGGGTGAGTTCTCAACAATGCTTGAGTGAGGAGTGGTGTTGAAGGCCTTGGCTAAGTCTAGGTAGGTAGTATGCACAGTTTTACCTTTGTCAAGGGCTTTGATGACTATCTTGAAGAAGTCCACCAAGTTTAATAGGCACAATCTCCTTTTGACAAAGCCAAACTGGGTAGGACTGAGTGTTTGTAGATTACCTATATCTTTGTTGATAAGGTCCATGAGGATATGCACCATGGCCTTACAGATAAGACTGGTTGGGCTTATGGGATGACAGTAGCTGTTCTCCATTCAGCAGGGATGAAATCTGCAATAAGGCTGTCATTGAATAAAGTACCTAGCAGTGTTGCTAATTCCTGTATTAATCCATTGAGAATGCAGCCTGGGATGCTGTCTAGTTGCATTGAGGCTGTGTTTTTAGCCTTGGAGAGGACATTTAAGACCATTTCCTTGGAGATACAAGGTGGAGAACAGATGGTAGGAATGCTTTGTGTTCTATGTAGCGGGGACAGGGGAGTAAAGTTTGCACTGAAACTGACAGCGAGCAGGTTGGCTATATCCACCGGTTCTGTATATATAATACCATTAACTACAAATTCTGTGCAAATCTGGGTTTTTCCTTTGAGGTTTTAGATGTAGCTGAAGAATGCCTTATGGTTTTCCTTAGATAGGCATGCTAATTTGGATCCATAAGAAGCTTTAGAGGACTTTACAAGATGTCTTGTTTGCCTACTGAAGTTGAGAAGGGAGTGCTTCCAGGTTTGAGACCGTAACATCCTTCTTTTAGACAGCAATTTCTTCCTCTTATTCTATAGCCTGTTAATGGTTGATGTGCATCAGACAGGTTTGTTCTTCCTTGAGGATCTTGCTTTGGTCCTATCGGGTATAGCAGAGTTAATACAATTGTATAGATGCTCATATAAAGCATTAGTGTATATCTCAGGTTACCACTCCATCAGTGGGTGGAGGGGGTGTGAAGCTGTTTATGCCATCACATAAGTGTCATAATTGGCCTTCGTGAAGTTTGTCAGTCTAGATTATGCTAGGGGGGAACTGGTGTTATTGTTACCTCCAAAGAGACGGATTTGTGGTCAGACCTCACCAGTGAGGGCAGCACACTTGGAGTGATAAAAAGATCCTCCATATTGGTGATCACCAAATCCACAATGTTTGATTGCATTGTGAGGGTGAGCTGGTCCAGGGCACCGGAGTTAACGAGGTCCAGGATCCTTTGGGTGAGAGTGTTAGCCCACATATAATTAATCCAGGCAGTGGATGGGTAGTTTAAGTTGCTCAAAACCAGAGTGCTTGGTTTTATCTTGGCTAACTCAAGTAGATCCAGGTAGGCTAAGTGGGTGTTCTTCTTCATGGAGGGAGTCCTATAGCTGGCAATGGTTTGAAGAGGGAATCTTACCTACAGTTAATTGCGCCTGGAGTAATTCATGTGAGTCACTCCTTTTAACCAGTCTTGAGGTGTATTTGTCTTTTATGAATACTGATGCACCACCTCCTTTAGTCCCCACATCTTCAGTTTGAGGTCTGAATGTATGGAAGGTATCATAAACAAGTAAGGCTGGGGTATTTTCTGCAGCCTTAAACCAGGTCTCTGCACAGATGTCCAGAGTAAGGACTGCTTCCATTGAGTACAGTTTCATAGTTTCATAGGTTCATAGGTGAGTACTAGGCTAATGGCCCTGGAGCCTTTACAAGCCTAGCCCATAGAAGTGACCTGGCATCATGCCACCTGGCGTTAGTTCCCAGTGCTTCTATCAAGTAGAGCCAATGAAGTGATCCCCAGGGTGAAATTTCTATTATGCATCCACTCATCTAGATTTCTCTTGAAGAGGGACAGTGAGGTGCTCTGCTTCACATGTATGGGAATTCTATTACAGAACATGAGCAGTCTCTGGGTGAGGACCCGTCCCTCCAACATGTTCTGTTGATTGTAGTAATGAGGTTGAGGTCTCTGTAGCGTGTGGTTTTGAGGGATTGGGATTTCTTTAGATGTAGCATTTCTAACAGAGCTGGGTCAGACATGGCTTTGTAAGTCCAGCAGAGATCGCCTCTAAGTAGGTGATATGAGACAGAGAATAGCTGGAGTTTTTTGAGTCTGTCCTTATAGGACATATGTTTACTGCCTAGGATCCTGTTCATGAGGTACATCTGTGGCCTCTCCAGCTTTTGCAGGTGTCTAGTGAGGTACATGCCAAATGAGGCATTATACTTGATGATTGGTCTAATGAGGGAAGAGTAGAGAGAGATGATGACCTCCTTCTTC
This sequence comes from Protopterus annectens, assembly GCF_019279795.1. NCBI lineage: Eukaryota > Metazoa > Chordata > Ceratodontiformes > Protopteridae > Protopterus > Protopterus annectens. Next base: position 1,354,530,265 of record NC_056733.1, on the reverse strand, counting down.
CTGGATGCAAAACCCTTGGTAATGAGATGTGCCACATAGAAGGACTTTCTGACCACAGTGGCACTGTAGTGGTCAGAGGAGAGGTTGCTGTCAACCTGCATCCCCAGACTCTTATAACTTCTTCAGTGTTCAGTGGGCTCCCATCGATGTGGTAATTAGTGAGAACTGAATTTTCACCAAAGGGGATTGACGACACATTTTTTGGCATTAAGCTTGATGCCATGGTTTCAACACCAGTCATTGGTCTCAGTGAGGCCTTTCTGTAGGATGTCTACATCACTTGGGGAGTTAATAATGGCTCCCAGCTTGCAGTCATCTGTGAACTTGGTTAGCCAGAGTCCCTTGTGTTGGCCTGGACTTCTGAGAAGTAGATGCCGAACAGGGGAGGACCCAGGACCGATCCCTGTGGTACTCCACTCATGACTGGTCAGCAGTCTGACTTGGAGTTCGCTACTTTCACACTGTATGTTCTATCTGTGAACCAATTTGCAACCCACCTAGTGATATAGGGGTTGATGCCTACTTTGGTGAGTTTATCAATTATTCCTGAGTGAGGAATGGTATCAAAGGCCTTGGCTAGATTGAGGTAGGCTGTATTCACTGCCTTACCATCATCCACAGCCCTAGTGACTGCCTCAAAGAAGTCAACCAGATTGAGCAGGCATGATCTCCCTTTCACAAAGCCAAATTGTTTGTAGTCCAGAGTCTGGAGATTTCCTATATCTTTGTTGATCAGGTCCATGATGATGCGCTCCATACCTTTACATATTAGATTTGTCAGGCTAATGGGGTGATAATTCCTAAGGTTTGTAATCGCACCCCTTTTATGGAGAGGAATGACTGTAACTGTGCACCATTTGGTAGGGACAAAGCCTGAGGTGAGGCTATGACTGAACAGGGCACACAGATGTGGTGCCAGTTCACTTTGTAGTTCATGTAGAACACAGCCAGGGATAGTATTGGGTCCCATGAAAACTGTATTCTTGGCTTTGGACAATGCAGCTTTAACCTGTGCTGCAGTAATGCTGACTGCCTGGCATTCTTCCGGTATTATGATTTGTCCTTCAGATTTAGACTCCTAGCTTTGAGCAGCATAACCTTGACTTTGTTTTTAGATGATCTTGTTATGTTGAGAGTTTTGTCCTTGTAATGCTGCCTAAAAAAGGTATAATAGGGATGTCCAGAGCCTTAGCCAGTAAACAAAATCCCGGAGGTGACAGATGAAGACCATCTCTAGAAAAGCATCTAGGTCTGTCGATCATGTAACTCCAGGCTAACAGGTACTGGATCCCATTAGAATAACAACAGAAACTAAGCCAATTATTGAAGTGAACCATTTTTTGTTTCAATGAGGCATCTTCCTAGGTGAAGGAAAACTGCTGCTTAAGTCAAGGGACATACCTGCCTGAGCCACATAATCAGAGAGCTCAATCATGTCTCTTTTCATACAGTCCAGTGAGGTATGTCTCAAATCATTCGCACCAACATGGACTATAACTGAGTCATAACAGTACGTGCTGTTGAGAGACTTGAGTGCGTGTGAGATGTGGCATGTTCCTTTAGCTGTCTCTCAGATTTTCCTATTTCGACATACCTCTTGTGTATCAATCTCCTTCACCCATACCCCAGCACTGCTTTTCTATCTCTCAATTCCTTAGGTGTGTGCATTAACTGTGTTCCCCACACACGTCCTGCACCCATTGTTAGATATTGTTAGCTTATGAAGATAACTTATAGCTGTCTCTAAGTTTACTGGACAGATTTTTATAGATGTATTTCAGAATGTCATGCTGCTTAGATTGGGATAGTATTTCTGTAACTTTGTTAATGTACATCACATTTTGTTAGACAGTTTTCATGACTTACAGAGTGATTGAGACTGATAAACAGTGGGCTGTTGCTGCTGAAAAACTGTGTTATGCATTGAGCCATTATTGAATCCCCAAATGATGTGGATACTCTACAAAAGGGCCTTACAGAAGCAGATGCCTGGTGCCAGAGTCATGGGCTCAAGCTCAATGCCAAGAAATGTATACTTATCCCTTTTGGGAAAAAACATGTACCCGTGAATTACCACATAGGTGTCTGTACACTAAACACCGAAAGTGTGATAAGAGACTTAGGGACACAGGTGGACAGTGGTCTCACCTTTGATAACCACATCGCCACAACAGTCAGGAAATCCTTCTATGTGGCACCACTAAGGGCTTTTCATCTAGAAAAAAGGAGGTCATTGTCCCACTGTGCTCATCCCTCATTAGACCCATTATAACATACAATGCCCCGTTTGGTATGTACCTCTCAAGACATCTGCAACAACTGGAAAGAGCGCATAAATACCTCACTAAAAGAATCGCAGGCCTAAAGCAGATGCCCTACGCTGACCGCCTTAAAAAACTCCAGCTATACTCTGTCGCATATCGTCTACTCAGAGGCGATCTCTGCTTAACATACAAGGCCAGGTCAAATGCAGAGCTGTTGGACATGCTACACTTAAAGAAATCCCACTCCCTCAGAGCCACACGCTCTAGGGATCTAAACCTTGTCATCACAATAAACAAAACATGCTGGAGGGATAGATTCCTGACTCAGAGACTCCCCAGACTCTGGAATAGACTACCATACATGTAAAGCAGAGCGCTTCTTTGACTCCCTTCAAAAGGAACCTTGAGGATTGGATGGGAGAAAGGAAATTCACCCCAGGGATCATGTCAGTTGCCCTGCTAGACAGGGGTCCAGAGAAGTAAATAGTGTGGGAAGAAATAGCCAGGGAATTATTTTGGCTAGGCTTGTATAGGCCTTAGGGCTGATAGCCTAGTACCAACCAATGAACCTATGAACCTATGATATTCTAAGTTCACTGAAGCATATTCACATATTAGAGGCTTATCCACAACTTTTGCACTGATATTGTCGGAGTACACTGGATTCTGCAAATTTTATGGAATTTGGCCCAAAGTGTATATTAAAATAGTGAAAAAATATTGCATACTATAACATACATGCTATTAACTATCCTTTCTAAATAGTAGTTTCACAGTTTTGACTGGCATCAGCAAACATGATTAGACTGACTTCTATTAGTAGTAAACATCTGTGCTAATATGTAAAACAGATTATTTTGCTTGCTGGATATTTTTTGTATTATAAACTTTGGCTATGAATATTTGAGTCAGCATGACTCAGCACTAAGCATTAACAAGGCAGCTGGGGTTGCAATAATCCGTTCCGCTTCAACCACTGAACAAAAGTAATATGACTCCTTTCATTTAAGTAACAATACTTTTTTCTGAATGTTGGAAACTTTACATACTGTGGTAAAAACAGTTGTCTGACATCCCTTATTGTATCTCTGCTCGCATGGTTTGATAGTAGCCAGAAAAATAATTTTCTTAAAAAAGGTATAATTTTACTACTTTTTGTTGATTAGAAAGAATATGAATTTGATGCAAATATAAACATTATTTAATATGTGGGAATTTGTGGTTTATTTTTAAGGTCATTCACCCACAGAAGAACTGCATAGTCTACTAGGACAGTTATATATGCAGACACAATAAACATTTGCAGATATGTGGCTTATCAGTCAAAAACACAAAGCTACAGAAAATGTGAATATACATGCAAGACAGTTTTAAAGACAAGGAAAGTATAATCCCAGCATGTATAAAACTAGCATTCCACTCATGTTAAATGCTCCATAGGTACTACATCATACAGTAACACTTCTGACATATCAGCATCAGTTCATAGGTTCATAGGTTCGTACTAGGCTATCTGCCCTAGGGCATTTATAAGCCTAGCCAGAGTGTGTTTGGCTTTCGCCACCCATTTTAAATTAATTTTGCTATGCCCTTTTTCGAGGTTAGTATACTGTGCCTCTGTCTAACAGTGACACAGAAGGGATACCTGGGGTAAACCTACGATCTCCCATCCACTGATCAAGATTCCTCTTGAAGAGAGTCAATGAGGGACTCTGCCTAACCTGGACTGGGATTTTATTCCAGAGTGAAGGGAGCCTCTGGGTTATGAATCTGTCCCTCCAGCATGTCCTATTTATTTCAGTGCTGAGGTTCAAGTCTCTTGAGCACGTAGCTCGATGTGATTTGGATTTTCTGAAGTGCAGCATGTCCATTAATTCCGGGTTGGACATGGCTTTATACGTCAGGCACAGATCACCTCTGAGCAGGCGGTATGCCACTGAGTAGAGCTGGAGTTTCTTTAACCAGGCAGCATATGGCATCTGTTTGAGCCCTTTGATCCTCATGGTGAGGTACTTTTGGGGTCTTTCCAGTTGCTGCAGGTGTCTGGTAAGGTACATCCCAAAAGGGTCATTGTAATCAATTATGGGCCTGATGAGAGATGAGTAAAGAGGCACGATGACCTCCCCTGATCTAGATGTGAATCCCTTCATGATTAGGTGGGCTATATAAAATGTTTTTCTAACCACTTTGGCCATGTGGTTGTCAAATGAGAGATTGCTATCAACTTGGGTCCCCAGGTCCCTAATTACTTCTTCCGTACTTAATGGATTACCACCTATGTGGTAATTTGTGGGCACTTTGTTTTGGCGTTTAGCTTGAGGCCGTGGCTCTGGCACCAGTTGTCTGTTTCTATGAGGCCCTTTTGGAGGATGCTTGTGTCAGCTGGAGAGTCGATTATGGTGCCTAGTTTGCAGTCATCTGCGAACTTGGTCAGCCACAGTCCTTCCGTGTTCGCCTGTACCTCCGAGAAATATATACCAAACAAGAGAGGCCCCAGGACTGAGCCTTGTGGGATGCCACTTGTAACTGGTTTGGAGTCTGACATGGCTCCAGCAATTCTAACCATGTGGGTTCTGTCCTTGAGCCAGTTTGCAACCCATCTAGTGACATAGGGGTTTATATTTAAGCTGGTGAGCTTATCTATAATGCCCGAGTGGGGTATTGTATCGAGGACTTTTGTGAGGTCCAGGTAGGCTGTGTGGACCACCTGTCAGTTGTCTCCTTCAGTCAGTGTCCTCTACATATTGTTGTCCTGCTTTATCATTCTCAGTGATAATGGCTATGACTGACACATTCCACTGCAACGTGCCAACCTGTTTTACTGCTGTGTCTACAAGCTGCCCAAAAGTACAGTTGTGTAAAATCTTACCATAACAGTAGATGTCCTTGCCTTCACTGCTGCACAATTCATAGCTAATGGGATTCTCTGCTGTGAAGCCCTTCATCTGGCCAGTCTACCAAAGCCTACCATTGTTTTAAGGTACACTGAATGTCACCTTAACACTCCTTACAGGAGTATTAAGTAGGGCAGAAAAGTGACATTCAGGCTTATTATCCTCAGAACTGATTGTCCTAGTAGGAACAGCAGTCCAAGGAAAACCAAAGAGAACCTGCATATCCAGGAAGGAAAAAAAGACTAGGGGGATAGAGGGAGGGAGTGAATATTGCAGCAGTGAAGGCAAGGACATCTACCATTATGGTAAGATTTTACACAACTGTACTTTGTCCTTGCATTCATCATTGCAGTATTCATAATTTACGGAGCCAAAGCTCAAGAAGAAACATGCAAGTAGGAAGCAGCAGCAGAGCCCTCTAACAAGCTATGAAGAATGCATTAGCAAAATCAGCTCTAGCTCTGGAGATACCCATCCAACTTGTAGTGTTTGATAAAAGTATGCACAGAATTCCAGGTAGCTGCTTCAAGAATAGAATTAGTGTCTGAGCCCTTGAAAAAAGCTAAGAAGAAGCCACAGCACTAGTAGAATTAGCCTTTACAGAAGAAGGAAAGCTCTTGCCATGAAAAGTGTAACAAAAAGAAATAGCCTTTGAAATCCAAGTAGAAATAGTTTGCTTGGAAACAACCAATCCTAAAGACCTAAGATGAAAGGAAACAAACAACTGATCAGATTCTCAGATAGCTTTAGTCATATCCAAATAAAATCTGAGCTGTCTATGCATGTCTAAGGTATGCAGCACCCTCTCACTGTCAGACTGAGGAGAGGGGAAAAAAGTAAACACGTTAATAGATTGATTAAGTGACAACTCATTAAAAACCTTTGGCATAAAAGAAGGACTAGTACTCAAAGGGCACCTGTCCTCAAGGAATATCAGAAAAGGCAGACAAACCATAAGGGTTTGCAACACAGACACCTGTCTGGCAGAAGTAAGAGCTAAGAAAAGAACTATCTTCCAAAAACACTGTTGCTAGGGCGCCTTAACAGCAGGCTCAAAAGGAGCCTGAGTCAATTTCTCCAGAATGAAATTAAGATCCCAGGGAAGAGGAACAGGCTTCCTGGGAGGTCTAATATTAAGAATGCCTTTAAGAAATTGCTTAGCCTAAAAAACTAGAAGCTAACTGAGGAGTTAAAGGCAGAGAAGTAAAAAGAGCTGATAAGTGGGCCTTAACAGAAGAGTAAGCCAAAGCAACATTGAGCAACTCACACAAATAAGAGAGAACCAAAGGAACATCCACAGTAAGTGGGTCCAGGTTACAAGAGAGACACCAAATAGAAAACCTCTTCCATGTAGATAAGTAGGATTTCCTAGTAGTAGGTTTCCTGGCCTCCTGAAGACCTGCAGCACTTCCTCAGATAAAAGGAGTCTATCAGGAATCAAAACCCTATCATCCACAGCGTCAGGTGAAGCGTGGACATAGATGAGAGATCCCTTGTTTTGTGTGAATAGATACACTCTGTGAGGTAACTTGTGATGATTGCCCTTGGCTAGATGCAAAAGTAGAGGAACTAGGGTAGTCCCAGCCAAAAGGGAGTTACCAACACAATTTTGGGAGTATCCTGTTGAATCTTGAACAGGACTCTCAGAATGAGAGGAAGGGGAGGGAATGCATAAAGAAACATCCCCTTCCAAGAAAATGAGAAGGCATCCACCTTAAACATCAGAGGACCTGGAACTCTGGCAAAAAACAAGAGGAAGCTATCTGATCAGGGAGGAGGCAAAGAGATCAACTTGAGAAGTACTCCACCAGTAAACAATGTTCAGAAACACATCCCTGTGAAGCATCCATTTGTGCGATTGAGTGACGGACCTGCTCAGAGGGTCTGCCACAATGTTCTGATATGAAGGAATATAAACTGCCTGAAGACTCACTTGATATTTGACAGCCAGATCCCATACCAGAAGTGCCAGCCAGCAAAGAAGGTAGGATCTTGCCCCCCCCCCCGTTTGTTTATATACTGCATAAGTGTGGTATTGTCTATGAATACCTTGAGAGGCCCCGGAGAGAAAAGAGGATGAAAGGCCTGAAGAACCAGCATAAGAGCTCTCATCTCTTCGATGTCGATGTGCTCCTTCTACTAACAAGGTGAGCACACTCTCTGAACCTTCAGGGAGCCAAATGTTGCTCCCCATCCCATATCTGAAGTGTCTTTGAACAGATCATGAGAGGGAAGCTGAGGATGAAAAGGGAGCCTTGGAGTCAGAGACAACTGCTGAATCCACCTTAGAAGTTCCTTCTTTAGACAAGAGAGAAGATGAATTGTAAAGTCTAGAGGATGTGCATGTTGAAACCACACCAACTTCAGAAACCACTGGAACCTCCTCATATGGAGTTTGGCTGAAGGGAGCATTGGAATAGTGGAAGCCATGAAATGCAGAGGTCTCACAAACTCCCTGGCTATAATGGAGGCCAGGGGAAGAAGATTTTGAAAGTAAGAAATGAGAGTTCAGGTTTTTGGTGGAGGCAGGGATGCCAGCATTGGCACCATCTGAATCCTGCAATCCAGAAAGACATGATCCTGAGAAGGCATCAGGGAAGACTTTTTGAAGTTTATTGCAGGAACCCAGCCACTGGGGATGCACAAGCCAGTGCATTTCTTTGTGCCGGTCCCAAGCCCGGATAAACGGGGAGGGTTGCATTAGGAAGGGCATCCTGCATAAAATTTTGCCAAATCATACATGCAGACAACAGTACAGAAATACATACCAGATCGGTCGAGGCCTGGGTTAACAACGACCGCCACCAGTACTGTTGGCCAACAGGGTGCTGGCGGAACTGGGCTACTGTTGGCCAAAGGAGGAGAAGAGGGGGAAGACATGCAAAGGCTAGGACTGTGATAGTAAGGGTTGGAACTTTGAATGTTAGCAGTATGACTGGTATAGGGAGAGAGCTAGCTGATATGATGGACCGAAGGATGAAGCTTCCAGGTAACAGGAAAAGATGGAGGCCTAAGATAAGGTTTATGGATGTGGTGAGAGAGGACATGCAGGTGGTTGGTGTGACAGAGCTTGATGCAGAGGACAGGAAGAAATGGAAACAATTGATCTGCTGTGATGACCCCTAACGGGAGCAGCCAAAAGAAGAAGAAGAAGAAGAAGAAGACTGGCAACCCCAAGCTCTGAAGAAGAGAAATGGTAAAGCAAAGATTTTGCAAAAGCACCTCTAGAGAGAATGCCTGAATCAGGAGGTCATCTAGGTAAGGAAATATTTGGATCCCTTGAAGCATGCAAAAAGCAATCACAGGAGCAAGGCATTTGGTGAACACCCTTGTGGCTGTAGAAAGGCTGAAGGACAATGCACAGAACTGAAAATGCCAGGAATCAACAGAGAAATGCAAAAACTTACTGAAAAGAGGTAGACTGGAATATGGAGATACGCATCCTTCAGATCCAGAGACACTAGAAAGGCCTAAGTGAGCAAGAAAGGAAACAAGAGTCTGAAGGGACAACATCCAAAAGGAAGGCACCTTCAGAAAAGTGTTTAGATAAGAGAAGTCTAGAATCAGTCTCCAAGTACCCTCTTTTCCAGGCACTAGAAATATTCTTGAATAAAACGCCTTCCTCCTTTGGGACACAGGCACTTCTTGAATAGTACCATGAGACTAGAGATCTCAAAGAACCTTTGGGAAAAAGGAAACTGTTTCCAAGGAGGCTGAGGAATGCCAATAAAAGGAGGATGGGAAATCCACACCATGAAGTACCCCTGACGAATGATAGAACCCAAGAGTCCTGGGTGATTCAAAGCCAAATTGGAAGAGGAGAAAGATGAAGAGAAAGAGGAATGTGGCTGGGAACAGGTGGATCATCAGACAGCATCTGGTTTATGAGGAAAGGAAAGCTTCTGAATCTCTGCAGTCTGACTGGCTTTAGCAGAAGGAGCCTGTTTTCCACCTTTTTTACCTTTAGCAGGAGGGCGAGATTGCCTACAAACAAAGGCTGTCTTAGATGGGTAGCTTCTCTGGAATTTAGGCACAGGAGAAACAAAGGCCTGTTTAAGATCCTGTAAGGCCTTCCCCTTGTCCTGAAGAGACTTAAACCAGCAGCCACTTCTCCAAGCAAAAGTTTATTATCCAGAGGAGCATCCATCAACTTAGCCCTAATATCATTGGGTAAAGGTTGAAGCCTAAGCCAAGAATACCTCCTCAGTATTAAATCAAAAGCAGCAGCCCAAGAAGAGCCATCCAGTGCATCATAACTACATTTGATAGAATGATGAACTACTTGAAAGGAAGTCCCTAGCAAGGAGATTTACCCTCAGAGTCTGGAAGACCAGAAAAAAGCTGACAAGCCTGAGAAAGAAGAGCCAACACATACCTAGATATATGGGTGTAATAATTGAGTGTTGAGAAAAAATTAAAAAAAAAAAAAAAAAACAGAGAAACTAGTGGTTTTAAAACGTTGTTGATAGCTCAGCCATAATAATTTCCAAAAATCCTTAAACCCATGTAGTGTTCCGAAGCAACAAGCTTTTATTCGTCATAGGCAAGCGATCCTTAGTAAAAAAAGCAGAAATATTTTAACAATGTTAAAAATATCAGCCTTTATATACTTAGAAGTGGGCGTGGAAAATATATGTATTGCTTAATTTTAAAACAGGCTATTCATGGCAAACAATAGGGCCTTGTATAATAATGGATCTATTTTATATATTCGAATGCTTAATTGTTCGAATCACTAAAGATCGAACTTTAGTGATCGAACAATTAAATGTTCGAATATATTAAAAATGAATATTTACAAAAAAACAGAAAAAGTAAAGGGTGTAAACAGGGGGTGCAAGCCCACTGCACCCCCCACACCCCCCGCTACTTAAATATATCAATTGCGAGATTGCACTTCAGTGTGCTACAGTGCGGAAATGGAAAATTTCCCATTTCCTACACTGTAGCGTGATTTTGGAGTTGGTATATTTAAGTAGCGTGGGGGTGTGAGGGCCCCCCCTGCTCACACCCTTTAGTTTTTTTTTTTTTTTGAAATATTCGAACATTTAAATGTTCGATCAGTAAAGTTCGATGTTTAGTGATTCGAACATTTAAGCATTCAAATATATAAAATAGACCCTGTAATGACTGCCCTGCATTTTGTATGGGTAAGACTATGATCAAACTGAAAAGGAGGATTTCATGTAAATGCTAGAGGAATGATTTATCCAAACACTTATGAGAACACCCCAGACATTCTGATTTTAAATTTATCATTCTGGAGTGTGTGGAGACGGATGAGCTTGAAGGTGACATCAATGGTGTGTTGGAGAAAAAAGAAATGGCAGTTGAAAGTAAATGCATTCAGAGAACCAGGATTTAACTACTATTGCTTTGTGAAGAGAGTGTTGAATTTAAGTAAGCTGCCACACAATCTGTAAACGTATTGTAGGGAATTTTTTGAGGAATAATTTTTATGTAATAAAAGTATACTAAATAATAATAAAATGATGTGTAGAATGCATATAACTATATATATATATATATATATATATATATATATATATATATATATATATATATATATATATACACATATGTTTAGTTACTTTAACCTCAGTTCTGCTTTGTTTAGCTTTATTGCATCACACCAGGGTTTTCATATCTCTATTACCATGTAGTATTGGTATAATTCCCCCATTTACTATACTGGTGGACATTCATGCACATTCTTGCACAAACCTGCTTACTTTTATACATTACTAGTTTACATCATCCACTGTTTTCTGCATTTTTGTGTGGTTTTTCTACTAGTCTTCTTTGTATAAACATGTTTTTGGGCTGTAAACATGAAAACTGTCAAGACATTTTTTTTTTGCAAAGCACTGAAATTTTTTTCTGAGGTGCTAATAACATTTTTTATGCACACTAATACATATGGATGGATATTTACTAAATGTTATTAGACAGATGTATTTATATATTTATAATGCTCTAGTTTGATTATGTTTATGGTTAAATAGCTATGTATTTCTTGATATTATTTCTTGTCACAGAACTGATGAAGGCTTTATTGCATTAGTTAGCTGAAAATGATTTTAGTTACAACTCCTTTTATGTATATGTTATACTTTTCTTAATACCTGATCTTGGAAAGTCGGTTGCAAACTGATAGGTAGTGTTTTCCTTAGCTAGGACTTTGATCTAATCAGCAGTAGTGTGTGCGGGTCAGTACTTAGCATTCTAAAATGTACTTTATGGCCTTGTTTGTATTGTTTGCCATATAGTTTTTTTTTTAATTAAACAAAATGTATATTTTCCATACCTACTTCTAAGTATATAAAAGCTGATATGTTTAACATTGTTAAAATATTTCTGATTTTTTTCTTACTGAGGATCGCTTGTCTGTGACAAATAATGTTTTGTTGCATTGGAACACTACCTGGGTTTCATGATTTTTAGAAATTATTGTGACTGAGCTCATCAATGAATTTTTAAGATCACTAGTTTCTCTAATTTTTATCATTGTGTGTTTTGGAAACTAAAACAAAGAAAGCTTCCTGGCTTATAAAATTATACCTATTTCGAGACCTTATTGTTAATGGCCACTTTTTTTGTATATGGGAGTTAAAAGTTATTAAGGCAGAGATAACATAATATTTATGAATAATGAGCCATGCCATGTCTATTTTTATACAGGCAGATTTGAAAACACATGAAGGCAGACTTTGAGGAACTATTTTATTGTACTGCAACTACATACATAGCAGCATTTTTACAGAGCAGTATATTGATATTTACCTAACACCTCACAAGAAATATAGTGTGATAAATTGTTATATCACAAAATAGTAATACATCTTTACATAAACAGTATGGTGTTAAATACAATATATCACTAATCTGCTTACATAATTAAAATGTATTGGCATCCTGAGTTCATCATTTTTAAGTATTCAAGAACCCATTCAAATATTTTTAGTTACAAATGTAGATCTAGGACTGACTTTTTAAGTAAGGCTTAATGAATACTCATGTATTTGAACCAGCACCATGATACAGAGGTTTGGGCCCTATCTTCCAGATAACCTGTGTCTTGATAAGTAGCCTAGGAGCTGGTGGAAGTTGGTACCAGGGAATCAGTTGTTAGTTTGGCCATCTATGGGGGGGGCAATGTAAGCAGTGTCTCAGTACAGCAGGTCTACTTGACGGAAGTCTTGGTATAGTATAGCAGCTCCTATCAAGACCCAGATATTGTAATCCCACCAAGGAATGTGCAAACACTCTAGCTGAAGCTTAGCATGTGTTGAACCCCTCACTCACGTTGGGTTTAGTAGACCAGAAACTGTGTCACACTTTTTGGCCAAGAAGGAGGCCTTAAGACTAGACAAAACAAAACTGATTAACCCTCACTAAATGATGGCTAAAGTCCCTCTCTCTCTCTTTCTTGCCTCCTTCTGCCAGACTCCTAGGACAGTTGGGGTCTGGAGGAAATAATACTTGAGAGAGGGTAGGGCCATTTTTTGTCACTAAGGTACTTGTGGCAAAAAATAATTTAAACAAAATGCATATCTTCCACATCGATAAGATCACATATTCTTCAGGAAAATATTTGCTCCCTCTCTCCCAGGCATACTCATTTTCTAAACACTACAAACAGGCAGAGGTCACCATTACTTAGATACATTATTTGTAAAAAACAAGAAGTATTTTTCTTTTACAATTAAGTGCTAGTTTAGAATAAGAAAAAAAGCATTTTCTTAAGATGTTACTTCCAAATGTATGATTCCAGAATTATTTCTGCAGATGCAGCAATTATTAAATTCAAAGACATGTGGCATAGAAACAGACACAGTTGTTCTGTAAATACTGTGGTATTTAGTTTGGAAAAATAAATATTACTTAAAAAAATAGGATGTTATGAGTAGAGAACCACAGGTAGGTCATCTCTTACCCTGGGCAGTTCCTCAGACTGGTGCCCCTCAGTGAAAGGCTAAGGACCAAATACCGGTTTTCACAAAGTTGAGAACCAAAACAAGGTTTTACTGATTTGTAAAAGAATGCATGTACTGCACAGTACCACACATCAGCCCTTGCCAATCTCACACTCCCCTTACAGTTTGTTCACAAGACAAACAATCCCTTCACTCTCACCTAGTTAAAACTCTGTATGAATATAAGTGTTATACATTATTCGGTATATAAATGCCTATAGAATGAATTGGATTTCCTATACCACTGTCATTTACATTTTTGATAAGAAGAAAAAAAGATACTAGTGCCATATTTCTTAAAAAACAAACCTGGTTTTCATAGACAAGCACTGCACATAATATCTGAAGAGGCCACTGCACAAAGCATTGGAAAGCTAATTACAGATTTAGCTGGCAGGTGAGAATATCAGCTTGCATGTCAACCAGAGGACTGTGTGCAGAAACAGAAGTGCGGTGGTAAAAGGAAGGGCAGCACTATGTTACTGCATGGCAGAAACAATCCCAGAACAGCATGCACAGCTGAAGTAAAGGACAGCAAAGTTAATGCATGCTAGCATGTGCACATCTGCTGCATCCCCATGCAATTCCGCAGCATATCACTATAGCTAGCAGTGGGCTAATATATGAGTAGCAATACAGCTTAGCACAATGGTCAACAGATATACTAATGTGGATGCATGTGTCAACTTTGCTCATCATATAAATGGGGAAGAAATTGAGGAGATAGGAAATGTATGAACAATAAGCATAGGTAAACACAAAGAGTAACCATAAGGCATAAATGGTGAGGGCATGCCAATATGTTTGTGGAAGGATAGAGCCTTTTTGTAATTTTCACAATGGAAGGGTCAGTGTTGAAGATACTGGGGGATGGCTTTGGTGGGATACAGGCAAAAGGGTAAGTTGCTAAGGCAGACAGTCATGAAACAGAGTCACATACTGGAAAATGTGGTACCCATACAAATTACGGGGAGGAGAGTGGATGGACACCTACAGAGGGTGAAAATTCGGTGATGGGGTGGGTGGGAGAGTGACTAGTGAATGGAAATGACACACAAGGGAAATAATTCACCAAGAAGGAGATATGGTGGGATACTGATACATTTGGCTGTCAGGCCAGCCCATTGTGCAACAAACCCAGGCATCACTTACTTGAGTAGCCAATGTTATGAAGGTTAACAATCTATATACCTGCTTAGTAAGGATATACATTTATACTGTTGCTAGTTCTGCTACTAGAATTTAAACTTTTGTCCAACCCGGTTTAGTGTATTTAATTGAGTTTAGCATATATAGGTATGTTTACTTATACTCATATATTAATTTGGTGATATATACACTGTCACGCTTGCACACACACACACACACACACACACACACACACACACACACACACACACACACACACACACACACACACACACACACACACACACACACACACACACACACACACACACACACACACACACACACACATATAATTATTTTCTTCCATTCCTTTCCAGTGCTAATCTAATATAACTTAAACTCTAAAAACCCAGGATCTTTGTTAATACTACACTGTAGTGATCTATCACTTAAGTATGGATTTGTTTCATAATTAAATTATTACTCTTTTTCAGCATTGTATAATATATCATTAACATAGTATGACTATGTCACCTTACCTGGTAGAAAATATTTAAATGGTTGCTTCAGAAATAATACATACCTGTTTTATTGCTGTCAACTTCAAGGAACATTATGCACCCTTTTTTGATGTGAATTGAAATCAAGGTTGCTGCATCAACAAGAGCCTCTAGACAGACAGGTATTGAGTTTTCCATTAACAGTTTTATCCTTTTCACTAGGAAACTCCCAGCATGGTTATTAAGGTTAAATTATAAACATGCACACATGCAGAAAAAGCCCTCTACTTAGGCATTTTAGAATCATAATAACGAGAGGATAAAATTTGACCTGAAGTGGATCTTGAACCTGAGACTTCCAGTATAGTGTATTTGTGTTGCTGCTACCATACCAAGTCTTTGGTCAGGTAGGTGTCAAGGTTTCCCCTAATAACCTTATCATTTCAGCTAGGAAGGGCCCAGCATGGTAATTAAAGTCAAATTACAAACACAAGTACAGAGAAAGCCATCTTTCTAGAATATTATTGTTCTAGTTGCAGTGACACTAACATAGTATATTGAATGTCTTGAGTTCAATTCCTGAATAAGTGCTAATATTATCTTTTCATGTCTATGATTCTAACAGTAACTAAGCAAAGGGATTTTTTTTGCATTTTCTTTGTGTGTGTGTGTGTGTGTGTGTGTGTGTGTGTGTGTGTGTGTGTGTGTGTGTGTGTGTGTGTGTGTGTGTGTGCGTGTGTGTGTGTGTCTGTGTGTGTGTGTGTGTGTGTGTGTGTGTGTGTGTGTTTGTGTGTGCATGGTTTTGTGGGGTCTATATTATATGTTCGAAGTCTGAAAACTTTGAATCTCATATCATTGACTCCATATGAGTGAAGCTTTCAAACATCGAATATAAAATATAAACAAACTAAAAATTTAAAAAAACCTACCTGAATCCTCTATGCAGGGGGG
This sequence comes from Protopterus annectens, assembly GCF_019279795.1. Taxonomy (NCBI): domain Eukaryota; kingdom Metazoa; phylum Chordata; order Ceratodontiformes; family Protopteridae; genus Protopterus; species Protopterus annectens. The sequence continues at coordinate 1,354,514,549 of NC_056733.1, read as the reverse complement.
CAAGCCCTCCTGCACCCCCCCACACCCCCACTACTTAAATATACCAACTCCAAGATCGCACTACATTGAAGTGAAGGGAAATATTCCCTACGGCAATCTCCGTTGTAATGTTCGATGTTTATAAACTTCGCTCATAGGATGTCAGTCATATGAGATTCGAAGTTTTCAAACTTCAAACTTACAGTATAGACCCATTTTTGTGTTTCAATTTGATGTGAGCTGTTGATTGTTATTTGTTTTACTGTTTTACTGTTGCATTTTCTGGCATGGATGATGGCTGAAAATGGCCTTTGGACCTGCCAGCTATGCAGAAACCAAATATAAAATAAAGTAAAAAATAAAATAAATGTGAGTCACTTACACCTCCAAAAGCTAAGAAATTATGCAACTTAAAGGACCACTACCCTGTAGTTTTATTGGCCATTTTGGGTCAATTCTAAACTCCTTGATCTCTCTCTCTTAAAACCCTGCAACTCTCTTTTTGCACGGTCTTGCGCACAGAGCAGCGTCGGGCAGCACCTCTTAAACAGGTTTAAACTATTCCTGGCTCCACAAAGTCTGCTGTTCACTTTTTCCCTTAGAACTGCTCTAAATCTCTAATTAAGCACTATATTTTCATTCTAAAGCCCTGCACTTGCTCGTATAAGTAATCTCATAGGTAAACACAAACTAAAGCACTACATCCTCTTATACTCCTTCTAAGCACTTGCTCCCTATTGGTTCTTTCTGATCAGTCAATAAGTAGTTCCCTATATTATTCAGGCATGTCCAAAGGTCAGTTTCGAGTTTACTCTCCAATCCAGCTGGTGAATCTGGGAATCTTGAGGCAATGTTACAACTGCCTTATGTATATCTACCACCCTCTCCTCCTCCCAACAAGCTCAAATATATGTGAGAGATGCAACTATATAGCTAAACTGGAGGCTAAGCTCTCTCAACCCAGTACTGGCACAGCCTGTCAGGAGGAGAAGGTAACCACACACACCACAAATCCAGTCTCACATAGACCTATCGCATCAGCAAACCAAACACATAAACACACAAAAACATACTCGGTGGCTCTAAATAAAAATCTGCCTAAGCAGCAGAGACCTCCAAAGCAGACATCCAAGCAACACCTACCACAAAACAATATCCACATAGCTCACAAAGTCAGTGTGCTGCACAGTCACAGCCCTTAAGGCTAAACAACACTTGTAATAGGTGACTCTATTGTCAGACACACTGACGTCCCACTCACCAGGCTGAACAAGGAGAAGGTTACTGTAAGCTGCCTGTTGGGTACCAGGATCCGCCACATAACACAAGCACTCAGATCACTCCAAAGCAAGTACAAATATGACTCCGTCATTGTCCATGCTGGTGTGAATGACCTGAGACGTACCTCCCTGGACTACATGAAAAAAGACGTACAGGAGCTCTTTGATCATGTAGCCCAGGCCGGTATGACCCTGACCTTGAGTAGTATCTTACCCTCACCAAGAATGATGCCACAGTATAAAGACAAAATGATCAATTTTAACAATTGGCTAAAGTATTGATGTCATTCAAAGGGGAGCCAGTGTCTGTCTGCCTGGGATGACATGCTTGACAAGCCACTTTACTTCACTAGGGACAGCTTGCACCTGTCACCCCTGGGTTTTCTAATACTGGCAAAGGCTCTTGCCTGCCCCATAGTGCCTTTTTTAGGCAAGGCTCAAAAGACAAACCCACCCCCATAGACAACACAAAGAAAAAAAAATTAAGGGTAATGCTGCTCAACGCCAGAAGTCTAAACCTCAAGATGCACACACTCGAGACTCTCCTCAGTATGGAGAATATTGATATCTGTGGAGTAACAGAAACCTGGTTTAAGGCTCCCGAGAGCACCCCAGCACTAACAGGTTATACTTCATACCATGCTTTCCGATCCCAAAACTCAGACTGAAACACAAAAGGAGGGGGAGTATCCATATTTATCAAAGATACCCACACCTCCAGGTTAGTGGCACTGCACGAAGCATCGGAGAACATCCATGTGCAACTAACAGTGGGAAAAACTGCCTTTCAGTTTGTAGCCTGCTACAGACCACCTTCCCAAACACAGGAACCTCATTCAGCTTTCCTGAGAACACTGGAGAATATGAAGGCCTCTCCAAACACTATTATATTGGGTGACTTCAACTACCCAAACATCGAGTGGGAAAACTACTCAAGCCCAAACACCCTCACCCAACGGTTCCTAGAATATATAAAATCAAATGCTATGGAACAACTGGTCACCACTCCCACAAGAGGGGAAAACATATTGGATCTGGTCATCACCAACATGGGGTCTCTATGTTCCACACCAGAGGTATACCCCTCATTGGTATGATCAGACCATAAACAAATCTCACTGGACATCCATATTCCATCCCCACCCCTAGCCAAGGAAACCACGGTGAAGAACTTCTCAAAAGCAAACTTCACACTTCTCAAAACTAAGGTGGAATCCTTCAAAGCCCCTGGGCCAGTGGAAAATACGGCCCAAAATGCAGAATCATTTACAAAAGCATTCTATGGACACCTACAGGAATGCATGGAGAATGCTATCCCAAATAAAACCAAGACTCACTCCTCCAAAGGCAGGATTCCTGTCTGGTGGACCCCGGCCATAAATAAGCTATACAACAGAAGGAGAAAGCTACTACATGACAGAGCAAAATCCTAAAAAGGGAAGGTGTCACTGATCAGTACTAGCAAGAAACTACAATCCCTCATAAAATCATCTAAGGCCAGCTTCGAAAGAAAAATTGCACAAGACACTAAAGATAATCACAAGGCCTTCTTTAGTTATGTCAGAAACCTGGGAGGCAACTCCCAAATATGCTCTGAGTTAGTGCAAAATGACAAAAAATACACTGAACCCACAGACATTCCCAACATCCTGGCAGAAAGGTTCAGTGCAAACCTCTCTCCCCCTTCCCCCCCAAAAGAGCAAATGTGTATCCCAACAGAGTGTAGCCTTCCTGAGATCACAGATGCACAGGTGAGAGCTGCCCTCTCCAAAGCAAAAAACACAGCATCAATAGGACCAGACGGTGTCCTGGCCTGCATCTTACATGAGCTCCAAGAAGAACTAAACCCTCATATAAAGTCACTGTTCAATCACAGCCTTACTACAGGATATGTACCCAAGGAATGGCATACAGCAACAGTGGTCCCACTCCACAAAGGTGGTGCCACAACAGACCCCGGAAACTATCGCCCTATAAGCCTGACTAGCCTGGTCTGCAAAGCTATGGAGCATATCATCATGGAAATCATAAACAAAAACATTGGGAACCTCCGGACACTGGATCCTACCCAGTTCGGCTTCGTTAAGGGCAGATCTTGCCTCTTGAACCTGGTCGACTTCTTTGAAACAGTTCCCAAAGCCATAGATGAAGGGAAGGTAGTCCACACAGCCTACCTGGACCTCGCAAAAGCCTTCGGCACAATACCCCACTCGGGCATCATAAATAAGCTCACCAGCTTAAATATCAACCCCTATGTCACAAGATGGGTTGCAAACTGGCTCAGGGATAGAACCCACATGGTCAGAATAGCAGGTGCCATGTCAAACTCTAAACCAGTTACAAGTGGTGTCCCACAAGGCTCAGTCCTGGGATCTCTCTTGTTCTGTATATATTTCTCCAAGGTACAAGCTAACATGGGCGAACTATGGCTGACCAAGTTCGCAGATGACTGCAAACTGGGTGCTGTAATCGACTCTCTGGCTGACACAAGCATCCTCCAAAAGGGTCTCACAGAGACAGATAACTGGAGCCAGAGCCATGGCCTAAAGCTAAATGCCAAAAAGTGCATAGTCATCCCCTTTGGAAAAAACAAAGTGCCCATAAATTACCACATACGTGGTAATCCATTAAGTACGGAAGAAGTAATTAGGGACTTGGGGACCCAAGTAGATAGCAATCTCTCCTTTGACAATCACGTTGCCAAAGTGGTTTGATAGACCTTCTATATAGCCCACCTTATCATGAAAGGGTTCACATCTAAATCAAGAGAGGTCATTGTGCCCCTCTACTCATCACTTATCAGGCCCATAATTGAGTACAATGCCCCATTTGGGATTTACCTTACCCAACACCTTCAACAACTGGAAAGACCCAAAAAGTATCTCACCAAGAGGATCAAGGGGCTCAAACAGATGCCCTATGCAGTTCGGCTAAAGAAATTCCAGCTCTACTCAGTTGCGTACCGCCTACTCAGAGGCGATCTGTGTCTGACGTATAAAGCCATGTCCAACCCAGAATTAATGGACATGCTTCACCTCAGGAAATCCAAATCCCTTAGAGCTACATGCTCCAGGGACTTGAACCTCAGCACAGAAATAAATAGGACATGCTGGAGGGACAGATTCATATCCCAGAGGCTCCCCTCACTCTGGAACAAAATCCCAATCCATGTTAGGCAGAGCCCCTCACTGACCCTCTTCAAGAGAAATCTTGACAAGTGAATGGGAGATCGTAAGTTTACCCCTGGGATCTCTTCGGTGTCCCTGCTTGACAGAGGTACAGTAAACTAACCTTAAAAGGGCTACCTTCTGTGACCTACTATACAGAGGCACAGTCAACTAGTCTAAAAGGGTGGTGAAAGCCAAACACACTCTGGCTAGGCTTATAAATGCCCTAGGGCAGATAGCCTAGTACCAACCTATGAACCTATGTAGGAGGTCATAATTGGCTTTGGTGAAGTTTTTCAGTCTAGGTGCTGCTGGGGGGTGGGGGGGCTGGTGTTATTGTTACCTCCAGCAAGATTGATTTGTGGTCAGACCTCACCAGGGAGAGCAGCACACTTGGGGTTGTAAAAAGATCCTCCATGTTGGTTGGCACTAGATCCTGAATGTTTGAGCAACTTGTGAGGGTGTCAGTCAGCTGGTCCATGGCATTAGTGTTAATGAAGTCCAGAATCCTTTGGATGAGACTGTTAGTACATGCATAATTAATCCAGTCAGTGGATGGGTAATCAAACCCAGGGTGTTTGGTTGTATCTTGATTGATTCAAGTAGATCAAGGTAGGCTGAGTGGGTGACCTGGTTCATGGAGGGAGTCCTATAGCTGGCAATGATTTGAAGAGAGGGTCTTACCAACAGTTAATTGCACATGGAGTAATTTGGGGGAGTCACTCTGTTTAATCAGTCTTGAGGTGCATTTGTCTTTTATGAATATTGCTACATCACCTCCCTCAGTTCTCACATCTTCAGTTTGAGGTCTGAACATGTGGAAAGAATTGTAACCAGGTAAAGCTGGGGTATTTTCCGTAGCCTTAAACCAGGTCTCCATGACTGCACAGATGTCAGCATCTTCCAGAGTAAAGACTACTTCCAGTGAGTGCAGTTTCATTCTTAGACTCCTAGCATTGAGCAGCATAACCTTGAGTTTGTTTTTAGATGGTCTTATTATGTTGGGAGTTTTGTCCTTGTGACGCTGCCTAAAAAGGCATAATGGGGTGGCAAGAGCCTTAGCCAGTAACCAAAATCCCAGAGGTGACAGATGAGGACCACCTCTGGTAAAGCATTGAGGTCTATCGATTATGTCCTCCCAGGCTGACAAGTTTTGGATCCCCTTAGAATGACACAAGAAACTAAGCCAATTATTGAAGTCAACCATTTCTTGTTTGTAATGAGGCATCATCCTAGGTGAAGGTAAAAATGCTGCTTAAGGCTAGGGACATATCTGCCTGAAACACATAATCAGAGAGCTCAATCATGTCTCTTTTCATATAGTCCAGTGAGGTATGTCTCAAGTCATTCACACCAACATGGACTATGACTGAGTCATAACAGTACCTGCTGTCAAGAGACTTGAGTGTGTGCGAAATGTGGCAGATCCTAGCACCTGATAGACAGTTGACTATGATCTTTTCCTTACCCAACCTAGTGAGTGGGGCATCTGTGTGTCTCACAGTGGAGTCACCTATGACTAAGATGTTTGGATGTGTGTTTTGCCTTAGGGGTTTCTCTGGTGAGACACTGGTGCATGGGGTATGATGTATACTGTGTTTTCTTCAAAAAAGAAAGGGGGACTATTCTAACCAAAATAAAAAAAAGCACATGCCCCGCTGACTATCCGCCACATTTTCCTATTCCAACCCACCTCTTGTGTGTCAATCTCCTTCACCCATACCCCAGCACTGCTTTTCTATCTCCCTATTCCTTAGCTGTGTGCATTAACTGTGTTCCCCACACACATCCTGCACCCATTGTTAGATACTGTTAGTCGTGGTAGCCATAACTGCCCTTTTGCCTTGATATGTTTTTATTATAAATTTTACAGATTCCAACAGAATACATAATTGAAAGCAAATATACTTTACTAATACATGACTTATGAAGACACCTCACAGTTGTCTCTAAGCTTACTGGAGAGATTATTATAGGTACGTATTTCAGAAATTCATGCAGCTTAGATTGCAGTACTATTTTTGTAACTTTGTTAATGTACATCTTGCTTTATGAGACAGTTTTCATGACTTACAGAGTGACTGAGACTGAAAGTGGGCTGTTACTACTGAGACACTATGTTATGCACTGAGATATTCTAAGTTCATTGAAGCATATTCACATATTAGATGCTTATCCGCAACTTTTGCACCAATAGCATCAAAGTATACTAGATTCTGCAAACTTTGTGGAATCTGGCCCAAAGTGTATATTAAAATACTGAAAAAATATTGCATACTATAACATGAATGCCATTAACTGTCCTTTCTAAATAGTAGTTTCACAGTGTTAACTGGCATCAGCAAACCGTTAGTAGACTGACTTCTATTAATAGTAAACATCTGTGCTAATATGTAAAACAGATTATTTTGATTGCCGGATATTTTTTGGATTATAAAGTTTGGCTATGAATTTTTGAGTCAGCATGACTCAGCACTAAGCACTAATAAAGCAGCTGGGGTTGCAATAATCCTTTCCGCTTCAAACACCACTGAACAAACAAAAGTAATATGACTTCTTTCATTAAAGCAGTAATACCTTTTTTTCTGAATGTTGAAATGTTTACATACTGCGGTTAAAACAGCTGTCTGACATGCTTTATTGTATCTCTGCTCTGTATGGTGTGTTAGTATCCAGAAAAATAATTTTCTTAAAAAAAGGTATAATTTTACTGCTTTTTGTTGATGAGAAAGAACATGAATTTGATGCAAATATAATAAACGTTAATTAATGTGTGGGAATTTGTGTTGTATTTTTAGGGTCAGACACCAACAGAAGAACTGCACGATCTACTACGACCATTATGTATGCAGACACAATAAACATTTGCAGATATGTGGCTTATCAGTCAAGAACACAAAGCTACAGAAAATGTGAGTATACATGCAAGACAGTTTTAAAGACAAGGAAAGTATAATCCCAGCATGTATAAAACTAGCATTCCACTCGTGTTAAATACTCCATAGGTACTACATCATACAATAACACTTCCAACATACTAGCATCAGTTATCTCCTTCAATCAATATGTTTCCTTTTATATTGTTGTCCTGCTTTATCATTCTCATGACAATGGCTATGACTGACACATTCCCCTGCTCCATGCCAACCTGCTTCACTGCTGTGTCTACAAGCTGCCAGAAAGTACAGTTGTGTAAAATCTTACATTAACAGTAGATGTCCTTGCCTTCATTGCTGCAGTATTCATATGTTATGGGATTCCTTGCCATGAAACCCATCATCTGGCCAGTCTACCAAAGCTTACCATTGCTTTAAGGTACACTGAATGTCATCTAAACACTCCTCGCATATCGTAGGACATGAAGGTGACATTTGGGTGTAACATCCTCAGTACTGATTGCCCCACTAGGAACAGCAGTCCAAGGAATACCAAAGAGGACCAAAGAGGACCTGCATATCCAGGAAGGAAAAAAAAAGACTGGGGGGGGGGTGGAGGGAGGGAGTGAATACTGCAGCGGTGAAGGCAAGGACATCTACCTTTATGGTAAGGTTTTACACAACTGTACTATGTCCTTGCATTAACTACTGCAGTATTCATAACTTAATGAGCCAAAGCTCAAGAAGAAACTTGTGAGTAGGAAGCAGCAGTAGAGCCCTCTAACAAGCCATGAAGAATGGCATTAACAAAACTAGCTCTAGCTCTGGAGATATCACCCAACGTGTAGTGTTTGATAAAAATATGCACAGAAGTCCAGGTAGCTGTTTCAAGAATAGAATTAGTGTCTGAGCCCTTAAAAAAAGTACTAGAAGAAGCCACAGCTCTAGTACAATGCACCTTTATGTTAGAAGGAAGGCTCTCACCATGAAAAGTACAACAAAAAGAAATAGCCTTTGAAATCCAAGTAGAAATAATTTCTTGGGAACAGCTAATCCTAAAGACCTAGGATGAAAGGAAACAAACAACTGATCAGATTTTCAGATAGGTTTAGTCTTATCCGAGTAAAATCTAAGCTGTCTATGCATGTCTAAGGTATGCAGCACCCTCTCACTGTCAGATTGCAGAGAGGGGAAAAAGTAGGCAAAGTAATAGACTGATTAAGTGACAACTCATTAACCACCTTGGGCATAAAAGAAGGATTAGTATGCAGGGACACCCTATCCTCATGAAATATCAAAACAAGCAGATAAGTCATAAGGGCTTGCAATGCAGACACATGTCTGGCAGATGTAAGAGCTAACAAAATAACTGTCTTCCAAGAACAATGCTGCATGGAAGCCAAAACAGCAGGCTCAAAAGGAGCCTGAGTCAATTTCTCCAGAATGAAATTAAGATCCCAGGGAGGAGGAACAGGGTGGGAGGTCTAATATTAAAGATGCCTTTAAGAAATTGCTTAGCTTCAAATCTAGATGCTAACAGAGGAGTTAAAAGCAGACAAGCAGAAAGAGCTGATAAGTGGGCCTTAATAGAACAGTAGGCCAAACCTGCATCGAGCAACTCACACAAATAAGAGAGAACTAAAGGAACATCCACAGTAAGTGGGTCCAGGCTATGGGAGAGACATCAAATAGAAAGCCTCTTCCATTTAGATAAGTAGGATTTCCTAGTAGTAGGGTTTTTGGCCACCTAGAAGACCTGCAGCATGTCCTCAGAAAAAAAGGTGTCTCTGAGGAATCAAAACCCTATCATCCAGAATGTCAGTTGAAGTATGGGCAGGTGGGAATGGATGGGAGATCCCTTGTCCTGTGGGGTAACCTGCAATGATTGCCCTTGGCTAGATGCAGACATAGAGGAAACCCATGCAGTAGTGGCCAAAAGGGAATCACCAACAAAATTTTGGGAGCATCCTATTGAATCTTGAACAGGACTCTCAGAATGAAAGGAAGGGGAGGGAATGCATAAAGAAACAATCCTCTTCCAAGAAAATGTGAGGGCATCCACCTTCCACACCAGAGAACCTGGGTCTCTGGCACAAAACAGAGAAAGCTGTCTGTTCAGAGGGTAGGCAAAGAGATCAACTTGAGGAGTACCCAATTGGTGAACAATGTCCAGAAACACATCCATGTGAAGCATCCATTCATGGGATTGAGTAAAGGACCTGCTGTATCTTGTTGGAGCTTTTCTCTTGGGTCTCCACTGAAAATGGGCTCTTTTAGGCCCAGTGGACTTTCCCGGTAAACAAATGCAATAAAATAAAAAAATAAATAAGAGCATCTGCCACAATGTTATGACCTGAAGGAATATAAACTACCTGAAGAGTCACTTGATACTTAACAGCCAGTTCCCATACCAGAAGTGCCAGCTGGCAAAGAAGGTAATATCTTGTTCTCCTCTGTTTGTTAATATACCACATAACTGTGGCATTGTCTGTGAATACCTTGAGAGGCCCCAGAGAGAAAAGAGGATGAAAGGCCTGAAGAGCCAGCATAAGAGCTCTCATTTCTTTGATGTTGATGTGCTTCTCCTACTGATGAGGTGACAACACTCCCTGAACCTACAGGGAGCCAAACGTTGCTCCCCATCCCACATTAGATGTATCTGTGAACAGATCCTGAGAGGAAGAGGAGGATGTAAAGGGAGTCTTGGATTCAGAGACAGCTGCTAAATCCACCATAGAAGTTCATTCTTAAGACAAGGGAGAAGATAAACTGTAATGTCTAGAAGATGCACATGTTGAAGCCATACCAACTTCAGAAACCATTGGAACTTCCTCATGTGGAGCTTGGCCAGAAGGAGTATTGGAATAGTAGAAGTCATAACACCCAGTACTCTCAGAAACTCCCTGGCTGTAATGGAGGCCAGGGGAAGAAGAGTTTGAAAGTAAGAAATGAGAGTTCAGGCCTTTGGTGGAGGCAGGGATGCCAGCATTGGCACCATCTGAATCCTGCAATCCAGAAAGACATGATCCTGGGAAGGAGTGAGGGAAGACTTTTTGAAGTTTATTGGGAACCCCAGGCTCTGAAGAAGAGAAACGGTAAAGCATAGATTTTGAAAAAGGACTTCTAGAGACGATGCCTGAATCAGCAGGTCATCCATGTAAGGAAATATATGCATCCCTTGAAGCCTACAAAGAGCAATTACAGGAGCAAGGCATTTGGTGAACACCCTTGTGGCAGTAGAAAGGCTGCAGGGCAACGCACAGAACTGAAAATGCCAGGAAGCAACATAGAAATGCAAAAACTTCCTGAAAAGAGGATGGATTGGAATATGGAGATAAGCATCCTTCAGATCCAGGGGCACCAGAAAGGGCTGAGGGAGCAAGAGAGGAAATAGGGTCTGAAGGGACAACATCCAAAAGGAAGGCACCTTCACAAAAGTGTTTAGATGAGAGAGGTCTAGAATTGTTCTCCAACTACCCTCTTTTCCAGGGGCTAGAAATATTCTTTCATAGAACCCCTTTCCCCCTTTGGACACAAGCACCTCTTGAATAGTACCCTAAGTCTAGACATCTCAAAGAATCTCTGGGAAAAAAGGAAATTGTTCCCAAGGAGACTGAGGAATTCCCATAAAAGGAGGATGGGAAATCCACATCATGAAGAACTCCTGACAAATGATAGAACCCAAGAATCCTGGGTGATTCGAAGCCAAATAGGAAGAAAAAGAGAAAGGTGAAGAGAAAGAGGAATGTCATTGGAAACAGGTGGATCGTCAGGCAGCACCTGGTTAGCCAGGAAACGAAGGCTTTTAAATCCCTGCTGTCTGAGTGGCCTTAGCAGGAGGAGCTCATTTACTACCCTTTTTACCTTTAGCAGGAGGGCGGGAATACCTACGAACAAGGGCTGGCTTAGAAGGGTAGTTTCTCTGAAATTTAGGCACAGGAGAAACAAAGGCAGGTTTAAGCTCCTGTAAGGCCATCCCCTTTCCTGAAAATACTTAAACAAACCAGCAGCCACTTCCCCAAACAAAAGTATATTATCCAGAGGAGCATCCATCAACTTAGCCTTAATATCAGTAGTTAAAGGTTGAAGCTTAAGCCAAGAGTACCTCCTCAGTACTAAACCAAAAGCAGCAACCCTAGAAGAGGCATCCACTGCATCATAACTATATTTGATAGAATGCTGAACTACTTGAGAGGAAGTCCCTAGCGAGGAAAGAGCAGAAGATTTACTCTCAGAGTTTGGAAGATCAAGAAAAAGCTGACAAGCCTGAGAAAGGAGAGTCAGCACATACCTAGATATATGAGTCTGATAATTAATAGCCCTGAAAGATAGGGTAGCTGAAGTATAAACCTTCTTACCCAGCCCCTCCATGGTTCTGCTGTCCTTGCCAGAATGCAGTAACTTGGACAAAGGAAGCAATTGAGATGGCTTATCAGAGGCTACAGACACCACAGAGGGGCCAGCAGCAGGACAGTTGAACAAAAATAAAAAAATCCTCATTTTTAAGGGAACATCCATCCTTGAAACCTGAGAAGGCTCTGACTCAGGACAGAATTCCACAACCATATTAGGAACTTCATCCCCAAGAAGAAACTGTAGAATCCTGCTAGATCCCTCAGAAACAATCAACTGTTGTTCCCCCTGAATACCTGAAACAGATGTCTGCAAAGCTTCATTGGAAGTGCTGCCTGTCAGACACTCACTGTCCTCCAACCTGGATGTGGCAGAGAAATCTGGCAACACAATCAGGTGACTCTGTGTAACAACATTGGGATAAACATCTGGCAAAGACTTGACAGTGGAAGATTCTGGTCTTACCTTTTTCACCTTCTTCTTCCCTGACAGCTGGTTGTCAGGGCAGGAACTTCTATCCATCCATCCATAGTATCTTTAGTGAGAAGCTTAAGACGCTGGTTCTCAAGATATATTGAAAGGGAAGAAAGCCTACTATGAAGGGTTGTCTGGACAAATGCCTGACAAATCGGACAAGACATATGATCAATAGAACAGTCTAGAGGAAAAAAGCAGTCATTGTGGTGGTCTTTATGGGGACTCTGTCTCCCACACTGGCATTTACCCTTCCTTATGATGGCATTAATCCCCCAAACAGCACAAAAAAATCAAGAAAAGAATGAAAACCTCCAGCTAGGTACTTATCTGCATTGGTGAGGACTTCAGCAAAAAGGAGTAATCACCGGAATTCCAACATACAGAAAAAACTGCAAAAAATGGTTGGTTAAAATCAGCGTTTGGACTGGCAGCAAAGAATTTCTATGGATAGTACACCTGAACATCACCTGTATATCCCACTCTATGTGAGGCGTGTTTAGGTGATGCTCAGCATACCTGAAAGCAATGGTAGGCTTTGTTAGACTAGCCGGGTGATGGGGTTCATGGCAGGGAATCCCAAAAGTTATGAATACTGCAGCTGTAAATGTAAGGACATCAGCTGTTTCTGAGCATCAAACCACCATGGACCATAAAGCCTGCAAAGGAACGGCATGTCTGGGCATCTTATGATAAGGTTATGACTACTTTAACAATCATAAAGAAACACAAATACCAGTTTTGACTTTTCCATTTTTTTCAAGATTCAGAACATTCATGCTGCAGCAGTTCCATTTACATTAGCTGGTGTTTGTAAACATCAGTGCATGTTTGTATATAAGTATTGGGATACGATAATGCTAAGTCTTATATATTACAGAAGTGATTGTTCTCCCATAATACCTTGTATTCTAAAGACAACAAAGGTAGACATTATGCTACAAAAAGTGGTTAGTGTTAAATCCCAGTGCAAAATAAAGCCAAAAAAGATTATTGATACAAGAGAAGGATAAAAATGGTTTTATTTCTTTTTTATTTTGAGGGTTAGAGTTTCATAGTAAGTATGAAACAGGTGGACCTTGTAGACCATTTTAAGTCTAAACAATTTATTTTCCAAAGGTGAGAATCAAACTGTATGCCTTCAGTTTGTGAGATAAACACCAGAACCATCATGTCAACACTCAACCTCTCAAAAAATTGCCTCTCTCAATATTATATCATCCCAGATGGGATTCAACCCCACAATCCCTGGTTTAAGAGGCCACTGCATTATCCACTAGGACCTAAAATGTTAAACTTTGCTTATTAACTGTCAGTGCCATGGGTGAACCTGTCTTTTCATTGACTCAGTATGGGGCATGCATTTATAAACACAAAATAAGTGGTACAATGTCTGGTTTACCTCTCACCTGTCCAGGTTTTCACAAAATGTGCAGATTTTGCCACATATTTTTGGTCTATTCCTCAGAAAAGTTGTGTTTTTTCCAGCAAATCATTGAGGACTAAAATCAGTAATTGTCAAAGACAAGCCCTGGGATTCAATAAAGTAAAATCTCTGTGCAGGAACAGTGTAGCCTTTCCTGAATGGAATGGTGCCAGAGAGTGATTCAGTAAACTACTGTTCTGACATGCACAAGCCTGCCTACACTATTCCTGCATGGACACCACTGCATAATGCTATTACCTCATTTGCTGGTGAAAACCATGCAAATGAAGTGAATTAGTGATTCAGCAAGCAGGCAGGCATCAGTGCAAGAATAGTGTTAGCTGTAGAAATGTATTCGGCTACTAGCTGAATACATTTCTGCAAAAATTAAAACGGAATCATGACAGCTCAAATAAAAATATGTATTATAATCTTTAGGCATGTTAATTGCCAAATGTATGGCCATTGGCGTGGAAAAGTATTTTATTTTTCTAAAAAAATTAAATTTTTTTTGGCTAGTCTTGACTGTTTAAGCATAGGGCAGTGGTGCACAAATGTGATTGTGCCGAAAAATAAAAATAAAAATTGAAAACACAATTTTAAGGGCAATCTGCATTTTGCCATTATAGTCTTTGCCATGCAGAATCAAAACAATGCCAGGGAACAGTGGTTGCTAAGGGGAAAGGCTCTAGTGTAGTGCAGTAACTATGGACTAAGGCAGTGGGCTATGCAAATGAGGGTAAAGTTATTGAATCATAAAAATATTCTAAGTGCCAAACTGCATCTAACTGTGTAGGAGCTATAACACAACTGTGTAAGCAGGAGGAGCAGCAGATATGAAAAGGGTGTGTGTCATGCTTGGTGTAAGAACATTGGAGCTCCACGGTTCCCAGATAAGCTTAGCTAAGCACAGCTAAGCAAGGGGATATGTCTCAGGCTATATTGACTTATTCCATGGAATGAAAAGTGTGTTCATGTCCAGGGAGGGCCATTTCTCAGTGTTTACATTAACTAAACGGGTTTGTGTGACGCATACTAGGTCTACAAAAAAAAACGGAAATAGCAGGACTGTTTACATTTTGGCACCAGTTTTGCACTGCGATCCTCTGGACTTTAAAGGGAAGGAAATCGGAAGGGAAAAAAAGGGAAATAGCCTAAAAGCAATCAAATACAAATTACATAGCTAGCAGATGGAATGCATCTTAGTCAGCCAATCATACAGGCAGCATCTGCAGCACAAAAGTATAAACTATGGAAACACCTTACAGTCTGTTTTTTCCCACAAACTCTACACCATTGATGTACACATGCAGGGGAATTTTAACTGGAAAAATATTAGGGGCTGCCATTGCTTTGATTCATCAGTATGTGCTAGACGCTGAGGGCAGTGAGGAAGATAATGCTGACAACTGTCGCAGACCAAAGAGGAGGAGAAGTGTTCAGGCCCAGGGTAACTTACCAGGGGCTACATGATCTGAAGATAGTAGAGAACTACAGGGTGGACAGAGCCATACTGCAGCAAATCATTGAGCTGTGCCGGCCTCAACTCAGTCCCTGAGCCAGCAGAGGGGAACCTATCCCAGTGGATACCAAGGTATATGTAGCCTAAAGAATACTAGCTACAGGTACTTTTCAAAGACCTACTGAGGACATCATGGGAGTCTCACAGGCATCTGCATCAAGGGTACTCCACCAGTTCCTGGATGCCATGCTAACACATACTGGCAAGCACATTTACTTCCCCAACACCCGTAAGGAGAGGACCAGCAATATGCATCTCTTCCACAGTGTAGTAGAATACCTGGAGGTACTGGGTGCAATAGACTGCACACACATTCACATCAAAGCACCATCCAGTGAACAGGGTAGGGTCTACATAAACCGCAAGGGCTTCCCGTCCATCAACTGCCAGGTTGTGTACAATGCCCAGGGCATTATAATGAATGTGTGTGCTGGCAGCACTGGAAGCTATCACGACTCCCAGATCTGGCATTCATCACAGCTGTATCAGGCATTTGCCAGTGGGGGGATCCCATATGGCCATCTAGTGGGGGATACTGGCTATGCACAGGAGCCATGGATGACAATACCCATCAGAAATGCACACACACCCACAAAAGAAAACCATAATGAGGCACACACATAAACCAGAATCATTATAGAGCATGTGTTTGGGATGCTCGAGTCACGGTTTCACTGCCTTGACATATTTGGTGGAGCTTTGCAGTACTATCCAGCCATATGTGCACACCATGTGCACACATGTTTATAGTATGTGCCAGGTTACATAATAGGATCCTGAGGAAACAGCTGCAGCAGGAACAGCACGAGGAAGGGCCACATAGCCCACCACCATTGCCAAGGTCCCCAGAGGCACAGAGGGACTCAGAGGAGGAGGAGCCTGAGCCTGCTTCTGTAGGCAGATGGAGGCATGCCCAGCATGCTCAGGCCTTGGTAAAGAGGCAACGCATAGCATACATACTGACACTGTAGGGACCCCAGGGGCTGACACCTCTCTCTGACTTGCACACACAGTAAAATCAATGACACACACATCACATTACCTGTAAAGTACCATGTATAGGCAGTGTACTATATGCATCCAACATAGGTGGCCCTCAAGCACAGTCCTCACAACTACTGCAGGCACAAGGTATGTCAGTCTTCTTAACAATAAATGAATGGATTAGTATGTCTTGGTAGCATATCTATGGTAATGCTGCAGGCATGCAAGGGAATAGGGTGGCCTACTGGGATAGCAGCAGACAACTGACAGCTATGTGGGACACCAGGAAATGTCTGCCTACACTATGCAGTAGTACACAAGGTGGCAAATCTCATTGAAGTATATGTGTGGGGACAACTAACTGGGGGGGGGCATAAGTCACAGGCATGGATGTCAGTGTGGGGGTCCCATACCCACCCCTCAGACCCACACAGCAAGTCAGCTGTAGAAAACCAGAGGGAAATGTCTGGCAAAGGCCCACAAATGGTGGCAATTTTGAATTACCCCCCCTACAGACTCAGTGAAAGCACAGCAGGTCTCACAGTTGCAGTAAGGCTATGAAGGATAAGAAGTCTGAAACTCAAATGTATGCCATTACAATCTGACCTGTGGTCTTTACTGATATGCGTCTAGTCCCCAAGACAGGGCACAATAGTATAGTAAAGGGAACCAAAATGTAAAGCAAATAGCACAGTCTGTGCAAATGTGTACAGTTCGAAAATACACTAAATCACAATACGTCAAGAAGTATCAGGAACACAGTAGTCACGAACAAACAACTTTAATGAAGCTTTCGGGTCTACACCCTTCATCAGCACATGAAATCATCTTACATAGACTGCATTTAAATAGAGGAAACACTAAAAAACCCATGAACAAGCCAGCCATTCAGATAAGAACCAGAATTAATTATGCAAATTATTTAAAAACACATCACATCTAAATTTCTTAAATACTCTCTTTACTTGTAAAATACATAAATAATTACATACTATTAAATCATGCATATAAAAATAAAACACATAAAAACATTAAAAAGGGAGACACAAACAATTATCATAAATTCTCCCTCTGCCGCTTGACCAACACTGGTTTTATACTTACTGACCCATTCAGGCCAGGTGGTTTATCAGCCTGTAGACGTACTATCCACTCATATTCCTTCAACAACAAAATATTATCTAAATCACCACCCCTAATGCCCATTTGTACCGTACAGGTACACCTAAATTTAAATGCATGAGTTTGAAATTCATGTAGATGTCTGTACAACGCATTTGTCTCAACCTTCCTTTTAATTTCAGACCTATGTTCTATTATTCTATCTTTAAGCTTCCTAGATGTTTTCCCACATAGAAAGCATTGCATAAAATGCAATTAGCAAGATAGACTAGTTTAGTAGTATTACAATCTGCTTGAGAGACGAATTCAAAACCTTCACCTGTTGTGGGGTGCTGGAAACTATTACTATCATTAATATCAGAACAACAGACACAATTATAACATTTAAAAGTGCCCATTCTAGTTCGTATAGGGACAGATTCAGTCAAAAAATCCTTGTAACATAGAATTTGTTTAAACGTTTGGCCATTTCTAAAGGCAAACCTTGGTACTGGACCTAGTAAATCCTTTAAGTGTGGTTGGGACATTAAAATGATCCAGTTCTTTTTAATTATTTTACAAACATCATTTGTATTAACATTATAAGTGGTGGTAAACCTAAGGATAGAATTATTGACCAACTTGTCACCTTCAGCTCCTGTTGTATAAACTGACTGGTTCAAGGATACAGAACCAAAAACTGGTCTATAATGGCCCTTTCTTCCTTCTTCATCTCTTCATAACTCATATTAATATCTCTAGGATGATAACCATTCTCAATAAACTCTTTCCTCATCTTCTCAGTTTCTTCCAAAAACACACCCTCATCAGTTGTTAGTCTGCTAACCATTATTAGCTGTGATTTTATAATACCTCTATATATATGCATTGGATGCATGCTAGCAGTATTTAAATACCTTGCTGCATGCACATCCTTTCTATGCACCCTTGTTTCCAATCTACCAAGTTGCTTATACAACCTTACATCTAAAAAATCTATTGTATCTAAGGAGAAGTCCATCTTAAACTTAAGGAAGCACGTCGTTGTATTAAGGTCGGAAAAAAAAACTTTCCAACTGAATCAAAGTCCCTTTCCAAATGAAAAAACAATCATCCACAAATCTACAGTAGCAATCAAATAAAAGGGCGTACTCATTATTCTCATTTAAGATGTATTGCTTTTCCCATACATATAAAACTAAAT
The DNA here is from genome assembly GCF_019279795.1 of Protopterus annectens. Classification (NCBI taxonomy): domain Eukaryota; kingdom Metazoa; phylum Chordata; order Ceratodontiformes; family Protopteridae; genus Protopterus; species Protopterus annectens. Next base: position 1,354,496,183 of record NC_056733.1, on the reverse strand, counting down.
TAGCAAAAGTATTCACCACGGATGTGCCCATGGCTACCCCAGTTAACTGCTGATAGGGAACACCATCAAAGATAAAGATATTCTTTGTCAAAACTAAATCTAATAAAAGACAGATATTCTCAATTTCACGTGTCTGTTCAGAAGATTGCATTGTTATAAAACCTCTTATTGCCTCAATCCCATAATCTACTGGAATAACTGTAAAGAGTGATGCTATATCCAGTGTGACCAAAAAATAGTCAGAACCAGTTTGGTCATTAAACCACATACCCAACTTTTCTAAAAAGTGCACCGTATCTTTCAATACTGTTTCACATTTAAATAAATACTTTCTTAGCACTTTTTGTAAATATCTTGAAATTGGCTCGGTCACCCATCCTTTGCCAGATACGATAGGCCTTAAGGGTGGATCACTCATTTGTTTATGCACTTTGGGGATGCCATAAATCTGTGGGATTTTGGGACACGTTACTGTTAAATACGTAAACAGTTCAATCGTAATATCCTGATTCAATTGCATATCATATAACACCAAATTCACATGAGAAACATGATTTTTCACATCTGCAAATGTTAATACTTTAAAAGTACTGGTGTCAGACAAAAATTGCTTAAACTTATTCATATACCATAATCTGTCCATCAACACTGTAGCCCTTCCCTTATCAGCTTGTTTTAATACGATACTACTATCTTTTTTAATTTGCAACAACAACTTATATTCACTAAAAGATAAATTATATTTAACATTCCTATCTTTATACTTATTCCTAACATTATATAAAGTTCTTATCTCATTTTCAACAATATTTGAAAAAGCTAGAATAACTGGTGAAAGTTGAGGTATAAAAACACTGAATTTTTTACATATACAATTCAAATCATTAGTTTGCTTATATAAAGATTTGAGCATCACATTTCTTGCAAATAATTTTACATCAGTTATAATGTCCACAATATTGTCTTTAAAGGTAGGGATAAATTTCATCCCATAATTCAATAAATTGTAATGTTGCTCTGTCATAACATAGTTGGAAAGATTAATAGTACCTTTTAGCAAGCAGTTTTCTGCCCTCACCGCCGAGGAGCCTTGCTGGGCTGCTTTGGACTTTCGTTTTTTCTCTTTAACACTTGTACCAGCTTCTGCAATGTTTTCTGCCCTTGAGGCTCTTGTAAGTTTCTCTGTACAAGTGTTAAAGAGAAAAAACAGTGAGGGCAGAAAACTGTTGTTGAAGGAATATGAGTGGATAGTACTTCTACAGGCTGATAAACCACCTGGCCTGAATGTGTCAGTAAGTATAAAACCAGTGTTGGTCAAGCGGCAGAGGGAGAATTTATGATAATTGTTTTGTGTCTCCCTTTTTAATGTTTTTATGTTTTTTATTTTTATATGCATGATTTAATAGTATGTAATTATTTATGTATTTTACAAGTATAAGAGAGTATTTAAGAAATTTAGATGTGATGTGTTTTTAAATAATTTGCATAATTAATTCTGGTTCTTATCTGAATGGCTGGCTTGTTCATGGGTTTTTTAGTGTTTCCTCTATTTAAATGCAGTCTATGTAAGATGATTTCATGTGCTGATGAAGGGTGTAGACCCGAAAGCTTCATTAAAGTTGTTTGTTCGTGACTACTGTGTTCCTGATACAAATGTGTACAGTTGACAGGTGTGCCCCCCCCCATACAATGCAATAACATGTATGTTTACAGGAAAACAGCAGCAGCATAGCACAAACTGGCAGGGCTGTCCCAATACACATGAAAACATACTGCATGTCGACAATATGCAGGGGTCAATGAGCCATGTGTATGTGTGGTTAATCTTATCAAGATCTGGCCAGCATGTTCTCCTGGCAGTCATTCTGTAGTGCCCTAGGTACAGTGCTGTCTTTGACAGGGCCATGTGCAGATAACTGCAGTGCCAACTATTATGCATGTCAGTGACATCAACTCCACTGCCACTGATATACATGGAAGTCACAGTGTTATGTGGAATATATTACACATATAATGGACTTCTTGAAGGCTGTGTAGCCAAGGTGCTAAGGCTTTTGTGAATATAATGCTTTTTGGTACTGTTGCCAGTGGTTATTTTGAATAATGATTTTTTAATGTTTGCTTTTACATATAATGGACATGCCTGCACAGTAGAATACACTCTGTACCCACACCCATAACTCCCAACCTCTGACAGCAAGACGTCTTGACAAGGGCAGAAATAAAAGTGGAACAAAGGCACAATGATACGCATGTGTCATAAATATCACCCTTACATACTGAGAAAGTTGGTACGATGAGGGTTTTGCAGTAGCAGGAATTGTCTGAAGGTTAGGTAATCTGAAACAGTAATGTCTGTCATTATTTTGTAACATCACTCTTCAATTATATGTAACTAACTTGCCATAAAAACACAAGTTTACATAGACAGGATGAAACATCTAGCCAAACACCTGGACAATCTGACAAAAAATGTACAGGTGAGAGTTATGGTCACAAATTAATATGACATCTCAGGTAAGAGAGATACCATACATGCAGAAGATCCCCAGCCAGTATATCACTAGGTTGCTGGACTGTTAACATAGCACATCATCACTCAACTGTCTGTAGCCACACCTCACAACTGGCCTTGTTGGGAAAGACTATACATAGCAGGCCCATAATATTGGTCTATGCATCATACAACTAGTATTCCTCTGGTAAAGCACTGTGATGATCTGAGGATGTCTGGCACTAGGTAATGGCACAATACATTGCAGTGTCACACTACAGATATGTCAGAAAATACCTGCTAAACAAACCCAGTACCCTGAGGAAAGTCCTGTGTACTCATGAGAGGTATGGCTGTAGCACACAAAACCGCAGACCAGAGTACACTTATCTCTGGAATGGAGTCCCACTGTAACTATAGAATGTCACACTGGGCATGTTCCTACACATAGAGAATCACAGGACATGTTGGAACACACATCGGACTGCATGACTGCATTGTGTGCATATGTCTGTGCATACAGACAGCTATGTACACCTTAACTGTCCCCACCCCACCCACACACACACACACACACACACTCACATACACACACACACACACACACACTCACACACACATAAGACAGGATTACCCTCAGCTAGCTGTAGGTGGTCCATATGTGATATATCTGCACCTAATGCGTGTCATACACAGACATATATATGGGCAACAGATAACATATGTCAAGCATACACACCCATAGATGTGGGGAAGTGAGAAACAGACAGTGATAGAGAGACACCCACAGGGGGACACAGACAGAGTGAGTCACACGCACACACGCAGATACCCTGAATGGCATACAGTGATGTCTTGCTGTGGACAGTGGCATACCAGTTGTAAACAGTTGCACGTGCCAGCATAAAAGGTACATCTCATTGTGTAATAGTACTGAGGATAGGTTTATAATATCACATCACCTGCATGTGTGTGTGTGTGTGTGTGTGTGTGTGTGTGTGTGTGTGTGTGTGTGTGTGTGTGTGTGTGTGTGTGTGTGTGTATGTGTGTGTGTGTCTGTGTATGTCCGTCCATAGGTCTAAGTATTAGGAGACTGTTCTCACTCAGTACACTTCACATTGCCCCACTTCACAAGATCTGCTGCTGTCATTCACCTTAGAAGTACCATTGGACACCTGTTACCACTATAAGCTCAGTAGCATGTGCGATAACTGAGTAACACTATAGTACAAATAATTAGATAGGTAGGGGTTCTAATCTCAATACTGGCAACTGTGTGTATGTGACAGTTATGTCTGTGAGAATGAGGGAGTGTGTGTTTGCTTGTTTGTAAGTGGAACAGGTTAAGGCCATTCCCACCCACAACACTTCCCAGTGGCCCACTTTATCTGTCCTGCTGATGTCGTTCCCCTTATCAGCACCTTTGGACAGTTGTCAGTCCAGTAAGCTCTGTAACATGTGCAATAAATGAATAATACTATAGTAAAATAACTAGATAGGCAGGGAATCTACTCTCAGATCTGGCAAATGAGTGTGTGGGTGTATAAGTGTGTGTGTATGTTTGTAGAAAGAAGTATTTTGATAAGTTTCCCACCCAGTGCCCTACTTCATCAGTCCTGCTGATGTCATTCCCCTTATCAGCACCTTTGGCCAGTTGTCAGCTCAGTAAGCTCTGTAGACCTTGCAATAACTGCATAACACTATATTACAAACCACTAGATAGGTAGGGATACTAATCCCAATACTGGCAAGTAAATGTGTGTGTGTGTGTGTGTGTGTGTGTGTGTGTGTGTGTGTGTGTGTGTGTGTGTGTGTGTGTGTGTGTGTGTGTGTGTGTGTATACCATCCACACCTGTTTACCACCTCCCAATGGCATTACTTTATATAACATTTTGGCATCTGCCTCACATGCAGCATTGTACAGGCCATACCAGTCATCTGTATGGATGTCTACAGAATATCCAGTTGTTTGCAACTTATATGTGGTCTTTGACCCCTAATAATGACCATGTATGTGATATTGTTGCCAAATAGGTCACAGTTACTGTAGTGACACACATGCAAGCATCAGATATCATACCTGACTGAAACATCATGCTGAAATGTCTGTTACTCTATCACTTGTCCAAGCTTGTAGGAGCAATATATGACTCCAGTTGCTATTTCTGGTGGGTTATCTCACCATCAATGAAGGCATTCACAACATTACTTGTTGTAAGAGGGTTATATATGGGGTATGTCCCATGCATATAACCTATGTGGGGCATGTCATGTGTATGTAGCAGTATAGTACATTAAAGTGGATATGTAGGATTACTAATCTGTCTATTGAACTGTGTTGTGCTACTGTATGCACATTCTCTGTGTCAGTCTTTACTGTGCGTTGTAAAGGATATACCATTGTGTCTTCCTGTTCCATCCTGTGAACTCAGGAATACATTACCACAAACCTGCCATACACAGTACCATGCATGCCCTGACCAACTGCAACAGGGTTGAGTGTATGGGAAAGAAATAGCAGGGGCAACATATGCTGACAGGTGAATCTGTTACAGTTAATCTAATGGCTAAGCTTGTGAGGGACTTACTGACAGTACTCCAGTAACCTGCTCTGTATGTATGAGCCTGTGGTACTACACAACACTGAAGTAACATGTCTGAAGGCTACCTGTCTGTGACAAGGGGTATGTATGCAAGGTCACACTGTCTGATAACACACTGTTGCATGCATACACACCTGGTAAATGTACATATAAAGCTGTACCAGGGCTATGAAACAGGTCTCGCAGTTGCAGTAAGGCTATGAAGGGTAAGAAGTCTGAAACTCAAATGTATGCCATTACAATCTGACCTGTGGTCTTTACTGATATGCGTCTAGTCCCCAAGACAGGGCACAATAGTATAGTAAAGGGAACCAAAATGTAAGGCAAATATCAGCAGTGTCTGTGCAAATGTGTACAGTTGACAGGTGTGCCCCACCCCCCATACAATGCAATAACATGTATGTTTACAGGAAAACAGTAGCAGCATAGCACACACTGGTAGGGCTGTCCCAATACACATGAAAACATGCTGCATGTCCACAATATGCAGGGGTCAATGAGCTATGTGTATGTGTGGTTAATCTTATCAAGATCTGGCCAGCATGTTCTCCTGGCAGTCATTTTGTAGTGCCCTAGGTACAGTGCTGTCTTTGACAGGGCCATGTGCAGATAACTGCAGTGCCAACTATTATGCATGTCAGTGACATCAACTCCACTGCCACTGATATACATGGAAGTCACAGTGTTATGTGGAATATATTACACATATAATGGACTTCTTGAAGGCTGTGTAGCCAAGGTGCTAAGGCTTTTGTGAATATAATGCTTTTTGGTACTGTTGCCAGTGGTTATTTTGAATAATGATTTTTAATGTTTGCTTTTACATATAATGGACATGCCTGCACAGTAGAATACACTCTGTACCCACACCCATAACTCCCAACCTCTGACAGCAAGACATCTTGACAAGGGCAGAAATAAAAGTGGAACAAATGCACAATGATACGCATGTGTCATAAATATCACCCTTGCATACTAAGAAAGTTGGTACGATGAGGGTTTTGCAGTAGCAGGAATTGTCTGAAGGTTAGGTAATCTGAAACAGTAATGTCTGTCATTATTTTGTAACATCACTCTTCAATTATATGTAACTAACTTGCCATAAAAACACAAGTTTACATAGACAGGATGAAACATCTAGCCAAACACCTGGACAATCTGACAAAAAATGTACAGGTGAGAGTTATGGTCACACAATAATATGACATCTCAGGTAAGAGAGATACCATACATGCAGAAGATCCCCAGCCAGTATATCACTAGGTTGCTGGACTGTTTACATAGCACATCATCACTCAACTGTCTGTAGCCACACCTCACAACTGGCCTTGTTGGGAAAGACTATACATAGCAGGCCCATAATATTGGTCTATGCATCATACAACTAGTATTCCTCTGGTAAAGCACTGTGATGATCTGAGGATGTCTGGCACTAGGTAATGACACAATACATTGCAGTGTCACACTACAGATATGTCAGAAAATACCTGCTAAACAAACCCAGTATCCTGAGGAAAGTCCTGTGTACTCATGAGAGGCATGGCTGTAGCACACAAAACCCCAGACCAGAGTACACTTATCTCTGGAATGGAGTCCCACTGTAACTATAGAATGTCACACTAGGCATGTTCCTACACATAGAGAATCACAGGACATGTTGGAACACACATCGGACTGCATGACTGCATTGTGTGTATATGTCTGTGCATACAGACAGCTATGTACACCTTAACTGTCCCCACCCACCCCACTCACATACACACACACACACACACACACTCACACACACACACACACACACACACACACACACACACACACACACACACACACACACTCACACACACATAAGACAGAATTACCCTCAGCTAGCTGTAGGTTGCCCATATGTGATATATCTGCATCTGTTGCGTGTCATACACAGAAATATATATGGGCAACAGATAACATATGTCAAGCATACACACCCATAGATGTGGGGAAGTGAGAAACAGACAGTGATAGAGAGAGACCCACAGGGGGACACAGACAGAGTGAGTCACACGCACACATGCAGATACCCTGAATGGCATACAGTGATGTCTTGCTGTGGACAGTGACATACCAGTTGTAAACAGTTGCACGTGCCAGAATAAAAGGTAAATCTCATTGTGTAATAGTACTGAGGATAGGTTTATAATATCACATCACCTGCATGTGTGTGTGTGTGTGTGTGTGTGTGTGTGTGTGTGTGTGTGAGTGTGTGTATGTGTGTGTGTGGGTCTGTGTGTGTGTCCGTCCATAGGGCTAAGTATTAGGAGACTGTTCCCACTCAGTACACTTCACATTGCCCCACTTCACAAGATCTGCTGCTGTCATTCACCTTAGAAGTACCATTGGACACCTGTTACCACTATAAGCTCAGTAGCGTGTGCGATAACTGAGTAACACTATAGTGCAAATAATTAGATAGGTAGGGGTTCTAATCTCAATACTGGCAACTGTGTGTATGTGACAGTTATGTGTGTGAGAATGAGGGAGTGTGTGTTTGCTTGTTTGTAAGTGGAACAGGTTAAGGCCATTCCCACCCACAACACTTCCCAGTGGCCCATTTTATCTGTCCTGCTGATGTCGTTCCCCTTATCAGCACCTTTGGACAGTTGTCAGTCCAATAAGCTCTGTAACATGTGCAATAAATTAATAATACTATAGTAAAATAAATAGATAGGCAGGAAATCTACTCTCAGATCTGGCAAAAGAGTGTGTGGGTGTATAAGTGTGTGTGTATGTTTGTAAAAAGAAGTATTTTAAAAAGTTTTCCACCCAGTGCCCTACTTCATCAGTCCGGCTGATGTCATTCCCCTTATCAGCACCTTTGGCCAGTTGTCAGCTCAGTAAGCTCTGTAGACCTTGCAATAACTGCATAACACTATATTACAAACCACTAGATAGGTAGGGATACTAATCCCAATACTGGCAAGTAAATGTGTGTGTGTGTGTTTTGTGTGTGTGTGTGTGTGTGTGTGTGTGTGTGTGTGTGTGTGTGTGTGTGTGTGTGTGTGTGTGTGTGTGTGTGCGTGTGGCATGTGTGTGTGTGTGTGTGTGTGTGTGTGTATATACCATCCACACCTGTTTACCACCTCCCAATGGCATTACTTAATATAACATTTTAGCATCTGCCTCACATGCAGCATTGTACAGGCCATACCAGTCATCTGTATGGATGTCTACAGAATATCCATTTTTTTGCAACTTATATGTGGTCTTTGACCCCTAATAATGACCATGTATGTGATATTGTTGCCAAATAAGTCACAGTTACTGTAGTGACACACATGCAAGCATCAGATATCATACCTGACTGAAACATCATGCTGATATGTCTGTTACTCTATCACTTGTCCAAGCTTATAGGAGCAATATATGACTCCAGTTGCAATTTCTGGTGGGTTATCTCACCATCCATGAAGGCATTCACAACATTACTTGTTGTAAGAGGGTTATATATGGGGTATGTCCCATGCATATAATCTATGTGGGGCATGTCATGTGTATGTAGCACTATAGTACATTAAAGTGGATATGTAGGATTACTAATCTGTCTATTGAACTGTGTTGTGCTACTGTATGCACATTCTCTGTGTCAGTCTTTACTGTGCGTTGTAAAGGATATACCATTGTGTCTTCTTGTTCCATCCTGTGAACTCAGGAATACATACCACAAACCTGCCATACACAGTACCGTGCATGCCCTGACCAACTGCAACAGGGTTGAGTGTATGGGAAAGAAATAGCAGGGGCAACATATGCTGACAGGTGAATCTGTTACAGTTAATCTAATGGCTAAGCTTGTGAGGGACTTACTGACAGTACTCCAGTAACCTGCTCTGTATGTATGAGCCTGTGGTGCTACACAACACTGAAGTAACATGTCTGAAGGCTACCTGTCTGTGACAAGGGGTATGTATGCAAGGTCACACTGTCTGATAACACACTGTTGCATGCATACACACCTGGTAAATGTACATATAAAGCTGTACCAGGGCTATGAAACAGGTCTCGCAGTTGCAGTAAGGCTATGAAGGGTAAGAAGTCTGAAACTCAAATGTATGCCATTACAATCTGACCTGTGGTCTTTACTGATATGCGTCTAGTCCCCAAGACAGGGCACAATAGTATAGTAAAGGGAACCAAAATGTAAGGCAAATATCAGCACAGTCTGTGCAAATGTGTACAGTTGACAGGTGTGCCCCACCCCCCATACAATGCAATAACATGTATGTTTACAGGAAAACAGTAGCAGCATAGCACACACTGGTAGGGCTGTCCCAATACACATGAAAACATGCTGCATGTCCACAATATGCAGGGGTCAATGAGCTATGTGTATGTGTGGTTAATCTTATCAAGATCTGGCCAGCATGTTCTCCTGGCAGTCATTTTGTAGTGCCCTAGGTACAGTGCTGTCTTTGACAGGGCCATATGCAGATTACTGCAGTGCCAACTATTATGCATGTCAGTGACACCTACTACACTGCCACTGATATACATGGAAGTCACAGTGCTATGTGGAATATATTACACATATAATGGACTTCTTGAAGGCTGTGTAGCCAAGGTGCTAAGGCTTTTGTGAATATAATGCTTTTTGGTACTGTTGCCAGTGGTTATTTTCAATAATTCTTTTTTAATGTTTGCTTTTACATATAATGGACATGCCTGCACAGTAGAATACACTCTGTACCCACACCCATAACTCCCAACCTCTGACAGCAATACGTTGTATCAAGGGCAGAAATAAAAGTGGAACAAAGGCACAATGATAGGCATGTGTCATAGATATCACCCTTACATACTGAGAAAGTTGGTACGGTGAGGGTTTTGCAGTAGCAGGAATTGTCTGAATGTTAGGTAGTCTGAAACAGTAATGTCTGTCATTATTTTGGAACGTCACTCTTCAATTATATGTAACTAACTTTCCATAAAAACACAAGTTAACATAGACAGGATGAAACATCTAGCCAAACACCTGGACAATCTGCCAAAAAATGTACAGGTGAGAGGTATGGCCACACAATAATATGAAATCTCAGGTTAGAGAGATACCATACACGCAGAACATCCCCAGCCAGTATATCACTAAGTTGCTGGACTGTTTACACAGCACATCATCACTCAACTGTCTGTAGCCACACCTCACAACTGGCCTTGTTGGGCAAGACTATACATAGCAGGCCCATAATATTGGTCTATGCATCATACAACTAGTATTCCTCTGGTAAAGCATTGTGATGATCTGAGGATGTGTGGCACTAGGTAATGGCACAATACATTGCAGTGTCACACTACAGATATATCAGAAAATACCTGCTAAACAAACCCAGTACCCAGAGGAAAGTCCTGTGTACTCATGAGAGGTATGGCTGTAGCACACAAAACCCCAGACCACAGTACACTTATCTCTGGAATGGAGTCCCACTGTAACTATAGAATGTCACACTGGTCATGTTCCTACACATAGAGAATCACAGGACATGTTGGAACACACATCGGACTACATGACTGCATTGTGTGTATATGTCTGTGCATACAGACAGCTATGTACACCATAACTGTCCCCAACCTACCCCTACACACACACACACACACACACATAAGATAGGATTACCCTGGGCTAGCTGTAGGTGGCCCATATGTGATATATCTGTATCTGTTGTGTGTCATACACAGGCATATATATGGGCAACAGATAACATATGTCAAGCATACACAACCATAGATGTGGGGAAGTGAGAAACAGACAGTGATAGAGAGAGACACACAGGGGGACACAGACAGAGTGAGTCACACACACACACACAGATACCCTGAATGACATACAGTGATGTCTTGCTGTGGACAGTGGCATACCAGTTGTAAACAGTTGCACGTGCCATCATAAAAGGTAAATCTCATTGTGTAATAGTACTGAGGTTAGGTTTATAATATCACATCACCTGCAAGTGTGTGTGTGTGTGTGTGTCTCTGTGTGTGTGTGTGTGTGTGTGTGTGTGTGTGTGTGTGTGTGTGTGTGTGTGTGTGTGTGTGTGTGTGTGTGTGTGTGTGTGTGTGTGTGTGTGTGTGTGTGTGTCCCTAGATCTAAGTATTAGGAGACTGTTCTCATTCAGTACACTTCACATTGTCCCACTTCACATGGTCTGCAACTGTCATTCACCTTAGAAGTACCATTGGACACCTGTCACCACTATATGCTCAGTAGCGTGTGCGATAACTGAGTAACACTATAGTACAAATAATTAGATAGGTAGGGGTTCTAATCTCAATACTGGCAACTGTGTGTATGTGACAGTTAGGTGTGAGAATGAGGGAGTGTGTTTGCTTGTTTGTAGGTGGAACAGTTTTAGGCCATTCCCACCAACAACACTTCCCAGTGGCCCACTTTATCAGTCCTGCTGATGTCGTTCCTCTTATCAGAACCTTTGGACAATTGTCAGTCCAGTAAGCTCTGTAACATGTGCAATAACTTCATAATACTATAGTAAATAACTAGATAGGCAGGGATTCTACTCTCAGATATGGCAAATTTGTGTGTGGGTTTATAAGTGAGTGTGTATGTTTGTAGAAAGAAGTATTTTGATAAGTTTCCCACCCAGTGCCCTACTTCATCAGTCCTGCTGATAGCATTCCCCTTATCAGCACCTTTGGCCAGTTGTCAGCTCAGTAAGCTCTGTAGACCTTGCAATAACTGCATAACACTATATTACAAAACACTAGATAGGTAGGGATTCTAATCCCAATACTGGCAAGTAAATGTCTGTGTGTGTGTGTGTGTGTGTGTGTGTGTGTGTGTGTGTGTGTGTGTGTGTGTGTGTGTGTATATACCATCCACACCTGTTTACCACCTCCCAATGGCATTACTTTATATAACATTTTGGCATCTGCCTCACATGCAGCATTGTACAGGCCATACCAGTCATCTGTATGGATGTCTACAGAATATGCAGATGTTTGCAACTTATATGTGGTGTTTTACCCCTAATAATGACCATGTATGTGATATTGTTGCCAAATAGGTCACAGTTACTGTAGTGAAACACATGCAAACATCAGATATCATACCTGACAGAAACATCATGCTGATATGTCTGTTACTCTATCAGTTGTCCAGGCTTGTAGGAGAAATATATGACTCCAGTTGCTATTTCTGGTGGGTTATCTCACCATCCATGAAGGCATTCACAACATTACTTGTTGTAAGAGGGTTATATATGGGGTATGTCCCATGCATATAACCTATGTGGGGCATGTCATGTGTATGTAGCACTATAGTACATTAAAGTGGATATGTAGGATTACTAATCTGTCTATTGCCAACTGTGTTTGTGCTACTGTGTGCACATTCCCTGTGTCAGTCTTTACTGTGTGTTTGTAAAGGATATACCATTTTGTCTTCCTGTTCCATCCTGTGAACTCAGGAATACATACCACAAACCTACCGTACACAGTACCATGCATGCCCTGACCAACTGCATCAGGGTTGAGTGTATGGGAAAGAAATTTCAGGGGCAACATATGCTGACAGGTGAATCTGTTACAGTTAATCTAATGGCTAAGCTTGTGAGGGACTTACTGACAGTACTCCAGTAACCTGCTCTGTATGTATGAGCCTGTGGTACTACACAACACTGAAGTAACATGTCTGAAGGCTACCTGTCTGTGACAAGGGGTGTGTATGCAAGGTCACACTGTCTGATAACACACTGTTGCATGCATACACACCTGGTAAATGTACATATAAAGCTGTACCTTGGCTATGAAACAGGTCTCGCAGTTGCAGTAAGGCTATGAAGGGTAAGAAGTCTGAAACTCAAATGTACGCCATTACAGTCTGACCTGTGGTCTTTACTGATATGCATCTAGTCCCCAAGACAGGGAACAGTAGTATAGTAAAGGGAACCAAAATGTAAGGCAAATATCAGCACAGTCTGTGCAAATGTGTACAGTTGACAGGTGTGCCCAACCCCCCCATACAATGCAATAACATGTATGTTTACAGGAAAACAGCAGCAGCATAGCACACACTGGTAGGGCTGTCCCAATACACATGAAAGCATGCTGCATGTCCACAATATGCAGGGGTCAATGAGCTATGTGTATTTGTGGTTAATCTTATCAAGATCTGGCCAGCATGTTCTCCTGGCAGTCATTTTGTAGTGCCCAAGGTACAGTGCTGTCTTTGACAGGGCCATGTGCAGATAAATGCAGTGCCAACTATTATGCATGTCAGTGACACCTACTCCACTGCCATTGATATACATGGTTGTCACAATGCTATGTGGAATATATTGCACATATAATGGACTTCTTGAAGGCTGTGTAGCCAAGGTGCTAAGGCTTTTGTGAATACAATGCTTTTTGGTACTGTTGCCAGTGGTTATTTTCAATAATTCCTTTTTAATGTTTGCTTTTACATATAATGGACATGCCTGCACAGTAGAATACACTCTGTACCCACACCCATAACTCCCAACCTCTGACAGCAATACGTTGTATCAAGGGCAGAAACAAAAGTGGAACAAAGGCACAATGATAGGCATGTGTCATAGATATCACCCTTACATAGTGAGAAAGTTGGTACAGTGAGGGTTTTGCAGTAGCAGGAATTGTCTGAATGTTAGGTAGTCTGAAACAGTAATGTCTGTCATTATTTTGGAACATCACTCTTCAATTATATGTAACTAACTTTCCATAAAAACACAAGTTTACATAGACAGGATGAAACATCTAGCCAAACACCTGGACAATCTGCCAAAAAATGTACAGGTGAGAGGTATGGCCACACAATAATATGAAATCTCAGGTTAGAGAGATACCATACACGCAGAAGATCCCCAGCCAGTATATCACTAAGTTGCTGGACTGTTTACACAGCACATCATCACTCAACTGTCTGTAGCCACACCTCACAACTGGCCTTGTTGGGCAAGACTATACATAGCAGGCCCATAATATTGGTCTATGCATCATACAACTAGTATTCCTCTGGTAAAGCATTGTGATGATCTGAGGATGTGTGGCACTAGGTAATGGCACAATACATTGCAGTGTCACACTACAGATATATCAGAAAATACCTGCTAAACAAACCCAGTACCCAGAGGAAAGTCCTGTGTACTCATGAGAGGTATGGCTGTAGCACACAAAACCCCAGACCACAGTACACTTATCTCTGGAATGGAGTCCCACTGTAACTATAGAATGTCACACTGGTCATGTTCCTACACATAGAGAATCACAGGACATGTTGGAACACACATCGGACTACATGACTGCATTGTGTGTATATGTCTGTGCATACAAACAGCTATGTACACCATAAATGTCCCCACCCCCCCACACACACACACACATAAGACAGGATTACCCTGGGCTAGCTGTAGGTGGCCCATATGTGATATATCTGCATCTGTTGTGTGTCATACACAGACATATATATGGGCAACAGATAACATATGTCAAGCATACACAACCATAGATGTGGGGAAGTGAGAAACAGACAGTGATAGAGAGAGACACACAGGGGGACACAGAGTGAGTCACACGCACACACACAGATACCCTGAATGACATACAGTGATGTCTTGCTGTGGACAGTGGCATACCAGTTGTAAACAGTTGCACGTGCCATCATAAAAGGTAAATCTCATTGTGTAATAGTACTGAGGTTAGGTTTATAATATCACATCACCTGCAAGTGTGTGTGTGTGTGTGTGTGTCTCTGTGTGTGTGTGTGTGTGTGTGTGTGTGTGTGTGTGTGTGTGTGTGTGTGTGTGTGTGTGTGTGTGTGTGTGTGTCCCTAGGTCTAAGTATTAGGAGACTGTTCTCATTCAGTACACTTCACATTGCCCCACTTCACATGGTCTTCTGCTGTCATTCACCTTAGAAGTACCATTGGACACTTGTCACCACTATAAGCTCAGTAGCATGTGCGATAACTGAGTAACACTATAGTACAAATAATTAGATAGGTAGGGGTTCTAATCTCAATACTGGCAACTGTGTGTATGTGACAGTTATGTGTGAGAATGAGGGAGTGTGTTTGCTTGTTTGTAGGTGGAACAGTGTTAGGCCATTCCCACCCACAACACTTCCCAGTGGCCCACTTTATCAGTCCTGCTGAAGTCGTTCCTCTTATCAGCACCTTTGGACAATTGTCAGTCCAGTAAGCTCTGTAACATGTGCAATAACTGCATAATACTATAGTAAAATAACTAGATAGGCAGGGATTCTACTCTCAGATATGGCAAATTTGTGTGTGGGTTTATAAGTGTGTGTGTATGTTTGTAGAAAGAAGTATTTTGATAAGTTTCCCACCCAGTGCCCTACTTCATCAGTCCTGCTGATGGCATTCCCCTTATCAGCACCTTTGGCCAGTTGTCAGCTCAATAACCTCTGTAGACATTGCAATAACTGCATAACACTATATTACAAAACACTAGATAGGTAGGGATTCTAATCCCAATACTGGCAAGTAAATGTCTGTGTGTGTGTGTGTGTGTGTGTGTGTGTGTGTGTGTGTGTGTGTGTGTGTGTGTGTGTGTGTGTGTGTGTGTACCATCCACACCTGTTTACCACCTCCCAATGGCATTACTTTATATAACATTTTGGCATCTGCCTCACATGCAGCATTGTACAGGCCATACCAGTCATCTGTATGGATGTCTACAGAATATGCAGATGTTTGCAACTTATATGTGGTGTTTTACCCCTAATAATGACCATGTATGTGATATTGTTGCCAAATAGGTCACAGTTACTGTAGTGAAACACATGCAAACATCAGATATCATACCTGACAGAAACATCATGCTGATATGTCTGTTACTCTATCAGTTGTCCAGGCTTGTAGGAGAAATATATGACTCCAGTTGCTATTTCTGGTGGGTTATCTCACCATCCATGAAGGCATTCACAACATTACTTGTTGTAAGAGGGTTATATATGGGGTATGTCCCATGCATATAACCTATGTGGGGCATGCCATGTGTATGTAGCACTATAGTACATTAAAGTGGATATGTAGGATTACTAATCTGTCTATTGCCAACTGTGTTTGTGCTACTGTGTGCACATTCCCTGTGTCAGTCTTTACTGTGTGTTTGTAAAGGATATACCATTTTGTCTTCCTGTTCCATCCTGTGAACTCAGGAATACATACCACAAACCTACCGTACACAGTACCATGCATGCCCTGACCAACTGCATCAGGGTTGAGTGTATGGGAAAGAAATTTCAGGGGCAACATATGCTGACAGGTGAATCTGTTACAGTTAATCTAATGGCTAAGCTTGTGAGGGACTTACTGACAGTACTCCAGTAACCTGCTCTGTATGTATGAGCCTGTGGTACTACACAACACTGAAGTAACATGTCTGAAGGCTACCTGTCTGTGACAAGGGGTGTGTATGCAAGGTCACACTGTCTGATAACACACTGTTGCATGCATACACACCTGGTAAATGTACATATAAAGCTGTACCTTGGCTATGAAACAGGTCTCACAGTTGCAGTAAGGCTATGAAGGGTAAGAAGTCTGAAACTCAAATGTACGCCATTACAGTCTGACCTGTGGTCTTTACTGATATGCATCTAGTCCCCAAGACAGGGAACAGTAGTATAGTAAAGGGAACCAAAATGTAAGGCAAATATCAGCACAGTCTGTGCAAATGTGTACAGTTGACAGGTGTGCCCAACCCCCCCATACAATGCAATAACATGTATGTTTACAGGAAAACAGCAGCAGCATAGCACACACTGGTAGGGCTGTCCCAATACACATGAAAGCATGCTGCATGTCCACAATATGCAGGGGTCAATGAGCTATGTGTATTTGTGGTTAATCTTATCAAGATCTGGCCAGCATGTTCTCCTGGCAGTCATTTTGTAGTGCCCAAGGTACAGTGCTGTCTTTGACAGGGCCATGTGCAGATAAATGCAGTGCCAACTATTATGCATGTCAGTGACACCTACTCCACTGCCATTGATATACATGGTTGTCACAGTGCTATGTGGAATATATTGCACATATAATGGACTTCTTGAAGGCTGTGTAGCCAAGGTGCTAAGGCTTTTGTGAATACAATGCTTTTTGGTACTGTTGCCAGTGGTTATTTTCAATAATTCCTTTTTAATGTTTGCTTTTACATATAATGGACATGCCTGCACAGTAGAATACACTCTGTACCCACACCCATAACTCCCAACCTCTGACAGCAAGACATCTTGACAAGGGCATAAATAAAATGGGAACAAAGGCACAATGATAGGCATGTGTCATAAATATCACCCTTACATACTGAGAAAGTTGGTACGGTGAGGGTTTTGCAGTAGCGGGAATTGTCTGAAGGTTAGGTAGTCTGAAACAGTAATGTCTGTCATTATTTTGTAACATCACTCTTCAATTATATGTAACTAACTTGCCATAAAAACACAAGTTTACATAGACAGGATGAAACATCTAGCCAAACACCTGGACAATCTGTCAAAAAATTTACAGGTGAGAGGTATGGCCACACAATAATACGACATCTCAGGTTAGAGAGATATCATACATGCAGAAGATCCCCAGCCAGTATATCACTAAGTTGCTGGACTGTGTACACAGTGCATCATCACTCAACTGTCTGGAGCCACACCTCACAACTGGCCTTGTTGGGCATGAATATACATAGCAGGCCCATAATATTAGTCTATGCATCATACAACTAGTATTCCTCTGGTAAAGCACTGTGATGATCTGAGGATGTCTGGCACTAGGTAATGGCACAATACATTGCAGTGTCACACTACAGATATGTCAGAAAATACCTGCTAAACAAACCCAGTACCCAGAGGAAAGTCCTGTGTACTCATGAGAGGTATGGCTGTAGCACACAAAACCCCAGACCAGAGTACACTTATCTCTGGAATGGAGTCCCACTGTAACTATAGAATGTCACACTGGGCATGTTCCTACACATAGAGACTCACAGGACATGTTGGAACACACATCGGACTACATGACTGCATTGTGTGCATATGTCTATGCATACAGACAGCTATGTGCACCTTAACTGTCCCCACCCCCCCCACACACACATATAAGACATGATTACCCTTGGCTAGCTGTAGGTGGCCCATATGTGATATATCTGCATCTGTTGCATGTCATACACAGACATATATATGGGCAACAGATAACATATGTCAAGCATACACACACATAGATGTGGGGAAGTGAGAAACAGACAGTGATAGAGAGAGACACAGAGGGGGACACAGACAGAGTGAGTCACACGCACACGCGCAGATACCCTGAATGGCATACAGTGATGTCTTGCTGTGGACAGTGGCATACCAGTTGTAAACAGTTGCACGTGCCAGCATAAAAGGTAAATCTCATTGTGTAATAGTACTGAGGTTAGGTTTATAATATCACATCACCTGCATGTGTGTGTGTGTGTGTGTGTGTGTGTGTGTGTGTGTGTGTGTGTGTGTGTGTGTGTGTGTGTGTGTGTGTGTGTGTGTGTGTGTGTGTGTCTATAGGTCTAAGTATTAGGAGACTGTTCTCACTGAGTACACTTCACATTGCCCCACTTCACAAGATCTGCTGCTGTCATTTTCCTTAGAAGTACCATTGGACACGTGTGCGATAACTGAGTAACACTATAGTACAAATAATTAGATAGGTAGGGGTTCTAATCTCAATACTGGCAACTGTGTGTATTTGACAGTTATGTGTGTGAGAATGAGACAGTGTGTGTTTGCTTGTTTGTAGGTGAAACCATTTTAAGCCATTCCCACCCACATCACTTCCCAGTGGCCCACTTTATCAGTCCTGCTGATGTTGTTCCCCTTATCAGCACCTTTGGACAGTTGTCAGTCCAGTAAGCTCTGTAACATGTGCAATAACTGCATAATACTATAGTAAAATAACTAGATAGGCAGGGATTCTACTCTCAGATCTGGCAAATGAGTGTGTGGGTATATAAATGTGTGTGTATGTTTGTAGAAAGAAGTATTTTGATAAGTTTCCCACCCAGTGCCCTACTTCATCAGTCATGCTGATGTCATTCCCTTATCAGCACCTTTGGCCAGTTGTCAGCTCAGTAAGCTCTGTAGACTTTGCAATAACTGAAAAACACTATATTACAAAACACTAGATAGGTAGGGATTCTAATCCCAATAATGGCAAGTAAATGTGTGTGTGTGTGTGTGTGTGTGTGTGTGTGTGTGTGTGTGTGTGTGTGTGTGTGTGTGTGTGTGTGTGTGTGTGTGTGTGTGTGTATACCATCCACACCTGTTTACCACTTCCCGATGGCATTACTTTATATAACATTTTGGCATCTGCCTCACATGCAGCATTGTACAGGCCATACCAGTCATCTGTACGGATGCCTACAGAATATCCAGATGTTTGCAACGTATATGTGGTCTTTGACCCCTAATAATGACCATGTATGTGATATTGTTGCCAAATAGGTCACAGTTACTGTAGTGACACACATGCAAGCATCAGATATCATACCTGACTGAAACATCATACTGATATGTCTGTTACTCTATCACTTATCTGGGCTTGTAGGAGCAATATATGACTCCAGTTGCTATTTCTGGTGGTTTATCTCACCATCCATGAAGGCATTCACAACATTACTTGTTGTAAGAGGGTTATATATGGGGTATGTCCCATGCATATGACCTATGTGGGGCATGTCATGTGTATGCAGCACTATAGTACATTAAAGTGGATATGTAGGATTACTAATCTGTCTATTGCCAACTGTGTTTGTGCTACTGTGTGCACATTCCATGTGTCAGTCTTTACTGTGTGTTTGTAAAGGATATACCATTTTGTCTTCCTGTTCCATCCTGTGAACTCAGGAATACATACCACAAACCTGCCATACACAGTACCATGCATGCCCTGACCAACTGCATCAGGGTTGAGTGTATGGGAAAGAAATGGCAGGGGCAACATATGTTGACAGGTGAATCTGTTACAGTTAATCTAATGGCTAAGCTTGTGAGGGACTTACTGACAGTACTCCAGTAACCTGCTCTGTATGTATGAGCCTGTGGTACTACACAACACTGAAGTAACATGTCTGAAGGCTACCTGTCTGTGACAAGGGGTATGTATGCAAGGTCACACTGTCTGATAACACACTGTTGCATGCATACACACCTGGTAAATGTACATATAAAGCTGTACCTTGGCTATGAAACAGAAGGTGCATTTCCACTCTGCCATACTCCATGCCGGTAATGTCTGCAGGGCCACAGCCTGCAGACACACAGACACCTGGAACACAAACAGAATACAGCATGTCAGATTACATTCAGTTAGTGGTACTAACAGCAATAATGCATCATGGCTAATACGGTAGATACATCTTTATGTGTACCCATAACAAATAAAAGCAGACAGCACCTTACACGGTATTACATAGCTACACTGTGCTATATTCACCCTGTGCATCAGACCCATATTAGCATATCCCTGCATCGATGGTATGGATGACAGGGATGTGGCACAGGTATCATCATATGCACAGGGTGTGGCGTGGGTTTGCCAGAGGCATTGGCTTGGCCATATGGTTGACATCATGTACGTGTGTTTGGAGGGGTATGCTATAGATGGGCTGTGCAGAGGTGCTGTGTGTGTCTGGAGGTGACCTGCCTGTGATACAGATGTGTGTGTATGTATGCACACAGTCATGCCATGTGGCTGCCCTACACAGGGGTATGTTGGACAGCTGTGGACTGTGCATGGCAAGGTGCCCAGTTCGCCATCTCTGGCCACAGATATGGGAAGTAGTCCTGCCAGGTGTCTCACTGGCACCACCAGGCTCAAGGCCAGATGTAGTATTGCATCCTGATGCTGACTGCTGTCTGCTGGATCCATGTCCCTGAAGGAACAAGCCAGGATCACGTGCCCATGGTCTGGTTTGTTGTGATGCGGACAGCAACCCCTTTTGGTAATGCTGGTGTCACTGCCACAACAGGAGTATGAAGGTGCATGGCCCCATAGACTCTCAGCTGATGTTGGTGCTGACCTATGTCCACATGGCTGACATCCATCTCCCACCACATGCTCTAGCAGAGACATGCCACAGTCAATGATTGCCAAGGACTCACCCCAACATCTAGTCATGACCTCAGTATTTTGGCATGTGGCCTCAACAAGGTCATGTATGTTGCCACGTAAATCAGGAAGAGTTCATCCAACACTCTGAGTATTTGTCTGGTGGCATGTTCACTATGTGCCTATGCATCCATGACAGCCTGAAACATGTATCTGGCGACACCTGCTGTGGCACTTGTGACAGTGGCTTGATGAGTAGCAGTCCTCCTGCAAGCACCCCTGTCCATCCACCTGTGTGGGACCTCACCTGCACTCTGGCTATGGCCAGTGTCTGCACTCACACCAGCCATAGTCACCACACTAGCCTGTTCCATGCCACCACCTGCCAACTGTCCATCATCTGTGGCTGCTGGGAATGAGGCATTTGTGGGCATTGTGACTGTGTGCGGGGACATTGTGGATGATTGCGGGACGCCAACCAATGGCAAAGATTAAGCCCTTGATATCCCCACCTGTGCCTGACTATGACCATCATAATTGTCAGAGTCTGCAGAGACATTGACATCAGAGTCTGAGCAGGAGGGACCACAACCACCATGACCACCTGTGGGTGGAAGACAACATATGTAAATTAATACCTTCACTATAACGTGTGCTGCTACAAACACACAAGCGCACACACACACACACACACACACACACACACACACACACACACACACACACACACACACACACACACACACATATACAGGTCAGGTGGAAGGCAGCATTACACAGACCTCACAGTAAACAACTGGTGACATTCACAACACAGTCAGACGACTACATACACACACTGGACAGGCCCTCATCATGATGAGGTGCAGCCCTTTCCACTTAATATTACTACTTATATACACCTCTATGATACGTGAGTAGTGTTAGTTGGTGATGGACCTTCAAGTAGCACACACTGCACTCATGATCACATAATTGCTGCTTACCTGTATAACACAATGGCAACTCCTACAGAACATACCTCTCAACTGTGCAGAGTGTCACTGAATGTCTACATGTGTGGCTCATATTTCTGGTCTGTTCATCATAATCCTGTGTTTGTCTGACAGATTACTGGGATGCTATAAGGACTGATGTCACTAATTAATGATATATTTTGAGTTTCATACTTCAAAACCTGCAGTACATGTATGTTACAACAGAACCGGTTACACTAACAACCTTCTAAGCTTATAGTGGATATTATAAGTGTAGACACCCTTGTTAACATGCCAGCTTTGTCTGATATATAACGAGACCACAGAAATCATGTGATAACATTTCCCACATTTAATGTGACTTATAACTTGTGCAGTCTAACTGAAGAACAAACACATCAGTTAGGCGTAACATAGAAGTTGAAATACGTACAATAGGCTGGTTTCATGACTGTGCACGCCCTTAAACTAATACTTTGTTAAAGCACCTTTTGATTTCATAACAGCAGTCAGTCCCCTTGAGAAAGTGTGTATCAGCATGGCACATCTCAGTTTAGCAATATTTGTACACTCTCCCTTGCAGAAGCCCTCCAACTCTGTCAGATTGCTAGGGTATCTCTTCTGCACAGGCCTCTTCAGGGCACCCCACAGGTTTTCTATTGGATGTAGGTGTGGACTGTGGCTGGGGCATTCCAAAACATTGACTGTCTTCTGGTGAAGACATTCTTTTTTGGATTTTGATGTATGGTATAGGTCATTTTCACGTGGAAAGGTGTAAATCCTCTCCATCCACAGCTTTCTAGCAGAACATGAAGATTGTGGGCCAAAAGGGACTGGTATTTTGAACTATTCCTAATCCCCTCCACCTTGGCTAAAGCCCCACTACCAGCTTATGAACAGCAACCCCAAATCAGGATACTGCCATCACCATGCTTCATCATGGGGATTTTTTTTTTTTTTTTTTTTTTGGTGATGCAGTGTTGTTATTGTGCCAAACAAACCTTTTGGTATTGTGGCCAAAAAGTGCAAGCTTGGTTTCATTACACCATAACACATTTCCTCACATGCTTTTGGGAGATCTGGTGTATTTTTCTTGAGAAATTCACCAGACCTGGATGTTGTTCTGTGTGAGAAAAGGCTTCCATCTTCCAACCCTATCCCACAGGCCAGACATGTGGAGAATATGGGAGATTGTTGTCACATGTAGTACACAATTGGTACTTGCCAGAGATTTCTGCAACTCCTGTAGTGTTGCTGTAGGTCTCCTGGCAGCCTCCCTGACCAGTTTGGGTCTTGTCTTTTCCACACATTTGGAGGGATGTCCAGTTCTTTGCAATGTCACTGTTGCCCCATATTTTCACGACCATTTGATGACTGTCTTCCCTGTGATCCATGGTACATGCAATGCTGTAAAAATGTGTGTGTCCCCTTCTCTGGGCTGATACCTTTCACAAATGAGATCCCTTTGCTGCTTCATAAGCTGTATGCGAACTTTGGCTGTTGCTGCACCAGGCAATTGAGTAAATGTTAAGATAATCCTGGTAGGACAGCTGACTGGTATTTGCTGTTAATCAAAGAGTCTCTGTAATTGTAATGCTGTGATTATATCGAAAGCTGCTTCAACACAGTATTAGCTTCAGCCTGTGCACACTTATGCATCTAGCTTCTTGTATGTTTTTCATGTGTCATAGTTGTTCCCCTAACAGATTTGTTTGTTTTACAATTGAATTGTACAGGTTATAGGTCATATGAAAGGTTGAAAGGGTTCAGAAATGTTTTATTGTGCTCTTACATTTGTATATCACAAATACCTAGCATTCTAAAGGTGTGTGTACACCATTTATATGCACTGTATAACACTAATTTATAAAATATGTCCCTAGTTTTGGGCCTTTGTCTCCCCCAGTTTTGTCAGTCTTTGTCCAGATTTCTTGCAATGACAGGTTGTGATGAATGCTACAGATATGTGACATCTCCTGCAAATAGGCCCTGTGATGATCTTTGTGATGCAATGCAGTTAACCTCACCACAAGTGAACATGCAGATATTGCAAAATGGCTGAGAGTAGCAGTTGTGTGCATGGTCACATGCATGACCTTAACATGCCTGGGTATTGGTGAGCCACAACAGGAAAAGCCCATACTCACCAGCTTCAGGCTGCTGTTCCACATCCAGACCAGATGTACCTATGTAGTTATGGGGGAGAGGTATTGTTAGCAAACTCACATTTGGCATTGGTACAAGATGAATGCTACTTTTCTGCACAGGTATAGTACAAGTTCTGATAGCACACAATTTGCTGTCCTTCACCATAGATGTGCACTTGTGTGCATTACCAAACCCCACCCACAAATGCAGTTTGAACTGACATATGCATCTAGATACTCTATAGAAGACAGTATGACTGCTACATGATTAGGGTATCTTAGGCTAGGGTATCTCTTCTGCACAGGCCTCTTCAGGGCACCCCACAGATTTTCTATTAGATGTAGGTGTGGACTGTGGCTGGGGCATCCCAAAACATTGATTGTCTTCTGGTGAAGACATTCCTTTTTGGATTTTGATGTATGGTATAGGTCATTTTCATGTGGAAAGGTGTAAATCCTCTCCATCCATAGCTTTCTAGCAGAACATGAAGATTGTGGGCCAAAAGGGACTGGTATTTTGAACTATTCCTATTCCCCTCCACCTTGGCTAAAGCCCCACTACCAGCTTATGAACAGCAACCCCAAAGCAGGACACTGCCATCACCATGCTTCATCATGGGGATTTTTTTTTTTTTTTTTGGTGATGCACAGTGTTGTTATTGTGCCAAACAAACCTTTTGGTTTTGTGGCCAAAAAGTGCAACCTTGGTCTCATTACACCATAACACATTTGCCCACATGCTTTTGGGAGATCTGGTGTATTTTTCTTGAGAAATTCTCCAGACCTGGATGTTGTTCTGTGTGAGAAAAGGCTTCCATGTTCCAACCCTATCCCACAGGCCAGACATGTGGAGAATATGGGAGATTGTTGTCACATGTAGTACACAATTGGTACTTGCCAGAGATTTCTGCAACTCCTGTAGTGTTGCTGTAGGTCTCCTGGCAGCCTCCCTGACCAGTTTGGGTCTTGTCTTTTCCACACATTTGGAGGGATGTCCAGTTCTTTGCAATGTCACTGTTGCCCCATATTTTCACGAACATTTGATGACTGTCTTCCCTGTGATCCATGGTACATGCAATGCTGTAAAAATGTGTGTGTCCCCTTCTCTGGGCTGATACCTTTCACAAATGAGATCCCTTTGCTGCTTCATAAGCTGTATGCGAACTTTGGCTGTTGCTGCAGCAGGCAACTAAGTAAATTTTAGGATAATCCTGGCAGGACAGCTGACTGGTATTTGCTGTTAATCAAAGAGTCTCTGTAATTGTAATGCTGTGATTATATCAAAAGCTGCTTCAACACAGTATTAGCTTCAGCCTGTGCACACGTATGCATCTAGCTTCTTGTATGTTTTTCATGTGCCATAGTTGTTCCCCTAACAGATTTGTTTGTTTTACAATTGAATTGTACAGGTTATAGGTCATATGAAAGGTTGAAAGGGTTCAGAAATGTTTTATTGTGCTCTTGTATTTGTATATCACAAATACCTAGCATTCTAAAGGTGTGTGTACACCATTTATATGCACTGTATAACACTAATTTATAAAATATGTCCCTAGTTTTGGGCCTTTTTCTCCCCCAATTTTGTCAGTCTTTGTCCAGATTTCTTCCAATGACAGGTTGTGAGGAATGCTACAGATATGTGACATATCCTGCAAATAGGCCCCTGTGGTGATCTTTGTGATGCAATGCAGTTAACCCCATCACAGGTGAACATGCAGATATTGCAAAATGGCTGAGAGTAGCAGTTGTGTGCATGGTCACATGCATGACCTTAACATGCCTGGGTATTGTTGAGCCACAACAGGAAAAGCCCATACTCACCAGCTTCAGGCTGCTGTCCCACATCCAGACCAGAGGTACCTATGTAGTTATGGGGGAGAGGTATTGTTAGCAAACTCACATTTGGCATTGGTACAAGATGAATGCTACTTTTCTGCACAGGTATAGTACAAGTTCTGATAGCACACAATTTGCTGTCCTTCACCATAGATGTGCACTTATGTGCATTACTAAACCCCACCCACAAATGCAGTTTGAACTGACATATGCATCTAGATACTCTATAGAAGACAGTATGACTGCTACATGATTAAATTGATGTGCACTGTGGCCTTACCTGGATGCTCCTCGCCTGTTACATTGGTGCCACCCACCTCCACGACTTGTGTTTCTTGTGTTGGCTGTTGAGTGAGGGCTGCCTCAAATTTGGCAAGGAGCTCCTCTGTTGCCGTAAGTGGGGCCTGTGTGACTGTACCACAACCTGTAGCACTACAGTCCCTGGCCACGGCAGCTGCCCTTTGCTGGGCACAACATATCAGGTCAGTTGATCTTATGTATGGCCATGGTTGCCCAAGGTGTTAATTCTGTGGACAAGGTCATCCCACAGGGCAGTCCGGTCCCACAGATTTTGTCGGCTACAGCCAAATAGTGCCGCATGGTGCTGGATTATGGCATTGGTGATAGCTGCATTCTCATCTGCAGTATATGCTGGCTGACACTGCATGCCACCTGGAAGATATAAACAGGGAAACACATCACAGGACCTCAGACATTGCCCAGAGTTAGTTACAGAGCCAGCCATCAATATTGCCTATCATTAGCTATCACTTACAACCACATCATACCCCTGTCATCTATCAGCACAGTATGAACCTGCATTGCACTCTTGGTCCTGATGTGTCATGTTCCTCCCAATGAGGGCCAGTACATTGCATAAACCACCATTTATCATTCATGTTTGTGTAGAGGGATGACAGTGACTATCTTCCTTGCAGATGGGATGTCAATGGTGCTCAGGCTTTGCTTGCATAATGTGTGTAATGGAGCTGGAAGCATATGCCTAAGTTTATGTAGGATGCAGACAGGAATGTTATCAGGTCCTATGGAGACTTGCTTTTGTTGACTTTGATTAGGCAGTATGCACTTGCTCCCTGACGATGAGGGGAGGGGTGCAGGTGCTGGGCATATCCACCTATACTGATGGTGAGCCAGGGGGGTGGTGTTTGCCCTGAACCTGTCGGCAGCAAGTTGGCTATAGCTATGGTGAGTGTTTATGTGGTGTGATTGACCACCATTACAGGGTGGGTTGGGTTGTTGCCTCTAAAATTGCAAACATATGTGAAGACTGCCTTGTGATTGCCCTTGGTGGATGTGTCCAAATTGTACTCATATTTAGACTTTCAGTAATCCACCTGTGACCTTATATGCTCATTCAGACAAAGGATGACTTGCTGCCAAGTTGGTGCTTGCTCCTACTTTGCCCTGTACAGCCAATATAGCAACCAATCATGTGGTTTGTGTATTGCTGCTGTCCAGCAAAGGGAATTACTCTACCTTGGTGTGGACAGGTTTTACAAGTAAGGTATTGTTGAATCCATACAGCTATGTAGGTGATCATATAGCTGTTTGTAGTAGACATGGACACAAGGTCATAACACAGTTGGACACTTCTCCAATTTCAACCTGATAATCATGCTTATTCTAGTACCCATGTCTGTGTCAGGGCAATGCAACAACCAGTAGCTGTAGAAGTCTAATTCTGTTGGATGTACAGAAATTAAGATTACACACATGTACATGTACAGCTTATTTACCTAATGTTTTGCATCCTATGTCTGTTGTTATGCGACAGCCAGGTACACCTACTCATACATACATGTGCACAGGTAATACCTGATATACATTTCTGTTCTATGTCAGTATGGCACACTGTATTTACACTCCTGCTGTTCATTCATTCCTGTCAACCTGTTAGAGCTGGACACCTGGAGGATGCCACACATACCTGGAAGGCGATGGGCCAAAATTAGTGACACTTTCTTAATTTTTTTTCTTCTTCTACTTTTTTTTTTCTTTTTTTTTTTTTAACGTGTGCCTCTTTCTTTATAGTACTGTTTGTTATATATCCTTATACCTCTACTAAGTCTGTTCCTGTTGTATTGTTTTCATTTCTGCTGTAAAAACTTTCAATTTTTTATCTATTTTTTATTGTATTTATTTTTAGTATATTATTTTGATTTCTATTTTCAGTATTTTTTAATTATCATTAATCTTCCTTCTGTAAACTATAATTCTTATGGCATGAGCCTGAGTATCGAAATTTCATGCAGTGACATGCACTTTTTCCTCTGTGCTGATCTGTATGACAATAAAGTTTACTTTGACTTTGACTTTAATACTGCTGTAACACACATAAGTCATTTGCTAGCACAGTAGCCTTTGCATTCACAGACATACCCTGGAGGATGTCTGACACTCATATGGCTAGAACAGAGGAGAAAGGCTAGGAGTGTGGTAGTGAGGGTACGAACTTTTAATGTTGGCAGTATGACTGGTATAGGGACACAGCTAGCTGATATGATGGAGAGAAGGAAGGTTGATATATTGTGTGTGCAAGAGACCAGATGGAAGGAGGGTAAGGCTAGGTGTATTGAAGGTGTATCCAAACTGTTCTATCATGGTGTGGATGGGAGGAGAAATGGTGTAGGGGTTATACTGAAGGAACAGTATGCCAAGAGCATTTTTGGAAGTGAAAAGATTGTTGGACAGAGTGATGTTTATGAAGCCAGAAACTGATGGTATAATGATGAATGTTGCTAGTGCATATGCTCCGCAAGTTGGGTGTACAATGGATGAGACAGAAAATTTTTGGAGTGAGTTGGATGAAGTGGTGATGACTGTACCCAAGGGTGATAGAGTGGTGATTGGAGCAGATTTCAATGGGCATGATGGTGAAGGGAACAGAGGGGTTGTGGAAGTGATGGGTAGGTATGGTGTTAAGCAAAGGAATGCAGAAGGTGAGATGGTAGTGGATTTTGCAAAACAGATGGACATGGCTGTGGTGAATACGTATTTTAACAAGATGGAGGAGCATAGGGTAACATACAAGAGCGGAGGAAGATGCACACAGGTGGATTATATCCTATGCAGGAGGGCCAGTTTGAAGGAGACTGGAGACTGTAAAGTGATGACAGGGAAAGTGTAGTTAGGCAGCATAGAATGTTGGTTTGTGGGATGACATTGGTGATCAAGAAGAGGAGGAGGAGTGTGAGGGCAGCACTAAGGATCAAATGGTGGAAACTGAAAAAGAGTGATTGTGAGGATGAGTTCAGGGAAGAGTTAAGACAGGCTCTGGGTGGCAGTGAAGAGTTACCATATATCTGGGTAACTACAGCAGAGCTGGTAAGGGAGACAACCAGAAAGGTGCTTGGTGTGACATCTGGACAGAGAAAGGAGGACAAGAAGACCTGGTGGTGCAATGAGGAAGTACAGGAGAGTATACAGAGGAAGAGGTTGGCGAAGAAGAAGTGGGATGAAGAAAGTAGACAGGAGTATAAAGAGAGGAGGTGCATGACAAAGAGAGAGGTGGCAAAGAGTTGTATGACAGGTTGGGCACTAAGGATGGAGAAAAGGACTTGTACTGATTGGCTAAACAGAGGGACAGAGCAAGGAAGGATGTGCAGCAGATAAGCGTGATAAAGGATAATGACAAAAATGAACTGACAAGTGAGGAGAGTGTGTAGAGCAGATGGAAAGAGTACTTTGAGGGGCTGATGAATGAAGGGACTGAGAGAGAGAGAGAGAGAGAGAGAAGGTTGGATGATGTGTGTATGGTGAATCAGGAAGTGCAATGGATTAGCAAGGAGGAAGTAAGGATAGCTATGAAGAGGATAAAGAATGGAAAGGCTGTTGGTCCATATGACATACCTGTGGAAACATGGAGGTGTTTAGGAGGAATAGCAGTGAAGATTCTAACCAGATTGTTTAATGAAATATTGGAAAGTGAGAGGATGCATGAGGAGTGGAGAAAAAGTGCTTGGGTACCGATTATAAGAATAAGGGTGATGTGCAGAGCTTTAGTAACTACAGAGGGATAACAGTGATCAGTCACAGCATGAAGTTATGGGAAATAGTAGTGGAAGCTAGGTTAAGAAAGTAGGTGATGACTAGTGATCAGCAATATGGTTTCATGCCAGGAAAAAGCACTACAGATATGATGTTTGCTCTGTGATTGTTGATGGAGAAGCACAGAGAAGGTCTGAAGGAGTTGCATTGTGTCTTTGTGGACTTAAAGAAAGCATATGACAGAGTGTCTAGAGAGGAGTTGTGATATTGTATGAGGAAGTCAGGAGTGGCAGAGAA
The DNA here is from genome assembly GCF_019279795.1 of Protopterus annectens. NCBI lineage: Eukaryota > Metazoa > Chordata > Ceratodontiformes > Protopteridae > Protopterus > Protopterus annectens. The sequence goes on along the minus strand of NC_056733.1, from coordinate 1,354,465,716 downwards.
ATATGTAAGAGTGCTACAGGATATGTACAAGGATAGTGTGACAGTGATGAGTTCTGCAGTGCAAGTAACAGATGCATTTAAGGTGGAGGTGGGATTAACTCAGGGATCAGCTCTGAGCCCTTTCTTATTTGCAGTGGTGATGGACAGGTTGACAGACAAGCTCAGACAGGAGTCCCCATTGACTGTGATGTTTGCAGATGACATTGTGATCTGTAGTGAGAGTAGGGATCAGGTTGAGGAGACCCTGGAGAGGTGGTGATATGTTCTAGAGAGGGGAGGAATGAAGGTCAGTAGGACTAAGACAGAATATATGTGTGTGAATGGGATTGAGAGTAGATGAATGGTGAGGCTGCAGTTAGTAGAGTATGCAAAGGTGGATGAGTCTAAATACTTGGGATCAACAGTTCAGAGTAATGATGAGTATGGGGGAGAAGTGAAGAAGAGAGCACAGGCAGGATGGGGAGGGTGGATAAGAGTTTCAGGAGTGATTTGTGACAGACGAGTACCATTAAGAGTGAAAGGGAAGGTCTACAAGAGGGTAGTGTGACCAGCTACAGTGGATATAACAAGTTTACACACCCCTGTTAAAATGCCAGGTTTTTGTGATATAAAGAAAATGAGACCACAATAAATCATTTCAAAACATATCCCACCTTTAATGTGATATATAACCTGTACAATTCAATTAAAAAACAAACAAATCTGTTAGGGGGAAAATATAAAAAAAAAATGTACAATAAGCCGGTTGCATAAGTGTGCACACCCTTAAACTAATACTTTGTTGAAGCACCTTTTGATTTACTTACAGCATTGAGTCTTCTTAGGTACACACCTGCCATCAATTAAAGAGACTCTGATTAACCCCAAATAAAATTCAGCTGTCCTAGTTGGATTTTTCTGACATTTACTCAGCTGCCAGCTACAGCCAAAGTCGTGGTTCACAGAGAGCTTACAAAGCATCAAGGGATGTCATTGTTGAACGGTATCAGTCAGGAGAAGGGTACAAAAAAATGTCCACAGCATTGGATATACAATGGAACACAGTGAAGACAGTCATCAAAAAAGTGGAGAAAATATGTGACAACAGTGACATTGCAAAGAACTGAACGTCCCTCCAAAATTGATGAAAACACAAGTTGAAAACTGGTCATGGAGGCTGCCAAGAGCCCTACAGCAACACTGAAGGAGCTGCAGGAATTTCTGGCAAGTAATGGTTGTGTACTACACTTGACAACAATCTCCCATATAGGTTCATAGGTAGGTACTAGACTATCAGCCCAAGGGCCTACGTAAGCCTAGCCAGCAAGGTACTATAGCTTACACCACCCAAGAAAGTTATTTTCCTGTGCCACTGTCCAGCAGAGACACAGAAGTGATCCCTGGGGTGTATTTCCTATTTCCCATCCAGTCATCAAGATTTTTCTTGAAGAGTGCTAATGAAGAACTTTGCTTGACATAGATGGGTAGCTTGTTCCAGAGTATACGAAGTCTCTGGGACAGGACTCTATCCCTCCAGCGTGCCCTGTTTATTGTGGTGACAAGATTTAGGTCCCTAGAGCATGTAGCTTGGAGGGATTGGGATTTCTTTAGGTGTAGCATGTCTAACAGCTCTGGATTTGACATAGCTTTATATGTTAGGCAGAGATCACCTCGGAGTAGGCGATATGCTATGGAGTAAAGCTGGTGTTTTTTGAGCGGTCAGTGTAGGAACTCATAAATAAAGACATTGGGGACCTACAGACACTGGATCCTACCCAATTTGGCTTTGTCAAGGGCAGATCCTGCCTCTTGAACTTGGTCGACTTTTTTGAAACAGTCACTAAGGCCATTGATGAGGGTAAGGCAGTTCACACAGCCTACCTTGACCTAGCAAAAGCGTTCGACACAATACCCCACTCGGGCATCATAGAAAAGCTCACCAGCTTAGATGTAAACCCATATGTCACAAGATGGGTTGCAAACTGGCTCAAGGACAGAACACACAGGGTTAGAGTTGCTGGTGCCATGTCAGACTCTAAGCTGGTCACAGCGGTGTCCCACAGGGCTCAGTCCTGGGCCCCCTCTTGTTCGGCATTTATTTTTCTGAAGTGCAGGCAAACATAGAGGGATTGTGGCTGACAAAATTTGCAGATGACTGCAAACTGGGCACCATAATTGACACTCCATCAGACACAGACATCCTCCAGAGTGGTCTCATAGAAATGGATAACTGGTGCCAGAGCCATGGCCTTAAGCTAAATGCCAAAAAATGTATAGTCATACCCTTTGGGAAAAACAAGGTAACCCCTAATTACCACATAGGTGGTAATCCATTAAACACGGAAGAAGTTATCAGGGACCTGGGGACCCAAGTTGACAGTAACCTCTCTTGACACTCACATTGCCAAAGTGGTTAGGAAGACCTTCTACATTGCCCACCTGATCATGAAGGATTCACATCCAGATCAGGAGAGGTCATTGTACCCTGTACTCTTCACTTATCAGACCAATGATTGAGTACAACCCCCATTCGGAATGTACCTTACCCGACACCTGCAGCAGTTGGAAAGACCCCAAAAGTTCCTCACCAAAAGGATAAAGGCTCAAACATATGTCATGATGCCCGACTGAAGAAACTCCAGCTCTATTCAGTCGCATACCATCTGCTCAGAGGTGATCTGTGCCTGACATACAAGGCCATGTCCAACCCGAATTAATGGACATGCTCCACCTCAAAAATCCAAATCCACCAGAGCCACGAGCAAGAGACTTAAACCTCAACACGAATATAAATAGGACGTGCTGGAGGGACAGATTCATCACCCAGAGACTCCCTACACTATGGAACAGAATCCCAGTCCATGTGAGGCAGAGCCCCTCACTGACTCTGTTCAAGAGAAATCTTGACGAGTGGATGGGAGATCATAGGTTTACCCCGGGAATCATCTCTGTGTCACTGCTGGACAGAGGCACAGCAAACTAATGGGTATAGTATTCCCATCCTAAGGGGTGGTGAAAGCCACACACACTCTGGCTAGGCTTATAAATGCCCTAGGGCAGATAGCCTATTATGAACCTATGAACCTATGAACCTATTTGTTTGAGGCCAGTAATCCTCTTTGTGAGGTACTTCTGTGGCCTTTCCAGCTGCTGCAGATGTCTTTTGAGGTATATTCCAAAAGGGGCGTTGTACTCTATAATGGGTCTAATGAGTGACGAGTAGAGGGGAACAATGACCTCTTTTTTCCTGGATGAGAACCCTTTTATGACGAGGTGTGCCACGTAGAAGGACTTCCTGACTACAGTGGCGATGTGACTATCAAAGGAGAGACTACTGTCCACCTGGGTCCCAAGGTCTCTTGTCATCCATTTGGTGTTAAGTAGATTGCTGCCTATGTTGTAGTTCATGGGTACAGAGTTTTTACCAAAGAGGATGACACTGCACTTTTTGGCATTGAGCTTGAGGCCATGGCTCTGACACCAGGCATCTGTCTCAGTGAGGCCCTTCTGTAGGATGTCCACATCATTTGGGGACTTGACTACGGCTCCTAGTTTGCAGTCATCTGTGAACTTTGTCAGCCAGAGGCCATCTGTGTTAGCCTGTACTTCATATGTCTGGGCAATGGGGTAGGGTTGCAAGATGGAAGGCTTTTCTTACACAGAAAAACATCCAGGCCCAGCTAAAATTTGCAAACCAATACATCAAGTCTCCCAAAAGCATGTGGGAAAATGTGTTATGGTCTGATGAGACCAAAATTGAACTTTTTGGCCACAATTCCAAAAGGTACGTTTGGCGCAAAAACAACACTTCACATCATCAAAAGAACACCTTTCCCATGGTGAAGCATGGTGGTGGCAGTATCATGATTTGGGATTGCTTTTCTTCAGATGGAACTGGGGCTTTAGTCAAGGTGGAGGGAATTATGAACAGTTCCAAATACCAGTCACTTTTGGCCCAAAACCTTCAGGCATCTTCTAGAAAGTTGAAGATGAAGAGGAATTTCACATTTCAACACAACACTGACCCCAAGCATACATCAAAATCAACAAAAGAATAGCTTCACCAGAAGAAAATTAAAGTTCTGGAATAGTGCAGCCAGAGCCCAGACCTAAATCCAATAGAAAATCTGTGGGGTGACCTGAAGAGGGCTGTGCACAAGAGATGCCCTTGCAATCTGACAGATTTGGAGTGCTTTTGCATGGAAGAGTGGGAAAATACTGCCAAGTCAAGATGTGCCATGCTGATAGACTATTACCCAAGAAGACTGAATGCTGTAATTAAATCAAAAGGTGCTTCAACAAAGTATTAGTTTAAGGGTGTGCACACTTATGCAACCAGCTTATTGTACTTTTTTATTTTTTATATTTTTTCCACTAACAGATTTGTTTGTTTTTCAATTGAATTGTACAGGTTATAGGTCGCATTAAAGGTGGGAAAACTTTTGAAACAATTTATTGTGGTCTAATTTTTATATCACAAAAATCTGGCATTTTAACAAGGGTGTGTAAACTTTTTATATCCATTGTATGTTATATGGGTTGGAGACAGTGGCACTGACAAAAAGGCAGGATTCATAGCTGGACGTGGTAGAGTTAAAGATGTTAAGATTTGCCCTAGGTATGACAAGGGTGGATGAGATTAGGAATATGTATATTAGAGGGTCAGCCCAGGTTGGATGGCTTGGAGACAAAGCCAAAGAGGTGGGATTATGTTGGTTTGGACATGTGCTGAGGAGGGATGCTGAGTATATTGGGAAAAGAATGGTAAGGATGAAGTTGCCAGGTAAGAGGAAAAGAGGAAGCCCTAAGATAAGGTTTATGGATGTGCTAAGATAGGACATGCAGGTGGTTGGTGTGACAGAGTAAGATGCAGAGGACAGGAAAAAATGGAGACAAATGATCCGCTGTGGCGACCCCTAGCAGGAACAGCCAAAGGAAAGAGAAGGAGATGTTGTAATGTCAGTCTTCACAGGTTACCAATGATTTGCTAGCCATAAAACAACTCTATGAGTAAATGACTACAAATATGAGGCACACATATGGTCAGTGTGCATAACACTGGACAGTTGAATGGTATGAGCTCAGTATATCACATGCATTTCAACACACACATCTGCAACAGAAGTTTACTATGCAAATACCCTGTATAGGTCTCTCACATTTCTGAGACAAACATGTAGTTCATAGTTGTATTCACAATTCACATATGGATATCTACGACATCCCAGTAGCTGGCCTAGCAGTGTCACAATCAGTATTGTTCAACATACACTCCAATAGTAGTCATATGTGAGCCATCCTTTCCTAATGTGACTCAGGGGCCTGAGCTGTGATCTATGTCACGGCATACAGACTCAGATGCTATGGCCATAGGTTCTGATCAGCAATATATCAGTACAGCAAGTCTTATTTAGATATATTTGATGAACTTCACATTTCCCATTATTATATACCACCTACTGCATTCTATTACATGCTTACTTTTTTGACACACCTTTTTTTTTCAAGTATAGTTGGTTTGATTCTGATTTGTGTTGGTTGGTCTGTCTGTCTGTCTGTCTGTCTCTCTCTCTCTCTCTCTCTCTCCCCAAGATGTAGGGTATACATATGTTTTGCATAGGCAGCAGCTTGCCTTTTGTAGGTAATGCTCAGGAGCAGCTGATGGCCTGTGCACCAGTTGGTGTCCCTCACTTGCTAATTGCATGCAGAACAGCTGTGGTATTATTCCTATAGCCAATGGCATGGCAACACACTCCTATAATTGAGTACTTCATGTGGGTGTTGCCCCTTTTCTTTGCCTGTGGGGGACTTCATGGAAGTGTGTGAACAACTGGATCATAGAGGGTAGTTGGGAATAGCTCTTACAATGAAAACTGTGGAGACAGCCCAACAAACTGGGGGAGAATTTTCCAGACATAGGGACAGAATGTAAGTATTGCTGTTATACAGTTGAATTAATGCTAGTTTAACAGGGTTTGGGTGGACATGGCTTTTCGGTGTGATTTTCAGTCTGACAGTGTTATGTGGTTGACATAACTCGCAACTGTAGGGCTATCCACAGAATGACCAGAGTTTGGACTCTTATGTTTAGTGTGTTCTTCAGACACTTTTTGTCTTTGGAAAATCATAGCATACTCTGAGGATTGCAGTCCGTAAATGGTATCATCCATTTGTGTTTCTGACTTCATATCCCTCAGAAAAGATATGTTACAACGAACCCTGTTACACCAGCAACCGTCTCAGTTTATAACAGCAATATTTCACATATGCCCCTGTTTTTGGGCCTCTGTCTCCCAAGTATGTCAGGCTTTGTCCAGATGTCATGCAGTAAGAGGTTGATAGAGATGGTATATCATTATTTAGTGCCTTAATTCCTGATACCATCCCAGTGATGTATCAGAAGGCCAGACATGTTATGTGGAAGAGGCCTTATATATGAAGACAAAGCCTGGACATTCTGTAGATGGTGAAGGCCGTGACAGTTACTGACTTCATATCCCTCATAGGACATATGTTGCAACAAACCCCATTACAACAGTAAACGTATGAGGTTATCACAGCAACATGTCAATACTGGCCCTGTGTATTTGCTCCCAGCCACACCTCTGTCATCCTTTGTACATATGTCGTGCAGGAAGTGGTGCATATGTGCTGTACACCATAATTAGTGTCATCATATCTGATAACAATATCAGGCTGTTACACATGTTATGTACAGTAGGAGTTATATTTCATGACATAACCTGGACATTCTGTGGATGTTTTTACAGTACTCAGGTCTGTGTACTTATGGTGAATGTCGACAGTGTGTATATTATTAATATGTACTTTAGCCTGTGTACAGACTGTGGTAGATGTCATTTTTCTAGTTCCCCTCCTATCTGATGTTACATGCTGCCCCACTGTATTGTATCATATCGGCGTACATGTTTGTAGGGCCATACACATACATGTCCCATACCACAGACAGCCATCAGACCAAACTGTGTAGCAGCCCAGTGTATGTATGGTCAGTCTGTGAGTGGCACATATGGGGATGATGTAGAACAGATAGGCCATATACTGTAATATTATGCTAATGTGTTGTGTATATGTAGACATATAGGTGTAGACACATATATGTGTCAATGTAGGCATTTGCATGTATATATGTGCATATATATTGATATATATGTATATAGTTGTAGACATATATATATATATATATATATATATATATATATATATATATATATATATATATATATATATATATATATAGCTACATACATAGATATGTTGTATCTGTTTAGATATTAATATATCTACACACACATACATCTAGATGGTATACATTCTCTGTACTGTCGCATGACTGGACTGGATCATATGCTTCTGAAAACATCAAATTTATTTTTATCTGTCATGGCTTAGTGGTAAATCACTTTGGCTATGGTGTGCAGGGTCCTTGGTTCGAGTCTTGCAGGAGCTGTTTATTTCGTTGCTGGGCAGAACACCAGTGGTTGGATACTGAGTGATTAAGGCACTTTAAAGAAGTTGTAAGTGGGTTTGCATGGGTTTGCGTGGAGGTAAGCACTGCTAACTTCTGGTTACAGTGTCTCACACTCAGCCTCTATATTGCTTAACCTGTGTAGGTAATGCTTACCCCTGCACAAACAGGCTTAAACCCGCTTACTGCTGCTTAAAAGTGTGTACTGCCACTTAGCCCCATGCTAATTTCTTTAAAAGAAAAGAATAAAATGGTTTATAGGAAAGTGGTGAAAAAGGAGCACAAAGAGGGATAGACAGTGGGGAAAATAGCTAGGCATGTGCAGGAATGGTGCAGGGAAGGTCCATAGCTGCCCATTTTTCTACAGCAACTGCTGTGCATATACACTGAATTTGAAGGTAGATTTGGACACTCAATCCCCTGGGAGTGTGGTGAGGACAACATAAATTAATTGTAATCCAATTATACCAGATTACATGTGTGCAGTGGACATGTTTGCGAAATGGACAGCTATGTACGGGGAGAGATTTTTTAGTGGGAACAGCTTGCCCTTTTTTTTCAGGTGAGAGTGGGATGTTGAGGAGGGGTAGTAGGTATATTTGGGGAGGTAGGTTGGGTAGTTTAACAGACAAGACAAACAAGACGCATACAGGGGCGGTATATGGCCCATGTGGGGGTAAACACCCTGGACAGGGAGGGTTGTTTGGAAGTCGCAAGCCCATGAGCCCTCAAATGGAAACAGTAGGACTGAGGTCCCCACCCATGGGCAGTCTCCACTACACCTTCATGGCCTCAAAGGTGGCCGTGCTGGGGGCTGTGTAGGAGGGTCAGGCTCACCCTCTAATTGCACCATTCGGCCCTCACGTTGGTATAGCTGGTCTCGAAAAGCCCTATCGATCTCCCTACGCACCACGGCCTGGACCTGATGATGGGTGACTGGTTTCTCTCCGCCCCTGCTCCCAGGAGGGGGCCGAGTCCCATCCCCTGCAGCAGTTCCACCTGAAGGTGGTGCAGGGCTTACGGAGGAGGAGGTCTCAGGCTGGGCCCCAGATGTGCTGGTGCCCGCTGCCATGGCCAGCTGAGGTTGGACAGGTTGGTCCACTGGGACTGGCCTTCCCATACGAGCTATGGTGTTGCAGTTTAGACAGATATGGGTTAGTAATAATCAACAGCATTCAGGATTAGTTATAACAGCATACATAGGTATACCCATTAACCCAAAACACCAGATTTAAATCAGTTGTAGAGCAAGCAGAACAAGTGCATATATGAAACAACAGTAGCCATTACAACAGCATGCAGGTTTCATTGATGGCAACAGGTCATGGATATGGGGGTATTTTAACATGGCACATGCATAGAAACAAATGTGAATATTTATAAACCGATAGGACATATGTCCCAACAAAAGTTTAGAGTGTACACATATCGATTGAGGTGTGTCATTGGGTTATTTTTACACATATGGTAGGGGTGAGAGAGAGAGTTCAATTAACAACTAATATAGCCTTGTAGTTTTCACAGCATTCTTAGTCACTGTAGTCATCTGTCCCTTACATATATTATTACACTACCCAATGGCCTTATATGGTACAATGGTATGTTTATAGATTATTATATATGTGACGTGTGTCTTACATACAGGCGTGACAAGATGCAGGTGTTTATGCAACTTATGTTGAGAATTGCTCTCATACACTTTGGGTGAGATGCTTGAATAACAGGTTTGTGTTCATATACATTCTCTGACTATTTACACGTCTGACTATCAGTTATATGTCATTAACGGCTGCCTACATTTCTTGGATCATCACACTGATTTTACAGGGGAACAGGGTACCAGGCTGGTGATGTGGGCCATTTATCTGGACATGCTGGATAGATTGGAACAGTTGAGGGGTTTGAATATGCATACAACTTTCTATTTGAACATTCTAGCAAATTCTGTACAGTTGTTGGGTGTAATTATGCATAGAGGTTTCTAGCTGAACATTGTAACAAAATCTGTACAGTTGTGGTGCATGATTATGCATACAACTTACTAGCACTCCCAGGATTCAAACCCCTGCTGTGTGTGACAAACACTTACAGTTAACATCACAATAGACTGTGCTATCAGGGAATTGATAAAAAGCTTTTTAATGTTTTCTGTCTAAGTCTCCCTCAATTGTACAATATGACTGATCTCTTGGCACTTCCAACATTGTTATACAGACCTTCATACACATTTTATCTGCATACCACAGTGTGGATAACATTGCTTAATACAACAGTACTATTTATAGTATGCAACAGTTGAACAACATATGAAAGAACAGTAAACAGAAGCACTCCAGGGGTTATACCTTTATTAACAGAATATCACACCTTTATTTCTACTGGTACGACACTTTCTCAGGCTCTTATATTTATTTGTTATGACAGTATATGCAGAATAATTACTAACCTGCCTCATGACACAGCCTTTGCAACCTAGCATCATGGGCTTGCTGGTTCACAGCCCGCTTATCTGCAGTTGTCAGAGAAATACAGTGATATTTAGCCATACCTATCCATAGTATACACAAGCTAGGCAATTATTACCTACTTAGAATGAGTACTTACTCAGTACTGGGACATTGGGCATCTGCCGAGATTCCTGGAGCCACTGTTCCAGTACACCCCCCGCGACCGCTTCAGGTCAGCATGGTGGTGCCTGATCTTCTCACCAGTCTGGGGGATACCTGTGGCACTGGTGAGGTCATGGATAAGACTGTCCCAGGCATCCATTTTATACTGCGATCCCTGGCACTGACCCTGCAGTAGTCTCTCCTCATGGTGTTTTACCAGGAGCAATACCATGATTTTTGACTCCTGGATGCCCCAGTCTTGCACTCTAAATCGAGTGCCTTCACCCACTCCAGCCATTCTGCCTGCAGTAGGAAGCTACAACCAGTTACGGGTAGTATTCCCGCCTGTGGGGGTTTAAATATGGCCAATTTCTTGCACTTTTCCATGATTGGCCAGTTTCGAATAGGCTAAGCTATGAGCACACCTGCTTACCTAAGTTTGGCACTGCTTAAAGAGGTATACCACAAGGCAGATTGAATTGGCTGCCCTACACATTGCTTACACTTACTACATTGAGCTGTGCATTGGTTAGCATTGCTTTATAGTTAATTAGCATTATATTTGACTTTTGGCAGTAATTTATTATTCATTACAGGTTATGTGTGTGTCTGGCATCCATAATTCATGTGTACATACACTGTTTGGGGTTCTGGGGACTTCTACACTTTATTACAATAACACCTCACATCTATGCTTACTGCAATACTCCAGTTCACATATTTATGTTATGTAGCAGGTTATACAACATCATACTGTACATAGATTCAGTTCACATGTATGCTTTGATTTTTCTGTGGTGAGGATTAGTTTGTTGATACTCATTCATATGTATTACTATGATGGCTTAGTGGTTGACTATAGTGTACAGGGTCCTGAGTTCGAGCCTTGTGGAAGCTGTTTATTTTGTTGCTGGGCAGAACATGGGCCATTGGAAACAGAGTGATTAAGGCACTTTAAAGCAGTTGTACATGGGTGTGCATGGGTTTGCATGGAGCTAGGCACTGCTAAACTCCGGTTACAGTTTCTAACACGCAGTTAGCATCTACTTTGCTTAATCTGTGTAGGTAATGCTTGCCCCCTGCGCAAACACACTTAAACATGCTTACTATTGCTTACTACTGCTTATTTGTGCTTAAACCTGCTTACTAGTGCCTTATTCATTATGACACTGACACTTCACATGTGTATTTAATGCAGTATTCCAGTTCACATTTAAATGTTATTTAGTAAGTTATACAGTAAATAAATGAATAAAAATAGTTCATATACAGATTTCACATGCAGAATGGTATGTGCTGCAGTGGGACTCGAACTGGGAATGCCTGCTCATCAGGCGGATGCCCTGCCCACTACACTATTACTGTGCTGCTTCATTTGCATATATTTTCCTTGTTATTCTCTTCAGCCTTTTAAGCTGCTTTAACTGTAGCTAAGCGATAGGCAGACCCGCATACCTACGGTTAGCTGTACTCAATTTAAGAAAAATATAACAGGTTTTCTTCGGGTTATTTATATGTACCGTTGCTGTTGTACACATGGGGGACTGTTGGTGGGGATATGCGGACACCTATGAGCAGACTCGCTCATTTATTTCCACTTTCTGCTGTTCTACTTTGCAGGGGCATGTTTATTCTGAGAGCTCTGCTCTCAGACATGCCCCCTGCACTCATACACGCTCCGTGTATGCCTAGGAGGTCAGGCAGCATGCCTTCATTAATATGCATGACGCGCTGCCATCCTCCTCCTAAGTGGCCGCTTCCATGCAGGACTAGACTATTCCTGCATGGAAGATTAGTAAATCTGTCTCCTTATCTTTTCAGCTGGGAAGTGCCCAGCATGGTAATTAAGGTCAAATTACAAACACAAATATAGAGAAAACAATCTTTCTCAGCTCTTATTGGTCTACCTGCAGTGACACCAGGATAGCATACTGGATGTTTTGGGTTCAGTTGCTGAAGATTGCTAATATTGTGTCTTTTCACAACTATGATTCTAACAGTGCCTAAGCAAAGGGCTTTTTTCTGCATGTGTATGTGTGTGTGTGTGTGTGTGTGTGTGTGTGTGTGTGTGTGTGTGTGTGTGTGTGTGTGTGTGTGTGTGTGTCTCTGTGTGTGTGTGTGTGTGTGTGTGTGTGTGTGTGTGTGTGCGTGCGCGCACGTGCGCGTTTGTGTATTTCAATTTGATGTGAGCTGCTGATTGTTAATTATTTATTTTACTGTTTTACTGTTGTATTGTTTGGCCTGGATGATGGCTGGAAATGGCCCTTGGACTACTCAGCTATACAGAAAACAAATGTAAAATAAAGTAAACAATAAAATAAATGTTATGAGTCACTTACCCCTCCAAAAACATAGGATTTATGCAACTTAGAGGACCACTACAGGAAAAAAAATTAAAAAGCATATTTTTTTTAACTTTTCCTTAAATTCATCTCATTGACAACCTGTTTGTACCAGCTCAATGTAGTTATTATAATTTTATTCTGTTTATAACCCTGTATGCCCTCTTGGAAGCAGACATCACAATGACAGTTTGTTTTCCTCTAAAGTTAAATCTTCCCCCTAATGCAGTATGAGAGCTCAGCTGATGAGATTAAAGTGCCCATGTCTGGGCTGTCACAACACAGTTCCATTCACTTAGAATAGAAAAACTGAGAAGTACAGATAATTTTGAAAGGCTTCAGCAGAAGAATCATTTACTGCTGTGCATTGCCTCTTATGAATGTGCTTCCTACTGATGCCTTATACATTCTTTAGGAAAAGCTTACAGAAGCACATAGCTGGTGTTAGACACCCACGGAACCTGTGGCCGTGGGTAGTCTCCAATTATCTTCCAGTGAATGAGGGCCCCCAAGCAGCAGGAATGAGTTTCTCCATCTCCTTTGCTCATTCCTCGGATCCTCATGGACATCTAAACACTGTGTGATATCACTGCACAATCACAAACCTTTTTATTTTTTTTTTTCTTTTTGATTGGTTTGTAAGCTGCAGTCAGTCAGGTCCGCTTCAACAAAGTAAAGGACCTGATTGGCTGCAGCAGAAAACATCACAGAAGACTATAGGCTACTTGACAGGAATCACAAATCTTTAGGTATTATGTTTGGCTATGTCTATATCATTTTAATATAGTGTGTATGTGTGCCACGTGTGTTTGTGAGAGAGACGGAAACTGAAACTCCAGGATATATGACATTTTGTGTACTACAGTAAAGTTATCTATCAAATGCAGCTTATTTCATCTTATTGATGGACTTTAGCAAAGATCCGGCAAAGGTGGGGGGGGGGGCAACTCCAACACTCATCACACAAAATGCAAGTAAGCAAGACTCAATGAAGTATGTTTGACATTTCAAGCCCAATTAAATGGTGTGCAACAAAATGCATGACATCTGGGGGTACTAGATATAAAACTATCAATACTGTACTATTGCACTAAAACTTGAATCTCTGTCTGAGCAATTACAGCCATGTAAGCGAAATTAACAGGCAGAAGAGGTTTATGCCTTTAGCAAGTGTACAGGGTTCCTATCACCTGATCGAACATTTAGGTCAGTGAATACCTAAATGTCAATCTGGTAATAGCGAAATCGAAAAACCGTGAACGGCCGATTTAACACAGGGAAAGAATTCCCTTGGCCGTTACGCAAATTTTACCCCTTTCCCCACTGTAGATCGATCTCGGAGTTGGTATATTTAGTTAGGGAGGGTGTAGGGGCAAAGCCCCCCACTTTATTTTGGTTTAATTTTTTTTTTTGTGGCTGAGGGAATTCATTCTCTATGTTAACTTGGCCATTCGCTGTTTTAATTTTTGATACTATCAGATCAATGTTTAGGTATTCATTAACCTAAATGTTTGATCGGGTTATATAGACACACTGTACAGAATCAACATTTTTCTAGTGGTAGTAGTTCCTTTCCTCTTCACTTAGAAATCTGACACAAGGAATAAAACAATGAGAGGCAAAGGTCCATAATCAGGGAGAATATTATTTATTGCATTATTTACTTAAAACAGGTGTAATACATGACTTTTTGCATTTTTGAAGAACACAATATATTTGACTAATGTTAATCACTGCTTTGACACAAAATCAAGAATTTTATGAGAGGCAGAGAAAAATTTCAAGGAAAAATTAGTGCCTTTTCTGAAAATCATGGTCATTTAAATTCTTTGCAGTTGACCCTCTTGCCCATTGCATGAGTCCATTTATGGGTGCAGTAGTATATTTTATAATTTATTTGACCTCCACATCCCACGGTATTCAATGAACAGAGAAGGAAGAAATGTGTCATTATAGGCTTATAGGATCCTATAATGCCCTACGGCCCTTAAAAGGCTAGCCAATTTCTACCCTTATTTCCACGATCAGCACCTATTGCCCCTGGTCAGGAGAGACACAGGTGGAACCCCCAGGGTGAAATCATGGTCACCCATGCAATTGTCCAGATTACATTTGAAGAGGACCAATGTGGTGCGCTGTTTGACATGAAGTGGGAGTCTGTTACAAAGGTGTGGTAACCTCTGTGAGACAAATCTGTCCATCCAGCAGGTTCTATTAATGTCAAATACCAGGTTAAGGTCTTTAAAGTGAGTAACCTGTGTACCATTTGACTTATGGATATGCAGCATTTCCAATAAATCAGGGTCAGAGATTGCCTTGTATGCAAGGCAAAAATCACCTCTGAGTACTCTGTATGAAACAAAATAAAGTGACAGTGATTTCAGACAATCCACATAGGAGAGATGCTGAAGACCTTGAATTTTCATTGTGAGGAACCTTTGTGGTCTCTTAATTGCTGCAGGTGCTTGGAAAGGTACCTACCAAAAGGGGCATTGTACTCTATTATTGGCCTGATGAGGGACGAGTATAGAGAGGCTATGGCTTCTTTTTTTTTTCTGGAGACAATGTCCTTACTAATAAGATGAGTAATATAGAATGCTCTTCTTACCACTGTGGAGACATGGTGGTCAAAGGTAAGATTGCTGTCAATCTCTGTATCCAGTCTCTGTCACTGAGTGCATACTTAGGGTGTTGTTGTTGATGTGGTGATTAGCAGGAACATCACTCTTACTGAAAGTGATGATAATACATTTTATTTCATTGAGTTTAAGGCCATGACTTTGGCACCAATCATTTATTTGTGTAAGACCATCTTGTAGGATGTTAACATCATTCTGAGATTCTATGATAGTTCCCAGTTTGCAGTCATCAGCAAACATTCTCATCCACAGACTTTTAGTTTTTGCTTGTACTTTGCAGAAATAGATTCCAAACAACAGAGGTCACAGGACTGATCCCTGTGGAACACCACTGGTTACAGGTCTGCTGTTGGAGGTGGATTCCCTTTTGACTTTATGAATTCTATCTGTGAGCCAGTTAGCAACCCTTCTAATGATATAAGGGTTGATACCTAGCTGGGTGAATTTGTCAATGATGCCTGAGTGAGGGATAGTGTCATACACCTTGGCTAAGTCTAGGTAGGCTGTGTACACAGATTTCCCCTCATCCAAAACCTTAGAAACTGTCTCGAAGAAGTCCACCAGGTTTAACAGGCATGGCCACCCTTTCACAAACCCGAAGTAAGTAGGGCCAAGTCTTTGGAGATTACTTACACCTTTGTTGATAAGGTCCATGATGATTCACTCCATGGCCTTGCAGATAAGGCTCTTTGCTAGTCTAATCTAAGGCTAGTCAGGCTAATAAGTCTATAGTTCCCGGGGTCAGTGGAAGCATCACCTTTGTGCAAGGGGATAACAATGGCCATTTTACATTCAGCTGGGATGAAGCTGGTACTTAGACTATGACTGAAAAGAGTACCCAATAGTGTTACTAATTCTTGTTGGAGCCCATGTAGGATGCAGCCTAGTATGTTATCAGGTCCCATAGAGCCTTAGAGTGGGTGTTTACGACCTGCTCTTTAGAGATGCAAGGTAGGGGACAAATGGTAGGGATGTCATGTGTATGTCTGGTGGGGAGAGGGAGTGCAGTTTTCACAGAACCTGTTGGTCAACTGATTAGCTATGTGCACAGGCTCAGTATATGTGCTATCATTAACTACCAGTTTGGTGCAAATCTGGGCCTTTCCTTTTAGGTTACATATGTAACTAAAGAATGCTTTATGGTTGTCCTTTGTTGAGGAAGCTGTTAGAGTTATGGATTGAGATGTGTCTTGTATCCATTTTTCAAATAAGTTTCTTATTTTTTAAATAAATAATAAATACCCAAAACAAAATAAAAATGCACCTTCCAATATTTTATTGGAGCATGAGGGACACCTATTGCTGGGTGTCTCAAAGCTTTAACCACAAGCCTAAAAACTTGAACTGTTGGTAGCTAACATTAGTTCATGTAAGGCTAATGTAAAGTGTATCACTTGGACAGGGCCTTGTACATGAGCTTGAGCCCTTATACATTTGCTACTCCCTACCTGCACAGAAATGACTTATGTAAATGAGAACAGCTTGTCATACTGCTAGGTTATACAATCCCAATACAAGACCCCTTTGGTGTTGTGGCAGGATACCAACATTTTGCTTATACTTTGAGCTGCCAAAAATCTTGTTGTGAGGCCAGGATGGTTGGAAGCAGCAGAACTAGTCATGAGGCCAAGACAGAAGCACAGGAAAAAAAAAATTGCTAATGGTAGGAAAAGTGGAAGCGCAGCAAACAGAAAAGTTGAGGTGCTAACTGCACACTGAAGATAAATGGCACTCTGGTGGTCTTGACTTCACCTGCTTCTCTTTGGCCTGGAGTCACTGTCTCAGACTCAGTAATCCCCATTGCTCTGTCTTGTTTGTTTCCTTGGGTTTGAGTCTGTCTGCCTGAAGCTCAGTAGTCCCCATCATACCTCTCAACCTCTAAGAGAAAAAATCTGGATAAATCCACAAATAATGGGAGGACAAAGGCCCAAAATAGTGACATTTTTTAAATATTGCTCATAAACTTAGAAAGTTGATAAAATAACAGGTTTTGCATTAGCATGGGTTTTCTGAAGGGTATGAAGTTTGAAACTCCAATATCTTTCATTATATTCTGACCTCAACCCTGAATGCTTTACCAGCGATATGCTAGAAATTTATGAGAAACAGACCAAACATATGAGGCAAAACTCTGGGACATTCTGTAAAAATCTGTACAGTTTTGAGAGGTCTTATCACCATAGCTTTCCCCTGTATGCCTTGTGTTTCTTTGGGTTTCAGTCTGTCTATCTCAGGCTCAATAATCCACTTGACTTTCTCTTGTGTTTCTTTGAGTTTGAGTTAGAATCTGCCTCAGGCTCAGTAATCTCCATGGCTTCCCTTGTATGTTTTGCATGTCTGTAGTCTTTTATGTGTCTGTCCCCTGGCTGCCTTGTGTGCCTCTGCAGTGTGACTGTTCTGCATGTCATGAAATGCCTGTCTTGTGTGATGGGGTCAGTTTATCTAATGCTGCTTGTGTGCTTCAGTCTTGCCATAGTGCTGTCATTATCTTGCATTTGGGTGTCTATGTGTGGTGTCTCAGTTCTCTCTTGTGGTAGTGCTGCTTTCATCTTGTGTGGGTCTCTGTTGAGTCTTGCAGTAGTTTTGTCCTGGTCTTGTTTGTCTCTGTCCTCCGTGAGAGGGTGCCTGTGTCCACTGTATGGGAGTCTGTGTGGGTGTTCAGTCTTGCTGTAGTGCTGTCTTTATCATCTCTGAGTCTGTCCTGTGTGCAAGAGTCTGTGTAGCTGTCTGTCCTGTATGTCTCTGTTTAGTCTTACTACCATGCTGACTTTATCTTCTGTGGGTACCTATCCTGTGTGTGGGAATCTGTGTGGGTGTTAATGTTCAGTCTTGCTGTAGTACTTTCTCATGTGTGGGTGTCTGCCCTGTGTGCAAGAGTCTGTGTAGCTGTCTGTCTTATCTGTCTCTGTCTTGTGTGAGGGAATATATGTGGGTTTCTCTGTTCAGCCTTGCTGTATTGCTGTCTTTGTCTTGTGTGTAGAAGACACACACTGAAGAAGGGTATCACCCGAAAGCTTTGTGGAATAAAACTTGTGTTTTGGCTCAACGTGTCCACTATCTGGAATTTTTTGGTTGTTTATTAGCATTTTCATTAAGGCAGGTTCGGATATTGCCTTATATGCAAGGCACAGTTTGCCTCTTGTATAGGCCCTAGGGCCGATAGCCTAGTACCAACCTACGAACGAACCTACAAACCTACAAAGCAGTCTGTATGACACAGAGTAAAGAGACAGTGATTTTAGTCTGACCACGTATGACATGCTGGAGACCTTGAATTTTCTTTGTAAGAAACCTTTGCGGTCACTCCAAGTGTTGCAGGTGCTTAGATAGGTACATACCAAAGGGAGCATTATACTGTATTATTAGACTGATTAGGGAAGAGTACAGGAGGGTTATACCATCCTTTTTATATGGAGGCAATGCCCTTATTTATGAGGTGAGCAACATAGAATGCCCTTCTTACTACTGTGGAGACATGGTGAACAAAGGTAAGGTTGCTATCAACCTGCATGCCAAAGTCTCTCACCAGTGATTGCATGCTTAAGGTATTGCTACTTATGGTGTAGTTAGCAGGAATATCACCCTTGTCAAAGGGGATGATAATGCATTTTTTTGAACTGAGTGTAAGTTTATGACTTTGGCACCAATCATTAGTCTATGTAAGTCCTTCTTGCAGGATATTGACATCATTTGGGGACTGAATGATCACTGCTAGTTTGCAGTCATTGGCAAACTTTGTGAGCTACAGACCTTTAGTTTTTCTCTGTACTTCAGAGATGTATATTACGAACAGTAGGGGCCTCAAAACAGACCCCTGTGGTACACCACTGGTTACTGGTCTACTGGAGGAGGTAGAGTCTCCTATTTTGACTGTATGAGTTCCATTGGTGAGCCAGTTGGCAACCCACCTGACAATATAAGGGTTGATACCCAGCTGGGTGAGTTTCTCAATAATGCCTGAGTGGGGGATGATGTTGAAGGCCTTGGCTAAGTCCAGGTAGCTGCATGCACAGTTTTACCTTTGTAAATGGCTTTGGTGACTGTGTTGAACAGGTTCACCAAGTTTAACATGTACAATCTCTGTTTGATAAAGCCAAACTGGGTAGTGTCAAGTGTTTGTAGATTACCTATATCTTTATTTATAAGGTCCAATATGATACGCTACATGGCCTTGCAGATAAGGCAGATTAGGCTTATGGGTCTATAGTTCCTGGGGTCCAGGGATGCACTCCCTTTATGCAAAGGGATGATGGTAGCTGCTCTCCATTCAGCAGGGATGAAGTCTGTGCTAAGGCTGTCATTGAACAAGGTATCCAGTGGTGTTTCTAATTCCTGTTTTAATCCATTGAGAATACATCGTGGGATGTTGTCTGGTCACATTTAGGCTGTGTTTTTAGACTTGGAGAGGGCATATGACGTGCTCCTTGGAGATACTAGGTGAGGGACAGATGGTAGGGAAGCTTCTTGTTATATGTGGTGGGGGCAGAAGAGTGGGGTTTGCAGTGAACCTGTCAGCCAGTATTTTGGCTATATCTACCAGTTCTGTATATGTAATACCATTAATTACAAGTTCTGCACAAATCTGAGTTATTCCTTTGAGGTTTTTGATGTAGCTAAAGAATGATTTCTGGTTTTCCTTAGCTAGGGATACTAATTTGGATTCATAAGTAGCTTCAGAGAACTTTACAAGCTGTCTTATTGCCTATTTAAGTTGAGGAGGGAGTGCTTTCAGGTTTGAGAATGTAACTTCCTACTCTTAGACAGCAATTTATTCCTCTTATTGTATAGCCTGTTAATGGCTGGTGTCCATCAGACAGGTTTGTTCTTCCTTACAGGATCACAGGATCATACAAAGTTACTAGGCTATTGGCCCTGAGGCCCTTACAAGCCTAGCCAAGAATTTAGCCCATGTTCTGACATGTGAGCACAAGTGGAATCCCAGGGGTGTATTTTCTATTCCCCATCCAGTTATCGAGGTTGTGCTTAAAAAAGGTTAATGAGGTACTCTGCTTGATGTAGAGAGGGAGTCTATTCCACAGAAAGGAGAGTCTCTTGGACACAAATCTGTCCTGCCAACAAGTCCTATTGATGTCACAGATCAGGTTGAGGTCACATGTGAGGGTTACTTGAGTGGAGCTTGACTTGTGGATATGGAGCAGTCCCATCAAGGCGGGGTCTGAGATTGCTTTGTACGCCAGACAGAGGTTACCTCTGAGGAGTCTGTATGAGACTGAGTAGAGGGACAGGGCTTTTAGCCTATCTGTGTAGGGTAGATGTTTGAGGCCCTGGATTCTCCTGGTGAGGAACCTCTGTGGTGTCTCCAGCTGCTACATGTGCTTTTGTGAGGTACATGCCAAAAGGGACACAGTACTTAATAATGGGTCTTATAACAGAAGACTACAGGGATGTTATGACCCTCTTTTCCCTGGATGAGAAACCCTTATTAATGAGGTGGGCCATGTAGAAACCTTACCATACAACAAAGGCAATATGATGATCAAAAGTCAGTTTGCAATCACCTCAGTGCTCAAGTCCCTCACTACTGATTGCATGCTTAGGACCTTGTTATTAATGTGATAATTTGTGGGGACATCACTATCCTCAAAGGGGAGGATGATGCATTTTTGGGGTTCAGTTTGAGGCCATGTTTCTGGCACCAGTCATTTGTTTGGTTGAGATGCTCTTGAAGGATGTCCACATCATTAGGGGAATTGATGGCAGTGCCCAGCTTGCAGTCATCTGCAAACTTGGTCAGTCATACCCACTGGCTTTGCCCTGCATATCAGAAAAGTATATCACAAACAACAGAGGCCCCAAGACTGATTCCTGAGGTACATCACTCGTTATGGGTCTACTGCTTGAAGTGGCTTCCTCTATACTGACTAAGTGGGTTCTATCAGTGAGCCAGTTTGCTACCCATTTGGTAACATACAAATTGATGGCTAGTTGAGGGAGTTTTGTGAGATCAAGGTAGGTGGTGTGCACCATCTTCCCCTTGTCCATGGCTTTAGTGACTGTCTCAAAGAAGTAGATAAAATTTAACAGGCATGACCTCCCCTTGATGAAACCAAACCATGTGGGATTAAGTGTTTGGAGGTTGCCATTGTCCTTGTTAATGAGATCCATGATAATCCATTCCGCAGCCTTGCAGATCATGCTAGTTATGCTGATGGGTCTATAATTTTCTGGATTGGTGGATACTCCACCTTTGTGCAAAGGGAATGATAGTGGCTGTCCTCTAGTCAGCTGGAATGAAGCTGGTACTCAGGCTTTGGTTGAATAAGGTGTCTAATGGTGCTGCAAGTTCCTGCCTGAGTTCATGTAGGATGCATCCTAGGATGTTATCTGGTCCCATGGAGGCTGTATTTTTTACCTTTGAGAGGGGAGTGATTACTTGCTCCCTTGAGATAAGGGGAGGGGGGCAGGCACTGGTTATGTCCTGATTTACTGTTGGGGACACAGAGAGGTGAAGTTTTCTCTGTACCTGTCTGCCAGCAGGTTGGCTATATCTATGGTGTTTGTGTATGCAATGTCCTTGACCACCAGTTCTGAGCAGATCTGAGTGCTTCCTTTGAAACTGTGGACATATGTGAAGGCCTTATGATTGTCTTTAGTAGATGTAGCCAGTTTAGACTCGAAGTTTTCTTTGTATGATTTCACTAGTGGTCTTATTTGCTTGTTCAGGCTAAAGAGAAATTACTTCTGATTAGATACCAACTCCTTCTTGGTCCCGGACAGCAATTGTTTCCTTTTATTATAGAGTTAATTTATTGCAGATGTCCATGAGACAGGTTTACTCTTCCTTGAGGAGGATAATTTTGTCCTTTCGGGTATTCCTGATTCCATGCAGCTGTATAAATGCTCATATAGTACTTTGGTGTAGGTTTGGACATATGTGCCAGTTCGTATGGAGGGAGAGGGAGCTGTGAAATGGTTTATACCTTCCCTCAGGAGGTTGTAATCAACTTTAGAGAAGTTTTGTTTTTGTTTGACATTAGCTGGGGGGAACATGGTGACTTTGAAAGTGACTGCTTTGTGATCAGATCTTACCAGGAAAGATGACACTGTAGGGATGCTGCAGTGGTTACTCATGTTGGTTAATACCAAGTCCAGGATATTATCACCTCTTGTGGGGCTGTCGACCAGCTGGTCCAAGGCATTTGCATTGACAAAATCAATTTATCTCTGGGCATTTGTGTTTTGGCATGAAAAGTTCTTCCAGTCTATCGTTGGATAGTTAAAGTCACTCAGATTCAGGGTAAAGGACTGAATCTGGAGAGATTTGAAGAAGTCAGGATAGTAGGAGTGGGTATCTTCAGTCAAACTTGGGGGCTTATAGCAAGCTATAATTTGAACAGGGGTCTTGTCAACTGTTAACTGCATCTGGAGTGTCTCCTGTGTGTCATTCTGTTTGACCAACCTGCAGGTGTGTATGTCTTTAATATATATTGCAACTCCACCTCTTTTTGCTTTGCTGCCCATGGTTTGGGGTCTTAATGTATGATAGGATGAGTAACCTGGTATGGCTGGGGTGCTGTCCACAGCATTGAACCAAGTTTCTGTGGCTGCACAAATGTAGCATCTTCCAGGGTTAAGAATGCTTGCAATGAGTGCAGTTTCATGTTTAGACTTCTAGCATTTAGCAGCATGACATTTAATTTTAATTTTGATGAAATTTTCATGTTGGTAGTTTTGACCTTATGGCATTGCCTAAAAAGGCACTATGGGGGAGGCAAGAAACTTTGCCAAAAGCCTGAAGTCCAAGGGAGACAGATGCAGGCCATCTCTGGCAAAGCATCGTGGTCTGCAGATGACATCTTCCCAGGCAGTCAGGTACTGGATTCCCTTGGAATGACTCCAGAAACTAAGCCAGTTGTTAAAGTCAATAATTTTCTGTTTGTATTGAGGCATCATTCTGTGTGATGGTAGAATGCTGGTAAGTTTAGGAACATACTTGCCTGGGACACATATTCATTGAGCTCAATCATGTATCTCTTCCTATTGTCCAGAGTGGTACAGCTCAAGTCATTCATGCCAACATGGAATATGAGAGTCATAAGAGTACCTGTTGTTGACAGACTTGAGTGCATGGGTGATGTGGTGGATTCTAGCACCTGACAAACAACTAACCGTGACTTTCTCATTATCCAGCCTGCTGAGGGGCACATCTGTGTGTCTCACAATAGAGTCTCCTATGACTAATATGTTGGGTTTATGTTTAGGCCTTAGTGGCTGTGAGACACAGGTGTGTGGACTATATGTGGTGGATGTTATGGTGGGCAGTGGAATTTGAGTGTGTTTTTGCCTCAGCAGCCTCTTTTGTTCAGGTATGATTTTGTTGAGGACCTCCACATATGTGGGTGTGTGTTGTATAGGTGCTGGTGGTGTTTGAATTACGGTGTTTGTGTTGACAGCCTTCTCAGCGCCAGATATACTGATTTGTGAGGGAGAGAGCACAGACTCTAGGTTCTTAAAGTAATTACATATCTCACAAATTGTGTTCCTAAGTGGTAGTATTAGAGGTTTGTCTGTGTATATGAGGCAGTTGCTACACTGTCTCAGGATGCCCATATCAACCAGACTGGCAGGAGAAACCGCAGGAAATTGTCCATCCATATTTGTCAGAATCTGAGGAAGAGAGGCCATAGAGAGCTAAGGGGGTAAAGGGTGGAAGTTCTAAGAGGAGTACTACTATGTGATCACACAAGTGCTACTAAGGGAAACTTTGTAGCTGGAATACCTTGTAGTGGGTTAAAAATGTGCAGCTGTAGTGTGTGACATGCAAACAAGCCCAAATCAGCTCACATGCGAGGTAGGCCCCTACCACACAAGTTGACTGCCAGAAACACAAAAGGGAAACACAAGATGGCTGCCAGAACACAGAAGGCAAAAATAAAAAGCTCTGGCTGCAGCAAACTTGCATACAGACTATGCAACTCCAGTTAAGGGTTAAGAACAGAGTAAAACTCACAGACAAAAACAGAACTCAAAGTATGAAAAATTACAGTTAAACAGTAATGAAATGCAGTAAAATGCAGTTAAACAGTAATGAATTGCAGTAAACAGCAACGGAATACAGTTAAACAGTAATGAAATGCAGCTAATCAGTAAATTGCTTTAAAACAGTGCAAATGTGATAAATTAGCTCGCAATCACAAAAGTAAAAAACAGCTCAAATAAAGCAGCAATTCAATAGAATACTGTCATCATTTTAATCAGGCTACCAACAAGAAGTAACAAATGCGGCAAACTAAATGCAGTTGACCACCTAAGTACAAAAGTAAAAAACAGCCCAAATAAAGCAGCAATTCAGTAGAATACAGTCATCAATTTAATCAGATTACTGACAAGTAGTAACAAACTAAATGGAGTTGAACACCTAAGCATAAGCAGCAAAATGACCTTGAAGATCTTGCTTTGCTTCTATCAGGTACAGCAGAGTTAATACAATTGTATAGATGCTCACGTGTATCTCAACACAGGTTCCCTCTACATCAGTGGGGGAGGGGTATGAAGCTGTTTATGCCATCATGTAAGAGGTCATAACTAGCCTTGGTGAAGTTTTTCAGTCTAGGTGTTGCTAAGGTGGAGGGGTGGGGTCTGGTGTTATTGTTACCTTCAATTAGACTGATTTGTGGTCAGACCTCATCGGGGAGGGCAGCACACTTGGGGTGGTACAACGAACCTCCATGTTGACGAGCACCAAATCAAGAATGTTTGAGCCCCTTGTAAGGGTGTCAACCAGCTGGTCCAGGGCATTGTTGTTAACAAAGTCCAGGATCCTTTGGGTGAGAGTGTTAGTACACGTATAATTGATGGGTAATTACAGTCACCCAAAACCAGGATGCTTGTTTTTTTCCTGATCTACTCAATGGATTATATGAAGAGAGACATGACTGAACTCTCAGAGCATGTGTTACAGGCAGGTATGACCCTATCTTTAAGCAGTATCCTACCTTCACCAAGAATGATACCACAATATCAACAAAAAATAATTGACTTCAGCAATTGGCTTAGTTTCTGGTGTCTTTCTGAGGGTATCCAGTATCTGTCTGCCCGGGATGAGATGGTTGACAGGCCTCGATGCTTTGCCAGAGATGGCCTTCATCTGTCACCACTGGGTTTCTGGATCCCGGCCAAGGCTCTCGCAGCCCCCATTGTGCCTTTTTAGGCAATGTCCCAAAGACAAACCTTCCAACATAAAAGATCTGTCAAAAAGCAAATTAAAGGTCATGCTGCTTAACATTAGGTGCTTAAACCTGAAAATGGACTCACTGGAAGCCCTCCTTTCACTGGAAGATGCTGATATCTGTGCAATCACAGAAACTTGGTTCAGGGCTGTGGAGAGCACCCCTGCCTTACCAGGCTATACTTCATTCCACACATACCGAGTTCCAAAATGAGGTTGGGAAGACTAAGGGTATTGGAGTCTCTATCTTCATCAAGTACAGGCACACCTCCAGATTGGTTTGCCAGCACGATGCACTGGAACTATTTCCACCTCTCAGTGCTCAGGACTCAGTTATGCAGGTTCACCCATACTACTAGTAACAACTCAACTAGCCACAACATCTCAGTTATTACATTGCCTTACCCCTCCTACCTACTAACATCCTCCTAGATAATAACCCCAGCTATATGAGTGTAGCATAAGATAGTTCCAATTTATAATGTCATGATGAGTGATGACTCTTGTATATGTGATTATATAGTTGTCTCATTGACATTAATGTAAGAATGTGTATTATGTTTACTATATACTATACAAAACTATAATCCAAAGTTTCTCATCTTATTGCTATGTATAAATTTCACATTTACTATCTTATAACTTGATTACCATAGGCTATGTGTTTGTATACCTCAAATGTTTGTTTATGTATTGTGTGGAGCTTTTCACTCCGGGCCTCCACTGAAAATGGACCTGTGAACAGTCGAACTTTCCCGGTAAACAAATGTAAAATAAATAATAAATAAATAAACTACTCCAGGTACAACTGACAGTTGACAAGACACCCATCCAAGGTATAGCTAGCTATAGACCATGCATCCATGACTCAGGGCACCCACTCCTCTTACCTGGATCTACTAGACTCTATCAAGGTACCCCATAACACCCTGATCCTTGGTGACTTCAACCACCCTGCCATAGACTGGGTCAACTATTCTTGCACTAATGCACTGTCTCAATGATTCCTCAACTTCATCATTTCTAATGCACTAGATCTGCTCGTCTCATCCCCCGCAAGGGGAGATAACATTCTGGACTTAGTTCTCACCAACATGGGTGACCGCTGCACCACTCCCATAGTATGTCCTTCCCTGGTTAGATCAGATCATCGGACTGTCTCATTCTAAGTTTCTATTTTGCCCCCCCCCCAGCCAAAATCAAGCTAAAATACTTCTCAAAAGCTGACTACAACCTCCTAAGGGAGGGTATCTGTAGATTCATACCACTGCCCCCCCCCCAGAAGATGCAGACAACTATGCTGAACAGTATGCCAATGCAGTTTACAAGCACCTATACAACTGTAGGAGCCAGTCATACCCAATAGATATAAAACCTGCTCCTCAAGGAAACACAAACCTGTTTGGTGGACATCATTTATCAACAGGCTTTACAACAAAAGGAAGAAACTGTTGTCCAAGGGTAAAAGTGAACAAATTCCAAATTGGCAAAACTCCCTCCTTAACCTCAACAAGCAAATCAGATCACTAATGAAAACCTCCAAGATCAATTATGAATCGAAACTAGCATCCATAACAATGGGAAACCATAAAGTCTTGTTTAGTTACGTCAGGAACCTCAGTGGTAAAGCATAGGTTTGTTCCAAATTAGCAC
This sequence comes from Protopterus annectens, assembly GCF_019279795.1. Classification (NCBI taxonomy): domain Eukaryota; kingdom Metazoa; phylum Chordata; order Ceratodontiformes; family Protopteridae; genus Protopterus; species Protopterus annectens. Next base: position 1,354,438,816 of record NC_056733.1, on the reverse strand, counting down.
TTAACAGTATCATATACACTGATCCTGTTAACTTAGCCAACCTGTTTGCAGATAGGTTCAGTGCAAACTTCACCCCCTGTTCTCCCCAAAGGCCCTTTTCGACATCCTAAATACTTGTCCTGCACCTCACATCTCCGTAGATCAAGTGTTACAGACCCTATCCAAGGCAAAAAAAACAGCTTCCAAAGGACCCGATAGTATCCCAGGATGTATTCTGCACCATCTCCAGCAAGAAATGGCTTAAACACTGAGCACCTATTCAACCACAGCCTAAGTACTGGCTTCATTACAGCAGAGTGGAGAACCACCATTGTCATCCCCTTGCATAAAGGTGGTGCCACTACTGACCCTGGAATCTATCACCCCATTAGCTTGACAAGTCTGATCTGTAAAGCCATGGAGCGTATTATTATAGATCTCATAAACAAGGACATAGGCAATCTCCAAGCACTTGACCGCACCCAGTTCGGATTCGTCAAGAGCAGATCTTGCTTGTTGAACCTAGTCGACTTCTTTGAGACTGTCACCAATACCCTGGATGAGGGAAAGTCAGTGCATACAGCTTACCTTGACTTGGCCAAGGTCTTTGACACATTTCCCCCACTCAGGTATCATCAAAAAGATAACACAATTTGACATAAATCCCTATCTCATCAGGTGGGTGGCCAACTGGCTCACAGACAGGACCCTCAAAGTCAAAATAGGCACCTCCACCTCGAATAGCAGACCTGTCACTAGTGGAGTTTCCCAGGGATATGTTGTGGGACCCCTACTGTTTGGCATCTATTTCTCGGAGGTACAGGCAAAGATAAAAGGCCTGTGGTTGACCAAGTTTGCTGACGACTGTAAGTTGGGTGCTGTTATTGACTCCCCAAATGATGTTAACATACTGCAAGAGGGTCTCACAACAACTTATGACTGGTGCCAAAGTCATGGCATCAAGCTAAATTCAAAAAAATGTATCATCATACCATTCATCAAAAACATGACCCCTACTGATTACCACATCAACGGCAACCCCCTATGCATACAACCTGTGGTGAGAGACCTGGGCACTCAGGTTGAAAACAACCTCACATTTGACCATCATGTAGCGGCAGTGGTTAGAAAAGCCTTTTACTTGGTTCATCTCATAAGTAAAGGGGTTGTATCAAGAAAAAAGGAGGTCATTACCTCTCTATACTCTTCCCTCATTAGTCTGATAATTGAGTATAATACCCCATTTGGGGTGTACCTCTCCAAACATCTTCACCAACTGGAAAGCCACTGAAATACCTCATAAACAGAATCCATGGCCTCCAACACCTGTCCTGTGCAGACAGGCTTAAATCACTGTCACTCTACTTGGTATCATACAGATTGCTCAGGGGTGATCTGTGTCTCATATACAAGGCAATCTTGGACCCTGTGCTACTAGAGATGCTACTTATCTGTAAGTCTAACTCCTCACACACTACCCACTCAAATGGCCTGAATGTAATATGTGACATCAACAAAACCTGCTGGAAAGACAGGTTTGTCTCTCAGAGGCTTCCCAATAGACCTCCCATATACGTCAAACAGAGCACCTTGCTGACTCTCTTCAAGTGCAACCTTGATGAGTGGGTGGGAAACCACAAATTTGTCCCAGGGGCTCCACCTGTGTCCCATATTGACAGGGGCAACAGGTGCTGACTGGGGTTTCTTTTGGGGAATAAACTCTTGGCTATGCTTCTAAGGACCCCAGGGCCATTAGCCTAGCAACCTCCTATGATCCTATGATCCTATGATTTGAAGAGGGGTCTTACCAACAGTAAGTTACACCTGGAGTAATTCATGGGAGTCACTTTGTTTAACTAGTCTTTAGGTGTATTTGTGTTCTATGAATATTGATAAACCACCCCCCTTAATTCTCACACCTTCAGTTTGAGGTCTGAACATGTGGAAGGAATTGTAACCTGGTAAGGCTGGGGAGCTTTCTGCAGCCTTAAACAAGGTCTCTGCGACTGCACAAATGTCAGCATCATCCAGAGTAAGGACTGCTTCCAGTGAGTGCAGTTTAAGATTTAGACTTCTAGCACTGAGCAGCATAACCTTGAGCATGTTTTTAGATGGTCTTATTATGTTGGGAGTTTAGTCCTTGTGACTCACCTAAAAAAGACATAATGGGGGTGGCAAGAGCCTTAGCCAGTAACCAAAATCTCAGAGGTGGCAGATGAAGGCCATCTCTGGCAAAGCATCAAGGTCTGTTGATAATGTCATTCCAGGCTGACAGGTATTGGATCCCCTTAGAATGAGATCAGAAACCAAGCCAGTTACTGAAGTTAACTATGTTTTGTTTGTAATGAGGCATCATTCTAGGTGAAGATGAAATGCTGCTTAAGTCTAGGGACATACCTGCCAGAGACACATAATCAGAGACCTCAATCATGTCTCTTTTCATATAGTCCAGAGTGGTATGTCTCAAGTCATTCACACCAACAATGGACTATGACTGAGTTGTAACAGTACCTGCTGTTGGGAAACCTGAGTATTTGTGAGATGTAGTGGATCCTGGAACTTGGCAGACAGCTGGCTGTGATCTTTTCCTTATCCAACCTGGTGAGTAGGGCATCTGTGTATCTCACAATGGAGTCAACTATGGCTAAGATGTTTGGTTTTGTGTTTTGCCTTAGGGGCTTGTCTAATGAGACACTGTTGCATGTGGTATTACATGTCCTGTGTTTCGCAACGTGCTTGTGTTTGGGAAGTCTCTGATGTTTAGATAGGTTTCTGATGAGGGCCTCTGCAAATGTAGGTATGCTTGTTGTTGGTTTGGATGGTGCAAAAGGAGAGCTGTGCATGCTGACAACCTGCTCAGTGTCAGATGTACTGACTGGTGTATGAGAAAGCATGGATTCTAGGTTCTTAATATAGGTGCATCTCTCTCATATTTGTGTGAATTAGAATAAGAGGGTTGCCATTGTACATAAGGCAATTGCTACATTGCCTCAGGATGCCCATGTTGACCAAGCTTGCTGAAGAAACTGTGGGAAATTGTCCATAGTGCAAGAAAAATCAATGGGGTCAGAACAGGAAGAGAACAGGAAGGACCAGGTAAGGTAGATGGACATGAGTAGAAGTCTAAATAAGGAGCGGTTAGTGGGTGGGACTTGTGATGGTACCTCAGAGGCTGTGTCTAGTGTTCCACCTGACAGTGCAGCAGGACCACGAGAAACCTCTGAAGAATCACATAAAAATAAATGCTTCCTACCTCTCACCCTCCATTGACAATGATGTCTTCTAATTATTTCACTGTAATGCTCTACAGTACTAATAATTAAGCTATCGCTAGTCAGTAGCTCATCAACCATGATCACTGCTGACATATATTCTGCGTGTATTCATATTTCTAGCCTGAAAATTCCTATGTGCAAATATCTATTATGTCTTGTCTGTCTATAAATTCCCACATGTAAAGATCTGGTGTTCTTCACTGCTAGCCTCTTCTTATAATTCTGTTTAAAACATATATTATTGTTATAATTGTGGAGCTTTTCTCCCCGGGCCTCCGCTGTAAATGGTCCTAGTCCAGTCGGACTTGCCCGGAAAACAAATGTAAAATAAATAAAAATAAAGATAAATAAACATTGAACTAAGGAAAATTTAACAGGCCGTCTTCAAAGAAAAAAATACAGCAGTGCCTACTATGACCCTATGCAGAACTTACACTCAGGTTGTGACCACACACACAGTAAAGATGCACCGCTGCCATCAGGCTGCAAGCACTAGATATCAGGCTGGTGTCTCCTTGTAATTCTGATCCACATTATACACTCACAGACACACACAATAATGTATCACCCAAGAATGAGCCAGCATGCTCCTCTTTACTACCACAATTGCAATTCCCATACATCAAACCATGCATCAACCAGTCAGGCCAAAAGTGTTTCAGTGCAGCAGTTACTACTCAAATTAACAACATCAAATGCATTATAGTGACAGCATCCACACACTTACAAGACATACACACAACACACAACACACAATTAGACCTTTGGTACTATAAGGGAACGATTTATACAGTTCTAACATACACACCCACACCTACGCTGTGTGTAACTTTGACGTATCATAATCATGAGCACACATACAATACACATTCTGCACCATAAAATGCATTTCCACACCCCATCTCATATACCCCAGCACAATAATATTTCATAGACAGTGACAAGAATGCCATCCTGTGATCAAAATACTATTTATGTAATGTATCCATCTGAAAGCATGATAGCATAACACTATATACGTATATAAGTTAACCAAAGAAATTAGTTAACAAAAAAAAATTAAAACATTTCTTCATTATATATATTATGTATGAAATACACATACCAATAGACATAAACACATTCTGTGCCTAGTAACGATGGCCTTTACCCGCATTTCACAAAATGTATGCTCCAAAAGCAAAGTCAGATCGCAGCTGTTACTCCAAGCATAGTGCACTCACATCTAACGTTCCACCACCATGGCAGTTATCAAACTGTGTCTTCTATATCAGTATCTATTACATCATCCAAACTAAATAGATACACACACTCACATGTGAAAAAATTTGTACAGTCTACCAGTTAACCATAGGAATTTGCCTACCTCTTCATAAAACAGTGACGTTCATAGGTTCATAGGTGTTTACTTGGTTAATGGCCACAAGGGCCTTTTTAAGCCTAGCCATGCATCCCAAATTTCTGACAAGTTCTGATACCCTTGATAAGTGTAAGCAGGGGCTTTGAAGATGAAACATTTACAAGCTACGGCCTGGGAGATTAACCATTTTCAGATTGCCTGTGTCCATTAGAGACATAGGTGGCAAACCAGGGATGAATTTTTGTTCCTCATCCAATTGTCTAGGTTGCACTTGAATTGGGTTAGGGAGGAACTCTGCTTCACATGGATGGGGAATCTGTTCCAGAAATGGGGTAATTTCTGGGATACAAACCTGTCTCTCCAGCAGGTCCTATTTATATCATATGCAAGGTTTAAGTCTTTAGAATGGGCAATTCTGGTGCTGTTTGTTTTGCAGATATGCAGGTCTATCAGAGTTGGGCCTGACAATGCCATGAATGTTTTAGTGAGAAACCTCTGTGGATGTTCCAGTTGTTGAATATGCCTGGTTAGGTACAAACCAAAGGAGGCATTGTACTCACTGACAGGTCTGATGAATGCTGAATACAGTGGAACAATGGCTTCCTTGGACTTAGATGCCATACCTTTGTTTATAAGTTGGCAGCATAGAATGATGCAGAGAAGTAAATGCCAAAAAGGAGCAGTCCAAGGACTTATCCCTAAGGGACTCCATTTGTGACTGGCCTCTTTGTACAGATGGACTCCCCAGTATTAAATTCCTGGGTCCTGTCTGTGAGCCAGTTGGCTATCCATCCAGTGATATACGAGTTTGTACCTAACCTCTTCAGTTTGTCAACAATGCCCAACTTGGCTATTGTGTCAAATGCCTTGGCCAGGTCAAGGTAGGCAGTGTGAACCATTTTGGCCTCATCCATTGCTTTGGTAACATTCTCAAAGAAGTACACCAGGCTGAGTAGGCATGATCTACCCTTAATGAAACCAAACTGGGTTGGGTCCATTGTCCCGATGCTTACTATATCACTATTGATCATTTCGATGATAATTCTTTCCATGGCTTTACATATAAGACTAGTGAGACTTATGGGTCTGTAGTTTCCAGAGTCTGTAGATGGCCCACCTTTGTGCACAGGGATGACTGTTGCTGTTCTCCATTCATGTGGCATGAAGCCTGTTAGGAGGCTATAGTTAAATAGCAATTCCAGAGGCCCTGATAGGTCACATTTCTTGATATTTAGAGGGCATCCTGGGATATTGTATGGGCCCGTTGATGCAGTGTTCTTGGCCTTAGAGAGAGCACTAAGGACTTGTTCCCTAGAGATAGCAGGGGAGTTATATTTGATGGTATTTCCTGAGGGAAGATAGAGGGGGAGAGAGGGCTAAAGTTGGAGCTGAATTTACCCCTCACTAAATACACGCACACAAACACACACACACACACACACACACACACACACACACACACACACACACACACACACTTGCGCACATACACGCATGCGCACACACACACACACACACACACACACACACACACATACACACACATGTACAATGTACCACTAAACCATGGGGACTTGCACACTGCTTCCTAAAAGAGTGGTTCAGTAGCTATGATAAACTATTCATTGCTCCTAAGCATCTCAATCCAGACATACCTCTCAAGTGTACCCCATTACGAGGAACGTACCTCATTTTGGGTCTTAAAAAGTTCATGTTCCTCAAAGTTCCTCAATGTTCCACATTGAAAGACTCTGTCACACATTCAGTGTTAGGAATTTTTTTTTAAGTGAAATCCATGGTAAATAGAAATGAATCATATGAATTCATTAAAAGATCTTCTTTATAAGTAAAACCAGCATATTTTAGCCATCCTATGGCCTTCCTAGTTGAAGGTGTTCATAAGCCATTAGTATGTGTTCCACATTTTGCCCATTTGTTCCACATTAGGAGGGCTAGTGTTCCTCATTTTGGAAATGGAAGGTTGAGAGCTATGAATCCAGTGCAACCAATAGCTGCTGAAGCAAGTCCACTGCACTAACTACAGGCATTCCACTAACCATGTTTGTGTCAGCCCAGCTAGGTCCCATCATTCTCTGTTACACTACCCATGACACACTGTACTGGTGAACCATGGTGCTTTGCCCACCTCTGCACAAAAAATGATGCAAAATTTGTGGAGGATCCAGCTGCTAGTAATGTCGGCCCAAGCCACCTAACAGTTGTTGCTGCAAGCCCACTGGACTGACACCAGATGGTCCCCCAATAGGTGCCAATCCAGCTCAGCAACATTGTTCACCATCACACCATCTACTACACACACACACACACACACACACACACACACACACACACACACACACACACACACACACACACACACACACACACACATACTTGAATTTATCAGTAAACCATGCTGCTTTGTCCACTTCTCCACAAAACAATAATGCAACAGCTACAGTTGCTGATGATATCAGCTCTGGACAGCAAACGTTTGTTGTAGCAAGTCTACTCTACTAACACCAGATTCTCTCCCAACAAGTTAGGTGTCAAGTCTTGCTCAGATCCATTATTCTCTATTACATCATATATATGAAACCGACATACATTCACATGTACACACACACACACACACACACACACACACACACACACACACACACACACACACAAACACACACACGAGCCATTGTTATACATCTCAGCCTCAAAAGTCAGGGTAATTATGCTCTTATAAACCTTTGAAAATTGAAGGAATCATTAATTTTGCATTAACCTTAGCTGTCTGAAGGAAATGAAGTCTGACAGATATCACTATTATTATTAAATGACTTCATTCATCACTGGAGTCATAAAATCTGAACTTTCAGCAAAATTATGAACACTTGACAAGTATGAACATACTGCTTTTCCCACTTACTCACAAAGCAGTGCTGCAATTACTTAAGGCTAATACATCTCTTGTTCTTTTCTCGGAAAAGACCACTCATACTTCAAAAGGCAACCTGCACTCACACCACAATCTCCACCATCACAGCATGAAGCAGGTGTATGTCCAGCTTTGGACCACAGTTACTCAGTATACATATCAATAAAAACATGCTCACCCAACCTGTGATTTTCATCCAACCTATTTATTTAACATTTGTCTACCAGGAAAGTCTGACTGGGAGAGATCCCATTTTCAGCAGAGGCCCAGGGAGAAACACTTCAGACATGTCTTTGGAAGGTGGGAGGAAACCCATGCAAACACAGGGAGGACATGCAGACTCCACCCCAGCCAAGAATCAAACCAGAGAACCACTTGCTGTGAAGCGACAATGCTAACTGCTTCACCACTGCATTGCCCACATGATAAGGCATATATATGGACAGGACCTCTCCTCATAATACTCTGATAGCTATGGGGAACCCAGCTGTTGATGACCTCATTTCAAGATTCCCAGCTTTTGTTGTAGTGATCCCACTGGATGTGAACCATACACTCACTCACCATGCAGTTGTCAGTTCAGCTTTACATCACCGTTCACTGATACACCTTCCAAAAGAAATGCACACACACACACACACACACACACACACACACACACACACACACACACACACACACGCACACACACACACAAATTTGTGTAAACCTAACCTTGTCATTGAATCACTGTGTTCCTTATTAATTTTCTACTTAAGATCCTAAGTACCAGCTTCACCAGTTTACTGAAGCTGGATTACCTTAAGCAGCAATGATATACAGGTATCAATTCATCTATCTTGTCATGTTCTCTACTACAACATCCACTATCATATATTGAAATCAGATATAGCTGCATGCATATTGGCAACATACAGATTCACTTTCTTCATTGGCCACACACATGTTCATCACCAGTCTCTCATACACAGTTATTGAGTCACCATATTACACTCACATTAATAATGACTGTAAAAACAAACATAGCAAGGATAGCTATGTTTTCCATAATCAAATGTTAATGTAAATTATTATCACTACAGTTAGAAGTTAGTGCAATAATCAGAAGCATATCAGGTTGCAATTATGTTGAACTATAAGAATGGTGGATTTACAACTGTCCATATTAATGCCTTATCACATGTGCTTGTCTCATACTGCATTTTCTCATGAATGACTTGTAATCAGTTTAGCAACTCTCATAATATTACCCTTATTTTTGCTAGAGTGTAATACATCACCCACCTCTGTGCTGCCTTTAATCTACACTAATATAAAGGTTATACTACTTTTTAAACAGATAAACATGATAAGACAGCAAATAATGAATTTATTGCACCATTTTTCTTCTTTTTCTTCTAAATTTCATTCTCTGTAGAACTGCATCTGTTGTCTTTCCATGAACACTGTGAGTCACTTCTCACCTCCTGAATGGAACAATAGGTAGCAAACCCAAGGCTGATATAGAAGGCTGTGGGTTCTATTTTCACACTAAGAAGATGGATTGTTGACAATGCAGTACATCAGAAGGGGGGTGCTTCATTCTGGAGTGAGTTGTCCTTTAGATGAGACATTAAACTGAAGTTCCATCTGCTTGAGTTGGTGGTAGCACAGGTGGATGTAAAATATCTATCAAAAAGGGAAGGGGAAATTCCCTGATGCCTGGGCCTAATTTCATAAAATAGTATAATATCACCTTGGGACTACCCCTAAAATAGGCCTCTAGCCTAGTGTGACTGTTACAGTCAAAGGATAAATAAAATAAATTCCAATCCTCATGTTGTCAGAGAGATCACTGAATATTCTCATTTCAGCATTATACTCATGACCACAATCCCTACCCATTTTCCCCAAGCCTTAATTGGCACTCATAACAAGGCTGTTATGTCAGACAATATGTGATATTGTGGCCCTCTGGAGTTTTGTCAGCATGGATGGCATCACCACATCCTGCAGTATCTTCAAACAAATGTCACATGCAGCATAATATCTGTAGCATGTTATCTTCTATCTGTCTTAATGTGCAGTATAACAGGTGACTGTTTTGTGTGTCACAGTACCAGAGTCTAAATATAAAAAGAGATCCAATGTACCTTTACATTTTCTTCAACACTTCAACATCACACCTACCCAAAAAACACTTGCCACACAAGTCATCCGTGCACTGCCATTAGTACAATATCAGTTAGCAATCTGGAACTATCTATATTAACATAAGCCTTCCTCATATCCTTCAAAATAACCTCAGTCCCATATGGAGTCATCCTACTGTAATCTTGTAAGAGCATACCTGTCCTGAGCCACCTTGAGCCACTGCATCTCTGTAACAGTTAGAAAACATAGACCTCCACGTAGTAGCTCTCTGTAACATCACACAACTATCCCACAGATAGCATACATTCACTATCACTGCATCATCATTACAGTTAAATTCTGATTTATTTCTTCCTGTTAACTTTTCAATCAAATCAAAATTTCAAAAAAATAAAACAATAAAAAAACCCCAAAGAGTTTAATCAAAACTCTTTCACTATGCATCACTTAACAAATCTCAATTTCAGCTGACAATGCACTTCTTGATCATACCACATTATCTTTAGGTAAAAGTGCATCATCATAATTTTGACTTTTTAGAAACAACTGTTAAGCCACAAACATCATAAGGCAATGTCAGCTATCTCTTTGTCTGATAGACACTGTTCCACCACATCAATATGAGCTTTAGTCTCCTTGCTTGCTGCTATCAAGATTATTCTCAATTGTCTTGTGAAATAATGATTCTCAAGTTCTGTGAGTGGCAATGCTTCTGCATCGCAATGCCCACTACATCTTAACAGTGTCAGGAGAGTGATACTGCTATTATCGTATATTTCACAGCTGAGCATTCTTCAAGTGGACACATGTCATCATTACATCTCTACATTACTACCCATGTGCCATGGTACATATTTCAATACATAAATTGCATTACACCCCTATACAAGGCAGAGCTATGGATCAGCTCTAAGCTCTTTCTTATTTGCAATGGTGATGGACAGGTTGACAGACAAGATCAGACAGGAGGCCCCATGGACTATGATGTTTGCAGATGACATTGTGATCTGTAGTGAGAGTAGAGACCAGGTTGAGGAGATCCTGGAGAGGTGGAGATATGCTCTAGAAAGGAAAGGAATGAAGGTCAGCAGGGCAGTGTGAATGAGAGGGAGGATAGAGGAATGGTGAGGATACAGAGAGTAGAGTTGGTGAAGGTGGATGAGTTTAAGTACTTGGGATCAACAGTTCAGAGGAATGGTGAGTGTGAAAGAGAGGGTAAGAAGAGAGTACAGGCAGAGTGGAATGGGTGGAGAAGAGTGTCAGGAGTGATATGTAACCAGTAAGAATTAAAGGGAAGATCTACAAGAGGGTAATGAGACCAGCTATGTTGTATGGGTTGGAGATGGTAACATTGACAAAAAGGCAGGAGTCAGAGCTGGATGTGGCAGAGTTAAAGATGTTAAGATTTGCACTGGGTGTGACAAGGATGGACAGGATTAGGAATCAGTATATTAGAGGGTCAGCTCAGGTTGGACGGTTTGGAGACAAAGTCAGAGAGGCGAGATTGCATTGGTTTGGACATGTGCTGAGGAGGGATAGTGGGTATATTGGGAAAAGGATGCTAAGGATGGAGCTACCAGGTAAGAGGAAAAGAGGAAGGCCCAAGATAAGGTTTATGGATGTGGTGAGAGAGGACATGCAGGTGGTTGGTGTGACAGAGCAAGATGCAAAGGACAGGAAGTAATGGAAACAGATGATCTGCTGTGACAACCCCTAACAGGAACAATCAAAAGAGAAGAAGACTAGGCAGAGCTATGGCTGTCCAACAGAATGTCTGGAACATCAACAAGATGTTAATGCAACCAAAGTAGTCCATGTTCCATGCAGAGGTTTACTTCTGGATGCCTTTCAACAGACAATTCATTCATCATCTGCTTGCAAGTACTGAATAGAGGTTTACCTCTGGAAGCCTTTCAACAGACAATTCATTCATCACCTGCTTGCAAGTATTGAAATCACCTACCACCATCTGCATTTCTTCTTTTGTTCCCCACAATACCAAATTCTCAGTAATACTCACTCATACTCTGAATCTCAACATAGGTACTTCACTGTTATCTTCTACACTTATTCTTATTGCTTGTACTTCCAAAGTATATCATACTACTAGCATATCCTTTCATAATGGGGTTGGGAGGTTGGCCTAATGGTTAAGGTGTTTGTCTTACAAACACAAGGTGCAGGGCTTGAGTCTCCCAAGGGATAACTGGCTAGGCTTAAAATGGCTCGCAAGGGCAGTTAGCATAGTACTAACCTATGAACTTATAATCAGCTGTATTCTGCCAAACTTCATCAGCCCATATTCAAATCTGGCTAACACTTGCCAATTAACAAATCATTTAAGCCTTGAGTACTTAACAGCTACTCCAAGCATAGTCTTTGCAGCAGTGTCCAATGCAATAAAACATTATTTAGTCAGAGCTTAACCACACTACTATTAGCTCTCTGACTGTTGGAGTACAAACAAAATCTGTCTGAAAAGGATCTCAGTCACTCTGGCTGTAACTTACCAAACCATGATACATGCTTTAAGATAACTTCTTGTTTATCTGGTCTGTCACATTTGACAATGTTTCTTGGAATGCATGCTATGTCCAGATTTGGCACACGAAGAGTTCCCCTTTTTATCTGAATCACATCTATGATCAAGTTAAATACAAAATCATATTTTTGATCTTCAGAGATTGACTTGGCCATCCACTCTTGCATTGCCTTAAGGTATACAATGTGGTAATGCATATCAACCTTGGCAGCAGAGTTACTGCTTGCTAACCATTCATATTTGCATTATGATCCAAAATGGAAAGCATAGTCCCTATTTTCATCCCATTGTATAAAAATAATCAAACTTGAGACAATACTTTGAAAGCAGTGCATGAAAGACTTCTAAACTCTCAGTGTGGTAGAAATGAGTTAGGTGTTAAAGATCCTTCTCCAGAGTTTCATTCATGAAAATTTTTGCCAGTGCCATATGTGCTACATTACCTTCTTGCAAGCATTTTAATGCTCTCTGTCTTCTCTCGGGATGTCATGTTCATAGACATGGAAGTGCATGCCCAGTCCCACTGGTGCATATCAGTAATGTGATATAATAGGGACTTTCATTTCTCATAAAGCAGCTCTGCATCTCCATCAGATGTTTCTGAACACCACCACATGTCGTTTGAAATACTATGACATCATGGCATGAGCTGTTCCATGTCTTTTTTGTTTTTTTGGCCACCTCAATGATCTTTTTAGTAATATGTTTAGACACATGCTGCAGATCAAACTGATGTTCAATTTCTGGCAATTCAGTTCACATAGCATTAACAATACCATAATGCTGGTCTGTGACTACAACACTTATGTTGACATGCATTTCCCTCAAATTCTGCATGCAGTTCAAGAATGCTTTCTTCTCCAAAGCTATACAATCACCAATCTGCTCCAATGAAAAATCCAAAAGATACTCTCCGTCCATGTCCATCATACTATAGCAGCAGTGTTTAGCAGAATACCCTGGCTGTCACAGTGATCATCACCAACCATTCTAATGGCTTTTCTGTGAACATCCTGTAGATGATCTTGTTGATGCTGCTTCCAAGTATTCTGCACGACTGGAAAGAGGTAGTCATGCTGTATTTCGTAGAAAGCAGTCTGCCCAATGAATTTCAGACCCACATAACTGAAGAACCTTGCTTAAAAAAATTACACTTTATTCAGCTGCTTTTACTGTAATTGCGTTCTTCCTACTTTATAGGATCATAGGATCATAGGAGGTTACTAGGTTATTGGCCCTGAGTCCCTTATTAGCCTAGCTAAGAGTTTAGCCCATGTTTAGATAAGTCAGCACCCAATGCCCCTGTCCAGCAGGGACACAGGTAGAATTCAAGGGGTATATTTTCTGTTTCCCATTTAGTTATCCAGGTTGCGCTTAAAAAGGAGTAAAGAGGTACTCTGCTTGACATATAGAGGGAGTCTATTCCATAGATGGGGGAGTCTCTGGGACACAAATCTGTCCCACCAATAAGTCCTGTTGAAGACCAGGTTGAGGCTGTGCATGCAAGTTACTCGAGTGGAGCTTGACTTGCAGATATGCAGCAGTCCCATCAAGGTGGGATCTATGATTGCCTTGTATTCCAGACAGAGGTCACATCTGAGGAGTCTGTATGAAACTCAGTAAAGGGATAGGGCTTTTAGCCTATCTGTGTATGGTAGATGTTTGAGGCCCTGGATTCTCCTGCTGAGGAACCTCTGTGGTCTCTTCAGCTGCTGCATGTGCTTTGCGAGGCACATGCCGAAAGGGGCATTGTACTCAATAATGGGCCTTATAAGGGAAGAATAGAGGGATGTTATGACCTCCTTGTCCCTGGATGAGATACCCTTAATTATGAGGTGGGGCATGTAGAAGGCGTTCCGTACAATGGAAGCAATATGGTGGCCAAAAGTCAGGTTGCTATTAACCTAGATGCCCAAATCTCTCATGACTGATTGCATGCTTATGACATTATTATTAATGTGAACATTTGTGGGGACATCACTCTCCCCAAAGGGAATGTTGATGCATTTTTTGATATTCAGCTTGAGGCTATGTTTCTGGCACCAGTCATTTGTCTGAGTAAGACCCTCTTAGAGGATGTCCACATCACTAAGGGAATTGATGACAGCACCCAGCTTGCAGTCATCTGCACACTCAGTCAGCCATAGCCCACTGGTTTTGGCCTGCACTTCTGAAAAGTATATTCCAAATAACAGAGGCCCCAAGACTGAACCCTGGGGTATGCTGCTTGTTATGGGTCTACTGCCTGAGGTGGCTTCCCCTATTTTGACTATGTGGGTTCTATCAGTGAGCCAGTTTGCTACCCATCAGGTAACATATGGACTGATGCCTAGTTGAGAGAGTTTATCTATTACACCCGACTGGGGAATAGTGTCAAAGGCTTTGGCCAAGTCAAGGTGAGCTAGGTGTGCACCATCTTCTCCTTGTCCATGGCTTTGGTGACTGTCTCAAAGAAGTAAACCAAATTTAGCAGACATGACCTCTCCTTGACAAAGTCAAACTGTGTGAGTTTGAGTGTTTGGAGGTTGCCAATGTTCTTTTTAACGAGGTCTATGATAATCCGTTCCATGGCCTTGCAGATCAGGCTAGTTAGGCTGACGGGTCTATAATTTCCCGGATCAGTGGATGCTCCACCTTTGTGCAAAGGGATGACAGTGGCTGTCCTACACTCAGCTAGGACAAAACCAGTACATGGGCTTTGGTTGAATAGGGTGCCTAATGGTACTGCAAGTTCCTGCCTGAGTTCACATAGGATGCCACCTGGGATGTTATTGGGTCCCATGGAGGGTGTATTTTTTGCCTTTGAGAGAGCAGTGATTTCCCTAGATATAAGACGAAGGGGGTAGGTACTGGGAATGTCCTGATTTATTGATGGAGGGTGGCACAGAGGGGTGAAGTTTTCACTGAATCTGTCAGCCAGCAAGTTTGTTATATCTACAACATATGGTGTCCTTGATCACCTGTTCAGAACAGATCTGAGTACTTCCTTTAAGGTTGCGGACATATGTATAGAAGGCCTTGTGATTGTCTCTAGTAGATGTGGCCAATTTGAACTCAAAGTTTGCTTTGGAGGATTTCACTAGTGCTCTTATTTGCTTGTTCAGGCTAATGAGACATTCCTTCCAATCGGGCACCTGCTCCTTCCTGGTCTTATTTAGCAATTGTTTTCCTTTTGTTATAGAGTTTATTTATTGCAGGTGTCGACCAGACAGGTTTACTCTTCCTTCCAGAGGATGATTTAGTCCTGTCGGGTATTCCTGATTCCATGCATCTATATAAAAGCTGTTATAGTGCTTTGGTGTAGTTTTGGATATTGGTGCCAGTTCCTACTGAGGGGGAGGGGGCTGTGAGGTTGTTTATACCATCCCTCAAGAGGCTGTAATCAGCTTTGGAGAAGTTTTTACGTCTGATACTAGCTAGAGGGGGGTTGGGGGCAATGGTAAAGTCTAAAGTGACAGCTTTATGGTCGGATCTTACCAGGGAGGATGATACAATAGGGATGCTGAAGTATTTACTCATGTTGGTTAATAATTATTAATAATGATTACCTTATGTTTGCTGTGTGCTCTTAAGTGTTCAAGTGCTTTTATTCTGCTGCATATATTACTGCTTGTTAATAGCCTGATTAAATGTATCTGTTATTCTAAGCATCTTAGCTTTGGTTTTAGCACATGTGCTTCAGGCCAGTTACTCTACATTTTAGAAGATTCTTGTGGTCTACACTCCTGTGAACAAACCCTTATCAAAACTATCTCTCCATAAGTCCACCCAAGCATTCAGAACACTATGTCTGGACATTTTCCATCAGTTTATCCTATCAGCCTGGTCGACATGGGCATACTGAGACAGTGTAGCAACTGCTTCATGTTTACTGACAGCCCTCTTTTCCTAGCAAATAATTCTTCTACCTGCAAGAAATGCATGTCCATCAGTAACCTGGAGTCCGTGCTCTCTTGCGCCACAGTCAGTACTCCTGACAAAGAAGAGATTTCAGCACAAACACCACACCACTCACATCACATAGCCAAGCACAATAAACACATACACACACACACACACACACACACACACACACACACACACACACACACACCTATGCAGAGGTCCTCAGTAAAAAATTACCTAAACAGTAGAGACCTCCAAAACACACTCACAAACATTCCACACAAAACACCAAACACATCACACACAGCAGACAACACACCAGTGTCTCACAAACAGAGCCCATAAGGCAAAACAATAAACCATTGCAGCCCACAAGACATAGAAATAAACTAAACATACTAGTCATTGGTGAAGCAGTTAGTGAGATATACCAATGTCCTCCTCACCAAGCTTGACAAGGAGAAGGTTACGGTCAGTTGTCTGTTTGGTGCCAAAATCCACCACATTACACATGCACTTGTCTCTCCACAACAAATACAAGTATGACTCTGTTATTGTCCTTGTTGGTGTGAATGACTTGAGATGTACCTCCCTGGACTATATGAAGAGAGACATGATTGAGATCTCACAGTATGTGTTCCAGGCATGTATGACTCTAGCCCTAAGCAGCATCCTACCTTCACCAAGAATTATACCACAATACTAACAAAAAATAATTGACTTCAACAATTGACTTAGTTTCTGGTGTCATTCCAAGGGGATCCAGTATCTGTCTGCCTGGGAAGACATGGTCGACAGGCCTCAATGCTTCGCCAGATATGGTCTCCACCTGTCACCACTAGGTTTCTGGATCCTGGCCAAAGCTTTCACCTCCCCCATTGTGCCTTTTTTAGGCAATGTCCCAAAGACAAACCTTCCAACATGAAAGATCTATCAAAAATCAAATTGAAGGTCATGCTAGGAGCCTTTACCTGAAATCCTTCTATGTGGCTCATCTCATCACAAAAGGATTCTCATCCAGAAAAAAAGAGGTCATTGTTCCCCTCTACTCATCACTCATTAGACCCATTATAGAGTACAAAGCCCCTTTTGGTATGTACCTCACAAGACATCTACAACAACTGGAAAGACCACAGAAATACCTCACAAAGAGGATTACTGGCCTCAAACAGATGCCTTACGCAGACCGTCTAAAAAAACTACAGCTTTACTTCATCACATATCGCCTACTCAGGGGCAATCTCTGCCTAACATACAAAGCTATGTCAAACCCAGAGCTGTTGGACATGCTCCACTTAAAGACATCCCAATCCCTCCGAGCTACACACTCTAGGTACCTAAACCTTGTCACCACAATAAACAGAACATGCTGGAGGGATAGATTCCTGTCCCAGAGACTTCCTATACTCTGGAACAGACTACCTATCTATGTCAAACAGAGCTCCTCATTAGCACTCTTCAAGAAAAATCTTGATGATTGGATGGGAAATGGGAAATTCACCCCAGGGATCACTTCTGTTGCTCTGCTCGACAGGGGCACAGGAACATAATTTTCTTGGGTGGCGAAAGCCAGGGTACATTTTTTGGCTAGGCTTATATAGGCGCTAGGGCCAATAGCCTAGTACCTACCTATGAATCTATGAATCTAAATGCACTCACTGGAGGATCTACTTGCACTGAAAGATGCCAATATCTGTGCGGTCATGGAAACTTGGTTAAGGGCTGCAGAGAGCACTGCTGCCTTACCAGGCTATATCTCATTCTAGACATTATGACCCCAAAATGAGGTAGGAAAGACTAAGGGTGGTGGAGTCTATATCTTCATTAAAGACAGGCACACCTCCAGACTGGTCTGCCAGCATGACTCAGTGAAACTAATCCAGGTGCAACTGACAGTTGGTAAGTCACCCATCCAAGTTATAACCAGCTATAGACCCCCCTCCATGATGCAGGATGCCCACTCCTCTTACCTGGATCTACTAGACTCCATCAAGGTACCCCCTAACAGCCTGATCCTTGGTGACTTCAACTACCCCACCATAGACTGGGTGAATGATTCCTTGGCTTCATCAATTCTAACACAATAAACCAGCTCATCTCATCCCCCACAAGGGGAGATAACATTCTGGACTTGGTTCTCACCAACATGGGTCACCGCTGCACCACTGCCATAGTAAGTTTTTTCCTGGTGAGATCAGATCATCAGACTGTCTCATTCAAAGTTTCTATCCCACCCAACCTCCCAGTTGTAATCAAGCTAAAAACACTTCTCAAAAGCTAACTACAACCTCCTAAGGGAGGGTATCTGTAGTTTCACACCACTGCCCCCCTCAGAGGATGCAGACAACTATGCTGAACATGACACCAGTGCAGTCTACAAACACTTGTACAACTGCATGGTCTCAGCCATACCCAACAGAACTAAAACCTGCTCCTCAAGGAAACACACACCTGTTTGGTGGACATCCTCTATCAACTGGCTTTACAGGATAAAAATAAACAAATTCCAAATTGGAAAAACACCCTCCTTAGCCTCAACAAGCAAATTAGATCACCAGTTAAAACCTCCAAAGCCAATTATGAATCAAAACTAGCCTCCAAAACAAAGGGAAACCATAAAGTCTTCTTCAGTTAAGTCAGTAACCTCCATGGTAAAGCCAAGTTTTGTTCAGAATTAGTTAGCAAACCTGCTAGCAGATAGGTTCAGCACAAACTTCAGTCCCCTGTCCCCCTCCAAAGGCCATTTTGACGCCCCCGATACTTGTCCCACACCTCACATCTCCATAGATCAAGTATTACAGGCCCTATCCAAGGCAAAGAACACAGCTTCCATGGGACCTGATAGTATCCCAGGATGTATTCTGCACTATCTCCAGCAAGAACTGGTTTCGCCATTAAGCACCCTATTCAACCACAGCCTAAATACAGGCTTCATTCCAGCAGAGTGGAAAACTGCCATTGTCATCCCGTGGCATAAAGGTGGTGCCACTACTGACTCTGGAAACTATTGCCCCATTAGTTTGACAAGTCTGACCTGTGAAGCCATGGTGTGTATTATTATGGATCTCATCAACAAGGACATAGGCAGTCTCCAAGCACTTAGCCAAACCCAGTTCAGATTTGACAAGGGCAGATATTGCCTGTTGAACCTGGTTGACTTCTTTGAGACTGTCACCAAGACACTGGATGAGGGAAAGTTAGTGCATACAGCTTACCTTGACTTGGCCAAGGCCTTTGACACAATCCTCCACTTTGGCATCATCAAAAAGCTAATACAACTCCCTTTCTTATCTAGTGGGTGGTCAACTGGCTCACAGGCAGGACCCTCAAAGTCAAAGTAAGCACCTTCACCTCTGGTAGCAGACCTGCCACTAGTGGAGCTCCCCAAGTTTCTATCCTAGGACCCCTACGGTTGGGCATCTACTTCTCAGAGGTCCAAGCAAAGACAAAAGACCTGTGGCTGACCATGTTTGCGGATAACTGTAAGTTGGGTGCTGTCATTGACTCCCCAAATGATGTTAACATACTGAAAGATGGCCTCACAGCAACTAATGACTGATGCCAAAGTTATGGCTTCAAGCTAAATGCAAAAAAATGTATTATCATACCATTCAGCAAAACACAACCCTTACTGATTACCACATCAATAGTAGCCCCCTAAATACACAATCTGACATGGGCACTCGGGTTGACAACTACCTTACATTTGGCCATCATGTAGCGGCAGTGGTCAGAAAAGCCTTTTACTTGGTTCATCTCATAACTAAAGGTTTTGCATCCAGAAAAAAAGGAGGTTATTACCTCTTTATACTTCTCCCTTATTAGACCAATAATTGAGTATAATACCCATTTGGGATGTACCTCTCCAAACATCTGCACCAATTGGACCAGCCACTGAAATACCTCACAAAGAGAATCCATGGCCTCCAACACCTGTCCTATGCAGACAGGCTGAAATCACTGTCAC
This sequence comes from Protopterus annectens, assembly GCF_019279795.1. Classification (NCBI taxonomy): domain Eukaryota; kingdom Metazoa; phylum Chordata; order Ceratodontiformes; family Protopteridae; genus Protopterus; species Protopterus annectens. Next base: position 1,354,418,746 of record NC_056733.1, on the reverse strand, counting down.
TCTACTTGGTATCATACAGATTGCTCAGGGGTGATCTGTGTCTTGCCTACAAGGCAGTCTTGGACCCTGGCCTACTAGAGATGCTACATATCTGTAAGTCTAACTCCTCATGCACTACCCACTGAAAAGGCCTGAATCTAATATGCGACATCAACAAAACCTGCTGGGGAGACAGGTTTGTCTCCCAGAGGTTGCCCAATAGACTTCCCATATACGTCAAACAGACCACCTTGTTGACCCTCTTCAAGTGCAGCCTTGATGAGTGGATGGGAAACCACAAATTTGTCCTAGGGGTTCCATCTGTGTCCGTCACTGACAGGGACGACAGGTGTTGACTGAGGTTTTTTTTTGGGGCTAAACTCTTGGCTAAGCTTGTAAGGGCCCCAGGGCCATTAGCCTAGTAACCTCCTAAGATCCTATGATCCTATGTTCCTATATGTAAATACGTACTTCTACTGAATAGTACAGCAGCTTAACTGAGTAGATTTCTTGCTGCCATTCATCCAAGCAGTGGTTGCCTTTGCTAATTTACAATTTCATGTCCATTCAAACAAAGTTCTCTGGTAGCAAACATAAATCCCACATAACTTTTATGATAATCTTCATACACTGGTACTTTGCATTATGGACATATCAATTTCAGCAGCACTTCATTCAGGCAGTCCTCAAAGACTATGAATTTATGTTGCAATACCATGTGCTGCTCAGTATTTTTGTGTTCCCAGGTCTCATGAAATTCTGATGTCGATATAGTGACAGATTGCTCACCCTATTCAGGGTCATCTTCCCTGCTTTCATTACTATCCTCTGACATTGTAACATCTTTAATTCTCACTCTGCTGTTGACTGTTATTGTTGACATACTACTCAATGACTCCATCCAGACAAGCCCATCAAAGGCAATTGCATTACTATTTCTAGACATTGAAAAGTCTCCATTCATCACGCAACTGTTGAATGAAACTAGATTGACTTAAACAGGAGTGCTACAAGCAACTATGGGTGAAGGTAGTCCCACTTCCACAAACTGTGTTGAGAAGTCCACCTAAATCACTTGGTCCTAGTTTGTGCTGGTATTGAGGTTTCCAGGGTCATCATCATGAATGGCCCAGTCCTTTTTGCATAAGTGTGGTCCCTAGCTATAATAAGGCTTTGGAGTTATTGCATCTTTCCATGCCAAAGCCACTGTCTCAGGATCATGCATGGTTACCCGCATGATGCAGGTCTGTGTTCCAGGAATATATAATGTATTTTAATTGTCTGACTCCCTCAACTCTGTGTTTTATTTTTGCTTGCTGTAACACTCTGTCGAACTTTTGATTTGTTGCTGGCAACAGATTCCATTTCCTTTCCTGTGGTAAGCATGGAACGTATGTTTACAGAACATAAACACCTTCCTTCACTATCTAGTGACATAGGCATCTGCTTTATTGCTTCATCAGCATATTCAGCGCCATTTTTGACAATATCCATCCTACCAATGATTGTCTCTTCAGCAACTGGTGGTGCTTCAGCATAAGGAAAAGAAAGAGAACATTTGTTATGTTACACAACTATGCCATTAATTTACCACTGTACTATTACGGTCGTAGACAATGTGTCCAGTTTCTTTCATTATTGCCGACGGTGACTTCTGACTCCATCATCAGCTCTGGTTCCTGGACCTGGCACAGCATCTCTTTCTACAATCAAGCATCACAGAAAAAAGTTTCAGTTTTATTAACAATAAAAGACAAGCATACAAACAAAAAAATAGAATGCCGTTTTTAATAAACCTTTGAGGCCAGACTAAAACATGACATTTTCCATCAACAGCTGATTTTTGCTGTGGCTATCTAATGATTATCATGCATATGACACTCATTTTATTTCAAAGCTATAACATGCTGCATGTAGTATCACAAGTTTCTGTAGACATTTTTATACCTCCAGATAAGCTGCATTAGCATGCTGATCCTGATCAGTACAACGGTCATGGCTAAGATGTACATGCTTCCTGTGAGAGTAGCCTTTCAAAAATCATTCTCTAATTTTTTTTAACAAACTGGTACATAACCACTAATGAATAATAAGACAATTAGAGAAAATAACTTACAATCTAAGTACCATGAGTCATATGGTCAACTTTCATATGACATAGCAAAATGTTTTCTGTGCAAAAAGATGCTTTAAACTAGCCATTCATCAGATACAGATACAAGCCACATTTTGGTAAGAATTTAGTGAGCATATGCATATAAGTACAGAGCATGTGCAAGCAAGAGTGCCATTTTGTAGTGAGCAGCCAAGGTGTAAGCATGCATGTGTGTAGTAGTCAGTTAGTTCATTTAGTTTAATGTTACCCTTCTCCATCCTGATGTTTGTGTGTAATAAACTACTTAAATGTACACCCAGCCTCATCGTCTTATTGAATATAAACAAGACGAGCGACATAGTGTCAGAATGGGATCCAAAGTAAAATTTCTTCTTCAAGACCACAAAGCAGGTAGCTACAGTTGGAAGAATATACATGGAGTGGATCATCCCTGCTCAAACGACTCACAAACAGGGCAGAAAGACAAATCTAGATACTATAACTTGTTTAAATGATTTTATTTACACAATGAGTATAAAATGAAGCGTTAAAACCATTCAAAATGACTTTCTAATTAAACAAAATATTTGAAACTTTGATATACCGATAAAAATACTCAAAAGGCTTACAACAGCCCTTGAAATCTATGAATCACATAAAATGTATAAAAAGGGAAAAACTACCATATTTTTTCACTATGTGCTTTTCTGTATTAACTAAAGCTATCAGAGATATCTGGTGTGCAAAGTGTTCGCATATTAGTGCATTATTACAATGCAGTTATTTCACAAAAATGGTCATTTCAAAGAGTTTATGGTACAGCTTATCTTTTTTCGTGTACCTGGTTTATATGTGTGCATGCATTTGAATATAATTACAAGGACAATGCATTGGCATGGCAGACAGATTTTGAAGACCTGCTCCACTTGTATTTAATAATAATGTTGCTGAAAACTGGAGAGTGTTTGAGCAAGAGTATGATATTGTCATACAGGCTGCTTTTTCTGACAAAGATGCACATACAAAGGGATTTATTCTGCTTAATTTAGCTGATTCAGAAGCCATTAAAGGGACAGTTCATTTGTGTATGCCCCAGGTGTGTATGGAGGGGAGGGGAAAGACCACCATAGTGTGGTACCATCTGACACCCAAGAAGAGCCTGAGTGCTTAAAACATAAATTTAGAGAAACGTGTAACCCTCCAAATGAATATTAGAATGGAAAGGCACATTTTTTACACAAGAGGTCAAAAGCCTGGTGAAACTTCTTCAGCATATATAACTGAACTGAGAAACAAGGCAAAATCATGCAAATTTGGTGATGTAAGAGATGAGTTGATAAAAGACAAGCTTGTGTGTGGTATTAAAGATCATGCAGTGAGAAATATTTTTATTTGAGACAGAATAAAGCCATAGAGATTTGTCAGATATACTAGTTCACAGAAATGCATACAAATATGCTTACAAATGAGAAATGTATGCTTCCAGTACTAATGTTGATAGTATCCAACAAGCGGTTAACAGATACAGGGCTAAATCTGTGGCTCCACACAGATCCTTTCTAGCAAGTTCCAGGTCAGAGCCAGTAAAATCTAGAGCATGCTCAGTGCAGCAGAGCAGTGAGTCTGCAAAATCAAAAGGGCTCATGGTTGCTTCCAACTCTAATAGCATTCATAAACTAATGAAGTTAGCTGCATTACCAAACTTTGTTAGTTGTCACAATTGTGGGAGAAATCACCATCCCAAAGGAGAAAAGTGCTTCGCTTTTGGTCAGCAGTGCCATACATGATACTTTTAAAAGGTTCTATAAATCTAAAGGGGCACATTCTTTTATTAAAAGAGAACATGTAAAGAAGCAAATTGATCAATTAGAAAGCTGTGACCCTACTTTTTATGTTGATGGTGCATCTGTGCTTGGTGAAAAAGTCAATGCAGTAGATTTGTGGGCAAAGAATGAAGTATTTTCTACTATTTAGGGAGACCTTTAGAGCTCAAAGTTGATACTGGTTCAAAGTGCAATGTAATGTTAGCAGACACGTTTGCCAAAGTAAGTGCTGATGAGAAGCTTGATCTGGCAAAATATGTGAAGCTTGTTGCTTGTAATGATGAAGAAATTCAAACCGAAAGTTCAGTAGTGCTTTCATGTCATTCTGCTGGGAACAGCTATGACTTATTCTACTTAGTCAAGGGACATGTGCAGTTTATTTATTTATTTATTTGCAGTTGGTTTAGTCCATTGGACCAATATGAACCCGTTTTCAATGGAGTCCTGGGGAGAAAAGCTCCAAAACAATCAAGGTTACAATAGTTTATAGATTATAATTTTACAAGTGTATTAGACTAGAGCAAACATTACAAACAGTACAGACTAGTGATGAACATTACAGGTGATACAGACTAGTAGAGGATCGTTACAAAATAAATACTGAGGAGCCAATACATATTAGGAAGCTTACACTTAAGAGGTGCAACCTAATGCATACTTTGCAAACAGCTTAGTAATTACAGGGATGTATGAGTTGGGGGAGATGGTAAAAGGAGATTGTTTGTGTAAAGAGGAGAAAGAAAAGAAGGCAGAAATTGGCAGCATAAGTTATGTGGTGTGGGAGCAGGAGCATTCCCACTGGGATATTAGATGTGAGTGAAGAGATTTTTTGAAAATAAAGCGATTAGAAGTTGTACGAATGGATGGAGGTAGGGAGTTCCAGGGACGTGCTAGACCATAGGATAGAAGATGTTTGCCTGGGGGATGAGTTGGTTTGTACACTTCTAATAGATTTTGGTTGTTAGACCTTAGTACTCTGTAAGGTAGGTGCATCTTAAAGGCAGAGGAAAGGGAAGGACAGAGGGAGGGGTTGAAAATGAGCTTGTGTGCAAGAGTAAGTTGAGTATAGTTGAGATGATTGGGTAGTTCTAGCCATTTCAGTTTGTGGAGAGAGGAACAGTGGCGAGTGCAGGACTTATAGCTGGTAGCGAACTTGGCGATTTTGTTGTAGCAGGAGTACAGTTGTGTTTTCAGGGAGGATTGTAGATTAGTTAGGAGTGGAGCTCCATAGAGAAGGGAGGGGATAAGAAAAGATGTAGACAGAGTGAGTTTAGTGGCAGGTGTAAGATAATGATTTTGTCGGTAGAGCATACCTAGTTTTTGATGGGTTTTTTTATGTTTAGTTGTAAGTGGGAGTTGAATTTGAACTGACTATCAATTTGGACCCCAAGTAACTTGGTCTCTGATGCCAGTTCCAGAGTTGTATTATTATGACTAGTAATAGAGAATGTGTTTGTGTCGAAAGAGGTGACTTTAGAGGGCGTGAATACCATTAATTTGGTTTTAGAGGCATTGAGTGCTAGGTGATTTTTATTCATCCATTGTTCTGTGGTTGAGAAAGCATCTTGAGTAAGCCTTAGGAGTGTAGGGATAGATGTGGCAGAACAGATAATAGTTGAATTGTCTGCGTATTGGATGATATTTGAGAAAGGGATAGAGTTGCAGAAGTCATTTATAAATATATTAAAGAGGAGGGGACCCAGTACGGAACCTTGGGGAACTCCAGTTGGAGTATTAAATAATGAGGAGGTGGCCTTTTTCCATTTTACTGCTTGATATCTATTGGATAAGTAGCTAGAGAACCAGTTCGGAGAGGAAGGAGATATGTTAAGCTTAGAGAGTTTAGTTAAAAGTAGGTTATGAGAGATAGTGTCAAAGGCCTTAGAGAGGTCAAGTAGTAGGGTAGAAACAATATGACCAGAGTCCCGGGCTTTGTTTACAGTTTCAAGGAAGGAGAGGAGGGCTGTCATAGTGCTGTGGCCTGGTCTGAAACCATGTTGAATGTGAGTTAGTAGGTGATTGTCTAAGAGATGTGGTAGGAGTTGAAGTTGGATAAACTTTTCTAGGAGTTTAGAGATGGGAGACAGGATAGCAATGGGACGGAAATTAATAACATTGTTATTGTTGCCTCCTTTATGTAATGGTATGATAAAGGCCTTTTTCCAGATTTGGGGTACTATGCTTTCTTGGATAGAGCAGTTGATTAGATTGCTTATGGGGTAGGCAATCACTTCAGCAGCTATGCTAATAAAATGTGAAGGAATGTTGTCAGGAGCATTAGAGTATGGCTTCATTTTTTGAAGGAGTTTTTTTATGGTAGATGTGGGTATAGGTTTTAGTGAGAAAAGTGGGAAGAGGGGGTATTTGGGGGTGATGGAGATGAAGAGGAAGTGAGAGTAGAATAAGAGGTGGAGGGTAGAGAATTAGTAGATGAGAATGGGGGGGAGTAGCAGTGGAGGGTAGAGTGTTAGTAGAGGAGGATGGGAGAGAATGGGAGAGTGTAGTGATGTTAGAGAAAGATGAGGTTAGTTTGGAAATAGAATCAATGAAAAAAGAGTTAAATTGGGTAGCCAAGTCTATGTCGGGAGCATTAGGGTCTGGGGTGGGGATATCTGGTTTGTTAGGATTAAGGAGAGTGGAGATTCCTTTCCAGAATTTCTGAGGGTTTGTTTTATTATTGTTTTGGAGTATGGAGAAGTAATTTTGTCGATCAGTGATGATGAGCTTTTTTACTTTATTTCAAAGTGTTTTGTATTCATTATGGATGAGGGGGGGTCCTATTTTTCTGGTAGTGTGCCCACACTTTATCTCTGTGTTGCATGGTTGCTAGTGTATTTTTGGTAAGCCAAGGGGCAGTTTTAATTTTTATTCTTTTTGTTCTTAAGGGAGCATGGTAGTCTAGAAGGTTTAAGAAGGTTGAGTTGAAGTGGGCTACCGCATTATCTAGAGGTAGTGTTTTTAGACTATTCCAATTTATTGCTTTTAGAGAGTTAGAAAAGGTTGTTGGTTTAAAGTTTTTTTGGTTGCAAATAGTAATATAGTTGTGAGTACGATGTAGGGGTAAGGGGAGCCGATGTGTGAAGATGGATAAGTGGTCACTAAGAGGATCGGGAAGAGTACCACTGTCAGAGAAATAATAGGGATGAGAGACTAAAATCCAGTCTAGAATACTACCACTAGAGAGTTTTTTTGAGGGGTGGGTTATACAGTTGATTAGCTGTGAAAATTGTAGAGGTTGATATTAAGTGGGTTTGAGGGAGACTGAATGGAGGACCAGTTGATATTCATGTCTCCTAAGATTATTGTTTCGTTGCTAATGTTGGTGGAAAGCCAGGAGAGGATGTCTTCAAGTGTAGAAATATTATCACCTGGGGGTATGTAGAGGGAAGCTATACATATGTGCTTGTGTTTGTTAACTTGAAGTAATGTTAGGAGTAATTCAGCGTTATTAAAGTGAGGAGTAGGTTTGTTATAGGAAGTCACTGACAAGGAGAATGATTATAGGAGAGCTACTCCTCCCCCTTTTTTGTGGAATCTGTCTTTTCTAATGATAGAATAGTTGGGAGGAATTATTTCAGAGTCTTTTATGTGGGGTTTTAACCATGTTTCAGAAATGGATAGGATGTCAGGTTTATTGTGTATAAGCCAGGCATGGAGGTTTGGGATTTTGTTAACTATACTTTGGGAGTTTAGAGAAGTAAGTAATATGGACTTATCTATAGTGGTTGAGGTGGGGGGGGGGGCAAGGTTAGAATGGCTATCTCCTGATAATAGAATGGTAATCAGATATAAGATTGAGTTAGAGAGGTAATTGGACTGTTTAGAGTATAGATTGGGCTCTATTATGATTCTGAAGGGTTTGCTAGTTACTACAGGGGTAGAATGTTTATGAGAGGTAATAAGTTTGTAAGGAAAAAGTAAAAGGTTTTTTATAGGATATAGGTGGGGAGAAATCGGGGTGTGTGAATATGAGAGAGATGAGGTAAGATGGTTGGTTATGTGGAAGGGTTGTGAGTGGTAGGTATTAATGGGTTGGGTGAGGTAGTAAATATAGGATAAGTTGAGGAGGAGTAGTAGTAAAATGGAGATATATGAGGGTTTTGAAAGCATAATGAAATGAGGCTGATAATAGGTGGTATGATGTTGCTGAATTATTTGTGGATACTAGAGTGTTGTATGTACAGTGGAGCAGGTAAGTCCCTTATATTAGTGAAGGAGTGGGAAGTTGAGTGATGGTTGATAAGGGTGTGGTTTGGGAGTGGGTGTTGATAGAGTAGTGGAAACTGATTGGCTAGGTGGGGTAGTCTAGGTTATTGTTACAGTTATTGTTAGGCCTGAGACAGTTTGAAAATGAGACTGCTTTCATTTAATGCAAAGGTCCACCATGTAAGCACATATAACAAAAATTTCTCACAAACTGTTTTTTCTGACTATGTTGATCTTTTTGAAGACAAGTTAGGCAAACTCCCAGTTGTGTACTCGATGAAATTATACCCTGAAGTAACCCCAGTCATCAGACCAGCAAGAAAAGTTCCAGTAGCCTTGCAAGGCAGAGTCAAAGCTGAGCTAGACAGAATGGTACATCTAGGTGTAATTATCAAGTAGAAGAACCAAATGAATGGGTATTCTCCATGGTGGTAGCTCATAAAAAAAGCTCAGATGATATTAAAATATGTATCGATCCAAGAGACTTGAACAAAGCACTAAAATGACCTTATCATTCAATGCATACAGTCGAAGAAGTTACTGCTCTTATGCCAAGTGCCACTGTTTTTTTTTCTGAGTTAGATGCAAAAAGTTAATTTTGGCAAATTTTGCTTGACTGAAAATCTTCATTGCTAACCACTTTCAGTACACCATTTGGAAGGTACAGATTTTTAAGAATCCCATTTGAGATAAATTCTGCCAGTGACGTCTTTCAGCATGCAGTAGATCAAAACTTTTCTGGCTATCCATGTGCTATTTTAATAGATATTCTTGCAGGAGCTAATGGTGAACTCGAACATGACAGAAACCTCAGGAAAGCTCTGGAATGTGCTCATGAGGTGAATCTTAAGTTGAATCCTCAGAAATGCAGATTCAGGCTACAAGAAGTTACTTATGTGAGTCATTTGTTTATCAGCTCAGGCTTACGACCGGATCCTTCCAAGCAAACTCCAATTCTTGAGATGCCAGCTCCAGGCAATATTACTTCCTTACACTGTTTTCTTGGCATGGTCAACTATTTAGGAAAGCTCACTCCAGATCTGGGTAACTTTCAGCACCACTAGGAGAGGTGACACCAAAAGATGTAACTTGGTCCTGGTCAGAACAACACCAAAGAGCATTTGATGTCCTGAAACAGAGAATTGCCAGTCCACCCACTTTAAGATATTATGATGTTCACAAATCAGTAAGTCTTTTCTGTGATGCTTTGAAGTTTGGTCTTGGGGCAGCCATTCCTCAAGAGGGTAGACCAGTAGCCTATGCATCCAGAACTCTAACCCAAACCAAGATGCAGTATGCTCAGAGAAAGAGCTCTTGGCAAGCATGTTTGAAGTTCCATGATTATACTTATGACCTACCTATTCAAATTAATACAGATCACGAACCTTTGATCACTATTTTGAAAAGGCCAATGTACACAGCTCCAGTGAGATTGCAACTCATGATGTTGAAATTGCAAAAGTGCAATTTTCATTTGTTTTACACAAAAGGCAATCTTCTTTATCTTGCCCAGAAAAAAACACTGAACAGTAATGAAAACGAGAAACTTGATTTTGAAGTCATGGAAGTGAGAATTTTTTCTTCCACTCATCTTGATGAGCTTAGAACTCACACAGCTTCAGATCCAGTTCTCTGGAAGCTCAATCACTTTATCAGTCAACAATGACTGTCAAAGCAATCTTGTTTACTACCAGATGTGCAGCAGTATTTCTTTACATAGATGAGATTTTGATGGAAGATGGTATCATCATGAAAGTTCCAAAAGTGATTGTTCCAAAATTCTTATAACAAGAGTCATACCTCTCAACCGTACTGAATTCCTCAGACTTTCCCGTTTTTGAGGCTAAAATAATGGAGTGCCAAGAATTTCCGAGTTGTCCCCTCAAATCACATTTTTTTTTATTTACACTGTATTAAATTTACTGTGATGATCAAAGCCCTAGTACTATGATAAAGATAAATGTTAAATATCAAAAGACCAAGGGCAGGTGTGTGTAGGGAGAAGAGTTGTCTATGTGTTGGCGAAGTTAATGTGAATGCCAGGAACTCAGTGCAGAAATACAAATATCTAATTCCACCACAAGTGGGCCAATTTATTATTATTTTTTTTTACCTATACCTGTAGACAGGCAGCCCACTCACACTGTAGCAGTGACAGTCTGAGTACCAGATGTTTGACAAATGGCCCATGAACTATACAGCATGGGGGTTTATGGCTGCAGTGTAGGAAAACAAAGCAAGTGCCAGGTATTGGACAGTTTAGATATTTGAAGCTCAAAAGTTAGGGAGGCAGGTTTGGTTCACACCACCTGCTTTTACCAATTCATTAGTGAATTCTTCTATTTTGAAATGAGCCTTTGACCCAAGGTGGTAATTAAAAAGCAGTAATTCATTTTCAAATTTGTTAACCCATTTTAGCTGAGGGCAAGGTTAGTCGAGGCTCTTTAGGACCCTGCAGCTTGCTGTCTGGCAGCGAGGAGCACCACAATCAGTTTTCTTTTGTATTTGTAAGAAGGAATGACCGATGGCTGGTTTGGACTTTTCAGGCCTCAGAGACTCTCCTGAGATCCTAACACCTTCTTGTTGTCTTCCCATAAGCATACTTGAGAGGATTTGTGCCAAGAACTTTATGAGTGCAATCCCAGCAGCCCCTGTAGGAGTGGATTTGGAGCAGATTTCTCTGCAGGAAATCTCCCACATCCTAAAGCCCCTCTTATTGTAACTGTATATTATGTTTTGGAATGGCCGGCTGACAAACAGAACCTCACTCAATCTGTACAAGATGTCAAGAGAGCTGAGACCCTTCTCTTTTAAATTCTTTCACCCTTTCCTACACTAGCACCACCATGCTATCGTCACCCAAAGAGGAAGGTATGTGTGCCATTACTTGCAAAATACTCTGTGCTGCAGTTGAAGTTTAGGCTTAGGAGCTGATAGTTTGAAATAGTAACTATCTCAGCAGTCTTTTTTTCTGTATGAGTTTACTTTTGACAGAGGCGCTATTTGTTGCATCACGGTAATTACAAGAGTCTTGATTAGATGGCTAAGTTTTAAGCATTCATTCCTGAATCCTGACTGAAATAAGTTGCTGCAGGCTTTATGTAAGTATTGGGATGTTTATCGTAAGCAGTCTAGCAAAGTATTTCTATTTTATTATTCTGTTGGGTTGATGATCTTCAATGTTCAGGTTAAACTGCTATCTACACCTGTGGTTAATACCCCCAACCCTATAGGCATTATCAAAATTTCTGAAACAACTTAACTGTACTTGCAGCTAAGCAATATATACATACAAAAAACTGGTAAAAAGTGAACGGAAACAATAAAAGCCGGCAACTTTTTAGAAAATAAAATTACTTAATAATTCTTCAAGTAAAACTGTTTAATGTGAGCGCTTTCGGCTAGAAAATAACCAGCCTTCTTCAGACAAAACAGTTACAAGCAACAAACAGGTTAATTTTATACTTAATTGAGCATTTTTCATTGAACAGCCCAATTAAAGATTTAAAGACACATTACATCAGCATAAAGTAAGTGAAAAAAAACACAATAAAAACAATAAAGAATAAGCAACCAAGCACCATACTAGATTAATAAATTATCCTAATTTAAAATACCTTGTTCTAATAAGAACAAACAAATTAAAATAAACTAATTTCTGTTTATATATATATATATATATATATATATATATATATATATATATATATATATATATAAATGAATGCAAAATTTATCCTATTTAAATCAGTATATTAATATAATTTGTTATGCAGCATTCGGTACAAGTAGATACCCAACTTTACATTATGTTAAACATAATGACACGCGCAATATTTGATTATATCAACACATCACACCTACAATAATTTAACTATACTGTAAATGTCAATAAATAACCCAATCAGAAAATGTAATATGTAATGTGTAAAATATCACAAATCCGACCAACTCTATGTCCCAAAAGTGTAAGTGGCAGGTAAACCAAATAAGTCAAATCAAAGCAAATAAATACATATCATCTTTTCAGTGACAGCAGTTTAAGAATGCATTTAATAGATACATTCTCGTTCAGACACGGGAAAGTATGGTCCCCCATTCTAATCTGCCATTTTAACTCATCTACCTCCAATTGCACTTGCCATGGTCCCCCTCTAATGTCTAGTGTTCTTTGTTGCAAAATGGCAAACTTAAAACTGTGACTGGGATGGTCAATCACATGCTTGACAAGTGCATTATTAATGTGTCTTTTAATGATGGCATAATTGTGCTCATATATCCGTTGTTTCAGTTTCCTTTCCGTCTTGCCTATATAGAATGCATTGCATTCGTTACATAATGCTACATATGTTACTGCTGTACTTTCACAATTATATTTATAATTCAACTTATACATTTTATTATTAATAAAAACTTGACTGCCAACAATTATATATTTACATTGGGGACACCTCCCACACTTAAACATTCCTATTTTATTCTGACGTACAGTTCTCTTCTTTTCTAAAAGGGACTTTAGATTTTGCCCTCTCCTATAGGTAATCTTAGGTTCACAGCCCAATCTCTTTAACAAATTTTCATTACCTTTTATAATAATCCAATTTTTATATAGTGCCATTCTAACAAGAGCATGATCCGAAGAAAAAGTGGAGAGGAAACTAGTGTGGTGAATTATGTTCTGCTGAACCATTCCGAATTGGTGTAAATTAACCATATTTATCTCAGGGCTTGTATTATCTAACAAAATCTCGGCCCGGAATTCTTCCTGACTTGTCAACAACAGGCTAAAATGCCCAATACTTCTTTTGTGAGTAACTTCATTCTTAATAGCCACTATTAAATGAAGTGGATACCCTCTATTGAGGAACATAGTTTCTAATAATTGGCATTCTAAATTAAAATCTGTATCATTTGTAATCATACGGGCAGCCCTAACCATTTGCCCTTTAACTACTGCCCTTTTCTGATAGTAGGGGTGATTACTTGAATAGTGGAGAAATTAATTTGAGTATGTAGGTTTTCTGTAAATTTTACTTTTATAACAAGATTTTGAGCTATCTTTAATTAGAAATATATCGAGAAAACTAATGGACTTCTCACCTATAACATAGGTGAACTCTAGAAAAGTGGTGGTCTTGGAAATATTATCAATAAATGCTGGTATATGGCCTATATTTCCTTTCCAAATACAGAACATGTCATCCTGGTATCTTGTATACCAGGACACATGATTCCTGAATAATGGATCTTTAAATAATAAATTACGTTCCCAAAATGCCATTACGGCATTAGCGAAACTACCACCACATGGGGAGCCCATCGCAACCCCCGATTTTTGTAAATAAAATTTACCCTCAAACATCATGAAATTATTATTTAAAACCAATTCTAAGAGTGTCTCTATTAAGTTAATGGTATTACTCTCTACTTTCTTTATAAGTAAGAATTCTCTAACCCACTCTATACCAGTTTTCTGAGGAATTACTGTATATAAATCCTTGATGTCTATTGTGAGAAAACATCCATTAGGCTGAAACTCAAGCTGACTAATATTCTTCAAAAAGCCCCACGAATCTTTACAAATTTGTGGTTCACTTTCCAGGTATGGTTTTAGAAGGGTATCTATATATTTGGCACTCAGATGTAATTGACCCACTTCCATCGACTATTGGTCTGAAGGGTGGGTCAATCAAAGATTTATGAATTTTTGGGGTGCCAAATAAAGCTGGAGTAATAGGTGCTAACATAGATAAATAATGATATAAATCTATGTCAATAGACCCTTCTAAAAACAGATCTTCCAAAATTGCTCTAATCTTAATATATGCTCCATTAACTTCATTCAGAGAGACTCCTATGTATGCCACGGTATCAAGATGCTTACACATTTTAGCTACATAGACATTATAGTCCATGAAAACCAGACCTCCCCCTTGTCTGGCTTCATGACTCTGATGTCAAATTCGTTTAACAAGTTAATACAATCATTTTCTAATATGTTTGTGTTATATCTCGTGGGTCTTTGTTGGAACCCGTCTTTGATAGCTCTAAAGTCAGCTTCACACATTTTCTCAAATATGTTCTGCTCGGGATGAACTGGGGGGTTAAACAAACTGGAAACTCTGGTAGAACGAACCATACTCGAATTGTTGCCCATAAGTAAATTTAAATTAAGTTTACGGACATACAATTTAAGATCTATAAGAGTACTAGCAATGTCCATTATTTTGCTAGGAACAAAAGTTAGCACTTTTGAAAGAAAGTCAATCATCTCTTGATGAACGTCTAAAACGGTGTAATTAAATATTTTAAAGTCACCATTTGAACTAATATGCATTCTTGGGCCATGATTCATGATATCTACACATACTATCTCCTCCTCTGTTTCCGTTTGTTTTTCCCTTGGGGTTGATTCTGGTTGCACTGCCGGTTGCTGTTTCGGGCATTGTTGTTGGACTGAAAAACCTGTTGGTTAGATTCACCTCCCCTACCATTAAGATTACCAGATTGATTGTTTGAATGGTTAATATTATTATTGTTGTTGTTGTAGTTGTGCCCTGAACTATTGTTACTACGAATACTGTTACTGTTGAGCCTTTCACTCTGCCTAAGTGGCTGATTAACTCTGTTATCAACCACAGGGCTTGAATTAAGTGGCGCAACTGTCCCGTTCTCATTGTTCCAGTTATTGCCAACCCCCGAATCATTAACTTGCCAAAAAGATGTATTGGAAGGTGTATTTGAGGGTGGCTTAGGATAAGCTTGTTTTTTAGAATAATCATTAATGTCTCTAGCAATCTTTTTCCGTTTGGTAATTAACAGTTTATTTATTGCTGTTTCAATACTAGCATAAATTCTGCAATATTCGAATATATACCTAGAAAAGTCATTGTGGTTTTTGATAAGGTGGTCCAACATTTCCAACTCAGTTTTTAAGGCACAAATATCTGTATTATAAAAATTGATGAACTAGAATAAGTCAATAAAAGAGTGCAATCAGCAAAAAAGAACTCCCAAAACTTCTGTCCAAAGGCTTTAATGACACAAAACGAACGTAGACATTCAAAAAGAACTCCCAAAAGTTTTGGGATGTCTACGTTCGTTTTGTGTCATTAAAGCCTTTGGACAGAAGTTTTGGGAGTTCTTTTTGGCTGATTGCACTCTTTTATTGACTTATTTTGGTTTTCTTGAGTGCTTTCCAGTGTTTCTTTACAAACATACTAGAAGAAAATGATTGTATTAACTTGTTAAACAAATGTGACATCAGAGTCATGAAGCCAGACAAGGGGGGAGGTCTGGTTTTCATGGACTATAGTGTCTATGTAGCTAAAATGTGTAAGCATCTTGATACCGTGGCATACATAGGAGTCTCTCTGAATGAAATTAATGGAGCATATATTAAGATTAGAGCAATTTTGGAAGATCTGTTTTTAGAAGGGTCTATTGACATAGATTTATATCATTATTTATCTATGTTAGCACCTATTACTCCAGCTTTATTTGGCACTCCAAAAATTCATAAATCTTTGACTGACCCACCCTTCAGACCAATAGTCGATGGGCGTGGGTCAGTTACATACGGGTGTGCCAAATATATAGATACCCCTCTAAAACCATACCTGGAAAGTTAACCACAAATTTGTAAAGATTCATGGGGCTTTTTGAAGAATATTAGTCAGCTTGAGTTTCAGCCTAATGGATGTTTTCTCACAATAGACATCAAGGATTTATATACAGTAATTCCTCAGAAAACTGGTATAGAGTGGGTTAGAGAATTCTTACTTATAAAGAATGTAGAGAGTAATACCATTAACTTAATAGAGACACTCTTAGAATTGGTTTTGAATAATAATTTCATGATGTTTGAGGGTAAATTTTATTTACAAAAATCGGGGGTTGCAATCGACTCCCCATGTGGTGGTAGTTTCGCTAATGCCGTAATGGCATTTTGAGAACGTAATTTATTATTTAAAGATCCATTATTCAGGAATCATGTCTCCTGGTATACAAGATACCAGGATGACATGTTCTGTATTTGGAAAGGAGATGTAGTCCAGATACCAACATTTATTGATAATATTTCCAAGACCACCACTTTTCTAGAATTCACCTATGTTATAGGTGAGAAGTCCATTAGTTTTCTTGATATACTTCTAATTAAAGATAGCTCAAAATCTTGTTATAAAAGTAAAATTTACAGAAAACCTACATACTCAAATTCATTTCTCGACTATTCAAGTAATCACCCCTACTATCAGAAAAGGGCAGTAGTTAAAGGGCAAATGGTTAGGGCTGCCCGTATGATTACAAATGATACAGATTTTAATTTAGAATGCCAATTATTAGAAACTATGTTCCTCAATAGAGGGTATCCACTTCATTTAATAGTAGCTATTAAGAATGAAGTTACTCACAAAATAAGTATTGGGCATTTTAGCCCATTGTTGGCAAGCCAGGAAGAATTCCGGGCCGAGATTTTGTTAGACAATACAAGCCCTGAGATAAATATGGTTAATTTACACCAATTCGGAATGGTTCAGCAGAACATAATTCACCACACTAGTTTCCTCTCCACTTTTTCTTCAGATCATGCTCTTGTTAGAATGGCACTATATAAAAATTGCATTATTATAAAAGGTAATGAAAATTTGTTAAAGAGATTGGGCTGTGAACCTAAGATTACCTATAGGAGAGGGCAAAATCTAAAGTCCCTTTTAGAAAAGAAGAGAACTGTACGTCAGAATAAAATAGGAATGTTTAAGTGTGGGAGGTGTCCCCAATGTAAATATATAATTGTTGGCAGTCAAGTTTTTATTAATAATAAAATGTATAAGTTGAATTATAAATATAATTGTGAAAGTACAGCAGTAACATATGTAGCATTATGTAACGAAGGCAAGACGGAAAGGAAACTGAAACAACGGATATATGAGCACAATTATGCCATCATTAAAAGAGACATTAATAATGCACTTGCCAAGCATGTGATTGACCATCCCAGTCACAGTTTTAAGTTTGCCATTTTGCAACAAAGAACACTAGGCATTAGAGGGGGACCATGGCAAGTGCAATTGGAGGTAGATGAGTTAAAATGGCAGATTAGAATGGGGGCCCATACTTTCCCGGGTCTGAATGAAAATGTATCTATTAAATGCATTCTTAAACTGCTGTCACTGAAAAGATGATATTATTTATTTGCTTTGATTTGACTTATTTGGTTTGTCTGCCACTTACACTTTTGGGACATAGAGTTGGTCGGATTTGTGATATTTTACACATTACATATTACATTTTCTGATTGGGTTATTTATTGACATTTGCAGTGTACTTAAATTATTGTAGGTGTGATGTGTTGATATAATCAAATATTGCGCTTGTCATTATGTTTAACATAATGTAAAGTTGGGTATCTACTTGTACCGAATGCTGCATAACAAATTATATTAATATACTGATTTAAATAGGATAAATTTTACATTCGTTTATATATATATATATATATATATATATATATATATATATATATATATAAAACAGAAATTAGTTTATTTTAATAGGTTTGTTCTTATTAGAACAAGGTATTTTAAATTAGGATAATTTATTAATGTAGTATGGTGCTTGGTTGCTTATTCTTTATTGTTTTATTGTGTTTTTTTCACTTACTTTATGCTGATGTAATGTGTCTTTAAATCTTTAATTGGGCTGCTCAATGAAAAATGCTCAATTAAGTATAAAATGAACCTGTTTGTTGCTTGTAACTGTTTTGTCTGAAGAAGGCCGGTTATTTTCTAGCTGAAAGCGCTCACATTAAACATTTTTACTTGAAGAATTATTAAGTAATTTTATTTTCTAAAAAGTTGCCGGCTTTTATCGTTTCCGTTTACTTTTTACCAGTTTTTCGTTTGACGAGTCAAGGTTTTGGGCAATATATACATACATAAACCCTGTTCTACTGAAGCAATATCACTAGAGACATTGACACACCAAAAAGGACAATTTCAATGGAGTCCAAGACTGGGGCAATGAAAGTTGGTCCTGCCATTTATTTAGTATATCTATATGTCTCCATTGGGATTAGCCGAAATTTCCACAAATAAAAAGTCAGTTCACACAAAGTTAAAACTGTTACTCCAACAGGATTGTAATATAATGAATGAGACACTCTATATTCTCATCCAGAAGAAAAGTGCAGCAGGACAGTTTCACCTCACCACTCCACTGTACCACAAGAAACCATATCAAACTTCCAGTCTTACCGGCTCTGTGTATTAAACACGCTTGTTTTTCCACATTTCTGTATCTAGAAATCATTTCGGAAAATGTTCCCTGTGTAGTCCTTTATTAGACAGTAAGCCAGCTCCAAGTATCTAGACTAGAATTATAGTACTAAATTATAATTATTTAACACCAGCATACACACAAGTAGCACAGAAAGTACATGGCAACAAGTAAAAGTTCATACAAAGTTTCCCAGGTAAATTAAGTAAATAAAAACTCGAACCATGACCCCATTCTGCTCGAGTGACTCACAGTGTGACACTAAGAACCATGACAACTGTCAGAACAGCAATGCTCAAAATGTGTCCTCCTACTGGGCCTTTGCCCCCCCCCCCCATTATGTAAGGCTTTGTCCAGATTTCTTGTGCTAGTAGGTTGAGACATACGGCCCTAACTCCAAAGTTGTGTTTCTTTATTCTCTGTTACATGGTTTTCTGACAAGTACGTATGAACACATTAATGCAGAAAAGCAGTGTGAGTTTCATTTAACCACTCAAATTTTTTAAAAAAGGAGTTCCTGAGTGGTGGTATCCCATCACCCAAATGGAAGTGGGAGGAGTTATGTTGGTTTGGTATGTAAATAATATACTAATTAAATGTCAGGATTTTTGTGCCATATGCACTGACTTTTCAAGATCCAATGTCCAGATTTTTAGTATCTGCGAGTTGAGAAGTATGATAAGAGTATATTAAAATCTTGCACCGTGGCCAGCCAGTAACCGATTGAAAGATGAGAGGTCTAGTATTTTGGCCTTCTATGTTAAAAGACATTAAGAAAGAACACTCATCTTGTTCTGTTTGTAATAGTAGTAAGCTGCATCAACAAAAGGAACCACTTCAGCTAAGCCAGATTCCTGAACAACCTTGGTCAGCAGTAGCTACATATATTTTCGAATGGAATGGTCAACATTACTTGATGTTAGAAGACTCTTACTCAAATTGATTTGAGGATAACCTACTTCCTAATCTGACATGCAGTACAGTCATTACTAAGTTGAAGAGACATTTTCCTGTCCATTGTAGTCAGTATAAAGTCATTTCTGACAATGGTGCATGGTTTACAAGTCAGCAGTTCAAAAGATTTGCTGAAACATGGGACTTTGCTCATATTATGAGTAGTCCTGATTACCTACGATCAAACGGCCTGGCTGAACGTGCAGTTCAAAGTACAAAACAGCTGTTGGATAAGTATAAACATGACAATACTGATGCTTTCTAAATCTGCTTAATCCAAAACATACCTCGCAACAATCTTCTTGGTTCACCTGCCCGGATGTTAATGTCGAGACAAACCAGAACCATACTACCAATTAATAAGAATTTGTTGGTTCCAAGTGCTAAAAACAACAAAGTAATAAAAGCTCAATTCTTAAAGAAGCATTTGTCTCAAAAGATCTACTATGACAAAACCAGAAAACCTCTGAAACCATTAAAAGAAGGAGAGATAGTGAGGATGCAGACAGAAAAAGGGTTTGAATGAATAAGAATTATGAAACATTTGTGTGAGGAACCGAGATCATACATCATTGAGTTGCAAGGCATGGAATTCAGGTGGAATCGGAAACATTTACTACCGGTGTCCGAGCCAATATTGCAACATTTTGCTTGTAGCAACAAAAGGTAGGACACAGAAACATGGCCAAAAAAAGCACGCTCAAATAAAAAAGTAAACGTGTATGTTTATTATAACAAAAATGGTAAGCGCTTTCACACATTAATACGTGCTTCATCAGACCATACAACAGATAAAAAACAGGGACATTAAATCATCAGTTTAAGAGCGGGCTTCAATGAAACCCTGCCATTTAAGCCAGGATACTTGTCAACCTGCAATTTCACAATCCAATAAAGTCTTGACTTTCAGTAAACCTAACAAAGTCACCTTTACGTTTAGCAAGTGCACTTTGTGTATCACCAGTGTTAGCACAGTATACATGTTCCCTGATGTGTTCCATCATGATATATTAGGTTTTACCAACACAGAAACACATACATTTTCTACAGCATGTTAAATATATCACATTCCTACTGCAGCAATTCACATTGACCTTAAATCTAAAGTCAAACTGTGTCACTGGATGCACAAAGGAAGTAGATACATCAATAAAAGAGCAGAAGTTACAGGTCTGACATTGGTACATCCTCATTAAATCTGTTGTACTTTTTGTATTCGCATGATCCTTGGAACAAAGCTGCCTCTTTAATGACTTTTTAATTTTAAAAATAGAACTCAGCCTATCGCCCACTATTGTTTTAACCTGGTCATCATAGGTTCATAGGTTCATAGGTAGGTACTAGGCTATCTGCCCGAAGGAATTTATAAGCCTAGCCAGAATGTGTTGGCTTTCGCCGCCCCCTTAGATTAGTTCCCTGTGCCTCTGTCCAGCAGAGCCACTGAAGTGATCCCGGGCTAAACTTTCTGTTTCCCATCCACTCGTCAAGGTTTCTCTTGAAGAGTGTTAGTGAGGAGCGCTGCCTAATGTAGATTGGAATCTTGTTCCAAAGCATGGGAAGTCTCTGGGACAGGAATCTATCCCTCCAGCACGTCCTATTTATGGTTGTGGTGAGGTTTAGATCCCTAGAGCATGTGGCTTGAGGGGATAAGCTTTTCTTTAGTTGGAGCATGTCCATCAGTTCTGGGTTGGCATGGCCTTGTATGTCAGGCAGAGATCACCTCAGAGTGGCAGTATGTAACCGAGTACAGTTGGAGTTTCTTCAGTCGAGCTGCATAGGGCATCTGTTTGAGGCCAGTGATCTTCTTGGTGAGGTACTTCTGTGGTCTTTCTAGCTGTTGCAGGTGTCTTGTAAGATACATCTCAAATGGGGCATTGTACTCTATGATGGGTCTGATGAGTGATGAGTAGAGGGGCAGAATGACCTCTTTTGATCTGGATGCGAACCCTTTTGTGATAAGATGGGCCACTTAGAAGGATTTTCTAACCACTTTGGCAATGTGATTATCAAAGGAGAGATTACTATCTACTTGGGTCCACATATCCCTTATTACGTTTTCCGTATTTAGGGGACTACCACCTATGTGGTAGTTTGTGGGTACTTTGTTTTTTCCAAAGGGGATAACTATGCACTTTTTGGCATTTGGCTTGAGGCCATGATTTTGACACCAGGTATCTGTCTCAGTGAGACCCTTTTGGAGGATGTCTAAGTCAGCCGGAGAGTCAATTATAGCCCCTAGTTTGCAGTCGTCTATGAACTTGGTCAGCCGTACTCCTCTGTGCTTACCTGTACCTCTGAGAAGTATATGCCGAACAGGAGGGGTCCTAGGACTGAGCCCTGGGGAATGCCACTTGTAATCGATTTAGAGTCAGACCTAGCTCCCACAACTCTTACCATGTGGGTTCTGTCCCTGAGCCAGTTGGCAACCCATCTTGTGACATAGGGGTTTATGTTCAGGCTGGTGAGCTTGTCTATAATACTAGAATTGGGAACAGTGTTGAAGGCCTTTGCGAGGTCTTGGTTGGCTGTTAGTACCACCTTTCCCTCGTCTATAGCCTTGGTAACTGTCTCAAAGAAATCCACTGGGTTTAGGTTGCATGATCTACCCTTAATAATGCCAAACTGGGTAGGGTCCAGTGTTTAGAGGTTCCCAATGTCTCTGTTAATGAGTTCCATGATGATGTGCTCCATAGCCTTGCAGACCAAGCTAGTCAGGCTTATAGGGTGATAGTTCCCGGGGTCTGTTGTGGCTCCACCTTTGTAGAGTGGAATAACCATTGCTGTGTGCCACTCTATGAGTACGTAACCTGTGGAGAGGCTGAGTTTGAACAGTGTGTTTAGGTGAGGGGTTAGTTCATCTTTGAGCTTGTGTAGGATGCAGCCTGGCACACTATCCAGTCCCACTGATGCTGTGTTTTTGGCTTTGGAGAGGGCTGTTTTAACCTGAGTGTCTGTGATTTCAGGGGCTCTACATTCTTCTGGTATGGTTATGGGCCCTTTTGGGAGTGAGAGGGGGGTGAAGTTTGTGTTGAATCTGTCTGCCAGGATATTGGCAATATCAGTTAGTTCAGTGTATTTTGTACCATTCTACACTAACTCCGAGCAGATCTGAGCATTGCCACTTAGATTCTTGACATAGCTAAAGAATGCCTTGTGGTTATCTTTGGAGTCCTTGGCAATTTTTCTTTCAGAACTCGCCTTGGATGATTTTATGAGGGATCGCAGTGTCTTGCTGATACTGATCAGGGATGTCTTTCCTTTTTGGGATTTTACTCTTTTCTGTACTAGTTTCCTCCATCTATTGTATAGCTTGTTTATGGCAGGAGTCCACCAGACTGGTTTCCTTTTCTTGGAGGAGTGAGTCTTGGTTTTGCTTGGAATAGCACGATCCATGCATTATTGTAGGTGCCCGTCGAATGAATTAGTAAAGGATTTTGCAGCTTGGACAATGTTATCCTTTAGCATGGGGGCTGTGAAACTTTCCACTTCAGTCTTAAGTAATGTGAAGTTTGCTTTTGAAAAGTTTTTCAGAGTAGTTTCCTTGTCCGGGGGTGGGAGCGGAATGTGGATATCCAAAATGATTTGTTTATGGTCAGATCTAACCAGTGAGGGGTTGACCACCAGTGTGGAGCACCGGTCGCCAGTGTCAGTGATGACTAGGTCCAATATGTTGTCACCTCTGGTGGGAGTGTTGACCAGTTGATCCAGGGTGTTTGAGTTTATAAATTCTGGGAAATGTTGGGCAAGGGAGTTAGTACTTGAGTAGTTCTCCCAGTTAATGTTTGGGTAATTGAAATCACCCAATATTAGGGTGGTTGGTAGGACCTTTATATTTCCCAGTGTTTCCAGAAATGCGAAATGGGGGTCCTGGGACATGGTGGGTGATCTGTAGCAAGCTACAATTTGAATTGCAGTATTGCCCATTGTTACTTGCACGTGGATGATCTCTGAAGCATTGTGCTGTGCCACTAACCTGGAGTTGTGGGTATCTTTGATAAATATGGATATGCCCCCACCATTTGTATTTTGGTCTGGGTTCTGTAGCCGAAATGTATGGTATGAGTTGTAGCCTGGTAGTGCTGGGGTGCTCTCTGGAGCCTTAAACCAGATTTCTGTTACTGTACATATATTGATTTTCTCCATACTGAGGAGTGCCTCGAGTGTGTGCATTTTGAGGTTTAGACTTATGGCATTGAGTCGCATTACCCTCAGTTTTTTGCTACTAGTGCTATTTATGGCAGTGGGTTTGTCTTTTGAGCCTTGCCTAAAAAAGACACTATGGGGGTGGCAAGAGACTTGGCCAGTATTCAAAAGCCTATGGGTGACAGGTGCAAGCCATCTCTAGCGAAGCAGCGTGGCTTGTCAAGCATGTCATCCCAGGTGGAAAGACACTGGATCCCCTCTGAAAACTGATATTTTTTTTTCTTTATACCATGGTATCATTCTTGGTGAAGGCGGGATGCTACTCAGGGTCAGGGTCATACTGGCCTGGGCTACAAGATCAGAGAGCAATTCCATGTCTCTTTTCATGTAGTCCAGGGAGGTATGGCTCAGGTCATTCACACTAACTTGGACAATGACAAAGTCATATTTGTACTTGTTCTGGAGTGACCTGAGTGCTTGTGTTATGTGGCGGATCCTAGCACCTGACAAACAGCTAGCAGTAACCTTCTCCTTATTCAGCCTAGTGAGTGGGACGTCAGTGTGCCTGACAATAGAGTCACTTATTAGTAGTATTTTGGGTATGTTATTTTGCCTTAAGGGCTGTGATTGCATGGCACACTGGTTTTGTGAAGTATGCATTTCATGATTTGTGTTGGGGGGTGGAGGTTGCTTGGATGTCTGCTTTGGAGGTCTCTGTTACTTTTGCAGATTTTTATTTAGAGCCTCTGAGTATGTTTTCTTGTATTTATTTCTGTTTTTTGCCGGTGCTGGTTTAATGGGTCTATGTGAGACTGGTGGTGTGATGCAAGTATTTCCCTTCTCCTCTTGACTGTCTGATCCAGCCTTGGGTTGAGAGAGCTTAGCCTCCAGTCTGGCTGTATAATTGCATCTCGCACATGTAGTAGTGTTTGGTGGTAGGAGGAGAGGGTTGTCTGTGTACATGAGGTAGTTGTAACATTGCCTCAAAATGCCCAGATTCACCAGTTGGACTGGAGAGTACACCTGAAACTGCCCTTTGGACATGCCTGGATAGGTACAGTGAACTGTTTTACTGAATGGCTGGTAAGGTTGAATAGAGAGCCTTGTCCTTCTGTACAGTATAGGAGGGTCTAGTGCTAGAGTTTATAAGTGCTTGCTATGAGTTTTGAGCAAGTGCCGGGCTGAGAAATGAATGGCTTGAGTGCTTAAGTTGAATGTTTGTCTAGTTCCAAGGGAAAAATTGAAGAGGAGACTTTGTGGAGCCGGCAATAGTTATACCCTAGCTAACCGGAGCTGCCTGGCATGCAAAACTGGGCAAATACAATATTTATATCAGGGAAATGAAAGAGATAGAAATTAGCCCAAATAGCCAATAAACTACTCATTTCTGGGCTGAAACAACTCCTCCAGGAACAGATAGGCTGCTCAAAGATCCCCTCTCTCACAGGTGAACAGAGAAACTTCCTTATATCCAAGTAAGGTGTGGGCCAACACAGAGATTTGTAACACAGCCCTGAATTCAGCACTTAACCTGAAAACTGGACTATACTAGCTTAGAAAGGTGGGAAACAAGTATATTTTTTTTGTTTTTTTTTCAGAAAATAAAGCAGATACAATAAAAAAAACACTTTAAATGCACAGATAAGGATACTTATTGTTATATATCTCAGATCAGAGTTGTAGTCAATGCCCCAATTAATAAAGTAGGAAGAAACACAAATACAGTAAAAGCAGATGAATAAAGTGCATTATTTTTATATTTATATATATATATATATATATATATATATATATATATATATATATATATGAAACAATAGAAAATGAACAAACTGATTTAAACAAGTTACCCAATTAACCAGTAAGGTCAAGATGTAGAATAGACCAGTTCATTCTAATGATATTCGAAATTTCACTAACATCACTAGTATAATAGAGGGAAATAGGAACATATTGCTTTCTAGACACATCATTCCTATTCGTAGCTGTGGTCACATTCAGTGTGTTAGAAAAATGGAGCCATGCTTTTACTCTTCCTGAGACTTACAGTCTCATTAAGGATACCAGTCACTTTTTTCTCTCTATACCCCTTCTCCTGAAACTTCTGTCTCAAAATAGAAATATCGCCCCGAAAAGCATTGTCATTATTGTCTAACATGGACATTCGCATGCTCTGGCCTTTAACAATATTTTTAAAAACAAAGCAAAGCTGCATTCTATCACGTAACAAAGTATTCCTTCTACAGGGCTGCCTATACAGTGTGGTTTTAAACTTATACTGAGGGTCCTTATGGATACAAACATCTAAAAAAATCTATCAAATCACTTGAAAATTTATAAGTAAACCTCAAAAAAGGAGTAGTAGATGCTACATAACTGACAAATGAAGAAAGTTGTGACTCTGTACCACCCCAAACTAAAAACAAACCATATATAAATCTTCTATAAAATTGTAAATACATAGAAAAATGATTCGGCTGTAGAATATAAGTCAATTCCCACTGGGCCATAACCATGTTGACGTAACTATAGGTTCATGACGTGCTCATAGCTACGCCAACTTTCTGTAGAAATAGCTCACCTTCGAACATAAAAACATTATTTTCTAGAATTATCTCTATAAACATACATATTAAATGTATAAAACTGACATCATAACCACTAGATGTCAGGAGATAGTCCTTAACCATATTAATGCCTTGTAAATGGGGAATCAAAGTGAAAAGAAAAGTAACATCTAACGTTACTAAAAAATCTCCTTCCACCAAACCACTCCTGTTTGCAAAGTCAAACAAATCTTCCAAAAAGTGCTGAGTATTCCTCAAAACTTGTTCATGTCTATTTAGCACTGATCTCAAAATTTTCTCAAAGCATATAGAGAAAGGCTCAGTGAGCCGAACACTGCCAAATACTATTAGTCTAAAAGGAAGGTTCAGGACATTCTTATGTATTTTAGAGAGCCCTTGAAAGACAGGTATTAATGGATATTCAACTTTTAAATAAACAACTCAGCAGTTATCAGCTGACTACTCAGACAGTCAAACAGAGCAGCATAGACTCTCTCTCTATATTCAAAACTGACTTTCTCATAAACATTAACATCAAGTAACATATGTGAAATACTTTCATAATAGAAACCATGATCCAGTACTACTATTGCTCCACCTTTATCTACGGATTTAATAACCAGTTCATTGTCTCTCTGCTGTTCTTCCAGGGTCTCCCTTTCAGCTCTGTTCAAATTGTGAATTCTCCTTTTAAGTTTCCCAGTATTAGGGCATTGCACCTAAGTTACCATTTCAACTCCTTTTGCTCTAAATGTAAATCAAGGCAAAAGGAGTTAGTAATGTAAGAATGAAGGCAGAGATGGATTCCAATAGGACCGGTATTTGAACAGAGGGAGTGGCAGTACGAGGGGGAGAGGGAGACAGTGGTGACTTCATTAACAGAATGGGTGGTCATCATAACGAACACCAAGGGAGATTACAAGATTTACAATTTGAGTAGTGCTGAAGTCACCACTGAATGGGCTGACCTCTTTGAAAAAGGTTTTACATTTGTACCAACAAAAGCTGTTAGAATTGATGAAGCTCTTATTCAACTGAAGTTATTTACAAGGAAAGTTAACTTAGGTTTGCACTTCGAATAAGAAAGAAAGTCAGTCTCTAATTTGTGTAAACGTGCAAGCACTTTTAATTCCCCCTCCACCCTTTGGTCAATATATTCAAAAGAATTTGTGAGAATGATATTAGAGAAGCACTCAAGAAAAAAGTTAGGAAACCACATAATTTAGAAAGGGGCAGGATAGGTTATTAAAAGATATTAGGTGTATGGAACAAATTAGGATAATGAAACCCGACAAAGGTGGGGGCCTCATCGTGATGGACAACAGTGACTATATTAATGAGATGTTTTCAATTTTATATACAGATTTGTACGAAGAGATCTTCACCAGAGAGCAAAACAAAGCATACCAGAAAATAAATGGCCTATTAGAAGAGCTGTTAAATAATGGGCAAATTACTTTTTCTGAAAGTGAATTTCTGTGGGTGGTATTTCCTAGGATCCCCACCATATTTGGGATACCCAAGATATATAAGTGCATTTGGGACCCCCCCCCCCCCCCCCCAGGCCTATACTGGATGCTAAGGGATTGAAAAGTCTTCCCCAAGTTTGTTGATGTGCAAATGAAAGGGATTTTGAACAAATGTAATCATTTGTATAAAGACTCTTGGGAATTTTTCTCTAAAGTAGGGCACAACATATATTCAGACGACCTGTTTTTCACTATAGATGTTTGTGACTTATTTTTTGTCATCCTACATGAAGAAGGACTAGAATTATTCTATGATTTTCTAAGTGAAAATTCAGGCTTTGACCATGGGAAGGTTCTTACCATAAGACCTCTAATGGAAACTATTTTCAAAACCAACTTTTTGTCCTTTGAAAATCAGCTTTTTCGACAAAAGATGGGGGGGGGGGCTGTCTTTGGGTGCAGCATGTGCCCAGTTTTTTGCTAATATAAATTATTTTTTTTTAAACTGAAAGTATGTAGTAACTGTTTTTGTCAACCAGGGTAGTGTAGCTGGTGTAAAATGGAAGACTGAGTGCATATAACATGTGAAACCACCCATGTATACACAAGTGTCCCATACAGTATAGTCACACCCCTTGCTAATGTAATGAAAGCACATAGAGGGATGTCATGCAAAGTAAATCATATGCACTTACTAAATGAAGTAATTATTCTGATATTTTTTAAAAATGAAATGTGAGCAATGGTTAGCAATGCTCAGCTAGGTTTAAGCATTGCTTAGATGCGATTGCTAAGCAGCAGGTAGCTCAGCTAAGCAGATTTGCACACTGTTAAACAGTGCTCAGCAATTACCCCTTTAAGCACTGTTTAACTCAGCTTAGCAGATTTGCACACAGCTTAGCAGAGCCTAACATTTTCTAAATGGTCCAATGACAGCAAAGGGTGGGAATAACACCTTATTGAAATGGCGCAGGTGGGAATACAGCCAGAATCTGTTATAGTTCATCCATTCAGGTACTATGGCTGGTGCAGATGAAGGAGCGCACTTGCTGGCACAGCGCTGGAGCATTCAGGAGTCCAGGGTCATGGCTGGACACCTTGTCAAAAACCATGATGAGAGACTGCTGCAGCCAGTACCAGGCCTCACAATACAAAGCGGAAGCCTGGGACCACCTCACACGTGATCTCACCACTGCTACTGGCATCCGCCAGACTGGTGACCACGTACGGCACCACTCTGCCTACCTAAAGCGGAGGAAGGGGTACTCTTGACCCAGTGGATCCAAGATGCGCAGGCACAGAATGCTCCAGTAGTGAGTAAGTATCACTATCAAGTAGTTTGTAGCAAATACTAGCCTGAGAATGTGATAGACAGGTATGCATAATGTTTATTTTTCTCCTCTACAGTTGCAGCAGAGAGGGCTAGTAATGTTGAAGCCCATGCTGACAGACTGCTGAGGCTGCACCGACAGGCTGGTGAGTACACATCTGTTTTGCAGTATATTGTGCAAATAGCTAAGTAGGAGTACATTGCTTACTGCTAGTAGGTATACTGTTAATTGAATAAATAAAACGGTTTGTCTGACTAATACTGATGTGTAATAAAGATCCTTACAAAAAACGGTTGTGTTTACTCTGGTATGTTGTTGTAGACGTATAGAATGCATACAGGTTCTTCAAATCAAATATGGCTGTGACAGCATACATTAACCGAGGTTGTTCTATGAACCAGCAAAAGTAAATTAAGGCACCAAAGTTACACACTGGAAATCAGTCACTGTACTTTATTGCAGAAGACAAACGGTAAGCGCTTTCACAACTTAATGTTGCTTCATCAGACCACATCACTACAACTGATGCTTGGTTAAATACTAGGACAATTAGTATGACATCACAATTTAAAGAGATATTACTCTACTAACATAAGAACATATATCAATATCCATAAGAAAAATGCATAAAATATATAGAAAGGTATGTATTTACACACAATGATATTTAAAAACAATAATATTTAAAAATATATTCATATTTAAAAAAAGGGGGGTGTCATCCCTGATGGTTATTAAAATATATATATATATATATATATATATATATATATATATATATAGATATAGATATATATATATATATATATATATATATGTACATATACACACACATATAACCATAATAGTACAATGAAAAATATAAATATATATATATATATCTATATCTATATATAAAAACTCATGTTTTAGTGTGGCCTTAAGGTAAGGAACTAATGAGGTGCAGCCATTCAAACCAGGATATCTATCTGCTTGTAATTTAGTGATCCATTGTTGTTCTAATTCTTCAGTGTGGTTTTCTACGTCACCAGCTCTGTTTGTCCTTACTATTTGTTGTAAGATTAAAAATTTAAAACAATGGCTACTGTCTGTATTCAGGACATGATTAGCTAGAGCATTTGATTGCTTCTGGTTCCATATGTCCCTTATATGTTCTAACATTCTTTCTTTAAAGCTCCTATTTGTTTTGCCTACATAATAGGCACGGCATGCTTGGCAAAAACAAAAATAAACAACATCGACACTTTTACAATCATAATAATTCTTCGTATAAAGTTTAAAACATTTCACAGGATGAATGTACTCATTTTTAGTGTAGACATGCTGACAAGCAGCACAATTCCTGCACGGGAAGGTGCCCTGTCTGTTTGAAAGATTTTTTCTAAAAGACTGATGTTCTCTTTTACAGAGATGCTGCTTTAAAGACACATTATTTCTAAAACTGAAGTTTCGGGTGTCACCAACTGTGGAAACCAGACCTGGTATTTCATGTAATAAGTGCCAATTATTTTTAATAATTTCCGTATACTTATTGATGTCACTTGCAAATCTAAAAACTATTCTAAACTTATTTCTATCAATACTTGTATCATAAGGTATACATGTATCAGCACTATAAGAGCTCATGTATGGTTTACATCTTGTAGATCTCGATTTCCATGCATCTGCTATCGCTCTAGTGATTTCTGAGCTAGAATAGCCTCTTGTTTGAAATTCGTCTTGTAACTTATTTAAAGCAACTACTGCCTCTTCATCATTATTATGTAGGCGTAGGGTTCTATAGACTTGTCCTTTGAGGACATTTCTAAGTATGTGTCTCGGGTGCATGCTTGACCTGTGCAGACAGGCATTGGTTCTTGTAGGTTTGTGAGAAATACTGGTTCTTATCTGCTTTAAATCAGTAAGGGTGACACTCGCATCCAAGAAATCAACACATGTATCAGAAAAAGTAAAAGTAAACTTCAAAAAGTCTGTAGTACTATGCAGGTAATCAATAAAATTACTAATATTTTCACCATGCCCTTTCCAGAAGACAAAAACATCATCCATGAAACGGACGTAACAGAGAATGTAGCCAAAAAATGGGTTAACATCTGACAAAACATATTGTTCTTCCCATCGTACTAGTGATAGATTGGCGTAGCTATTTGCACACGAAGTGCCTATAGCCACGCCAATCTTCTGTAGAAGAAATTGATCCTGAAAAGCTACAATATTATTTTCAAGTATAATCTCCAATAGTGCACAGACTAGCATAATCTTATTAGTAGTCAGCTTCTTATTCATATCGAGGAATTCTCTTATTCTATCAATACCCCAAACATTTGGAATACTAGTAAAAAGAGATTCAATGTCCATGGTAAGGAATACAAATTCTTCATCATTATCAATAGTTTCCATTCTATTTTGCAACCACTGTAAAAACATTTTTGTGTCTCTAAGAACTGTATAACAACTATCCAAGAACTCAAGTAAAATGCCTTCTACATAAATAGATAGAGGCTCAGTGCACCATCCTGCTCCTGATACGATGGGGCGTAAAGGAGGAACCGTGGGATGTTTATGGATTTTAGGGAGTCCATAGATCCTAGGAACTAGAGATTTTTGTACTGAAAAATAATTAAATAAGGATTCATCAATTAATTCTGTAATCAGTAAATCAAACACTGAAAAAGACACTTTATCAGTGATAGCAATTACAGCTGTTTTTGTCAGCATTTGATAGGTACAAGTATCTAATAGCAAATCCTTCATCTGGTTAACATATAAATCTTTGTCCATTAATACAATTTTACCTCCTTTATCTGCTTGTTTAATAATAAGAGAATGTAAATCCTGCAATTCATGTAGAGCCCTATATTCTTCTGTATTTAAATTATGAAAGGTGCAGCCTTGCGTACCAGGAGTATAAGCTTCATTAAAAGCATTTTCACAGATATCTAAAAATCTTTGTATGCCTGGAGGGGTGGGGGGTACAAAAGTGCTAGGTTTCTTGTATATATTTACATTGACATTTTCATTATTACGAAACATGCATTTTAATGATAAATTCCTACCAAGCAATTTCAAGTCTGTTAGCATTTCAGTTAAATCTGCCTTCTTGGCAGGTATAAAAGACAAACCCTTATTAAGCAAACTGTTTT
The DNA here is from genome assembly GCF_019279795.1 of Protopterus annectens. NCBI lineage: Eukaryota > Metazoa > Chordata > Ceratodontiformes > Protopteridae > Protopterus > Protopterus annectens. Next base: position 1,354,386,758 of record NC_056733.1, on the reverse strand, counting down.
GTTCATTAGTTAGAGTAAAGATAGAAATGTTAACAATAAGATCAGTTTTTACATCCTCCTTTTCTTTGAAAAGTGTGAAGTTCTGTCCTTTTGATTTTCCCTTGCTGTCTTTCCCATATTGGGATTGCTTTTGGCTCGAGCTCTGAATGGAAGAGCTGCTTTCAAAGTGAATTCTCCCACTTTCAAATTCTCTAAGAAAACACTAGTATCTGCAGCATTTGCTTGTGAAGTGTCTATTGGAGTCTTACCTATATTGTTTGCATTCCTTTGTTCTTCTGACTTCGAATTTTTATCCATATTCGATGCAGATGTATTCCCATTCACTATAGAAGCAAAAGATGCAACTTGGAGAGTAGGAACACTAGAATTTACATGTTCTTGGTCAGTTTGTTGTATTGCCATGCTTTCCCTCATCTCAATAGCACGAGAACAGGAAGTGGAAGCCTGTGTCTCAGTATTTAGTGTCCTACTAGTTCCTCTGTTCACTGTAGCAGGATTATACAAAGGGGTTCTATTTATAGGGTCTCTCGGCCATGAGAAGACATTATTGTTGCTAAAATCAGTTTTATCTCTGTTTAATTTATTTAATTTAACATTTTGAAGCTTTTTCTCATAGGCACTAATGCTTTCATGCAACTGGCCCATTTTATTAAGGGTGATAGTAGCAGGAAAGGTTACAGATATCTGGTTTTCTAGTGTCATAATTTCAGTTTTGAGCTCAGTTTCAAGAGATGTAAAAAACTCTATAAGGAGCTCCATATACTTGGAGCTAAAAGATAAATTCAATTCTTGCCACTTACGTGAGAGTTCAGGATATGTATTCCCATAAGTTGTCATATTTAAGATACGTAGACCTTGAGGTATTACTTTAGCTTCCAATGAAGCTTGTAGGTGTAGTCTTTGCCATTGTAGTCGTTTGTACTTATATAGAAGGTTTTCTAGCTTCCTATATTGTGCCTGAAACTCAAGCATTTTTTCCATCTCTGAACCAATATCCACTGTATTTGCCTGTACGTCAGCGTTTAATAATGGATTCAGTGGTACTTCAAGAAGCTTTAAAAATTGACAATGCTCATTAGATGATTCTTGGTTGGTATCCATGTCCATATTATATCCACGTGCAGTGTGTCATAGCGAATAAAAATAGGAACTGAAGATGCAAAAACCAAATGGCTGCAGGTACACTGAGGTGCCCAAAACACACAACAACAGCAAAAGTAAATTAAGGCACCAAAGTTACACAGTGGAAATCAGTCACTGTACTTTATTGCAGAAGACAAACGGTAAGCGCTTTCAAAACTTAATGTTGCTTCATCAGACCACATAACTACAACTGATGCTTGGTTAAATACTAGGACAATTAGTATGACATCACAATTTAAAGAGAGATTACTCCACTAACATAAGAACATATATCAATATCCATAAGAAAAATGCATAAAATACATAGAAAGGTGTGTATTTACACACAATAATATTTAAAAACAATAATATTTAAAAACAATAATATTTAAAAAAAAGGGGGGGGTGTCATCCCTGATGGTTATTAAAATATATATATATATATATATATATATATATATATATATATATATACATATATATATATATATATATGTATGTACATACATGTACACACACACATATAAGCATAATAGTACAATGAAAAAAAAAAAAAAAAATATATATATATATATATATATATATATATATATATATATATATATATATATATATATATATATATATATAAAAACTCATGTTTTAGTGTTTAAGGCGCTTGGCAGAAGCAATCAAATGCTCTAGCTAATCATGTCCTGAATACAGACAGTAGCCATTGTTTTAAATTTTTAATCTTACAACAAATAGTAAGGACAAACAGAGGTGGTGACATAGAAAACCACACTGAAGATCACTAAATTACAAGCAGATAGATATCCTGGTATGAATGGCTGCACCTCATTAGTTCCTTACCTTAAGGCCAGGCGCCTTAAACACTAAAACATGAGTTTATATATATATATATATATATATATATATATATATATATATATATATATGTTTTCAGTGTACTATTATGGTTATATGTGTGTATATATGTACATATAAATATATATATATATATATATATATATATATATATATATATATATATATATATATTTTTTTTTTTTTAATAACCATCAGGGATGACACCCCCCCCTTTTTTTTTAAATATTAATATTTTTTTAAATATTATTGTTTTTAAATATTATTGTGTAAATACACACCTTTCTATATATTTTATGCATTTTTCTTATGGATATTGATATAGGTTCTTATGTTAGTGGAGTAATATCTCTTTAAATTGTGATGTCATACTAATTGTCCTAGTATTTAACCAAGCATCAGTTGTAGTGATGTGGTCTGATGAAGCAACATTAAGTTGTGAAAGCGCTTACCGTTTGTCTTCTGCAATAAAGTACAGTGACTGATTTCCAGTGTGTAACTTTGGTACCTTAATTTACTTTTGCTGTTGTGTGTTTTGGGCACCTCAGTGTACATGCAGCCATTTGGTTTTTACATCTTCAGTTCCTATTTTTTATTCGGCTAAGGACACACTCCACGTGGATATAATATGGACATGGATACCAACCAAGAATCATCTAACGAGCATCGGCGATTTTTAAAGCTTCTTGAAGTACCAGTAAATCCATTATTAAACGCTGACGTACAGGCAAATACAGTGGATATTGGTTCAGAGATGGAAAAAATGCTTGGGTTTCAGGCACAATATAGGGGGCTAGAAAACCTTCTATATAAGTACAAACGACTACAATGGCAAAGACTACACCTACAAGCTTCATTGGAAGCTAAAGTAATACCTCGAGGTCTACGTATCTTAAATATGCCAACTTATGGGAATGCATATCCTGAACTCTTACGTAAGTGGCAAGAATTGAATTTATATTTTAGCTCCAAGTATATGGAGCTCCTTATAGAGTTTTTTACACCTCTTGAAACTGAGCTCAAAATTGAAAATGTGACACTAGAAAACCAAATATCTGTAACCTTTCCTGCTACTATCACCCTTAATAAAATGGGCCAGTTGCATGAAAGCATTAGTGCCCATGAGAAAAAGCTTCAAAATGTTAAATTAAATAAATTAAACAGAGATAAAACTGATTTTAGCAACAATAATGTCTTCTCATGGCCGAGAGACCCTATAAATAGAACCCCTTTGTATAATCTTGCTACACTGAAAAGAGGAACTAGTAGGGCACTAAATACTGAGACACAGGCTTCCACTTCCTGTTCTCGTGCTATTGAGATGAGGGAAAGCATGGCAATACAACAAACTGACCAAGAACATGTAAATTCTAGTGTTCCTACTCTCCAAGTTGCATCCTTTGCTTCTATAGTGAATGGGAATACATCTGCATCGAATATGGATAAAAATTCGAAGTCAGAAGAACAAAGGAATGCAAACAATATAGGTAAGACTCCAATAGACACTTCACAAGCAAATGCTACAGATACTAGTGTTTTTTAGAGAATCTGAAAGTGGGAGAATTCACTTTGAAAACAGCTCTTCCATTCAGAGCTCGAGCCAAAAGCAATCCCAATATGGGAAAGACAGCAAGGGAAAATCAAATGGACAGAACTGCACACTTTTAAAAGGAAAGGAGGATGTAAAAACTGATCTTATTGTTAACATTTCTTTCTTTACTCTAACTAATGAACAAAACAGTTTGTTTAATAAGGGTTTGTCTTTTATACCTGCCAAGAAGGCAGATTTAACTGAAATGCTAACAGACTTGAAATTGCTTGGTAGGAATTTATCATTAAAATGCATGTTTCGTAAAAATGAAAATGTCAATGTAAATATATACAAGAAACCTAGCACTTTTGTACCCCCCACCCCTCCAGGCATAAAAAGATTTTTAGATATCTGTGAAAATGCTTTTAATGAAGCTTATACTCCTGGTACGCAAGGCTGCACCTTTCATAATTTAAATACAGAAGAATATAGGGCACTACATGAATTGCAGGATTTACATTCTCTTATTATTAAACAAGCAGATAAAGGTGGTAAAATTGTATTAATTGACAAAAATTTATATGTTATCCAGATGAAGGTTTTGCTATTAGATACTTGTACCTATCAAATGCTGACAAAAACAGCTGTAATTGTTATCACTGATAAAGTGTCTTTTTCAGTGTTTGATTTACTGATTACATAATTAATTGATGAATCCTTATTTAATTATTTTTCAGTACAAAAATCTCTAGTTCCTAGGATCTATGGACTCCCTAAAATCCATAAACATCCCACGGTTCCTCCTTTACGCCCCATCGTATCAGGAGCAGGTTGGTGCACTGAGCCTCTGTCTATTTATATAGAAGGCATTTTACATGAGTTCTTTGATAGTTGTTATACAGTTCTTAGAGACACAAAAATGTTTTTACAGTGGTTGCAAAATAGAATGGAAACTATTGATAATGATGAATAATTTGTATTCCTTACCATGGACATTGAATCTCTTTTTACTCGTATTCCAAATGTTTGAGGTATTGATAAAATAAGAGAATTCCTCGATATGAATAAGAAGCTGACTACTAATAAGATTATGCTAGTCTGTGCACTATTGGAGATTATACTTGAAAATAATATTGTAGCTTTTCAGGATCATTTTTTTCTACAGAAGATTGGCGTGGCTATTGGCACTTCATGTGCAAATAGCTACGCCAATCTATCACTAGTACGATGGGAAGAACAATATGTTTTTTCAGATGTTAACCCATTTTTTGGCTACATTCTCTGGTCATTCGTTTTGTGGATGATGTTTTTGTCTTGTGGAAAGGGCATGGTGAAAATATTAGTAATTTCATTGATTACCTGCATAGTACTACAGACTTTTTGAAGTTTACTTTTACTTTTTCTGATACATGTGTTGATTTCTTGGATGTGAGTGTCACCCTTACTGATTTAAAGCAGATAAGAACCAGTATTTATCATAAACCTACAAGAACCAATGCCTGTCTGCACAGGTCAAGCATGCACCCGAGACACATACCTAGAAATGTCCTCAAAGGACAAGTCTATAGAGCCCTATGCCTACATAATAATGATGAAGAGGCAGTAGTTGCTTTAAATAGGTTACAAGACGAATTTCAAACAAGAGGCTATTCTAGCTCAGAAATCACTAGAGTGATAGCAGATGCATGGAAATTGAGATTTACAAGATTTAAACCATACATGAGCTCTTATAGTGCTGATACATGTATACCTTATGATACAAGTATTGATAGAAATAAGTTTAGAATAGTTTTTAGATTTGCAAGTGACATCAATAAGTATACGGAAATTATTAAAAATAATTGGCACTTATTACATGAAATACCAGGTCTGGTTTCCACAGTTGGTGACACCCCAAACTTCAGTTTTAGAAATAATGTGCATTTAAAGCAGCATCTCTGTAATAGAGAACATCAGTCTTTTAGAAAAAATCTTTCAAACAGACAGGGCACCTTCCCATGCAGGAATTGTGCTGCTTGTCAGCATGTCTACACTAAAAATGAGTACATTCATCCTGTGAAATGTTTTAAACTTTATACGAAGAATTATTATGATTGTAAAAGTGTCAATGTTGTTTATTTTTGTTTTTGCCAAGCATGCCATGCCTATTATGTAGGCAAAACAAATAGGAGCTTTAAATAAAGAATGTTAGAACATATAAGGGACATACGGAACCAGAAGCAATCAAATGCTCTAGCTAATCATGTCCTGAATACAGACAGTAGCCATTGTTTTAAATTTTTAATCTTACAACAAATAGTAAGGACAAACAGAGGTGGTGACGTAGAAAACCACACTGAAGAATTAGAACAACAATGGATCACTAAATTACAAGCAGATAGATATCCTGGTTTGAATGGCTGTACCTCATTAGTTCCTTACCTTAAGGCCAGGCACCTTAAACACTAAAACATGAGTTTTTATATATATATATATATATTTTTCATTGTACTATTATGGTTATATGTATGTGTGTATATGTACAAATATATATATATATATATATATATATATATATATATATATATATATATATATATATATATATATATATTTTTTTTTTTTTTTTTAATAACCATCAGGGATGACACCCCCCCTTTTTTTTTAATATTAATATTTTTTAAATATTATTGTGTGTAAATACACACCTTTCTATATATTTTATGCATTTTTCTTATGGATATTGATATATGTTCTTATGTTACTGGAGTAATATCTCTTTAAATTGTGATGTCATACTAATTGTCCTAGTATTTAACCAAGCATCAGTTGTAGTGATGTGGTCTGATGAAGCAACATTAAGTTGTGAAAGCGCTTACCATTTGTCTTCTGCAATAAAGTACAGTGACTGATTTCCAGTGTGTAACTTTGGTGCCTTCATTTACTTTTGCTGTTGTTGTGTGTTTTGGGCACCTCAGTGTACCTGCAGCCATTTGGTTTTTGCATCTTCATGTTCTATGAACCAGCTGTTAAGAAAAACTGTAGATGGTGGAGCTGTAAAACAAGATATAAATGAAATGTGAAACATATACTGCACTAAGCTCTGATCCCTGAATAGTAATGTGTAAAGTATCAAAGTGTATTCCATCCAGCATTGCCTTATGTTAAGCTTTGCTTTCCAGATCATAGTAATCCGAAGGATTAATGCACAGTACACTATCTGTCATGCGTGCATCACAGGATTACAAATTCAGACTGTGTAACCAAGAGACTATTAGGCAGAAACCAGTGAAAGAAGAAACAGCAGTTCCCCAGTAGCTCTGTGTGATGCGAAATAGCTTAGTTTTTAATTTTGCACACCCAGGCACAGGTCGAATCCAGGGAGTGGTACTAAGATGTGTGCATATCTACACAGAAGGAATCAGGAATAAATGTAAAAATAGTCAGGTAGTGTTAACAGATATTTTCTCCACAGGTTTTACAGGTAAGGAAATGTTGATAGTAGCTGTATGAAGGGTATACTAATAAACTGTGTATAACTGTTCAACTGTCCCACCACATGCCTGCAAATGACAGCAGGATAGGTACACACAACATGCACTCTTCCAGATACATGTCTTTCAAATGTAATGCTATCACAGCTAGTGATCACTGCTGCCAATCCCTGGACAGATATAGGAAACCAGTTGAAGTATGCCAGTAGCACACTCACATAACAGCGGTTCATGGTACCCCTCGTGTGCCAGATATGTAACCCTGACAAGTATGAGTCCCCACTAGTCATGTACCCAGAGTTGTGACCATTTACCTATACCATTCTAGGCTGACAGTTTAATAGGTATGTTTGTGCTACATAAGCTATGGACCATAGGTAGATGTAAAGTGAGGGCAGACCAATAGAGTACTGATCAGTACTGTTGTGTAAAATAGTAGCATAAACAGTTGTTAATGGGAATTTTGTCTCACCCCACCCCCATCTGCATCAATAATTATTATTCATATACTGCGTGTATCTTGCTATCCAAACCTAATGTTTATACATACATAGATAGATAGATAACCAACCTCTTACTGCAAGACATCTGCAAAAAGCCCAACAAAGTTGGGGGGGGGTAAAGGGCAAACAATAGTGACATCTTTGAAATATGGCTGTCATATGCATAGAAGTCTGCTAGAGTGGCATGATATACTTTAACATACAATTCCAAATAGATTCCAGGTCTGAAACACAAATTAATTTCATTAAGTACTGATGTCAATGCTCACATCATCCCAGTGATTTCTCAGAAACCCACAACTGTTATGGGCAACAGACCAAACATATGAGCCATGCATCTGGACAGTGTCTAGACATCTGGACAGTGGAAAGGTTTGACTGCAGTCATGTAACAGAATGGAAAACCCCATGGCAGCTGCCAACCATGTCACCCAGCACCTTCTGAACCATAGTAAGACCAACATGACACTACCCCAAATCAGCTCTGGCAATTACATGTGTATATCCAAATATATCATGTACTATAGGGATAAAACTGTAGGGAAAAGCAGTGGTACAAAAATGTCCACCCACAACCATTTGCACCACAGTCACAGCAACATACCAGTACTCCAAATGAACTCTAGAGTAGAATGACTGTTTGAACAAACATATCTTGATTGCCAGTCACAAACAACACTGACATATACTGGCACAACTTTGTACTGGGAATCCTGAGGTGTTACAGAATATTTCTCAGTCTGCCCCTACAAACATACATGCCTGATAGACCACCAGCAGCTGTAGCAGCATGCACAGTAAATAGAAAAAGGATCTATGACACTTACATCTGCTACACTCCCTGCTCAGCCCAACAAACATCTACACACAACACTGCTACACAATCTTGGCAGTCTGTTCACAATGACCAGACATATATAAGTCTTATATGTACAGATATCCACAGAATGTCCAGGGTGTGTGAACATATACATGGTCACTGCTGCATACCACTTCCAGGAGTATGCAAAGTCAATGGGCTGATACCTGGAATGCAGTCACTAAATAATGATATCACATACCTCTGAACCTCTTACTGCAAGACATCTGGCCAACACTCCTATGACAGGTGGAAATATCCTGTACCTGGTCCTAACCAACATGAGTAGCCACTGTAGCACTCCTACAGTGCCATCCTCCTTGGTAATATCTGACCACATAGCCGTCACTCTTCAGGTCACCATCTCCCCTGCCCCCCCTTTACAGTTTGCGGCTGTGATGGTGCAGTGTCGGTGGGAATGTCAGTCCCACTGTATCCATATGGGGGTTCATGGGCCTCTGACTCCCACCCACCCTCCCCATCCAATGCGTTTATCCCCCACATGTGTCATACACTGCCCCTGCCTGCTGTCTTGTCTGTTTCCCTACTAAAACTACCTTCCCAGATGTACCTACAACCCTTCCCCAACATCCCACTCTCACATAAAAAAGGGCATCTGTCCCAAAAAAAAACATTGCCCCCATACATAGCAGTCCATTTTGCACACGTATCCACTGGACACATAATCTGGTCCAACTAGCTTGACATCACATTTCTGTTGTCACTCTGTTGTGTGTGTGTCCAAATTCACCTCCAAATTCCATACAAATGCACAGCTGTTGCTGTATAAGAAATGGACAGCTATGGACCTTCCCTACACCAGTCCTGCACATCCCTAGCTACCTTTCATATTGGTTTCCCCTCTGCATGCCCCTTTTTTCACCACTTTTCTATCACCCCTTTTTCTTTTCTTTTAAAGAAATTAGTGTGGGTGTAAGTGGGAGTAAGCGAGTTTGTGCAATGCTAAGTGAAGCCAAAACTGATTAAACATCTGTACGGCTACCCATATCTTGGCATCGCTTAGCGATGCACAAAACCATTTAAAGCTACTTAAAGCTACTTAAAACTGCTTTGATTACTTTGTCTCCATCAGCCACTGTTCTGCCTAGCAACAAAATAATCATCCCTGCCAGGTCTGGAGCCCAGGACCCTTCACACTATTGTCAGAGCAATGTACCACTACACCACTTGAGGTGCAGGAATTTCTGATGATTTTTCAAGAATATCATGCAATAGAGTCATTCAACAGTAGGTAGATATAGATATATGTATGTATATATATATATATATATATATATATATATATATATATATATACATACACATATATACACACACACACACATATAAATATATATAGAGAGACACACACACACACACACACATATATATATATATATATATATATATATATATATATATATATATATATATATATATATATATATATATATATATATATATATATATATATCTATCTATATATATATATATATAGATACACACACACACACACACACACACACACACACACATCTGTATATGCATATATATGTACATAACAGGTAGTTATGACTCAGAACCATACCTCTCAACCTCGAAGTGCAAGACGTCCCTGCAAAGGCTGTCAAAATGGGGGGACAATGGGCCAAAACTAGGAATGTATGTTTAATATTGCTATTATAAATGTAAAAAGCTGTTAGAGTAACAGGGTTTGTGTCAGCATACATTTTCTGAAGGATATGAGGTCTGACTCTGAAATGTATGTCATCATATACTGACAAAAATCCTCAGATCATCAAAGTGATTTACCAGAGAAATACAAATAATTTGTGGAACAGGCCGATAATATGAGCAATAAACCTGGACATTCTGAAACAATCCAGCCAGTTGACAGGTATGTTCAGGACCCCTTAGTGCAAGTAATCTGGACCAAGCCTGACAAAGTGGGGAGAGAAAGCCATAAAAATAGAGACATTTCTGAAATACTTGAGTAGATAAGCTGAGACAGTTGCTGCAGTAACGTCTCTTCTAACATATATTGACTGAAATAGCACATGTGCAAGACTCAGTTGTTTCTCAGTAGTTAGTGACTTTTATCCTCACATCATCCCACTGATTTGTCAGAAATACACAACACTTATGGGGACCAGACCAAAGATATGAGCCAAACAACTGGACATCCTATGCATATCTGGACATAACATGACATTAGGGAAACTACACTGAGCTGCTAAGTATGTCAGCATGCACTGTCCAAACTACAGTCAGACTGACACAACACTTCCTCAAATTAGATACGGGGAATTACACATGCATTTGCAAAAAATATCAGGCACTACAGGGATGTAACAGTAGTGAAGAACAGACACTGGTATGACAGTGCATACCCACAACCAATTTCACCACAGTCACAGTGACATACTGTTAAGCCAAATGAATACTAGAGTATAACGACTGTGTGAACAAAAATATTATGTTTGCCACTCACACACTAACCCTGCATATACTGCCCCAAGTCACAGTGTAGTAGGAATCATGAGGTGGTACAGGACATGTCTCAGTCTTCCCCTACACACATATACAGCTGATAGACCACCAGAAACTGGAGCAGCATGGACAGTTGGATAGAAGAGGAGCCATGACACTTGCATCTACACCCCTCCCTACACAGCCCAACTAACATTTACACACTACACTGCTGCACAATCCTGACAGTCTGTTAACAATCGCCAGACATACACAGACCTCTCAATTTTACAGATTCCAACAGAATGTCCAGGCTTTTTCCTCATATATATGGCCTCTTCCTCATAACGTCTGGCATTCTGCTACATCATTGGGATGATATCAGGAATGAAGGCACTAAATAATGGTATTACATAACTATCAGCATCTTACTGCATGACATCTGGACAAAGCCTGACATACTTGGGGAACAGATGCCCCAAAACAGGGACATAATTGAAATATTGCTGTTATAAACTGAAAAAGTTGCTGGTGTTACAGAGTTTGTTGTCACATATATTTTCCGAGGGATATGACTGCAATCCCCAGAGTATGCTGCTGATTTGCCAAGGACATAAACTGTCTAAGGAACAGACCAAACATAAGAGTCAAACCTCTGGCCATTCTGCGGATAGCCCTACAGTTGAGAGTTATGTCAACCATAACACTGCCAGTCTTAAAAGCACGCAGAAAATTCATGTCCAGCCCTGTTAAACTAGCATTAATCCAACTGTATAACAGCAATACTTACATTCTGTTCCTAAGTCTAAAACCTTTTCCTCCATTTTGTTGGGCTGTCTCCACATTTTTTGTTATAAGAGGTATTTCCTACTACCCTCTGTGATGCTGTTGTCCACACACCCCCATGATGTCTACTCTTCCTCTGGAATAAGACAATGACATATATATTCTTTCCCTTAACTAAGACTTGCTAATACCTTCTAGTGTGATTTGTAGAATTGTTTTAGTTTAGTTTTTGTAGAATTGTTTAGTTAATTTTTACTAAAATGTTTTAGTATACAAATGTATTATTATAACTGTTCACTAGACCAATGCTACCTCTGTATTTATTCTTAATGGTTCTATGCATTGTTAACTTTCTCAGTATTCATGTTTGGAGCTTTTTCTCCCTGGGCCTCTACTGAAAATGGACATATATCCAGCTAGACTAGCCCGGTCAACAAATGTAAAATAAAATAAATAAATAAATGTCCACCTCACAGGCAAAGAAAAGGGACAATGCCCACATGAAGTACTCAATTATAGGAGTTTGTTGCCATGCCATTGGCTATAGGAATAACAATGCAGCTGTTCTGCATGCAGTTAACAAGTGGGGGACACCAACTGGTGCATAGACCATCACCTGCTCATGAGCATTACCTACAAAAGGCATGCCTATTCAAAACATGTGTATACCTTTACAGCTGTAGACAGAGAGAGAGAGAGAGAGAGAAAGAGACAGAAACACAAATCAAAAGCAAAATGAACTATACTTTATAAAAAAACAGGAATGTCAAACAAGTAAGCATGTAATGGAATGCACTAGGGGGTGTGTAATAATGGGAAATAGGAAGTTGAACAAATATGTCTCAACAAGACTTGCTGTATTGATATATTGCTGATCAGCACCTATGGTCATAGCATCTGGGTCTGTCTGCAGTGACACAGATCACAGCTCAGGCCCCTGAGTCATGCCAGGAAAGGACGGCTCACATATGACTACTACTGAAGTGTCTGTTGAACAATACTGACTGTGACACTGCTAGGGCAGCTAGTGGGATGTCATAAATATCCATATGTTACTTGTGACTAAAACTATGATACACGTCTGTCTCACAAATCTAAGAGACCTATACAGGGTATGTACTTAGTAAACTACTGTCACAGACATGTCTGTTGAACTATATGTGTTATACTGAGCTCATACCATTCAACTGTCCAGTGTTATGCACACTGACCATGTGTATGCCTCATATTTGTAGTCCTTTACTCATAGAGTTGTGTTATGTCTGGTAAATCATTGGCAAATCTGTTAAGACTGATATTAGAACATAACAGCATACATATGAGTGTCGGACATCCTCCATGGGATTTATGTGAATGCAAAGCCTACTGTGCTATCAACTGACTCAAGTGTGTTACAGCACTATTAATAAGGTGTCACTAATTTTGGGCCATTGCCCCCTGTTTATATGTGACGTCCTCCAGCTGTCCTGCTCTAACAGGTTGAGAGTTATGACTGAGCAGCAAGAGTGTAAATACAGTGTGCCATACTGACATAGAACAGAAATGTATATCACATATTACCTGTGCACATGTATGTATGAGTAGGTGTAGCTAGAAGCCTCAAAACAACAGACATGATATGCAAAACATCAGGTAAATAAGCTGTACACGTTGTACACATGTGTAATCTTAGTTTCTGTGCATCCAACAGACATAACTTTCTACAGCTACTGGTTGTTGCATTGCCCTGACACAGACATGGGTACTAGAATAAGCTTGATTATCAGGTTGAAAATGGAGAGTTGTCCAACTGTGTTATGACCTTGTGTCCATGCCCATTGCACACAGCTATATGAGCACCTACATAGTTGTATGGACTCACCAATACCTGACTCCACCAAGGTAGAGTAATCCACTTTGCTGGACAGCAGCAATACACAAATCACATAATCGTTCACTATATTGGCTCTACAGGGCCAAGTAGGAGCAGGCACCAACTTGGAAGCAAGTCAACCTGTGTCTGAATAAGCATATGAGGTCACAGGTGAATTACTGTAGGGCTAACTATGAGTACAAATTGGACACATCCACCAAGACCAGTCAGAAGGCCATCTTCACACATGTCTTCAATCTCAGAGGCAACAACCCAACCCACCCTGTACTGGTGATCAATCACACCACATACACACACAGCATAGCTATAGCCAACCAGCTGCAGACAGGCTAAGGGAAAACATCACTTTCCCATCCTACCATCAGTACAGGTGGATATGCACAGCACCCACACCCCTCCCCTCATCACCAGGGAGCAGGTCTATAATCCTTAATAAAAGGCAACAAATGTAAGTCTCCATGGGAGCTGATAACATCCCTGTCTGAATCCTACATGGACTCAGACATATGTTCCCAGCTCCATTACACACTGTACGCAAGCAAATCCTGAGCACCATTTACATCCCATGTGTAAGGAAGACAGCCACTGTCATCCCTGTACACAAAGGTGGATTATGAATGGTGGATTATGCAATTTACTGGCCCTCATGGGGGGAACATGACACATCAGGACCAGGAGTGCAATGCAAGCTCATACTGTGTTACTAGATGATAGGAGAATGATGTGGTCATAAGTGGTGGCTAATGCTAGTCAATTTTGATGTGCAGGTTATGTAAATAACATTGCTCAATGTATGAGGTCCTGTAATGTGATTCCCTGTTTATGTCTTCCAGGTGAAATGCAGCGTGCAAGGCAGCCAGCATACACTGCAGCTGAAACTGCAACCATCACAGAGATGATAATCAACCACCATGGGGTGATGTTTGGCTGTGGCCAACAGAATCTATGGGAGCGCACTGCCCTGTGGTACGAGCTTGTCCACAGAGTAAACAACTTAGCCATCATGGACTCACATACGATCAGGTCAGGTATCAGTCAACTGACCTGATATGCCATGCCTGGCAAAGGGCTGCTCCCATGGTCAGGGACCGTTCCAACACAGGTGGGGGTCCTGCTAGGCAGGCCTCACTTACACCAACAGATGAGCTCCTTGCCAACCTTAGGGCAGCCACGACACACCAGCAAAGCCAACACACTCAAGTCGTGGAGGTGGGTGGCACCCAGACAACAGACAAGGAGCATCCATATAAGGCCCCAGTGCACATCAATTGAATACTGTAGCAGTCATACTGGCTTCCGTAGAGTATCTAGATGCATATGTCAGGTCAAACTGCATTTGTGGCTGGGGTTTTGTAATGCACACAAGTGCACATCTACGATGAAGTACAGCAAATTGTGTAGTATCAGAGCTTATACTGTACATGTGCAGAAAAGTAGCATCATACTGCTCAAATGTACAGATTTTCACAGAGTGTCCAGATTTTTGCCTCATATTTTTGGTGTGTTCCTCCTAAAATTTACTTTTCTGGCAAATAGCTGAGGATTGAAGTCATTAAATAATGACAAACATTTGAGTCTAAAACTCCAAATCCTTCAGAAAATTTGTGTCAATGCAATACCTATTATTCTATCAACTTTCTAAGTTTGTAAGAGCAATATCTAAAATCTGCCCCTATTTGTCCTCCCATCATTTTAGGCTTTGTCCAGATATTTTGCTCTAAGAAGTTGAAAGGTATGAGTAGCACTCATCTTGTACCAATGCCACATGTGAGTCTGCTGACAATACCTCTCCCCCACAACTACATAGGTACCACTTGTCTTGATGTAGAACAGCAGCCTGAAGCTGGTGAGTATGGTATTGTCCTGTTGTGGCTCACCAATACTCCAGGCATGTTAAGGTCATGCATTTTAGCATGCACACAACTGTTACTCTTAGCCATATTGCAATATGTGCATGTTCACTTGTGGTGGAGTTAACTGCATTGCATCAGAGTGGTCATCACAGGGCCCTATTTGCAGGAGGTGTAATGTATCCATAACATACCTCACAACCTGTCAGTGCAAGAAATCTGGACAAAGACTGAAAAAATGGGAGGGACAAAGGGACAAAACTAGGGACATATTTGAAAAGTACTTGTATACAGTGCATATAAAAAGAATGCACACTCCTGTTAAAATGCCAGGTATTTGTGACATACAGAAATGAGACCACAATAAAACATTTCGCAACTCTTCCCACCTTTACTGTGACCTATAGCCTGTACATTTTAATTGATAAACAAACAAATCTGTTAGGGGAATAAGTATGAAGAATAAAACACATACAGGTATGTACACTTATAATATCCACTGTAAACTTAGAAAGTTGTTAGAGTAACCGGATATGTTGTAATATACATTTACTGCAAGTTTTGAAGTCTGCAACTCAAATTATGCCATTAATTTGTGGAACCTATCCACAGATCATCCCAGTAATGTAACACGGGATTTATGAGGAACAGACCAAAAACTATGAGCCACATATCTAGACATTCAGTGAAACTCTGTACAGTTATGAGGTATATTCTGTAAGAGTTGCCACTGTGCTATACAGGTGAACAGCAATAATGTGTACATGGGTGCAATGTGTGCTAGGTGAAGGCCCATCGCCTACTAATACTACTCACATATCCCAGAGGTGCATATTAGTAGTAACATTAAGCGAAATGGGCTGCACTTCATGATGTTGTAGGCCTGTCCAGAGTGTGCTCTTTGTGGTCTGACTATGTGTTGTGAATGTCTCCTGTTGGCTAGTGTGTAGTCTATGCAATGCCTTTGTGCCATCTCACCTGTATGTGTCTGTGTGTGTGTCCATGTGTGCATGTATGCGTGTGTGTGTGTGTGTGTGTGTGTGTTTGTGTGTGCATCAGCAAACCTTATAGTAAAGGTATTAATTTACATATGTTGTCTTACCCTCGCAGGTGGATATGGTGGTCATGGTCCCTCCCAATCAGAATCTGATGTCAGTGTCTCTGCAGACTCTGACCATGATGATGGCCCTAGTGAAGCACAGGTGGGGTTGTCAGGAGCTGAATCTGTGCCATCGGTTGGCATCCCACAGTCATCCACAATGTCCCCACACACAGTCACAGTGCCCACACATACCTTGTTGCCAGCAACCACAGATAATGGACAGTTGGTGGGTGCATGGAACAGGCTAGTGTGGTGACTATGGCAAGTGTGGGTGTAGACATTAGTCATAGCCAGAGTGCAGGTGAGGTCAACACACAGGTGGATGGACAGAGGTGCTCAAAGGAGGACTGCTGCCCGCTGAGCTGCTGTTGCAAGTGCCACAGAAGGTGTCACCAGATGCAGGTATCACCAGACGCATGTTTTGGGCTGTCATGGATGCACAGGCATGTAGTGAATGCAACACTAGACAAATACTCAGGGTCTTGGAGGCAACTTTTTCTGTCTTACGTGATGACATATATGACCTTGTTGAGGCCATATGTCAAAATACTGAGGTCATGAATATATGGTGGGGTGAGACCTTGGCAATCCTCAGCCATGGAATTTCTGTGCTGCAGCATGTGGTGGGAGATGGGCATCAGCCACATGGATGTAGGTTAGCACCAACATCAGCTGAGAGTCTGCATGGCAATGCACCTTCACACTCCTGTAGTGGCAGTCTCATCAGCAGTACAGAAGGGTGGGTGCTGTCCACATCACAATGGAGCAGACCACGGGCATGTGGTCCTGGCCAGTCCCGTCAGGAACATGGAAACAGCAGATGGTAGTCACCAGTGGGGAGTAGTACTGCATCTGGTCTTAGGTCTGTTGGTGCCAGTGAGACCCCTGGAAGAACCAGTTCACATGTCCATGGCCAGTGAAGGTGAACTGTACACTCTGCCTTGTGCGGTCCATAGCTTTCCAACATGATCCTGTGTAGGGCAGCCACATGGCATGACTGTGTGCATACAAACACACACACATCACCATCACAGCCAGGTTACCTCCAGACACGCACATACCACCTCTGCATGGCCCATTCATAGAACACCCCTCCAAACACACAAATGATGTCAACCATATGGCCCAGTCTAGGGCTCTGGCAAACCCACACAACACCCTGTACATATGACAATACCTGTGCCACATCCCTGTCGTCCATACCACTGATGCAGGGACATGCTAATATTGTTCTGATGCATAGGGTGAATTAAGTACAGTTTAGCTATGTAATTCTGTGTAAGGTGCTGTCAGCTGGCATTTGTAATGGGTACACTTCAGAGTGTGGGTACCTTTTCAGCCATGATGCATTATTGGTGTTAGTAATGCTGTCTGAATGTAGTCTCACATGTTGTATTCTGTTTGTGTTCTAGGTGTCTGTGGGCCAGCAGGATGTGACCCTGCAGACATTGCCAACAAGGGTTATGGCAGAATGGTAACACATCACTCGTGTCACAGCCAAGGTACAGCTGTATATGTACACATTTACCAGGTCTGTGTAACAGTTATTTCATGTGTCACAGAGCTTATAGGGCTGAGGGGTGTATACAGGTAAGTCGATGGTGGTTGACATCAGCAGCTCTTATAATGTGGACAATGGTAAGTGTAGTGGGTGGAACACACCTCAAATTGGTAAAACCTACACACCCAGTGGATATTGTGTTGACCAAACACACAAAGAATACTGTTCCCACACACACACACACACACACACACACACACACACACACACACACACACACACACACACACACACACACACACACACACACACATACACACACACACACACACGCACGCATACAAGATCACAGTTGCCAGTGTTGGGTTTGGGAACCCTACACATCTAGCTAGTGGTAATACAGTGTTATGCGGTTATCGCAGGTGGCACAGAACTAATAGTGTAATGACTGTTCTAAGGTCCCTGTAAAGTGAATAACATATAAATAGAAGAAAGACACTTTGGCTGGAGATAAAAACACTTTAATACAAATAAAATGACAAAAAGGTAAGCGCTTTCGAGGTAACCCTCTTCTTCAGACCTAAATACAAACTGATAAAAATCCTGGATTTAAATACAAGCACTGACCAATAAAAACAAGGCTTAGGAGTTCATCATAAAAATTAATTAGTTAATTTAATGCGGTAAACCTCATTTCTTCAAAAGAGGTTTTAAAGACACAGTGCTATTGAGGCCAGGTGGAAAATATGCCTTGAAATCCACAATCCATCTTAATTCAACATATTCTGTCTCATTTTTAATGTCACCTTCATGTAAACTGACATTCATTTTCTGCAAAACTAAAAATGTTTAAAATTATGCTGTGTATCATAATCAATTACATGCTTAGCTAGTGCATTCATGCATTTGCTGTTATGTATGTCATTAAGATGTTCCAAAATTCTTTCTTTTAACATGCGATTAGTCTTGCCTATGTAAAATGCACTACATAAATTACACTTTGTTAAATAAACAGTGTTTCTTGAACAACAATCAGCATAAAAAGCAAACTCTATAGGCTTGTCATTTAGTGGATGTCTGACCATCCAAGCAGACCATATATAGGCACAAATTTACAGGTTCTACAGGGGTGGGTACCTCTATGCTGTGAGTAAAACCTGTCACATATATTATGGTGCTTGCAACATAACCTTTGTTTCAAGTTTCTATTCTTCTTGAAGCTAAAGCTTGGATTAGTTCCCAGCACCTGGCTAATACTTGGATCAGTCAACAAAATAGGCCAATTCTTTTTAACAATATCACATACTACATTGAAATTGTTAGAATAAGTCAAACACAACATATTCACAGGTTGATTAACTTTCCTTCCTGCACTTTGTACTTCAACTCGACAGCTATCAGAAAAATAGGGCTTGGTTTTGCAGGCAGTGTTGTATTTAAATCCAGGATTTTTGTCAGTTTGTATTCAGATCTGAAGAAAATGGTTACCTCGAAAGCGCTTACCTTTTTGTCATTTTATTTGTATTAAAGTGTTTTTATCTCAAGCTGAAGTGTCTTTCTTCTATTTATAAATTTATATTTTTGGACATTTTTGATTCCTCCACTTTCTTTGCTTTTATAAAGTGAATAACATCATGTGCCCTTGTGAGATATGGCAAGGGGGGTGTACTGGGTGTGGAAGGACTCATTAGACCTATGAGTCTACACACTCACAAACACTGCTATACAAACCAATGCACACACACACACACACACACACACACACACACACACACACACACACACACACACACACACACACACACACACACACACACACACACACACACACACACACACACACACACACACACAATTTTCAGTACTGACATTAGCAGCCCTGCCTATCATGTTATTCATGTCATACTGTTACATAGCTGTTGCACACAGCATGGGGCTTATAGCGCTAAAGATACAAATACCTCTATGGTAGATATGAACAGCGGCCCTTGTAAAGTGGACCTTGGGACATGTACTGGGAGTACCATGGCCTAAAATTGTAAACCACGGCCACTCAATGGATATAGTTCTCACTTAAACACACACATACATTTGCTAAGACTGAGAATAGAGCCTCTGTCTATCTAGTCATTGCTATTACAGTGTTATGTATTTATCGCATGTGCCACAAAGCTTGCAAGGTGAAGGGTGTGTCAAGGTAATTCTAAGGTGAACAACATCCTCAGGTCTTGTAAAGTATGGCAATGGGTGATTTACTGGGTGAGAATGGAGCCAAAATACTTGAACCTACAGTTATACACACTTGCAAATACAAATACACTCATACACACATTTGCCAGGACTGAGATTAGCAGCCCTGCTTATCTTGTTAGTCAGTCCATGCTATTACATAGTTCCTGCATGCAGCACGGGACTTATTGGGATGAAGAGTGTCAACATATACCATTATGGTTGATGAAGACAGCGGGCCTTGTAAAGTGGACCTTGGGATGTGTACTGGGAGTACCATGGCCTAAAAATGTAAACCCCACCCCCCCCATGGATATAGTTCTCACTCAAACACATATGCAGTTTAAGGTTCTTACACACACACACACACACACACACACACACACACACACACACACACACACACACACACACACACACACACACTCACTTGCCAGGACTGAGATTAGAACCCTACCTATCTAGTTATTGCTAATACAATACTATGCATTTATTGCATGTACCACAGAGCTTAGAGTGTGAAGAGTGTCCCATGGTTCTTCTAAGGGGAACATCACCAGCCCTTGTAATGTATGGCAGTGTGCAGTGTACTGGGAGAGTGAGGACTCAAAATGCTGTATCCTACAAATACACACACTTACACACACACATTTGCCAAGACTCAGATTAGAACCCCTACCTATGCAGTTATTGGTACTATAGTGTTATGCAGTTACCACACGCACCACGGAAGAGTGTCCCAAGGTACCTATAAAGAGAATAACATCACCAGCTCTTGTAAAGTTTGGCGATGAGAAGTGTACTGGGTGAGAAGGGCCTCAAACTACTTTCACCTACATGTTTAAACACTCACAATCACTTTTATACACACTAAGCACACACACACATGTTTGCCAGTGCTGAGAGTTTGCATTAGCATGCATTTTTCTATAGGGTATAAAGTCTGAGAAACTACAATCTATCATTATTTTCTGACGTTAGACTTTTGTGATTTGGCAGTGATTTGCCACACAACCACTATTTCTGAATAAAGACACCACAAATATGATGAAAACCTCTGTACGTTCTTACGAAAGGTCTGTACATTTGGGAGGTATGATAGGCACTGTGTAGGTTACTTCAGCCTGTGTACTGTTCATATGTGTGGCTCCCTGTACATGACCTGTCCAGCTTTATGGCAGTAATGTATACTGACATCTGGACAGTGTGTACAACTCCCACCATAGGTGTAGCTGACATGCAAAATAGTTGGCACTTCAGTTCATGGAACATGGCTCTGTCTACCACAGTACTGCACCTAGGCCACTAGGACACAACAGCCATGAGAAGTTGTTGGCCATATCCTGACAGTATTCCCCACACATGAATAGCTCATTGACCCCTGCATATTGTGGACAAGCAACAGGTTATCATGTTGATTGGGACAGCCCTGGCAATGTGTGCTCTGCTGCTATTACACTACAACCTTATATGTTACTGCATTTCTATGGGAATATGTGTGTGTGGGGGGCGCACATGTCAGCTGTACACATTTGAACAGACTGATATTGGCTTTATATTTTGGTTCCATTTAGCATAGTATTGTGCTCTGTCTTGGAGAATAGAGACATATCACTAGAGACCACAGGTTAGATTGTAATGGCATACAATTGAGTTTCAGACTTCTTACCCTTCAGAGCCTTACTGCAACTACAAGGCCTGCTGTGTAAGTCTGTAGGGGAAATTCCATCATTGTCGCCATTTGTGGGCCTTTGCCAGACATTCCTTTATGGTCATCTATGGCTGACTTGCTTGGTGATTCTGAGGGGTGAGTATGGGATCCCCACATTGACATCCATGCATGTGACCGATGACCCCCCCTTAGTTGATCCCCACATATACTGTAGTGGGATTTGTCACCTTGAATAATACTGCACAGTGTGGGAAAGCCAGTATTGTTCAGACATTTCCTGATGTCCCACATAGCTGTCAGTTGTCTGCTGCTATCCCAGTAGTCCACCCCATTCCCTTGCATGCATGTAGCAATACCATAGATATGCTACAAGAACATACTAATTCATTCATTTATTGTTAAGAAGACTGATTTACCTTGTGCCTGCACAGTTGTGAGGATGGTGCTTGAGGGCTGCCTATGCTTGATGCACACAGTACACTGCCTATACATGGTACTTTACAGGTAATGTGATGTGTGTGTCATCCATTTTACTGTGTGTGTGAGTCAGAGAAAGGTGTCAGTCCCTGGGTTCCTACAGTGTCAGTGTGTGCGAGCTATGTGTTGCCTCTTTGCCAAGGCCTGGGCATACCTGGCATGCCTTCATCTACCTACAGGAGCAGGCTCAGGGGCTTCCTTCTCTGAGTCCCTCTGTGCCTGTGGGAACCTTGGCAATGGTGGGGGGCTGTGTGGCCCTTCCCCGTGCTGTTCCTGCTGCAGCTGTTTCCACAGGATCATATTGTGTAGCATGGCACATACTATGAACATGTGTGCACATGTGGCTGGAGTGTACTACAAGGCTCCACCAGATATGCCAAGGCAGCAGTACCGTGATTTGAGCATCCCAAATACATGCTCTATAATGATCCTGTTTTGTGCATGTGCCTCATTATGGTGTTCTTGAGTGGATGTGTGTGCATTTCTGATGGGTGTCATCATTCACGGCTCTAGTGCATAGCCAGCATCCCCCACTAGATGGTCATATGGGATGTCCCCACTGGCAAATGCCTGGTATAGCTGTGATGAATGCCAGATGTGGGAGTCATGATAGCTTCCAGGGCTGCCAGCACACACATTCATGATAATGCCCTGGGCATTGCACATGACCTGGCAGTTATTGAAGGGGAAGCCCTTGTGATTTATGTAGACACTACCCTGTTCTCTGGGTGGTGCTTTGATGTGGATGCGAGTGCAGTCTATCGCACCCAGTACCTCCGGGTATTCTGCTACACAGTGGAAGAGATGCATATTGCTGGTCCTCTCCTCACGGGTGTTGGTGAAGTAAATGTGCTCACCAGCATGTGGTAGAATGGCATCCAGGAACTGGTGGAGTACCCTGAATCCAGATGCCTGTGAGACCCCCATCATGTCCCCAGTAGGTCTTTAGAAAGTACCTTTAGCTAGTATTTTTAAGGCTACATATACCTTGGTATCCACTGCAATGGGTTCCCCTCTGTTGGCTCTGGGTCTGAGTTGAGGCCGGCACAGCTCTACGATTTGCTGAAGTTTGTCTGTCCAACCTGTAGCACTCTACTATCTGCAGATCATGTAGCCCCTGGTAAGTTACCCTGGGTCTGAACACTCTTCTCCTCCTCCTCAGTCTGGGGCAGTTGTCAGCATTATTCTCCTCACCGCACTCAGCCTCTAGCACATACTGATGGATCAAAGTAATGGCAGCCCCTAACATTTTTTTCGGTTAAAATTCCCCCGCATGTGTACACCAATTGTGCAGAATTTGTGGGAAAAAACAGACTGAAAAGGTGTTTGCACAGTTTATACTGTTGTGCTGCAGATGCTGCCTGTATTATTGGTTGGCTAAAATACACTCTACCTGCTTGCTATTTTATTTGTACTTGATTGCTTTTATTCTGCTATTTGCCTTTTTTTTTTCTTTTTTCCCTTCCCATTTCCACCCCTTTTAAGTCCTGAGCTGGCTCGCACAAACCGATGCCCAAATGTAAACAGTCCTGGTATTTCCAGGGATTTTTTGTTTGTTTTACACCAGGTGCACACCGGGCAAACCCGTTTAGCTAATGTAAACACTTTGAAGCAGAAATGGCCCTCCCTAGGACACGAACACGCTCTTCCTTTCATGGAATAAGTCAATACAGCCTGAGACACACCCCCTTGCTTAGCTGTGCTTAGCTAAGCTCAACTGGGAGCCGTGGAGCTCCAATGTACTTACACCAAGCATGACACACACCCTTTTCATGTCAGCTGCTTCTCTTGCTTACACGACTGCCTTATAGCTCCTACATGGTTAGGTGTAGTTTGGCACTTGTTTCCTTTTTGCGATTTAGTAAATTTCCCTCATTAGCATACCCCATTGCCTTAGTCCCTAGTTACAGCATTACACCAGAGCCTTTCCCCTTAGTAACCACTGTTCCCTGCTATTGTTTTGATTCTGCATGCCATAGACTATAAAGACAAAATGCAGATTTCACTTAAAATTGCCTTTTTACGTTTTTTTTTTTTTTCCGGCATGATCCCATTTGTGCACTGCTGCCCTATGCTTAAAATGGCCGACATCGGCCAAAAAAAAAAAAAAAAAAAAAAAACTTTGATTTTTATAATTTTGCAACACTTTTCCATGCCAATGGCTATATATTTGGCCATTGGCATGCCTAAGGATTATAATACATGCTTAACTTTGAGCTGTCATGCCTCCATTTTGATTTTTGCAGAAATGTATCCGGCTAGTAGCCAAATACATTTCTGCAAGCTACACTATTCTGACATGGATGCCTACCTGCTTATTGGATTGCTAATTGACCTCATTTGTTACCACCAACAAATGATGTCATTAGCATAATCCAGTCATGTCCATGGCAGAATAGTGTTAGCAGGCGCATGCACATTTCCAGGCTTGTTTACTGGATCGTTCGGCAGCCATATTGCATGCAGGAGCTGCTACACTATTCCTGCATGGAAAAAAAACATTTATTGAATCCTGGGGATAAACAATGTAGTGACCTATATTATCCTATAACAGCTGTATTTGTGACTTGCATGTAACAGTATCAATATCTATGCATGTAGCTGTTGCCAGTATCTATTTGCCCACTGTGGCCATTGAAAATGAACGGTAAACATGTACACTGCATGCAGAACAATGTGTATAAAATGTGGTGTAAGGCAAATACTGTCAAAGAGCAAATGCTCTATGATGCACCTTGGTGCAGGATCAAGTTCATTCATTTTGACATGGGCATATGCTGATGAAGCACACCAATAGCATTCCAGTGCTGAACTCATTGATATGCAATGCTGGTGAGAGCACCACTTCCTCTCTCCATTACTTGTGTCTTGGTGGTCTTCTCTCTCACTACTGTTGCTACTTCTTCATGAATGCTTTGGTGGGCACTGTCCTTCCTTGTATACAGGTTCAAAACTGTAGGCACAATGGAGCGTTACTTCCCTTGACTTGCCATTCTCAAGGTAAGTATGCTGTGGGTTAATGCAAAAATATAATACTCTAATTGTACAGTACCAAACAATGGCAACCAAGTCATACCCTACATCCATAAATGACTGCATTTAGTCATACCAGTTCTGCTATTTGCAACATGACTGTGTACTGAGATACTATTTGGACCATCATTTCATGTTCTTACACTGGCATTGAAGCAAAGTCATATTAAAGTTAAATGCACAAATCATGGCAACCTTACTCAAGCCTGCAGCACACCATCTTAACTCAGCTTTACTCATGTCTAAACGATATTTCAGTCCAGTTGTATTGTGTTGACTCATAACTCAAAACTCCCTCACTGTGTATAAGCAACTCAATAGTTCCTTTTCCCAAACATCAGCCATCCAAAAAATGCCATACTTGTTTCCAGAAGGCAATACACTCTACTGTACAGTGGAATGCTGTTGTGAATGTTTCAGTAACATAAAATGTTCTACTTCCTATGGCATTAACTATATATCATGTGGTATGTTGATATTTCTCTCCTATAACTTCTACTTTAACTTTCCATAACACTGTACTGTTTCTGTTGTTTTCTTCCTTATGAACAAGCACTATGCAATCATCTAATCAGTGTATCTTATATGTGTTCAAATGTACTGCCCCATTGAAATTATCTTTGTCATATAACATCTACTGACCACTTGATGCTATTTTGTGGGAGTTGTTCTTTTCAGGCCTATATCTGAACCAGGGTTTGCAACTCACTTTGATCATCCCATTAAGCAAATGCCACTTAATTAATCAATAATTAAAACAGCTCAGTCTGACATCAATCCAGTCACAATGATGCTACTGTGTACTGACAGATATCTTCTCCATCCTGTCTAATCAGCTGGCATGGCAATCTCATTTTCAAAGTACTGGTGTATATCTTGATTCACATCATGTTTGATGTATCAGGCTTAGCTTGATGCAGATAGGATGAGTTCCTCCTGTTCATACCTCACAACTATCCTGATTTTCATAGACTGTTCTGATTTTTGAATCCTCTAATTTCTGCTTTAGGAGCAAATCGCTGTAGATTTAAATCACTACTTAATGACATACAGTCGATTTTCAGAGGTCAAGTGCTAAACAAATAGTTGCTAAGACAAATAATGTTATTCTATCCATTCTCTGATTTTATAAGAACAATATTTACAATCTATAACTATTATGGGGCCTTTGTACCCCCATTATTTTATGATGTGTCCATATTTCAGGGACTGAGAGGTTGATAGGCTTGTTACTGTTACACATGATTTGTAACAATGTGAACATGTACATGTACTAAATATGCATCAATAATGTGTTATTTATGGCAACTGGTGCAGTGGGTTAAGGTTGCAAGTTGTAGTTCCTGAGGTCCAGGGTCTGATTACCTTAGCCCTCTACTGCTTGCTGGGTGACCGAGCGAGTCACCTAACCAGGCAATGATTGGGGGCAACTGGGATTTTGGCCTATGCTCCTTAATGGTCCTCTTGACTACAAGTCTAGTAGCTACCAATGAAATGCATAAGAACCTGAGCAAGACCTGTGCATGTCAGGGTCAGCAGTACAAGGCAGAACTGAGATGAGAAGTACCCTACTCTGGGTGCCTGGAACATGTAAACTGTTGCTAATCTCCACAAGTCCAGCACCCTGCTGTGTTTAGTTAAACAAAATAAAAAAGCAAAGCAGTTTGCATTCCAATGGAGTTGATGAAATGTTAGTTACACCCTGATAGTCAATACATTAAAAATGCAGGAGAGACACTTTTGTCTGGAAAATAAGTCTATGGTAACAACATTAAAGAAAGGAGAATATAGGATCACCTAGTATCGACTAAAGTAAGAGAAGAAAATGCACATATTCTTGATAATCAGCAGAAAGCTGAAAGTGTGAAATATGATTTATTTTATTTTATTTTACATTTGTTTAGTGGGAAAGTGCAACTGGGCAGGTTGCCCATTTTCAGTGGAAGCCCAGGGAGAAAAGGTTCATTTTTTAATAGTACAAGATGATGAATAATAATGACTCTGTTTTCCTGCAGGAAAGGCATACATAGCCAGGGAATGTCATTCATTGCTGCTGAAAAGATTTTGTAGATATCTGGACTCCAGGGAAAATAACCAAAGCACAATGAAATGCAGTTATGATATCATGTAATAGGTTGCCATTATGCAAGGCTGAGAAAGGAGAAGTAACTGTATCCGAAACACAACATCAAAGAAGTGTGATATACCCATTTGCTAAATCATTATTAGTGTACTGCTTACTCTAATGAGCAGTCCATGGATTGAAACTGTGCTATTATGCCATCATACTGCAATACTACTAATGGTCTTAGTAACAAACCTGGTGACATTTTACTCTGTAATTTGATGTATGATATAACAGTTTCTTATTTGTGAAACAGAAGATGCATTGAAAACATTATAAACATTATAAATCTGTTTTCAAAGCAGTTTGCAAACAGTTTCTGAAAGAAACTACATATATTGACAAGAGTTTAGATTTTGAGGACAACATCTTCACCCCTGAAGTGGTATCCAATAACAGAGCTGTTGCTGTGCCCATTACTGTTCCCCCGATCTGGCAACACCCTATCACTGAGGAGTCCCAAAGGCAAAAAGGTCCATTCCCTGATCTGATACTCCTCACTTCACAAAGGGAAGCAACATGGCATCCATACACTTCAAGTTTAAAAGAAGAGGAAAAAAAACACACAAAACATTGCAGCAAGTGCTTCATTCAGGACCAGAGAATCAATAGTGCACATGCCATTATGGAAATGAATTCCACTCTCAACTGCTCATCACTCTCCCTTCACACTGAGCACATGGGCAGTTGGCCTATATGTCCCACCCTAGCTATGTGTCATAGGATCATAGAAGGTTACTAGGCTAACAGCCCTAGAGCCTTTTTAAGCCTAGACATTCATGCCCCAATATTCCCAATTATCAATGCCCCCAAACTAGATTGACTTTAATATATGCCTGTGCCTTAGGAGATCTACAAACTGCCTCTGTCTATAAGGGCCAGAGGCAACAAGCCATAGTTGAATTTGAGATTTCCCATCCATTGGTCCAGACTGCATTTGAAGAGGCTTAGGGAACAGATACGCTTCACATGAATGGGGAGTCTGTTCCAGAGAAGGGCAATCTCTGAGACACATACCTGCCTCTTCAAAATGTATTGTTTATCACAGACAAGGTTTAGATCCTTAGATGGGCTAATTCTGATGTTATTTGTTTTGCAAATGTGTAGCAGATCCATCAGGGCTGGCGACAGTCTGTAGGAGACAGAGTACAGGGATGGGGCTTTGAGGCGGTCTGCATATTATTTACAATTCTATTCTTTTAGTGAGGAATCTTTGTGGCTACTCCAGCTGTTATAAATGACCATCAGGTACATGCTGAAGGGTGCACTGTACTTGATTATTGGTCTAATGAGGGCTGAGTATAGTGTGACTATTTCTCCTTAGATCTAGATGCCATTCCCTTACTTATAAGTTGTGCCACACACAAGAAGAATTTTCTTACTACCATGGATATATAGTGGTTAAACTTCAGGTTACTACCAACCTGAGTTTCCAAGTCCCTTACCACTGGGTCTAGTCTTAGGGGAACATTATCAATATTGTAATTTGCAAGGGTGGTCACCTTCCTAATGGGTATGATTATGCATTTATTGCACTGAGTCTTAGGCCATAGTTCTGACACCAATTATTTGTCTGTGTCATACCTTCCTAGAGGATATCTATATCTTCGGGGTGTTCAATGATTGTACCTGGCTTGCAGTCATTTGTAGGTTCAAGGAATGTTACTGCAAAGAAAACTGAAGAAAACAAAACAAAAATCAGATCAGCAAAAAAAGTCCTGACTACCTAAATATTTAAAGAATAAAATAGCTCTTCACAAACCTAACCTGAAATGATAAGCAAGGACAAAAAAAAAATCTCTGGCTTTTCTTATCATTCAAAGTACATACAGCTTTCGATATTCTACAAATAGGGTATGTTTATAACACTTTATTTGCCAGAAACAAATGCAGACAACTTTCTGAGTGTCAGTCCTTGCAAAGTGGCATAAGGAATATGTTGTACTCCAGAATGTGCCGTCCTTCAGATGAGATGTTAAGCCAAAATCGCAGCTGCCTGAATTGGTAGAAGCTCTGGTGGTTGCAAAAGATTCCATGACACTTACAAAAAAGAGAGACAGAAGCTAAGGTTCCTTGGCACCCTGGCCAAATGTCTCCTAAACAGTAGTAATACCACCTCAAGTCTCCTCAGAAAAGAAGACACTGGCCTAGTTAAACTAACCTAGTCAACAAAGAGTAAATAAAAATAAATAGATAAAATAAAATGTACTAAACTACACCAATATACTCTACAAGTATTACCATAAACAAGGCCATAAACATTCACAGAACACCCCACGTTATCCCCAGATTGTCTCATTGCCAGGAACAGATGAAATTCTGAAATTCAGTGGAATTATATGAAAAAATGCATTCTCTTTTTAAACAATGCTACTATATAATATCAGAGTATAGACAATGCAGGTCTAACCAACACAAGGCAATATTTTTGCTAAATTATACCATGCACAAATCAAACCAAAAAACAGCATTTATAATTGGCAGCAAAATCCTAAGCAACTTACAGAACAAGAAACCACATAAATAAGCTACAATAAAAATATCAATACAAAATATTCCACAGTTCAAAACATGAATGAAATACAAATCACTTCAGAACAAAAGTAAAAACAGAGAAATATCATAATTGCAGACTGAACAAATATACAAAAAGACTGACGACAATAATAAAGAAAAGAAAGTGGAATAGTCATCTGATTGTGTCCAATATGAATAGAGTTTTGTGTGTGAGCTTTACTTTTTTTTTTCTCTCAGCATCGACACCAGAAAAAAATAACATGAACAGCTACTGGAATGACAGCACCCATGTACATTGTGCTTTTGGCTTTTCTTGTCAGAAAGTCTGTAGTTTGATGCACTGTTTTGACTAGATTTGTTAATGTGACTAAAAAACTGACAGGTCTTTAAATGATACTACATCAGACAGCAAAGTACAATAGTGACTTAATGACAAGATTCACCACAGGCAAAATATGTTTAGGAAAGTTAAGAGTTAACTAACAGAGCTAAGCTGTTAATTAAAACTGAGCTTCTCTGTTAACGTACAAAAGCTTTACTTTAAATATTCCAATGTACTCAATACTGCTTTTTCCAAAATCAGTCGTAATAGGACGACAACACACTATATCACTCTGTAGAGATTGTATGATTCTGGTCCAATGAGCATTAGTTATTGCACAAACCCTGGTAAGGAAATAGGTGTCCTAAGGCAGGTAAAAGAACACAACCAGTTATTTTTGTATTTGAATAGTATACCTACTAAGCATATGCATACTTACTTGTTTGTTTGTTTGTTTTTAATCTTCTATCACAGTACTGCAATTCTTTTTATTCCTACCTAGACTATATGATTGTATTAGTGAAATGCAGAACATGTATTTTCCATTTTGTACTTGTATCTGAGATTGAATCAGTTTGTATCTGTATGTTATATATATATCATACTGTTATTTATAAATGTGGAGCTCTTCTCCCCGGGCCTCAGCTGAAAAATGACATTTTGTCCAGTTGGACATTCCTGGTAAACACGTAAAATAAAATAAAATAAATAAAAAGTTATGTATAAGATCTGAAATAGCATAGTTATGCATGGGATAGTGCAAATAGTGAAGCCTTCCAGTCATGAAAATGAGAGTCAATGCAAAAGTTGGTGGACTATACTGTTAGTCATCACATCACCTGTGGACAGTGGCAAGCATGTATAATGCATGGTTTTATGCAGACTAGCATTTTGAACACCAGGCCTTATAACCAATACAATGGTACTGCTAGAAGTTCATACAAGTTTTGCATTTCAAATATCCCACTAAATGTATTATGCAATTATAACAGGATGGCTACATTTGCATCTCATCCTCCAACCTGAATACATCACTACGTTGCTCTTAAACAATCATACTGAACTGAGTTTCCATAGCATCACTTCTACATAGAGATCAATACTGCACACAACCTAAAATATAAAACTGGAAACTGTCCTCCTTTAAACAGCATTCTACAACTCTACCTGATTACAAAGGAATTACATTCTGGAAATAAATAAATTCTGATTTATAGTAAATCTGAAAACACAAGTGGTGACTCATTTTATTCACGTTATGTCACTAAAGTGTGGAACAACATATTGATTGAACTACAACAAACCAAATAAACAATACCTGTCCAAGTCTTGGTTATGCACCATTTCTGTACCAGGATATTTTTACCACATGAAATAATCACACACACTAATCCGAGTAACTGTGTATGCTTATAAGCATCTCCTTCCAGTTTTATATGAGCAACATTCCGATTCCCACCTCTACTTGCACATTTGCCATGCATGGCATTTGTTGCTTTTCTATTGTTCTTGTTATGTATTTTGTTGCGCAATTTCATATTCATGAAGATACTTTGCATATGTTAAATGTTGTAATTACATGCTGTAAATCTAATATTATCTGTCATAGTATCCAAGTATCACACTTTTCTGTCTGGGCCTCCACTGAAAAAGAGGTTTTGCCTATTTGGACTGTCCCGGTCAGTAAATGGAAATAAATAAACATATATATAGAATTATGTTTTAATTCCGAACAGGTAGTCTTATGTCGTGCAGTTTATGGATGTCCCTGTGTAGACACTGCTGGGTTTCATGCACTCAATCGCTAAGATAACTGATACCAAAGAGGGCTGTATTTCACGCTTACTAATCACATATGGCCAATTCCACACAGAAGACTATTTGAGACTGAAGATGAATACCTCTCTACCATAAAATAGTACTATCCACCTCATATCCAGACTTTAATATATCTTCTGTGTGTATCATATTATTGTGTGGCTATATAAATGTGCTGTTCATTACTCTGCTTTAAAGTGAACTGTATTTTAAAATATTGTAAATTATTGAAAGTCATTTCAATAATGGTATACACATGATCCATCTTGTGTGACCAATTCCTCACTGCACTGATATGCATACTATTAAGTTCAAATGGTTTGAAATTTTTCATGGCACTGATGTTTCATTGCAATATTATTGTATACCTCTACTGTATTTTGACTGTCAGTTTGTTTTGACATAGTGATCCAGGTCACGGGAGAAAGCACTTACATGATAATCATAGGTTCAGTAAGTCAAAGCAACAGCTGCTATGGCCCCTAGACTGACCCCTTATGTATAGTTGCACACAGACCTTACAGTGTAATAGCACCAGTTCATTATCTTAATACTTTTGTAACACTTGTCAGTCCAACAAAACTAAAGGTATAGCTTGTCAGTGTAATAAAGTAACAGAGATGATCTGCCAACTTGATGTAGCCAGATGCACATCTGCTTTCAGTGTTCACATTTGCTCATGGAATATGGGTTGCTGCTATCAGCAAGCCATACACACTATCAAGAGAAGGAACCCTCAGCATATTACAGCTTGGCTATGATTCAACCACTTGTGCAAATGCATTGAAAAGTGCATGACAATCACAATTTCTATGAAGTGCATTATTTTATTTGTATAGTTCTCAGCTTCAACAAAATTTCAGTGTTAATAATAAAAAAATATATGCATGCCCCTCTACGCATAGATGCATGGAAACAAAATAAGAGAGAAGTTCAGCATTTGGATGAGAGCAAGGAGTGGAACTGCACAGCAACATCAACTTTAAATGGAAATCCATGAGCATTGATCACACATTCTAGTGCATGCAACAAAACCAAACAAATATATTCTGTTCTTATGCACAGAAATAGTACCAACGAAACGTTCTCATTGTCCCAGATGAATGACAGCAGTAGAGATGAAATTTGTGCACCATGTAAATGTCAGTATGGTGTATTATTATTATTATCATAGGAATGTAGTTGTTAATGCTGGGATCAAGCTTGAGAGGCCATTATGAACAGGAACAGCAACAAAGCAAATGTGATAACAAACTCAATGTGATTATACACAAACATCAATGCACATGTACCACTGGGGCAATGGTGTCAAACCCAGTGTGATTATACACAAACATCAATGCATAGGGGGAATGGTAACAAACCCAGTGTGATTACACAAACATCAATGCACAGAGGCAATGGTGACAAACCCAGTGTTATTATACACAAAAATAAATGCACAGGGGCAATGGTGACAAACCCGGTGTGATTATTCACAAACATCAATGCACAGGGTCAATGGTGACTAACCCGGTGTGATTATATACAAATTACAATACACAAGGGCAATGGTGACAAACCCAGTTTGATTATATACAAACATCAATGCACAGGGGCAATGGTGACAAACCCACTGTGATTATACACAAATATCAATGCACAGGGGTAATGGGGGGGGGTCAAAAGAAATGGGTGGAGCACTTCACATCCCATTGCAAAGAACAAAGTTTCAATTTTTAAGCAGACAAGCTAGCTGTAACATTAAAGAACAGGCCAGCCATCAACTGTCGTAACACTGCCACTGTTAACACCACTGCATAAGAGTATAAGAGATAACTCAGTTATGCAAGTAAGGCATCATTCAGATGTCAAAAGAGGTACACGTGCATCAGTTGTGAAGCCTGATGAATAAAAATGACCCTGGCTTTCTGTTCAGGAAAGGAAAAGCTGAGTTAACAGGCATCGTGCTGAGCAGATGAATTGATAACAGAGACATCCCAACTCCTCTGTAAATAATTACAATTGACTGTTGGCCAAAGGAAGATGAAGAAAGAGGTATATAACATATGCATTGGACAGACACATTGGTTTAGTGGTTTAGTATATTTACAGGCATCGCGACAGCATTATCAGATGAGCTATGATAAATACCACTGAGAAAGCCAGTTTTTAATCTGCAGATACACAGTAATATTCATGTAGTACTTGTGCATCAACATACTTACATCTAAGGAGAGATAGGACACCTAAAAGCAGACCAAAATAGATATGCATATGCATTTATGTAAACACTGCTCCACTGCAATGAAAACTTTGACATGCTCAGCACATAGACATGAAATGCCATATATGCGTTTGTAAACATCCTGTTTCATGAGGAAATCTTGCAAGACAATGATAGTGGAATTAAATCAGATCACATTTCATAGCAATACCGCATTCCACATTCTGACTCTCACTTACTATTTTCCTTTGGTACCTACCTCCATACATGCTGCCCATGCAAGTCATTAAAAAGAAATGCTTTACCAAATGGAAAACCTGCAGTTTGGGTCCCACTAACTCTGATTCACAGCTTATGGTGACATTTCTACACAATGAATGCACTCAAGTACCTTTATGCAAATACCTCGCTCCTTACACCTGCCCACATAGCACTATCATTATTGCTTCCAGACATAGTGTAAAACACAATATAATCACCAGGAATGCACACTTAATGGAAAACACATCTTCAAAAAATGTGGTACACAGACATTCACTGCTGTGTATTCTGGCCTTGAGTTCACCAAGAATGCCTACCTAACAAAGTACAATAATTGTCTTCAACAACTGGCTAGCTGGCACCATTCTAAAAAGATGCAGCAGGAGACAACTTGACAGCACTGGATACATTATTATTATAGTCAAGCAGTATTGAAAATAGATCCTTTTGGTATACAAAACCCCCTTTTTGATCTACTTGGTTTGCCATGAAACTCATCTTGGCATAGCCTGGGAATGTTGACTCAGACAGGACATCACACAAAATAATATTTAGACAGAACTGACAACAGCTTGGAAGTATTGCAGCTTTGGTGGTTGGCATCTACTGACTGATAGCAGAAAGGTATAAGAGTATGAGAAAAATGGGTGGACAATCATTACATACAGTCTGCTGTACTGTTCCATTCTTGGTAACAGAAAAGTATCATGTCACAGCCTAGGCCTAATGCAGTTGCTGTGATTCTGAGGTCCTGATATCCTTTCAGGACAAATCTTAACATTTTGTTTCAGTTCTGCATTATAGATTGTGAAACCCTCAGTTCACTGTGAATATGTCAACAACGTAATGAAATTATATAAAAAAATATCTATGTCTACATAGCCAAAAATGCATAGCATTATGTTGGAAATAATATTTGAAGTGTATGGTTTACATCAGAATTCTACCTTTCAAGAATAACAGGTACATCATGTCTGACATTACAGTCTGACTGTAATCATTTTCCAAAAGACCAATAAAAACTGCAAGACACAGGGGGAAAAAAACAGGAAAGTGAATATTGGACTTTGTAACAAAAAAATAAATAAAATAAACATAACCCAGAGAGCTTTCCTCCTTACATAAATCAAAAGAGCTTGTCTAGCTCCATCCATCCATCAATAGCAAGCATTTTCTTGGACTGGAGCTCTCACAATAAACAGTATTATATCATATTACTGACCTGACTGAAATTTGTCCAAATGCTGCTTCAGTAAATATTTAGTTACTTTTTTTATTGTACTTTGACCCTTAAATTCTGGCCAAATGCCCTTATTGGGACTACACAAATGATATGTAAAGGCACCTGCATAGTTTACAACATGTTATTATTTATGCTATGTAGAAATTCCTAGTGTGAGAAACATTTACACAGGGAGTGGTGGTACTTGCTTGAGCCAGGTAAGTGTAGACTGACATGCATTGAGCAACACTGTCCAGGTAGAAGGCCCTTCATTGCAAACAAATGTCATGAGAGTGGCAGACTTATGAGTGTTCCTGTGTGGAGACCATAAAAGTCATTTGGGGCCTGCCACAGGCCTGGATGTGGGTGCTGAGCTCATTGAAGCATTCCCGTGTATGTGTTCCAGTTTTACCAGCTTGACAATTCCTTATCTGAGTAACACGTACTAGCACAGATTTATCGTGATCTCAATACTTTACTGCACTGACACATCTACTCTACAAGCTCATTATGGATGATGACAGGACTGCGCATCACACAAGGAAGATCACTTTACAAAGCTCGACTGACCCACACTTGTTGTACTAATGCACAAAAAGAAAATTAGAGTGACAAAGTATTGGTTTTATACAACAGTGATTATGCATGAGCTTTCACCATTATGTTTAAAGAGCTCTGCTTTCATCAGTCATGACATGTCTTATGTCAGGATTGCACCACAGAATGATGATGTCAACATTACATAAACACATAGAGAGGGTACATTGGCGCTGCTGGCAACAGTGACCATGTTGCTACAGTATTACCTGAGTACAGGGACACAAAACTGTTGCCTATGGAACCAATACAAAGCTCTGTGGATTTCCAATAAGGTTAGGTCATTTCTGCACCACTCTGAGAGAAGCAACCACATCCCTTGCCCATGGCGTCCACTGGCCCAGCTTGGGTTATATGCTGGATGTAAAACTAATCAACCAGCATAAAATGAAGTATGGATTGTTGCACTCAGATTATAAGTGGATGACATCACAGTAAGAAGGAGGATGGACACCCTCTGTATCCAGGAAACAAGATGGAAGGGTAGTGCATAATGGCCACTTGGCTTGGGATCCCGGGTATACTATCCAGATGGAAGGACTGACTAGAAATGGTGAGGAAACTGTGGTGAGGGAGTGGCAAGAAAAAACACACTGAGGGATGTAATCAGAATTCGTGATAGACTCATAGCAATCAGATCCCAATGTAAGGATATGGCAATAGTCATAATCTGAACCTATGTCCCACATCAGGGCTGTAATAACGAAATAGTAAATTAAGGTATCAAAGGAGGAAAACATGATTTTGTCAAAATGGGGGGCTGGAATGCACATACTGTGACAGATTGAACAAGATATGTGGACTGCCTCAATTCACATGGGTGGGGCAACTGCAATAAAGAAGGTAAGGCCATTCTAGGAATCTGTTTGGCAAATGGATTGATGGTGAAGAACACACTCATTAGCAAGATATACAGAGACAAGATCACATACAGGAGAGGCCAACAGGCAGATTTGATTGATTTAATTTTCATGCAAGTAAGAAATCAGCAGTGGGTTAAATGAGTGACTGCAAAGTCATTCCCAATGAAACAGACTACGCACAGCATAAACCACTAGATGCTACAATCATCTTCAAGCAATGCTCAGAGAAGTCTCTAAGAGTAACAGAGACTAGGTTGAAGACCATGGTTACCAGAGGCAATACTCAAGGCTCTATCATTTGAGGAAGAAGAAAAAAATAAGTGGAATTGAAGAGGAATGTGCGTGCATCAAAGCAGTAAGTGATGCTTGCTATAGAACAGATATGCACTGGATCCCAGTATGAAAATAAAGTACACAAGGAAAGCTGGTGATGGAATGTAGAAGTACAGGGAGGCATCAAGGGAAATGAGTGCATGTAAAAAGGATATAGGACAGATGAATCAAATAAAAATGGGAAATACTGTCTGGGTCACAAAAAGGCTAATGAAGCAGTTGTGAAAAGTATCGAATGAAAGTGTAAGTTGGCACATAATTTATGGCTAAAGATTCAGAAAAGTTATTATAAATAGAGCTAAACAATGAGGCAATATTCAGTACATTCTGCAAATTTTTGTTCAGCTGAGAAGTATTCTTGTAAGTAATGCATATCAGTCATATGTGGCATTCTATCACACCAATACCATAAATTAACAGTGGTCATCACTATGGCAAAATGGGATAAAGTGTTGATGACTGTGCAGTCAATCCAGGCTCAGTTAGTGGCATGGATGTTGCAGAAATGCTGTGGCTGGGAGACAAGTGATGGCCTCACTCTGTTGAAGCGGCAATAGTTCTCATGGGTCCACTTCTGCAGTGAAGTCTGCCTGACCATAAAATTATGACCTATGCCTTGAAATTCCTTAAAGCTTTTCCAACAAATCCCACTGAATTTAAGGACCATATAGTTACCAAACTCAACTTAGTATTTGACAAAATATGAAAAATTACAACAGCAGCACTCTACTGAATTCTCCACTAATTTAGAAAAAGAAATTATTACAGCTGGCAGTCCCTACCATAACAAAATATCACATGAAATTCACAAACCATCACAGTATACACTGCCATTAGTAAAGTTTTCCATAAAGGAAAGGTACTACAGATATTAGTTACTACATCCAAAAAAATAATATCGATATCACTAATAACAATTAAGAATAATTTCTAGGCCACTAAAAGAGCCCATCACCTTTTGATTTGGCCTATGAAGCCATAAATGATTTAGACTCCTTATTTAGCTAGGTTAGAAACTGAAAACCAATACCTAGAACAGCACAGAACATATTACTAACAGTGCCTACTATTCTGAAGCAACTACCATAGCTTACACCCTTGGGGACACTATACCTAGTTTCTTAATAGTGCTAACCAATTGCTTGTAAGCACACTCCATAAACTGCTTACCACTGGTTGAGTTACTGGTTTTGTCTCTGATGAGTGCTACACAGCAGTGGTGATGGCCTTCCATATGGGCAGTCTCACAAACACAGAAAAATACAGATTTATCAGCCTTAGAAGCCTCGTCTGCAAAGCCCTGAAATACATTATAACTGCCTCATAAGATCTGATATCAAGAATCAGGACAGACTTCATTGCCAACTGTTTTGGTTTGTGAATGGTAGATTGTGTGTTTTAAATCTGGCAATTTCTTCAAAAGGGATATGAAGGTCGTGTGTGTCACAAGCTCACTAATGTGATCAGACCACAAAGCTGTCTCATTTGAAATAAAATCAACCCAGAAAATACAAAAGGACCAGTAACAGTAAATTCTCAAAGGCAAACTATATCCAATTAAGTGACAGTTTCTGAAAATTCAAGGCTCTCTCCCAAGCTCGAGACCACTGCTGCCATGCTGAATTATTCAGACTCCCTATACAAACCTGTGAATGACTGCATAGAGGGTGTCATGTTTATAAGAAATAAATCCAAAGTAAACACTAAACACAGAATCCACTGGTGAAATCCTCTCCTAAGCATGTATATAATAAAATAAGAAAACTCATGGCCGTAATCAGGAAGAGCAACTCCATCAAAGGCAAGTGCTCTGTTATAAAACTAAACAAGTAACTAAGAAGTCTAAGTAAGACCAACAAGTCAAATATGCAGTCAGGATGGTCATACAGGCTAAGGACACTAAGTAGGCATTCTTCAACTATGTCCAGAAACTTAGAGGTAACACACAGATGCACAGTGAACTGGTGGTGAATTATATCACCTTCACAGATGAGGGGGACATAACAAATCTACAGGCTGAAAAATTCAGCACAAAGTTTACCACCCCCACCGCTCATCATGTGAAATACCCTTCCCACATACATCATCCATCTATCACTAGTGACCATGTGCTGCCATCACTTGCTAAAACCAAGAACACTGCAACCATGCATCCTGACATCATCAGTTACCTACTGAACAGTTTAAAATATGACCTAACAGGACCACTTGAGGCACTCTTTAACTGCAGCTTGAAAATAGGCTACATTCCAAGTGAATAGAGGATGCATAATTGTCATCACCCCCCACAAGGCTGGACCATAAACTGAACCAGGGAACTACAGACCCATCAGTCCATCAGGATAATATGCCAAGCAACAAAACAAATTACCAAGGAAACAATAAAGAAGTATATTGGCAACTTACAGACTCTTAACACATCCTTATATAGCTTTGTTAATGGAAGGTCGTGGCTACTTAACCAGTTAGACTTCTTTGAGATGGTCATCAAGACAATGGATGAGGGTAAAACAGTGCATACTGAGTATCCTGAGTTGACTAAATCATTCAATACAATACCCCCTCAGGCATTGACAAGCTGTCTGAGATAGGTGTAATTCCAATTGCTGACTGGCTCACAGACGGTACCCATTAATTCTTGTTCAGTGAGACCACCTCCACCAAGACAGCAGTGACCAGCACAGTATCCAAGGGCTCTGTGCTGGGCCTGCTTCTGTTTAACATCTACTTCAAGGCTAATGCTGAAGGCCTCTGGCTCACCAAGTTCATAGATTAATGCAAATTGGGAGCAATTATTGAATACCACCCAAGTCACCAGCATCTTACAAATCGGTTTAACACAGACATGAAATGGGTCTAAACCTCACTGCAAAGACAAATGCATTATAACGCCCTTTGTGAAACTGCCGACCAAAGTTAATTCCTCCATTGATAAAATGACCCTAAGAATCAATACAGTAGTAAGAGATCTGGGAACATATGTGGCATTCAAACAAAACATAACTAAGATAATAAGAAGTTAATTCTATGTGCCTCAATTTATATGTAATGGTATGCCATCCATGTCAAAGGAAGTCATAGTACCACTTTACTCAGACCCTTATTAGACCTATCATTTTATACAATGCTCCCTTTGGCATGTATCTAACCACACATTTGAGGTGTTAGAATCACAGATGTTTCTCACCAGGAGAATTCAGGGCATGAATAGAATACCTGGTCTTATACTGATCACCTAAAGGCTCTGTCTCTGTCCTGAATCACCTAAAGGCTGCTGAGAGTGGATCTTTGCCTGGCTTAGAGGGGTTCTTTCGACACATCCCTAATGTACCTGATGCACATGCACAAAACAAACAGCACCAGATCAAGGAAGCTGAACTTCAGCTTGTGACATAAACAGAACATGCTAGAGAGGCAGGCCTGTGTCCCAAAGGATCCACACACTACGGAATAGGCTCACTACCCATGTAAAAGAGTTCTTCCTTGACACAGTGCAAATGAAACCTTGACAATTGGATGTGAAATAGTTATTTAACCCACAATCTGTTCCGGAAGTTATCTCAATCTGCACAGTGTATTTGGGAGACATGGCTATGATTAAAAAAGCAAAGTAGGGTTGTTAGCCTATGAATCACTTAAAACCTTATGTTAAATTGTAGTCATATAATCAGTGAACTAGCAATAAAAATAGAAACACTTTGTTTGGCTATCACATGGAAGCATCATGTTCCATAATGTCAAATAATTACTACAAATACTGGAGTTTCCCCACAAAATAAAGTAAGCATTTTTGGCAGTGCTGCAAACCCCCAAGTTCCTTGAGTCACTGAAGTATAGCAATTTTACCAGTGAAAAAAAGCAGTACAAATGACAAACATGGCATGAACAAAAGTGACATTTCCAAATCCTGTTCACAGCCTTCAGTTGCTGTCAGTAATACAGCTGAACTACATCCATGTTGAACAAGTAAAAAAGTATGAGCTATTATAGAATTGGTGTCACAATCAATACCTCATAGTCCACTATATGAACCATGTTATCAAATTAAAATTCCAGAATGCTAAAAATTTAATTAATTCATAAAACAGAGAGAACCTGCAGTAGATTCTAAGAGTACATAAATCTGAAGAAACAGGCCCACAAGTCTTTTATTTATGCATTTATTTATTTTACATTTGTTTACTGGGAAAGTCTGACTGAACAAAACGTCCTATTTCAGCAGAGGCCCAGGGAGAAAAGTTTCACATTTATAAATAACAGCACGATACATATACAACTGAGAAACCAAATGTTGATTCAATCTCGGATACAAGCTCAAAATGGAAAATACGTATTATACATGTCTGCAATACAATCATAGAGTCTAAGTAGGAATAAAGAGAACGGCAGTACTGTGACTGAACGTAAAAAAAAAAACAAGCCAGTTAAGTACACATATAGTTAGTAGTGCATACTATTCACATACAAAAATAACTGGTTGTGTTCTTTTACCTGCCTTAAGACAGCTATTTCTTAACCAGGGTTTGTGCAAGAGCAGGTCCAGGATACAGACAGGTGTGATTTGAGAAGTTGTTTTAAACTGGAAGTGTTAGAAGTTGCTCTGATATTTAATGGCAGGGAATTTCAGGTTTTGGCTATGCAGCTTGAATAAAGTGAAACTCTAGCTGCATTGTTAGGTTTGGATAAATTTAAGAAGGATTTGTTAGTGGAATGCAATATCCTGTTACTGGAGTAGTGTATTATAGCAAGTTTTTAATGCTGGTTGGGACCGTTTTGGGGCTGAACCGAGGGCGACAACAACAAAAACTAAACGTAAATTTACTATTTTACCACCACCAGAAGTGTTATATACTAATACTCATGACATTATTTAAGAAAAGAAACTATTACTTTTCTTAAATAATGGCATAGTATAATGCCTGTTTACTGCCCTTCCGCAGATCTCTGGCATTGATGTACCGCTACCGCGCAGTACATCAGAGCTGTGGCAAAAGCAACAGAGAAAGCAAGATCTCCGTTGCTTTTTTTATGTTAAATGAGTTTATAGCGAGACAGTTTTAAAATAAGCAACGGACATTTAAAACTGTCATGTTAACTAACATAGCGAAATATAAAAAAGCAACGGAGATCTTGCTTTCTCCGCTGCTTTTTAAAACACTGTCTCGCTATGTTAAATTTATATGGAGACAGCTTTTAAAATAAGCAACGGAGATTATTTTAAAGCTGTCTCAGATAAATAAAAAAACGGG
The DNA here is from genome assembly GCF_019279795.1 of Protopterus annectens. Taxonomy (NCBI): domain Eukaryota; kingdom Metazoa; phylum Chordata; order Ceratodontiformes; family Protopteridae; genus Protopterus; species Protopterus annectens. The sequence goes on along the minus strand of NC_056733.1, from coordinate 1,354,343,898 downwards.
CACGCCGGGCTAATCAGTCAGCACGTTTTGGGGGGGCCATGGTATAATAGTAGATTTTGAAGTACTGGTATTTTCTTTTTCTGGCTGATTTAGTATTCAATAGGCAAAGGTGAGTTGATTATAAGCAAATAGATTTGGTAGTTTGAGCCAAGATAGTTGTTTTAAAGCCAAACAATTATGGGATCTGAAATTTGATTATGTAGCAAACTTTGTGATTTTATTATAGCAAGTTTTGAGTTTTTGCTAGGTCTGATTTCTTAATATTTGTGAGAATTTGTGAGGTGTATAGTAGAGTAGAGATAAGATGGGTTCTTGCTATAGTGGCCTTTGAAGATTTGTTTAGAAAGTTCCAATTTCTGCACAGGGTTCCAAGTTTTTTGTGAACTTGTTTTAATTGTCTGTCATATGTGTATGTCGAGTTTCATATCATGGTCAATGACCACTCCAAGTAAATTTGTTTGGGGAACCAGAGAAATAATTGTATGGTTTGATGATTATATATTGAATGGTAGGTGGGGGTCTGCAGCTCGAGTTGGATAGAAAAGCTTTTTGTTTTGTTAGGGTTAAGTATAAGTCATGTCATATAAAGTTGTAAGATAAAGAGAGAGCTATATTATTTTTATACATAGCAGAGACAAGTACACAATGCTATCTAATATGCAAAAACTGTACAAAACACAACCCAATGAACATATATTAGAATGCTTAAAGCCATTCAGTCCATAATTCTAGAAAGGTGGTGCAAATACTGTTTCCATGCAGCTTGGTAAATGTTAGGAAAGTATTCCATTAAGTTATGTATTTCACAGTTAACAATCAATTATATTTTAAGTATATAACAGTAAATATGCAGTGACAAAGTAATGTGCTAAGTCAAATAAAGTGAGTATCTTTGTTACTGAACCTAGGAAATTTGACAGTATCCCGATTTATTGTTAAACTCCTTCAGAAAGACACACAAATTCAAAATAAAAAAAAAGGTACAAGTGACTATGATCTTCTGTCCCACAATTGACATGTGTTTTTGGCCAGGTGAAAGTATGTTAACAGCTATATGGAATAACTGACAGCCAAAAGACAACTTACATATGCCCACTTTAAAGACCAGTTAACAAAAGCCATACAGGGTATCTTCATTGCAGCATACCACACAGCTGATTACGTATCTTATTAGGCAGTTCATGTTTTTAAACATAAATCTCATGATTGTTTAATGTAGTTTGATGTCCATTATACTGTTAAAACTACTAGCTGATTGTTTTCCCTGTGCAAGTACTGGATATTGTTGGGATGCTGCTCACATATTTTCTTCCACTGCCAAACCATCCAAGCCATGTCATGCCAGACATCTATCAGGTCAATATCATCACTCCCACCTTCCAAACCGTTCTGAAAGACATCCTAGCCAAAAGCTGGTCCTGTTCTTACTCAACACCAGGATAAACTATATCACTAAATGTGAACAAATACCTATTCATACCTTACATCTCCATACTCTCCCTTCTTCAGACATTCCTTTTCTTGTATCAATTTCACTCCCAGGCTTTCTTTCTATATTTACCATAAGCCTGCTCGACACTAACTTCATATTTAAACTGTTGTTTGTATTATACTAACTTTTGTATTATACTAACTTACCTTTCTTTATAAAATGGCTAAAAGTTCTCTAACTATTAAATCATTCCCCCGGATTTACTGATCTTCCGTGTAAGACTAGATTAATCTTACACGGAAGCGCCAGTGTAAGAGTATGATGACAGCGCACCATGCATATTAATGAGGGCACACTGCCTCAACTCTAAAGCTTACACAGAGTGTGGACGAGTGTAGGGGGCATGTCGGACTGGCGAGCAGTCCAAAAATACACACCCCTGCAACGAAGAAATGCTGCAACTTCCAGTTACATGAGCAAGTCTGCTCACATGTGTACAATGTAACACTACACTCCCCCATATGTTAAACAACTTATAAAATAAAAATATTTTTTTTTCTTTAGATATAGCTGCCCGTACTTGCATGGATTAGCCTGGGTTTGCCCATTGCTTAGCTACAGTTAGCAGCTTAGACACCAGAAGAGGATAATAAGCAAAATATATGCAAATTAAGCAACATAGCGATACCGTAGTGGTTAGAGCCTTTGCGTAAAGAGGAGGCATTTCCAGTTAGAGTCTCCCTACTGCACGTTCCATTTTCTGTGGGAAATCTGTATACAAAAATATTTCCTGACATTTTTTATGTATAAGTTTTGTAAAAAGCATTGAAATGTTAAATGTAGTAGTGCATAAATTATATATATTAAGGTGAAATGTTAATGCATTCTGAGGCATGAGTACCCTATTTTTAGTAATTTGAAGCACTGCTAAACACATTTTACCAGTATTCAGCATATTTAAATAAGCAAACCGAAGCACTGCTAAGCACATTTTACCAGTATTCAGCATATTTAAATACAATTGCGCATAGCTGCACACTATGCTAACCAGCACATTTTGCACATAGCTGCCCACCAAGCTAACATGCGCAACGGAGGGCAATGTTGGGCAATGTAGGGTACCATCAGGCAACATTGAGCAATGTTGGGCAAGGTTAAGCAAAGTCGAGCAAATTTGAGCAAAGTCGGTTAAACATGCTCACACCTGATTTGCTGTTCCTTAACCAGTCAGGTCTGCCTAGCAGGAAAATAAAAAGCAGTGACAGGGCTCGAACTCAGACTACTGTGCACAGTACTTGACCACTAAGCCATGACAGCATTTCACAAACATGCACTTTCAACAGAGACATATCAATCAAAGGGATTTTAAACATTGACAACATCAGCTAAGCAGGCGTGCCCACAGCTGAGCTTTTTCAAAACTAGCCAATCACAAATAAGTGCAGGAAATGAGGCATATTTAATCTCCACAGGCAGGAATATGTGCTATAACTGGTTGTAGCTTCCTTCTGCAGTCAGCATGGCTGGTGTGGGTGAAGGCACTTAATTTAGAGCACAACGCTGGGGCATCCAGGAGTCCAAAATTATGGTTTGGCTCCTTGTCCACAAACATGAGGAAAGACTCCTGCAGGGCCAGTACCACGGTACCCAATATAAAACAGAGGCCTGGAACCATCTTGCCTGTGATCTCACCAGTGCCACAGGTGTTCCTCAGATTGGGCTGCAGGTCAGGCACCATAATTCTGACCTGCAGCGGCATTGAGGTGATGAACTGGACCAGTGGATCCAGGAATCCTGTATGATGCCTAATGCCCCAGTATTGAGTAAGTAGCCATTGTATTAAATAGTTAAGAATTGCCATGGTTGTCTATACTATGGATAGGTATTTCTCAGTATCACTGCATTTACTTCACAGCTGCAGGTGACCAGGCTATGAACCTGCAAGCCCATGAAGATAGGCCGCAAAGGCTGTGTCATGAGGCAGGTTAGTAAGTATTCTGCATGTACTGTTATATAAAATAAATGAGAGAGCCTTCAAAAAGTCATTTAACCCAATAAATAAAGGTGTAATACTCCTTTAATAAATGTATAATTCCTGGAGTGTGACTGTGTCATTTTCTTTAATATGTTGTTGTACTGTTGCATTCTACAAATAGTACTGCTGTATTAAGCAGTGTCAACCCACACTTGGGTAGGCCCATATAATGTGGATGAAGGGAGTGCCAGTAGCTTTTATGCATATTTACAGCCCTCAACTGTTGGTTCATGCCCAGGATGTACAGCTTAATCTGGCACATAAGTAGCTTGGTATTGTGTTCCCCAGAAATGTCAGTGTGCTGCCAGAAATGTAGGGAGCTGTTAACATATAACTGATGCTTTCACCTGAACATATCTAGATAATTATATGAAAGTAGATCTCTCAGTGTACCATCTTAGCAGTAGTGTGTGTGAGCAATTCTCAAAATATGTTGCAGTGACATCTGCATCTTGGACAGTTTGTATGTAAGATACAGCTCATGTATATAATGATCTAGCAAAATCCAGTTGCGCAATATAAGGACATTGGGTAGTGTAATAATACATGCAAGGGACATATAACTGCAGTTAATAGGAATGTAGTGAAAACTAGAAGGATGTATAAGTTTTTAATTGAGCTATCTTTTCCCACCCTACTGTATGTGCATAAAATATGCAATTCCACACCTCAATCGGTATGTTTAATCTCAAAACATCTCTTGGGACATATGTCCTATTGGTTTATACATATTTGCATTTATTTCTTTGCATGTGCCCTGTTAAAATGCCACAATACTGGTGGCCTGTTGCCATCAATTAAACTTGCATGCTGTTGTCATGATGATGATGATGATGATGATGATGATGATGATGTTGTAATGTCCACTATTGTTCTATATATGTATGTGTTATGCTTGCTTTTCAACTGTTGAAAATCTGGTGTGTTGATTTAATGGGAATACTTCTGCATGCTGTTATAACTAATTGGGAATGCTGTTGACTGTTACTAACCCATATCTTTATTAAACTCTCCAAAACATAGTTAGTATGGGAAGGCCAGTCCTAGCAGACCCACCTGTCCCACCTCAGCTGGCCATGGCACCTGGCACCAGCAGATCTGGTGCCCAGCCTGGGACCTCCTCCTCCATTGGCCTTGTGCCACCTTCGGTTGGAAGCACTGCAGGGGATGGGGCTCGACCCCCAGTGGAAGCATGGGCAGAGGGGCACCTATCACCCTTCGAACGGTCCGGGCTGTGGTGCGTAGAGAGATTGAACATTCTGTTGCAGAACCTCTACACTAGCTTGATGCCCGAGTGGCACAACTCCCAGGTCAGCCTGACCCTCCTACACAGCCCCAGCACAGCCACCCTCTGGGCCATGAAGGTGCAGTGGTGACTGCCCATGGGTGGGGACCTCAGTCCCACTCTTTCCATGTGGGGACTCAAGGGCTTGTGATTTCCAAAGATCCCTCCCCATCAAAGGTGTTCACCCACCACATGTGTCATATACCGCCTCTGTATGCATATTGTTTGTCTTGTCTGTTTACCACCCCAACCTGCCTCCCCAAATATACCTACTTACCCTACCCCACATTCCACTCTCACCTGAAAAAAAAGGGCAATCTGCTCCCAAAAAAAAAATTACGCCCCATACATAGCAGCCCATTTTGCACACATGTCCATGGCACACATGAAATGTTATTTAATTGGCATTACAACATACTTTGTTGTCCTCGCCCCTCTCTCAGGGGTTAAAGGGTTCATATCTACCTCCAAATTTATTGCATATGCACAGCTGTTGTTGTTGAAGAAATGGGCAGCTATGGACCTTCCCTACACCCATCCTGCACATCCTGAGCTATTTTCCATACTGTCTTTCCCTCTTTGTGCCCCTTTTTCACCACTTTCCTACCTCCCCATTTTTCTTTTCTTTCAAAGAAATTAGCATGGGGGTGAGCGGGAGTAAGCACTATTAAGCAGTAGTGAGCTGGTTTACGTGGGTTTGTGCTTGTTTGCACTTGGCTAAGCAATGCGGAGTATTGCACAAACCCATGCAAACCTGGTTACAACTGCTTAAAAGTGCCTTAGTCACTCTGTATGTGAGGGCCCTTGTTCTGCTCAGGGACAAAAGAAAACACCCCTGTAAGTCTCAAACCCTGGACCATGCACACACTTCACAACATAAAGTACCACTAAGCCACAATATATAAACATCAAGTTGGTGCTTAAATAATTATATCATGCATCAGAATGAGTGAATGTAAAGGAAAATTAGGAATACCATACCACACAACTTGTTCTGTGGATGTTGACAAACAGTTGTTGTGAGATTACATTACATGACTTTGATAAGAGAAGCAGCCATTCTAGCAGGAAATAATGTTACACCATCACTTTACACCCCCACACAGTATCACAGCAGAACAAACAATGGCGTATCTGTTTAGGGCAGAGGCCATACCTCTCAACTGTCCCTAATTTTTAGGGATGTCCCTGATTTTGACCCAAATTTTAGCTCTGTCCCTCTGAATCCCTCCTAAAACTAATGACTTTGGACAGAAAGGTGGTGAATTACACTTAATGAATTATGACAATCATTAAGAGTTAGACACTTCTTTTACTTCAGAAAAGGTGAATTAATTTATATGCTCTGATTCTCTCAATGTTTCAACTTAATGGCACTAATATTTTAAAGGTGTCCCTGACTGTCCCTGACTTTTTCTTGACTTTTCCCTGATTCTGTTCAAATATGTGCCTGATTGGTTGAGAGGTCTGGCAGAGGCAGAAACACAGAGGCATATTAGCCTTTCTGCTGTTACACACTGTGCAAATAGCTTTGGAAGCAGTTTCGGAAACATACTCTTATGTAGGAATACAACACTGAAATACAAATGTATGCAGCCATGTACTGGTAGCAGCCAGCTGTAAGAATGCCATTGCTCTATTGCTGAAAAGACCTGTGTGCTGCACAGACAAAAATTAACAGGCTATTCTCTGGCTATGATATGGATAGGTCCACAGATGGGAGTTATGCAGACAGACTACTTGCCTTGATAAACTAACACGTACACAGCAACCCTATAAGTCCAGAAAGATAAAATCCACACAATACTACTTACACACTCTGTACTTCTGCAACCCTGCCCAAATGTAGAATATACCTGTGTGTGCAGGGTCTACCAAGGATGAAGGTTAGCATACTCACTGTACTGATATATGTCCAAATTTTCTGAGCAGCTCATGCTAATGTCAACACTAAAAAAAAGCACAAACTGTTTAGAACTGAGTAAATGAATATTCACAGTATAGCAGTTCACAAACAATTCTTGTGCCAAAGGAATACATCTCTATATCTAGCTTTGTATGGCAGTTAATTGTAATAGTTGAAAAGAAAGTACTTCTTTCCATTGTATTTTGGGGTAGCATTTTGAGGGGTGAGTACATTTCTACACTGACAAGTGGGTACTGGAAGCAGCAACATTAGGTCTGAGTACAAAATATAAATCTCTGGCTACACCCCTGGCTTCTGATATAAGAACTATACCAAACTTCTGTCTTAAACAATGATGTCCACACCAAATAAGGATGATCTCCATCTTGGAAAGCTGAAAGGGCCACGCCTACATGAATCAGCAATTTATAGTACTGGGTTGCTATGACAGTGATTACTGCAATTACTACACAGCAGGCTGCATGCAATTAGCAAATGGTGGCCACTAATTGGTGCAGAGGCCATCACATGCTCATGTGCAAATTCTTACAAAAGCAGGCTGCAATCTATGCCAACAAACTCAATCACTCTATTGCAGAGACTGACAGAGAGAGCGAGACAGAGAGAGAAAAGGAAAAAGAAATATTACCAAATTATACAAAGGAAAGGTATGTGACACATATGTATTTACTGGCATGTAGTAGATGTTATTGAAGAATAGTCTACATAATGTGAAACATTCATACGTAGCAGCAGTACTTCTTTATGCACAGATGTTCTGCTTAACTACTGCTAAGGACAATACTGTGTGTACCTGTGGGCAGTGGGACATACCTGTGAAATGTGTAGCTCAACATTAAATGTCAAAGAGCTAATCCATGTTATCTGTGTTCTGTACAGTAGTGTGGCCAATGGCTGTTGGGGCAATTAGCGCTGACATTATATAAACATGGGTGTGACAGAACAACACATGCATGATAGTCATATTAAAGTGTAACTTAGCATTGGCAACTGCTGTAGCAGTCTAGTATGCTTATCCTGCATCTGTTGCCATATATACCCCCCCAATGTTAGTCTGTGTTCATATGTGACACCTGTTTGTGTTGCAGCAAGGCCCAACAGTTCAGCTATGAGGTCCAGGGACTTACAACGGTGTGGACCATGTGTGTGCATGCCACACACATACAGAGAAATATATATGTGTCAAATATATTCATATCTGTATATGTGCATAGAGCAGGGGACATATTACAACTGTTTGTGAAGGGGGGAGATATATATGTTGGTGAAGGTTAGTATGTGCATATTTGTATGTAGGTTTTAGTGTGTGACAAACAAGACAACATACAGTGTTGGTATATGACATGTGGTGGTTAAATACTGTGGGTGGTTTGTTCAGTTTGCAATGCTGAAGCCAGTAAGGCTTTCTAAAGCTACCTGGGCTGTGTACACCTGCAATGTATTTATCCCGAGACTGTGCGATTTTATTACATTACTGTACACCTTACATCCTTTGTATAATTGATATTCTCACTATGAAAGGTGAAATGTATATGTGCCTATATGTATATATGTATATGTAGTCAAATGGATGTGTTTATGTATATATATATATATATATATATATATATGTGTGTGTGTGTATATATAGATATACTCATACACACCTACATCTACTTGTTGCAGTAGATTCTCTGTACTGTTGACTGACTGTGATGGTCAATATATTTGTAAATACGTCAAAGATATGTATCTGTGGGATAGCTTAGTGGGAAACTGTTTATGCTATGGTATTATGGGTCCTTGCTTTGATCCTAGCAAAAGCTGTGCATTCTGTTGCTAGGCAGAACAAGTGCTATTGCATACAGTGTGATTAAGTCCCTTGGTTTTATCTAGGGTGTGTCATTGGAGGCTAAAGCAGTACATCTATGATTATTGATTGGTACCAATGTTGAATGCAAATAATGTGTGTATTGTAGCACTAACTGAAGCTCTGGGCCTGTACAGCAAAGTATGGTGTATGTCCACATTGCTTACATCCACTGTTTTGTGTGGTCCCTGTTTTCATCACATATTACATTTCTCAAGATTAAGGTTGTGTATGTACTGACACACAGTACTGTATAGTACACACTGAAAGCTTATCTGGGTTGTCATACCTTTGTGTCCTGTAATTATGTCTAATGTGTGTGTGTGTGGGTATGTCTGTAACATGTCCTTTCACATATGTGTGGTAATACATATAACTGCGTATCTAGCAACATTCATAGTGTACTACAGCAGTATGTGATCTATATTCCCAATTGTGCACATATTTTGGCCACGGGTTTGGCATTAACAAGTTGCTTGGTATAATAGTAATACATTTACTGGACCTTACACTGATTGTGATGGATGATATATTTCTTTACACATCAGCTTGATGTATACCTGCTGTGGCTAGGTGGTGCATCATGTTGCATACAGAGTGCCAGGTACTCTTGTATAGTCTTATATAGTGATTTTATTTTATTGCTGTGCAAAACATGGTTCATCAGATAGAGAGTGAGCAAGGCACTTTCAAGAAGTTGTGGGGTGAGCAGTGATAAGTGGCAGTTACAGTGTTTCACTTTCGGTTAGCTTATAGGTTGCTATATATGGCAGTTCAGTGATATCTGTACTGTATACTGTTAAATGTGCCATATGACTTGCTCAGACATATTTTTGTATTTATGTCTTCCAGGGATCATGGCCCACCACAGGAACTCGAGTTACAGTAGTGCTGAAGATGATATCATCACTAGCAGTATGATTCAGCACTACCGTCTCATGTTTTCAGGAACCAGCCAGGACCAGCAGGAGCATATTGCAATGTGGCAAGATCTTGTCTGCAGGGTCAATGAGGTAGGCCTGCATAACCGCACATATGAGCAGGTACTCCACTACTGCAGTGATATTCGCATACATGTCCGTCAATGTGCTGCTGATGTGCGTAGAGAACAGTTTGCAACAGAGGGTGGTGTTAATATCCATCCCCCCTTCACCAGAGTGGAGGAGCTGCTCATGAGCCTGGTGGCACCTGCCCAAAAACAACAGCAGCAGACATACACCATGATGGAGGTTGTAGCCACCCAGCAAGTACACATGGAGCATGCAGGTACATGGCATATCTGTAGACTATTGTTATCTGTATTGGTAGATCATGCATATGTGAGATGTGGAGTGTGTCGTTCAAAGATGTGGAGTCTGTTGTTGTGCAATATTGATCATTTGGAACATAATCTGTAGCCCTGTGAATGTAAACTGTTGTTGTACTGTAAGATTGCAAACACTCATTAGCAATGCCACAGTTGTGGCCACTGACAAACTGTCTCATCTCTATGTAGGTACCTCTGAGGTGATATCAAGGCATCAGACAGATGCTGGTGAGTGTGTTCTACATTTATTATTGTAAATAAAAAGTGCATGTCATAGTTAAGGTGTAGGCCATGTACACATGTAACACACCTACCCATAATACATGCTGTGCATGTTTGGTGTAAGAGCACGCACATTTACTAATGTGATTAACTGCCTCAAAAACATGCAATACCCAGACCATCTCAAACAAATGTGGCTAGACTGTAGTGACCATTGGATAGGCACAGTTGATACTCAACATGCACATAACATACACATCTATGTCATACACAGAGCATTTTAATATGCTACACATAAAGGATTCCCAAACTCTCTGTAAAGACACACTCTAGTATCCAAAATCTCATCCGCACATTACACATAATATACCTGAGGGGTAGAGGCCTATCCTGGGGCATTTAAACACTCTGCAACACACTACACATTCATGTCAGGGAATACTCTTTATTGGCCTCCTTACAAACTCACGTAATGACGGGTTGTGAAATGGTGAATTTAGCCAAGGTAGTACAGTTCCGGCACAGCATGATTAGTGCTGGTTTGGGAAACATTTGTAGCCTTGAGTGAACACCTGATGCTTCATGATGATGGCCTATGTTAATATACCAATATATATATATATATATATATATATATATATATATACCAATATCAAGTTATTGTAACCACAGTACTACACATAGCTGTCATTGCTACACACCATAATGATGCGTGTGTGCACACATATGCACCTCTAAACAGTATGCATACCAATCACTATTTGCACAACTGACGCATATATGTCTTGTAATGCTATTGAATGGCTAGGTCATATGACACATATTGGGCATGTGTAGTGTTTAAATATGCAGTTGTGTTTTAGCATGCCATGTCATGGATGAGACTGGCATGTCCACAATATGATCTACACTCACCAGAAGTACCGTACATTGGGTATGTGGCCGAATGGTATTCCATCAATTATCCATGCACCACTGATGATCTTGTGTGAAGACTCATCATGCATGTGCTAAAAACGTGTCCACAATTATTTGCTAAAGACACAGAGGCTGTAATCAGCATTGGATAATGCATCAAAGCCATGTATATTGTTAGTAACAAGGACTGACTACACTTGCACTGCATGCTGTTGATCAACACATGTCCTGCATGCTAACATGTGTGATATGACTGTTTTGCTTATGATACTGTACCCCACCATCACCTGCTATTGTGTATGCTCTGTGATTGCTGATGTGTGTGTCTGCTTTCAGGAGGAGTGTAGTTTTGTGTGTGTGCATGTGTGCATGTGTTCATTTTTGCATGAGTGCATGTGCGTATGTGTGCATGTGCACATGTGTGCATGTGTGCATGTGTACACCTGTGCATGTGCGCATGTGTGCATGTGCACATATGTGCATGTGTTCATGTGGTCTGAAGTCATGTTCAGGTCTTAAAGTGTGTTTCCTGTTTTCCTCTCACAGGTGGCGAGGTGAGGCTGGTTCATTACAAAAGGGAACCTGATGTCACTGAGACAGACAGTGATCATGAGGATAGGTGTGTTGAGGCCCAGGCAGGTTTGTCAGGATCTGTTGTTGGACCACCAATTGACAGTAAACAAGTCTCCACCCCATCCATGCACACAGTCATACTACCTGTACATCCATCATCACCATTGCCCTTAGCTGTGGGACAGTGTACAGTTGGCACTGGCCAGGACAGTTTGGTATCTATGGCACATGTATCAGGACACAGCAGCCATAGCCAGATGTCTGGAACAGTACCACATAGGCAGATGCCCAGGGGTTCTCGTCAGAGCACTGCTGGTCATCATGCCCCTGGCAGATGTGCCACACCTCTTTCTACCACACGCATGTTCTAGGCTGCCATGGAGGCACAGATATGAATGGGGCGGTACACCAGACAGGGACTAAGGGCACAGAGGGCTCATTATACCTCTGTAAATGACAGTATTCATGACCTAGCAGGTGCCATACATAACTACACTGAGATCATTGATAGACGTTGGGGTGAGACATTGGATGTCCTCCACAATGTCATGTCCATGTGTCAGGACAGTGTGGGATGGTTGAGATGTCAACGTGGACATATGCTAGCAACATCACCAGCTGGAGGTCACCGTGGACATCCAGCAAGTCACAGCTGCTCCCGTAGTGCCAGTACCAGCCCCAGCAATGTTGGGGGGCTGTACATAGACCATCCTAGCAGACCACGTGCACGTGAATCTGGCCAGTCCAAGCAGGGACCTGGATCCAGTGGACATTTGTCAGCCCCTTCAGATAGTACCCAGTCTGGATTAGTACCTGATACTGTCTGTAGCACCCCTGCCTGGCACAGGTTCTGTATCCATGGCCAGAGACAGTGATCTGTAAAGCCTGCCAGGTAGTGTCTGTAGCTGTCTCACAAATCCCCATATATGGCAGCCGCAAGGTGCAACTGTGTGCATGCAGACACACACACATAAACCAGAAAGCTAGGGTAAACACATACCCACACACATGACATCAACATTGGCCCATAACAGTACTCATGGCCCTCACACACACACTCACACACACATGTCGATTGTATGGCTCAGTGTAGGCCTCTAGCAAACCAACAACACACCCTGTGCATATGATGAAATCTGTGCCACCTCCTGTCATCTGTAACATTGATGCAGGAACAGGCTAACATGGTGCTGATGCACAGGGTGACTTTAATAAAGTATAGCAATGGTTGGATGTGTAACATGTTGTCAGCAGTAAAGTATAATGATATCCTTGAAGGTGTAGCTGAGCAGGCATGATGCATTAAAGCTGTAATTAGCAATGTTGTATTGTTTTCACCAGTGTTTATTCCAATTGTGTTTTTGTTTGCCCATGTGCCACTTGGCTGATATGTGTAGTTGTGTCAGCATGCATTATACAGTGGACAGTAAGTGTGGGGTGTGTGCAACACACGTTTGCAGGTGTCCATTTGTGAACATGGTGGAGGTGCACTGTCTGCATGTATATGCATATTGGACACATGGGCAGGGTGACATGCCCTGTATTGGCCAGTGTTAACACTCCATAGTTTCTATTGGTGGCCAGTATACATTGTATACAGTATACACACATTTTGGAACTTGAGTAAGCATGTGTGTGTATGACACGGGTTGACACTGTGCTGTGGGTGATGCTTTTGTTGTTATCTGTCATTGATTTCCATTACTAAGGTTAACACTGTCCCAGCTGCATAATCCTTTAGTAATGCACACTGTTCACCTACAAGGTTGAATGGACCGTGCTATCACAAACACACGAAATTCTCACTCATACAGTAAAAGTGCATTAGTCTCATGAACCCCTGCCATAAACTAAATATATAATAGAAGGTGTGAAGTTGTACCAAAAAAGAGTTACATACCAAGAAGGGATAACCTCTCTGGTCAGTATCATTGGGAAAATACAAGCCCTCATTAAACATACAAGGCAAGCTTCAAAATACAAAATGGCAATGATTCCAAAGGCAACACTAAAGCTTTCTTTAGTGTTGTTTATAATCTACAGGGGAAATCTCAGATCGGGTCACAGTTAATGTAAATGGTCACAAAGTACACTTATCTGAAAGACATTACTATTTTCTTGTCAGACAGTATGAATGCAAATTTCACCACCCTGTCGTTACACGAGGGCCACATTTCAAGACCTGAAGAATGTAAAACCTGATGATTCACAGACACTCTAGTTAAAACATCTCTTTACCAAAGTCCAAACCACAGTGGCAATGGTACTGGACAGTGTCCCTGGCTGTGTCATACACAAGCTGACATATGAAGTCAACACTCACCTAAACACTCTGTCCAGATGCATACTGCTATACAGGTTACATACTTGTGGAATGATGCACGGTAATGGTGTTCATAGTCCACAAGGGTTGAGCTAGAATGTCTTCTTCTTTTTCTCCTTTTGGTTGCTCATATTAGGGGTTGCCACAGTAGATCATCTGTTTCCATTTCTTCCTGCCCTCTGCATCTTGCACTGTCACATCATCCACCTGCATGTCCTCTCTTACCAAAGCCATAAACCTCATCTTAGGCATTCCTCTTTTCCTGTTACCTGGCGGCTCCATCCTTAGAATCTAGTTCACAATATACTCTGCATCACTCCTCAGCACATGTACAAACCAACTTAATCCTGCCTATCTGGCTTGGTCTACTAGCCTTCAAACCTGGGCTGACCCTCTAATATACTTTTTCCTAATCCTGTCCACCCTCATCACACCCAGTGCAAATGTTAACATAAATTGATTAAGGGTAGAACTACAACAGATCCTGGAAACTGTCACCCTATAAGCCAGACACATTTTATCTGGAAGGCTATGGAGCACAGCATTATGGAACTCATTAACAGAGACATTATGAACCTGCAAACACTAAACCATACCCACTTAGGTTCTCTAAAGGCCAGATCATGGCTCCTACACCTAGTAGACTTCAAGCCAGTTAACAAGGCTATAGGTGAGGGAGGGGAGGTCCACACAGCCAAGCTATAGCTACCAGCAATTCATACCCATCCCACATTCTGGTATTATACATAACCTCAACAGACTGACCATAAACGATTGTTAGATGATGGACTGACAACTGACGCACAGATGTAGGACACACAGTAACATTTGCAGCCTCCATGTACAGTTCTATGCCTGTAACAAGTGGTATTCACCTACACTCAGTCCTAGGACCACTCCTGTTTGGCATATAGCTTTCTTAGGTAAAAGCAAACACAGTAGGGATATGTCTGCCCATGTTTGATGAAAATGCATACTGTGGGCTATACTTTATTCTCCAGATGACACACACATCCTCCAAAAGTGTATCACAGAGACAGATACCTGGTGTCAAACTCATGCTGCAAAGCTATAAGCCAAAGAAAGCATAGTTATTCACTTTTAGAAAATAAAGTATCCCCAGAGTACCACATAGGTAGTAGCCCCCAAAATGTGGAACAGGTACTAATGTATACATAGAGCCATGTGTTTAGTCATCTCTTGATAATCACATTATCAAAGGGTCTTGGAAATCCCTCTGTGGAACACATAAGCAATAAAGGGTTTGCATACAGATCCACAGAGGTTGTTGCACACCTATAATGATTAGTCATCTTTGCCAGACTTTGCTTGCTTTGGGACAGGATTCAAATATACCTCAAGCATAAACCCTCACTCACACTCTTCATTAGAAACCGTGATGAGTGAAACAGAAGACATAGCCCAGGGATCACTGCAGTGACTAAGCTTGTCACAAGTATACAGAAGTGACCTAAGGTCTGGAAAGCGCCAGCACGCTCTGGCAAAGATAACAGATGTTTTCATGGAGAAATCAGAGTACCCACCTATGAAATAATTGAGGTCACATGCATGTGTATGGCTTTGTCCCACAGCTAACTTACATGTGTAATGCACATACAGTTGTCATTGTGATATGTCATACACTGGAAAAATCAAAACCCACTCCACATTGACGAATGGTGTCACACACCTGGAACACAAACACACAGTCAGCAAGTGCAAGATTCAAACTCCTTCCTAACTACATTATGATATGACAGCAGTATGCATTTACATGATGTGCCATACACATTACTAGGATTTTATTTTTCCGCAGGTATATTTGTAGGATGGCAACATCAGACTTGACAAAGATGAGTATACCACTTTTAAGGGGTGTGAGTAGTCTCCAAAACAGTTACTCCTCCCCAAAGCGATACACACACACACACACAGTTGGCAAATGCAGGATTCAAACTCCTATCTAACTACATCATGATACTACTCCATTACGCATTTACACAGCACACTATACACATCACAGGGAGTTCACTTTTCCACAGGTATATTTGTAGGATGGTGACATCATCAGACTTGACAAAGATGATTATACCACTTTTAAGGGGTGTGAGTAGTCTCCAAAAAGGTTGTGCCTCCCCAGGGAAACACACACACTCACAGTTGGCAAGTGCAGGATTTAACCCCCTACCTAACTTCATTATGATACTACAGCAGTGCGTATGTACACAACGCGCTGTACACATTACTGGGATTTCACTTTTCCACAGGTATATTTGTAGGATGGTGACATCATCTCATCAGACTTGACAAAGATGAGTATACCACTTTTAAGGGGTGTGAGTAGTCTCCAAAAAGGTCGCTTTTCCCCAGGTAGACAAACACACTCACACAGTTGGCAAGAGCAAGATTCAAACCCCTACCTAACTATATTATGATACGGCAACAGTACACATTTACACAGCACACTATACACACTACTGGGATTTTGCCTTTCCACAGGTATATTTGTAGGATGCTGACATTATCATACTTGACAAAGACGAGTATAACACTTTTAAGGGGTGTGAGTATTCTCCAAAAAGGTTGCTCTCTCCCCAGGGATTGACAGACACACACATACACAATTGACAAGTGCAGGGTTCTTAATCCAGACTAAGTACATCTTTACACTTTAGCAAGCAATATGGAGTTACAGGGTGCAATACAGGCATTACTCGCTGACAGTTTGCCCAAAGGTTTTTTTCACATTTGCTAACCTCAGCAGGCTTATCATACTAGGTGTATTGTGAGTGTGTTGTATGCATAGGCCATGGCCATATCATATATGGGTTGATGCACCACATGCTGGCACACACAGGGTCAAACTGGTGGCTAAGCTCTGTCATCCAATAGTGGACAATAGAGTCAAGAGGAGTGGGGTCATACAACCACAACACCAACAGTCTCACATAGACCTACAATATAAGCACCAGCAAAACACACATATAAATACACATTACCATACTCAGAGAATACAAATATTAATCTGAAAAAGAGAGAGTGTCCTCCTAAGCAGATAAGCAAGCAACATGCACCTCCAAGCACATGCCAGAAAACACATAATACACCAAAGCAGTGTGCCTCACAACAGGCCCTAAGGCAAAACAACATATCCAACACACTAGTAATAGGTGACTCCATAGTCAGGCACACAGATGTTCCACTTACTCGGCTGGACAAGGGGAAGGTTACTGTCAGTTGTCTGTCAGGAGCTATGATTCGCCACGTAACACAAGCACTTACATCACTCCAGAACAGGTGCATGTATGACGTGTTCTTTGTACATGTCAGTGTGAATGATCTGAGACATACCTCCCAGGCCAACATGCAAGAGATATATAGTAGCTCTATGATCATGTAGCCCAGGCTGGTATGACCCTGACCTTGAGTAGCATCTTACCTTCACCTACATGATACTGCAATATAACAGAAAGATGATAAACTTCAACAATTGGCTGAGCTTCTGGTGTCATTCAAAGGGGATCCAGTTTCTGTCTGCCTGTGATGACATGATAGACAAGCATCGTTGCTTTGCTAGAGATGGTTTGCACCTGTCACCCCTATGCTTCTGAATACTGGCTAAGGCTTTTGCTGTCCCCATATTACCTTTTTTAGGCAAGGCTCAAAGATTCATAGGTTCATAGGTAGGTACTAGGCTATCGGCCTGGGGCCTATTACAAGCCCAGCCAAAAGGGTACCCTGGCTTTTGTCACACAAGAAATTTATTTTCCTGTGCCACTGTCGACCAGAGACACAGAAGTGATCCCCGGGCTGAATTTCCTATTTCCCATCCAATCATCAAAATTTTTCTTGAAGAGTGCTAACGAGGAGCTTTGTTTGATATAGACAGGTAGTTTATTCCGGAGTATGGGAAGTCTCTGGGACAGGAATCTATCCCTCTGACATGTTCTGTTTATTGTGGTGACAAGATTTAGGTCCCTAAAACGTGTAGCTCAGAGGGATTGGGATTTCTTTAAGTGGAGCATGTCTAACAGCTCTCGGTTTGACATAGCTTTGTATGTTAGGCAGAGATCACCTCTGAGTAGGCGATATGCGATGGAGTAAAGCTGGAGTTTTTTGAGACAGTCTGTGTAGGGCATGTGTTTGAGGCCAGTAATCCTCTTTGTGAGGTATTTCTGCGGCCTTTCCAGTTGTAGATGCCTTGTGAGGCACATACCAAAAGGGGCATTGTACTCTTTAATGGATCTAATGAGTGATGCGTAGAGGGGAACAATGACCTCTTTTTTTCTGCATGAGAAACCTTTTGTGATGAGGTGTGCCACGTAGAAGGATTTCCTGACTACTGTAGTGATGTGATTATCAAAGGAGAGACTACTGTCCATCCGTGTCCCAAGGTCTCTTATCATGCTTTTGGTGTTAAGTAGACTACCACCTATGTTGTAGTTCATGGGTACAGAGTTTTTACCAAAGGGGATGACAATACACTTTTTGGCATTGAGCTTGAGGCCATGGCTTTGACACCAGGCATCTGTCTCAGTGAGGCCCTTTTGTAGGATGTCCACTTCATTAGTAGTTTCGATTATGGCTCTTAGTTTGCAGTCATCTGTGAACTTCATTAGCCAAAGACCTTCTGTGTTAGCCTGTACTTCAGAGAAGTAGATACCAAACAGGGCAGGACTCAGGACTGAACCTGTGGTACTCCACTTGTCACTGGTCTGAAGTCAGATTTGGAGTCTGCTACTTTCACAGTGTGGGTTCTGTCAGTGAGCCAGTTGGCAACCCATCTTGTGACATAGGGATTTTTACCTAGTTTAGTGAGTTTATCTATAATTCCAGAGTGGGGGATGGTGTTGAAAGCCTTGGCAAGATCTAGATTGGCTGAGTGAACCACCTTACCCTTGTGTATGGCTTTGGTAACTGTTTCAAAGAAGTCTATCAGGTTTAGAAGACATGATCTGCCTTTTACAAACCCAAACTGGTTGGGGTTCAGAGTTTGGAGATTACCAATGTCTTTTTTTATAAGTTCCATGATGATACGTTCCATGGCCTTGCAGACCAGGCTCATTAGGCTAATGGGGCACTAGTTCCCAGGGTCCGTGGTGGCTTCTGCCTTGTGTAGTGGGATAACTGTCACTGTGCGCCATTCAGCAGGCACAACGTCTGAGGTGAGGCTATGATTGAACATGGTATTTAGGTGTGGTGCCAGTTCATTCTGTAGTTTGTGTAGAATGCAGCCTGGGATGTTGTCTGGCCCCATGGATGCTGTGTTCCTGGCTTTGGAGAGTGTGGCTTTTACCTGTGCAGCCATGATTACAGGAACTTTGCATTCTTCCGGTATAGAGATGGGCTGTTTAATGGGTGAGAGGGGGGAAAGTTAGCACTGAACCTATCTGCCAGGATATTGGCAATATCAGTTGGGTCTGTATATTTAGTGCCATTGTGCTGTAACTCAGAGCAGATCTGAGTGTTGCCATTGAGATTCTTGACATAGCTATAGAATGCTTTGTGGTTGTCTTTAGAATCAGTGGTGATTTTGTTTTCATAACTAGCTTTGGAGGATTTTATCAGGGATCGCAGCTTCTTACTGAGGATGACCAGGGATCTCTTCCACTCATGGGATTTTACTCTCTTTTGCAACAGTTTCTTCCTTCTGTTGTACAGTTTGTTTATGGCAGGGGACCACCAGATTGGCTTGCTTTTTTTGGAGGATAGCATCTTGGTTCTGTTTGGGATAGCACGATCCATACACTCATGTAAGTGCTTATAAAGTGCAATTGTGTAGGATTCAGTAGTCGTAACTGTATTTTCCGTCTGTATGGCTGTCATGACGTTCACCACTTCTGCCTTAAGAAGCATGAAGTTGGCTTTGGAGAATTTTTTTAACATGGTTTCCTTCATGGGGGTGGGTCAGAATGTGGATATGTAGGGTAATTAGCTTATGGTCGGATTGAACCAATGGGGCGTTGACTTCAGGTGTGGAACACTGGTCACTCAGGACAAACCAAACCCTGTAACCAACACAAATAAACACAAAGTGAGCTAAATGCTACTCATTACCAGAAGTCTAAGCCTCCAAATGCACGCATGTGAGGCACTTCTCCGTATGGAGAATATTGATATCTTTGCAGTAAAAGAAACCTAGTTCAAGGCTCCAGAGACCACACCAGCACTACCAGGATACTACTCATTCCATACCTTCCAGCATCAGAACCTGGATCATAGCACATAGGGTGGGGATGTATCCATATTCATCAAGGATACCTACACCTCTCTCTACATCCTCTCTACAGGATATGTACCCATAGAATGTTGCACAGCAATGTTCTTCCCACTCCACAGGAGTGGGGTCACAAAAGACCCTTGGTATTCCCACTCTATGAGCCTGACGAGTCTGATCTGCAAGGCAATGGAGCCAATCATAATGGAAGTCAACAATAAAGACATTGGGAACCTTCACACAGTTGAGCACACCCAGTTTGGCTTTGCCAAATGCAGATCATGCCTCCTGAACTGGGTGGATTTCTTTTAGACAGTTACTCAGGCTACAGATGATTGAAAGAAGCTCCACACAGCCTACCTATACCTCACTAAGGCCTTTGACACCATTTCCCAGTCAGGTATCATAGATTAACTCACCAACCTGGGCACAAATCCATACAACACAAGCTGGATTGCAAACTGGCTCACAGATAGATCCCACAAATTAAGAGTTGCTGGCTACATGTCAGACTCTAAACTGGTAACAACTGGTGTCCCCACAGGATTCAGTCCTGGGGCCCCGCCTGTTTGGTATATACTTCTCAGAAGTACATGCCAACACAGGAGGGTTGTGGTTGACTAAGTTTGCTGGGAACTGTAAAGTGTTTGCCATAATAGATTCCTCGGATGACACAAATATTCTCCAGAAGAGACTCTATGAGACAGATGTGTGGTGTCAGAATCATGGCCTCAATCTCAATGTGAAAGAATGCATAGTAATCCCCTTTGGGGAAAACAAAGTATCCACAAACTACCACATAGGTGTTACCCCCTAAAAACTGACAAGGTAATAAGGGATCTGGGGACACAAGTAGATAGTCATCTTTCCTTTGACAACCATGTTGCCAAAATGATTAGGAAATCCTATGTGGCCCACCTAATCAACAAAGGGTTTGCATCAGGATCAAAAGAGGCAGTGGTGGCCCTCTACTCTTAAGTCATCAGACCTATCATTGAGTACAATGGAAGGATTGTCAGTACTCTGAAGATGCCCTGATGTGTGTGGGTGAAAGCGCTTAGTACAATTTTGGTTAAATAAACAAATAAATCGGTGGTCTGCAGTTGTTCCTGGTTCGCCTTTTTTGTTTTACAATGCATCATTTTGGATGTACTCGACTAAGCATATCCAGCAGCTGGAGAGACCACAGAGGTACCTCACCAAGAGGATTACTGACCTCAAACAGTTGTGTTATGCAACACAACTGGTAAAACTAAATCGGTTCTCCGTTGCATACTGCCTACTCAGAGGCACACTCTGCCTAACATACAGAGCTATGTCCAACACATAACTGTTGAACATGCTCCATCAAAAGGTAACAAAATTGAGTTGCACTACACACTCCAGGGATATGAACCTCATCACAACAATGAATACAACATGCTGGTGGGATAGAGTACCATCCCAGAGACTTGCCATACTGTGGAACAGAGTCCCAATGTACATCAGACAGAGTCCCTTGCTGACACTCTTCAATAGGATCCTTGATGAGTGGATGGAAAACAGGCAATTCACGACAGGCATCACATCAGCAGCCCCACTAGAAAGGGGCTTAGGGTACTAACTATTAGAGCTAGGGCTTAGGAGACTAACAATGGGGTGGTGAAAGCTGCACAACTTGTCTAGGCTAATATATGCCTTCGTGAAGATAGCCTACTACATACCTATGAACCTATGTGACAGGTACATGTCTACAGATAGTGAATGTGTACTTCATTGTACAGCCATGTTGTACAGCAGGCACATGCACCACATACACTGTAATGCTTACAGATACTGGTGGCTATTATGTACAGTGGGTGAGATGTGCACTTCATGTCTTTTGTGCCATTGGGATGTGTGCTGGGTGGGACAGTCCTGGATGGTTCCCTGTCATGGTCACCCTCTTACACACATCTTTGCCCATCCATCTTTGGCTTATTATATTGTGTACCCCTACATAGGTAGGTAATAGGCTAGCTGCCTGAAGGCATATATTAGTATGGCCAGAGTGTGCAGCTATCACCACACATGGGGCTAGTTCCCTACATACACTCATCAGCGCTCCTCTGGAAGAGTGTCAGTGAGGGACTCAGCTTAATGTGTGTTGGGAGCCTGTTCCAAAGCAAGGGAAGTCTGTGAGTTAGTAATGTATCCCTCCAACATGTTCTATTTATTGTTGTGATGATTATATCCCTAGAGTATGTGGCACAGTGAGCTTGGGTTTACTTCAGATAGAGCATGTACATCAGTTCTGCATTGGACATGGACCTGTCTCTTGGGCAGAGATCGCCTGAGTAGATGGTATGCAACAGAGTACAGATTGAGTTACTTTAGTCTTGTTGCATGGGGCAACTGTTTGAGCCCAGTAAACCTCTTGTTGAGGTACTTCAGTGGTCTTTCCAGCTGCTCAAGGTGCCTAGTCAGATTCATTGCGAGGGTGTTGTGGTACTCTCTGATGGGTCTGATGACTGATGAGTAGAGGGAACCTCCTTTGACCTACATGCAAAGACTTTGGCAATTTGTGGGAACACATAGCATGATTTTCTAACCACTTTGTGAATGTGTTTCTGAAAGTAGAGATGACTATCCACATGTGTCCATAGATCCCTTAATATTACCTCCATATTTAGGGTGTTGGCACCTATGTGGTATTTGTATGACTGTAGCTCAAGGCCATAATTTTGACATCACATCTGTCTGACTGAGACCCTTTTTAAGGATGTCTCTGTTGTCCCAAACATCGATTATGACAACCTTTTTGCAGTCGTCTACAATCTTTGCTAACCATAGCCCTTGTGTGTTTGACTGTATTTCTGAAAAGTATACACCAGATATGAGGGGTCCCAGGACTGAGCCATGGGGAACAGCAGTTGTTACCAGCTTACAGTCCAACAGGGAGACCACAATTCTTACCTTGTGGGATCTATCTGTGCCCCAGTTGGCAATCCATCAGATGACATACGTGTGTATGCACAGGTTGTTGATTTTGTGGATACGACATGTGTGTGGGATGTTGAAAAGGGCTTTTCAAGGTCAATGTAGGCCATGTGAAGCTCATTTCATTGATGTATGTCCTGGGCAACTGCCTTGAAAACTCTCTAGCAGGTTTAGGGACAATGATCTGTCCCTGACCAAACCAAAATGGGTAGGGTTGGGTGTTTGTAGGCTCCCAATAGCTCTGTTTATGAGTTCCATAATGATGGACTCCATGGCCTTGCAGATCAGGCTTATTAGGCTTATAAGACAATAGTTCCCATGGTCTGTTGTGCACCAACACTTGTGGAGTGTGCCAAATGTTGTTGTAACCCATTCAACAGTTTCATATCCTGCACAGAGGGTGAGTCTCAACAGACTGTTCAGGTGCAGGGTCTGTTTGTTTTGAAGTTCACATATGACACAGCCAGGGACACCATGTCATCCCATAGACGCCATGTTTTTAGGTTTGTATAGAGCTGTTTAACCGTTGTATATGTGATTTCTGCGTTTTCACAATCTCCAGGTATGGTAATGGGCCCTTTTGTCAGTGAGAGGGGGGTAAATATGTATGAACCTGTCTGACAAGATGTTGGCAATGTCAAGTCATGTACGTGTATTCATTTACACTTTGCACTGACTCAGAACATATATGAGTTTACTTTGATATTTATGACATAGCTAAAGAAAGCTTCATGGTTCTCAATGGACTTTTTTTGCAATATTTTTGGCAGAGCTTGGTTTGGATAATGTTAGGAGTGCTCATTGTTTCTTGATGATACTGATCGGGGATTTATTGATCTTCTTTGGATTTTCACTTTCTTTGAACAACTTAAGTACTTTTATTACATAATTTGATTATGACAGGGGTCCAATATATTATATGGGTCTGTTTTCATATCACTGTGTGCACAAGGCAGGATTGGTGAATAGTGACATGTGTCTGGAGTAAGAACTGCAACTGCCAGATATGTGTGGCCCACTGCTGTACTTAGACATGGCCTAAGTATGTGAGCATGCCCAGTATGACCTTTCAATATGTTATTGACTGACATTTGCTAAATTTGTTTAAGTGTGTGAGCATGCCCACTATGGGCATATATATACCATATATGTGTGTGAAAATTCAAGTTGGTTTTTACTTCAGGGCTCACCTTTGTGTTGTACATCGACAGGAAGCATGCTGTGCCTGCAGGGCTTCCATGAGTAAATTTGCATAGACTTATCAACATTTCTACATACAGGGGGACAGCTATTATTTGTACATTTCTACCCGGTGGGGCACACCTGATTGTTACTGTGGGTGTACATAGGATGAGGGATACACCTGACACTTATACACATTTGCTAGGCCTGCACTGCTATGTCAGGTACTCCATTTCTGTCTGTACTGTTGCCTAGCATACTGGCTTGAGGCATACCACTGTCCCACAGACCTTAGCTTCCAATTACATGCATATTAGTTTCAGACTTCATATCCTACCCAACCCACATCACACTGCCTGGCCTGCTGTTATCTGTCTGCATAGGCCTGGGGGGAGGTTACTCGTATGTCTCTTCAGAGGTCATGATACAGCATTTGTTTGTGTTTGTCTACAATTGTCCTGCTGGCCGTCACTGTTAGGTATGTGACCCCCCCCCCATCTGGTATGTGTGAGTGACTTAAGTTGCGTCTGTGCCAGTGAATGCTGTCATGGCTTAGTGGTTCAGTACTGTGACTGTAATGCACAGTATCCTGTGTTCGAGCCCTGTCAATGCTTTTTATTTTTTTTCTGGGCAGACCTGACTGGTTAAGGAACAGTAAAGCAGGTGTGAGTGTGTTTACCCGACTTGGCTCGACTTTGCCCAACGTTGCCCAACTTTGCCCGACGTTGCGCTGGTTAGCAAGGTGCGCAGATACACCCAATTGTATTTAAATATGCTCAATACTAGTAAAATGTGCTTAGCAGTGCTTTATATTGCTTAAAATAGGGCACTCATGTCTCAGGTGGTGCTGCAGGGCTGCCTATGGTCAGATGCACATAGTACACTCCCAATACATATTTGAAAACAGGTAGTGTCAAGTTAGGCATCCCTTTTACTGTATGTGTGAGTCAGAGAGAGGTGTTATTTCCAGGGTTCCTACTGAGTCAGTGTATGTGCTATGCGTTGTCTCTTTGCCAAGGCCAGGGCATACTGGTCACGCCTCCTTCTGCCTACTGGGGTAAGCTCAGGTTGTTCCTCCTGTGAGTCACGCTGTGCCTGTGCAGGCCTTGGCAATGGTGGGAGGCTGTTTGGCCCTGCCCCATGCTGTTCCTGCTGCAGCTGTTTCTGCAGGATCATATTGTGTAGCATGGCACATGCCATAACAATTGGAGTACATGTAGTTGGTGAGTACTGCAAGGCTCCACCAGATGTGTCCGGGCATGGGAACCATGACTTCAGCATCCCAAACACACACTCAATTATGTTTCTTGTTTGTGCATGTGCCTCAATATGGAGTTCTTGTTCTAGTGTGTGTGCATTTCTGATGGGTGTCATCAATTACAGCTTCAGTGCATATCCAGCATCCACCACTAGGTGACCATCAGGAATGTCCCCATTGGCAAATCTCTGGTACAGCTGGGTCAGATGCCAAATATGGGAATCATGATAGCTTCCAAGGCATCCAGCAGACACATTCATTATTATGCCCTGGGCATCGCACACAAGCTGGCAGTTGATGGAGGGGAAGCCCTTGCGGTTGATGTAGACCCTACCCCCTCACTGGGTGGTGCTTTGATGCGTATGTGCGTGCAGTCTATTGCTCCCATTACCAAAGGGTATTCTGCTATTTGGTGGAAAAGATGCATATTGCTGGCCAATGCCTCAAGGGAATGGGGAAATATATGTGGTCACTGACATGTGCTGACATGGCATCCAGGAACTGGTGGAGTACCCTGGAAGCTGATGCCTGTGAAATCCCCATCATATCACCAATTGGTCTTTGGAAGGTACCTGTAGCTAGTATTCTTAGGTCTAAAAATACCTTGTTATCCACTGGGACGGGTTCCCCTCTTTTGGTTCTGTGTGTGAGGCGTGGCTGGCAAAGCTCAACAATTTGCTGTAGGAGGTCTCTGTCCACCCTATAGCGCTCCACTATCTCCAGCTCATGTAGCCCCTGGTAGGTTACCCTGGGTCTGTACACTCTTCTCCATCTCATCACTGTGGGTTGCTCAGCAGCATTCACAACATCACCACCCTCAGCACCTTGCACATGTTGGTTTATGATAGCAAGAGCAGCCCCTAACATTTTGTCTGACTTAAGCTTTTTAAGCTTTCCCTCTTTGTATACTGCAGTGTTGCAGAGTTCTTATGAAAAAACAGGGGGGATGGTATTTGCAGAGTTTAAAGTGCTGGGCTGGGCTGGGCTAGTCTGCTGCCTGTGTAATTGGCTGATTCTGATATATTTTACTTGGCAGCTCTGCTAGTTCTCCTTGGTTAACTTCCTACTACTTCTTTTCCTTCCTTTTGCCTTTCTGTTTCCACCCGGGGCAGCGCCGCACAAATGAGTGCAAATGCACACACACCCGTGCACATGCTGTGTGCATGTTTTCAAGGAGTTTCCTGTCTTTTAACAGTGTGCACCTTTGGTTTGAGGTTTTCAAATAGGACAACTGTAGGCACACATCTTGCAATCCTGAGCAACTCAAAGCAAACATAAGCCACTGTGCTCCAATTAGCTTACAACCTGTCTGGCACCCCCTCATGATTTCACCTATATTCTACTCTTCTACTCACCTACTCCTACTCTTACACTCTTGGGACATGCCTCATATGCTGGGGAAAATTGGGATTCACTATCCTTATTCTCATTTGCATATGATTGCCTAGTAATGCATGGATACATCTCTCACACTGAGCTTCCCCCCTTAGCAACCACTACTCAGTGGCCATGTTGTCATCAGCCTGCCATTCACCTGCATGGCAGAATAAGCTATTTAATGAAAATGCCTATTTTTGGCTTTTTTTAAATTATTTTCTTGTTTTTATAAGCGCCGCACGTTTGCGCGGTGCTGAGCTATGCTTAAACATTGGAGATCGGGGGAAAAAAAGTTAAATTGTTATATTTTTAAACATTATATAATGCTAATGGCCTTATATTTGGCCATTGGTATGCTTCTCAACTGTATGCATCCTTTATTTGGAGCTGCCATAGCTCTGTTTAGCTATTTGCAGAAATGTACTCCATTACCAACGGAGTACATTTCTCCGGCTAACACTAATCTTCCACGGACAGGTTAGTGTTTCCTGGATCGCACATTTACCTCATTTGCATGGCTTCCACCAGCAAATGAGGCAATTTGCATACCATGAAGCTGTCCATGCAAGAGTAGCTTTAGCAGCTCTCGTGCATGCTCCCTGCCGGCTGCACCTGGATCACACGGCAGACATATTGCCAGCGTGAGCTCCTACACTCTTCTTGCACTCCGTGCAAGCTTTCGTAAATCCAGGGGATTGTCATATAGTTATATATTCTTATTGTTTTTATATTATGTCTAATTTGGCATAGCTATTCAAACTGTATTTCTTTTTTGTATTATTTTTAACACTGCAAAATTATTGCTCTTAAAATGCTGTTTAATACTTTGGAGCTTTTCTCCATGGACCTCTGCTAAAACTGGGCTACTACTGAGTCAGACTTTCTTGGTAATCAAATGATAACAAATACATTAAGAAATAAATACCCTTTGCTGTGTGTACTCTTTTTTAGTGTGTGTGTGTGTGTGTGTGTGTGTGTGTGTGTGTGTGCGCGCGCGCGTGTGTGTGTGTGTGTGTGTGTGTGTGTGTGTGTGTGTGTGTGTGTGTATGTGTGTGTGTTTATGTAAACCATCGATTTTTAACCAATGTTTTTATATTATGTTTAATTTGTTATAATTATTTAAACTGGATATTTTTTGTTTGTTTTATTTTTGAAGATTGTAAAATGTATTGTTCTTAAAATATTTTGTAATAATATGGAGCTTTTCTCCACAAGCCTTCACTGAAAAAAGGCTTCTACCCAGTCAGACTTCCTGGTAATCAAATGTGAATAAATAAATAAAAATGATATGAGAAGTGGCACTGTCCCAGCAACTGCAACTTTGTATGGAACTCCATGAGCACCAAGTACCTATTTCCATTCATGAATGAAGGCAGATGTCACCTGTACTTGTGGACAGAAATAGTAGCATTGAAGGTTACTCATTCCTATATTTGAAGGGCTAGCTTGCCCAGCAACATCAAGAAAGCAAACATGATAGTAAAACCTAATAGGAATGCATACAGACATGAACACAGATGTACCGTGAGGATGGGTTAAAGGGCATCAAAAGAAAATGGCGCAGCAATTCTCATTCCCCAGAGCAAAGGGCAAAGCTGTAACATCAAAGTATAGTCAGCCAGAAAATATATAACATGGCCAATGGCAACAACACTGCCTAAAGACAAAAGCTTATAAGAGTTTTTCTAAAGATAGAGCCAGATCAATTATGCAGAAAAGGCACCATTCAGATATCTTAGCATCTACAAGTGCATAAGTTGTGAAACTTTATGAAACACAATGACCCTGGCTTTCAGTTCAGGAAGAGGGTAGCTGAGTAACGGGTACCATGCTGAGCAGGTGAACTGATTATGCAGATGTCACAATTCCCCAGTGAATGAATGCAAATCAGTGTTCACCAAAATACAATGAAGAAGGAGGTGTGATGCATATGCATAGGAACTCTAAGTGCAAGATAATGACCTAAGATATCGACAGGCATCTCAATGGTAACATCAGATGAAGTAGTATGAATCTAGGATCATAGGATCATAGGCTCATAGGAGGTTACTAGGCTATTGGCCCTGAGGCCCTTATAAGCATAGCCAAGAGTTTAGCCCAGGTTTAGACAAATCAGCACCCAATGCCCCTGTCCAGCAGGGACATGAGTGGAATCTCAGGGGTATATTTTCTGTTTCCCATCCAGTTATCTAGGTTGTGCTTAAAAAGTGGTAAAGAAGTACTTTGATTAATGTGGAGAAGGAGTCTATTCCATAAATGAGGGAGTCTCTGGGACACAAATCTGTCCCACCAACAAGTCTTGTTGATGTTACAGATCAGACTGATGCCACGTGTGTGGGTTACTCAAGTGGACCTTTACTTGTGGATATGCAGCAGTCCCATCAAGGTGGGGTCCATGATCACCTCTGAGGAGTCTATATGAAACTGAGTAGAGGGATAAGGCTTTTAGCCTATCTGTGTATGGTAGATTTTTGAGGCCCTGGATTCTCCTAGTGAGGAACCTCTGTGGTCTCTCCAGCTGCTGCTGCATGTGCTTTGTGAAGTACATGCCGAAAGGTATGCTGTACTGAATAATGGGCCTTATAAGGGAAGAATACAGGGATGTTATGACCTCCTTGTTCCTGGATGAGAAATCCTGACTTATGAGGTAGGCCATGTAGAAGGCCTTCCGTACTATGGAAGCAACATGGTGGTCAAAAGTTAGACTGCTATCAACCTGGGTGCCCAAATCCCTCACAACTGATTGAGTGCTTAGGTCATTGTTATTAATGTGATAATTTGGGGTCTATATTAGATTAGTGAAAGTTTTATTCAGCGAACGTGCACATGAGCGAACACGCTGGGAATCGAAAGGGTGTCTGTGGGGTCATGGTACAGTGAGGAGTGGGATATTTGACCTTTCCTCACTGTAGTGCGATCTCGGAGTTAGAATAAATAGTTAGTGGGGGGGCTGCAGCCCTCCACAATAAGAAGTTCGATTTACAGCGTTTTCACTCATGTGAGCGTTCGCTGAAGAAATATTTTGATAATCTAATATAGACCCGATAATTTGTGGGGATGTCATCTCCCCAAAGGGGATGATGATGCATTTTTTGGTATTCAGCTTGAGGCCATGTTTCTGGCACCAGTCATTTGTCTTAGTGGGGCTTTCTTGGAGGATGTCCACATCACTAGAGAAACTGATGACAGCACCCAGCTTGCAGTCATCTGCAAACGTGGTCAGTCATAGCCCACTGGTTTTGGTCTGCACCTCAGAAAATATATCCCAAATAACAGAAGCCCCAATACTGAACCCTAGGGTACATTGCTTGTTACAGGTCTATTGCTTGAGGTGGCTTCCTCCATTTTGACTACATGGGTTCTATCAGTAAGCTAGTTTGCTACCAATCTGGTAACATATGGCTTGATGCCTAGTTGAGAGAGTTTATCTATTATGCCTGAGTGGGGAATAGTGTCAAAGGCTTTGGCCAGGTCAAGGTAGGCGGTATGCACTACCTTCCCCTCGTCCATGGCTTTGGTGACTGTCTCAAAGAAGTCGACCCAATTTAGCAGACATAACCTCCACTTGATGAAGACAAACTGTGTGGGATCAAGTGTTTGGAGGTTGCCAATGTCCTTGTTAATGAGGTCCATGATAATCCATTCCATGGCCTTGCAGATCAGGCTAGTTAGGCTGCTGGGTCTATAATTTCCAGGATTCTGGCACCTGACAGACAACTAACCATGACTTTCTCCTTATCCAGCCTGGTGAGAAGCACATCTGTGTGTCTCACAATGGAGTCTCCTATGACTAATATGTTGGGTTTATGGTGAATCCTTAGTGGTTGTGAGGCACATGTGTGTGGACTATGCGTGGTATGTAGTATGGGAGGGCTGTGGAGATTGTGTGTGTTTTTGCCTCGGAGGTCTCCTTTGTTTGGATATGTTTATGTGGAGGACCTCCGCATATCTAGGTGTGTGTTGTGTAGGTGTGGGTGGTTTTTGAGGGGTAGTGATTGTGTTGACAACCTGTTCGGTGCCAGATATACTGGCTTGAGGGGAGAGAGCTTGGACTCTAGGTTCCTAATGTAATTGCATCTCTCATATCACAGAAAAAGCCAGTTTTTAAACTGCAGATCCACATTAATATTCACATGGCATTGTGTCCAAAACAGTTACAGCAAAGGAATGACAGGACACCTGAAAGTTACTAAAAGACTTATACATGTGCATTTGTGCAGGCTCTATTCCACTGCCAAGAAAAAAATGGCATGTTCAACACAACAAAATGTTTCCCCATTTCAGTGTATTTTAGTAAACCTCTTATTACACAAGGAAATATTGCAAGATATCAAATGGAATTAAAGCCGAAAGAAGAAGAAGAAGAAGCGTTGATAAAAATACTATGTAGTACCAATTGCCTAGCAATTATTGGTTTCCTTGTGTGGCTACCTCCAAACAGATTGCTTATGCAAGCTGCATCAAAAAAGCACTTCATCAGTTGTAATGCAGGCATTGTGCTGAGACAATGAATGGATTATTGAAAGGTATGACAGATGTTTTGAAATGAGAAAGAAATACAAAGTAAAAAATAAACTATAAAAATATGCTTTCACTATTATGCTCGATTGAAGAACAACACCATTCCACCACTGTAAGTTGTATAGAGGTTCATAGGTTCATAGAAGTTTACTAGGCTAATGGCCATAGAGCCCTTACAAGCTTAGGCATATTCATCCCGAGTTGCCCCAATTGTTGGTGGTTAGGTGAGTGAAGTTCACAAAGGTAAGGATCTATGGTAGTTAATAACAATTTCCTCTGTCCACAAGGGACATGGGCTCCACCCCAGGAATGAATCTGCGGTCAACCATCTATCGATCTAGGTTACATTTGAAGAGGGCCAGGGAGAAGCTCTGTTTCAAATGAAATGGAAGCTTGTTCCAGAGAAGTGGCAGTCCCTGGGAGTTATACCTATCTCTCCAGCATGACCTGTTCATGTTAGAGGCTATGTTAAGATCCCTGGATCTAGTGACCTTTGTGCAGTTTGATTTATGAATGTGTAGCATTTCCATCAGGGCCAGGTCAGAGACCACCCTGTAATCCAGGTACAGATCACCCCTTAGCAACCTGTAGAAGGCAGAATACAGTGACAGGGTTTTCAGTCTTTCCATGTAAGACTTGTTTTGTGCAACCTGTAATTTCTTGGTGAGAAACATCTGTGTTCTCTCTAGTTGTTGCAGGTGTCTTGAGAGGTACATGCAAAAGGGAGCATTGTACTCAATTATTGGTCTGATAACGGCCGAGTGTAATGGAATTCTAATATCATTAGATCTGGATGTGATGCATTTACTTATAAGATGTGCTACATAGAAGGATTTCCTTATCACTGTGGATATGTGGTGGTCAAAGTTCAAATTGCTATTAACCTGATTATCCAGAATACTTACCACTGAGTCTACACTTCAGGGGGTGCTGTCTGTAATATAATTAACAGGGCTGTCAGCTTTCCCAAAGGGAATAATAATGCATTTTTTGCATTCAGCTTTAGTTCATGGCTTTGACATGAATCTGTTGTCCGCGTTAACCTTGTCTGCAGTATATTAACATCACTGGGGGACTCGTTGATTGCTCCCAATTTGGAATTGTTAGCAAACTTAACAAACTCAAGCAGAATACCACCACGACACAAATTTATTGACAAAAAAGATCATAAAAACTGCTCAGATGTGAATGGTTAAGCCGCTTTCATCTGTCTCTTATAGCATTTTTTTGGCCAAAATCCTTGAATTTTCCCAAAAGTAATATGTATTCAATACTTAAACATGTTCACAGTGTTGTAACCCTTTAATTCAGAGCTAAAACTGTACGGGGCATCCTGAACCTGCTATTCTAAGGAATACACGATTGTTAGCAAACTTGGTTAGCCACAAGCTGTCCAAGTTTACCTGGACTTCTGAGAAATAAATTCCAAACAGTAAGGGGCCCAGCACAGAAGCTTGTTGTATGCCACAGGTGATTGCTCTTTCTCTAGAGGTGAAGTCATCCATATTGACAGTATGTGTCCTGTCAGTGAGCCAGTTGGCTAACCATCTGGTAATGTAGGGGTTACTTCCCAATTTGGCGAGTGTCTCTATAATACCTGAGTGGGGAATTAGCTCAAATGGCTTGGCTAGGTCAAGATAAATGGTATGCACTGTCTTTCCCTCATCCAGGGCCTTGGTGACTTTCTTGAAGAAGTCAATCATATTTAACAAGCATGAACTTCCTTTAATGAATCTGAATGGGTTGGGTTCCAGAGTTTGGAGATTACCTATTTTCTTGTTAACAAGGACAATAATGATTTTTTTTATGGCCTTGCAGATGAGGCCAGTCAAGCTTATGGGTCTATAATTCCCAGGGTTAGCTGATGGTCTGCCTTTGTGCAGGGGGATAACTGTTGCTGTCCTCCATTCTGCTCGAACATGGTCGGTTCACAGGCTGAGGTTAAACAGAGATACAATTGGGTCTGTTAGGTCATGTTTTAAGCTGTTTAAAAGGTAACCTGGGATGTTATCTGGTCCCACTAATCCTGTGCTTTTCACCTTGGAGACCACCAAGATGACATGCTCTCTTGAAATAATAGGCTAAGGAATGGTGGCAGGTATTCTTTGGGGGTGACTGGAGGGGATGGAGGGGTGAAGTTTGCTCCAAATCTGTAAGCTAGCAGGTTGGCTATTACATCCAGTTGAGTATAGGTGGTGCCATCCACAACCAGTTCAATGTATAGCTGGGTATTCCCTTTTAGATTTCAGACATACTTAAAGAACGCCTTGTGATTATCCTTAGCTAAGGAGGCTATTTTTGTTTCGTAATTAATTTTGGAGGACTTGAAAAGATCTCTAATTTGTTTGTTTATGCTAGGGAATGTTTCTTCCTCTACTGATCCTGATTCATCTTGTTTTTTCTCTTGTTGCATAGCCTGTTTATACTAGGGGTCCACTCAGGTGGCTTGTTTTTTTTTTTTTGTCAATACCTGGTTTTAATTTGATCAGGTACAACTAATTCTATACAATTGCTTCAGCGGTTATAAAGGGCATTGATGTACACATCATTACTAGTGTCCATGTTATCTGCATTTAAGGGTGCTTTGAAACTTGTTATACTATCACTTAGTAAGAGGTAGTTTGTCTTTGAAAAATTCTTAAGGAT
The DNA here is from genome assembly GCF_019279795.1 of Protopterus annectens. NCBI lineage: Eukaryota > Metazoa > Chordata > Ceratodontiformes > Protopteridae > Protopterus > Protopterus annectens. The sequence continues at coordinate 1,354,309,869 of NC_056733.1, read as the reverse complement.
TTTTGAGCTTAATGAGGTATCTGGTCTTATAATTACATCGAACAAGACCGATTTATGGTCCAATCATTCAAGGGCGGACATCGCATGGGGGAGTACAGTGCTCTCTCATGTTAGTGAGTACTATGTCTGGGACATTGGAGCCTCTTGTGGGTGTACTGACTACCTGTTCCATAGCATTTGCATTGACAATGCCCAGGAACCTCTGAGCTAGCATGGTTGTGGTTATGTATGTTTCCCAGTCGATGGTAGTATGATTAAAATCACCCATGAGTAAGGCACTGGGCTGTATGGCAAGTGTCTCCAGTATGTCCAGGTATGTGATATGCTTTTTCTGATTTATGGCGGGGGACCAATACCTAGCTATGATATGGTATGGGGGCTTTTCCTATAGCTAATTGGACATGGAGAAGCTCAAGAGAGTCATACATACTGTTTGACCAGTCTTGAAGTGTACTTATCCTTAATGAAGATGGATACACCTCCTTCTTTGGTTCTTCCAAGCTCAGTTTGTGGTCTGAATGCATGGAAGGCATTGTAGCCATGCATGGTACTTTCTGCGTCTTCGAACCATATCCCATTGACTGCAGAGAAGTCATCATCTTCCAAAGTGAGAAGTGTTTCTAGGGAATGCAGTTTTGTTGTTTAGACACCCAGCATTAAGCAGCAGTACCTTGATTTTATCTAGAGAGGATTTTGTTATGTTGGGTGAATGATTATTTTGATACAGCCTAAAAAAGGCACAATATGGGCAGCAAATGCCTTTTCCAGTATCTGAAATCCTACAGGAGAATGGTACAAACCATTTTTGGCAAAACAGAGTGGCCTGTCAACCATGTCTTCTCAGGCTGACAGATATTTGATCCCCTCAGACTGACTAAAGTTGAAAATCAAACACTGTACCTGGTGTCTGTGAGTGAAACACCTTAAAGAGTATACCAACCCCCATATCATACCATAAACTGTACCTTCATGCCTAGGACCCAGCCTGCTTTGTAAACTCCTTTTCCCAACAGGAAGTCAAATAATGGCCAGCTGAGGCTAGCACATCGTAGTCCAAACCTGCATCCACAAAGGTGCAAATAGGTGATTACTGGGCATTCCTCTTTCCTGAACCAACTACAACAGGTGCAAAAGCCAGTATTTCCACTTATATCACCTGGGTGCTTGTTAGTGTCTTATCCCTCTGTGTTGGCAGAGCCGATTCATGAAACAAATTCATAAAACAAAAATACTACTACTACTGCTGCAAGTCCTAGATTAATACTCAGCTGCTCTCTCCGCCACTGTTACTCTCATCTGTTGAAGGGCAACACCAGCAACTGGGATTTTAAGGAATGGAGGTACTGGGTCCAACACTGTCAGACACACCACTGAATTTTTCTCATGCAATGATGGGCCAGTGGTATCATGAAAATTATGGATGCTATCAATACAAGAATTTTTGGGAATTATTTTGCTGAGGTGACCCTCCTCTTGGAGAATCCCAGAGACACCATATATTAAGACAGTATCTTGTATTCTCAAAGAAATGGCATTGTCTTGGGGGAGTCAATTACACACCCCAGAAAGACTAGTCTTTGTGAGTGTGTCAAACACAACTTCTAGAGGTTTAACTTGAACCACATCTGGGAGAGTAAGGCCTAGACTTTTTTGTATGAATCCAAACACCTGGACCCAGACTCTTCACAGATAAGCAAGTTCTAGAAATAAGGAAAATGTGGATTCCTAGAGTACAACAGTGAGCCACTACCAAAGCAAGGTATATTGTAAACTCTCAAGGTGCAGTGGGCAGCACAAAGGGAAGTGCAGAGAACTGACAGTGCAAACCAAACACAACAAATCTCAGAAATCTTCAGAAATGATAAACAATGAGGGTATGATGCTATGCATGTGTCAAGTTCAGGGTCACGATAAAGGAGTGGTCCAGTAACAGGGGAAGCACTGCCTGTAGAGTGAGCATCTTGAACATGGCTACCTTGACAAACAGAGTCAGAAAGGAAAGGTCCAGCACCAGTTCCCACAACAGCTCTTTTTTGGGGACAAAAAAATCTGGAGTAGAAGCCTCTCATGTTTTCCCAAGGAAGAATCCGGATTATTCCCTATGACCATTGAGTCCAGTATTTGTTGGAAAATAGGAGGGAATAAGAAAGTCTGGTCCAACAGATGAGAGGGAACCCCTTGAAGAGATGCAGAAGTTCTTTGCTGTGCCATCTCTAACCCCTGCTAATAATGTTGAGCACCCAATTGTCAGAAACCACTGATGGCCAGATCACCTTTGGGAGAGCTAACTTTATAGATATGACACCAGAGGGTGGCTTGAGAAAGACAGATGCTGTACCTCGGCATAGTCATAAGTTGGAAGGGGGATTATCTGTTTTGGGAAAATAACTCCTTGTTAGGATTGGCATGGTTATCGTCCAGTCATTTCATTGTATTGCCTTGTTTTTGCTTGGCTGTGACTTCTGTTTAGAAGGCTGCCAAAAATTATCCCAGTTAAAGGAGGGATATTTGGGAATAGGAAACATTTTCAACACCCCTTATATTCATCTACCTCTGTCATCCCAGTGTTGTGTTTAGGGATCTGATTAGCTGCTGCACCAAACCCACAATCACATTCAAGTGGAACATTCAACATTTTTTTTTCTAAATCATCAGAAAAGCTCTGTCTGTGCAACCAAGCATTCCTCCTGATCACCACTTGCAACTTTGCATTTCTAGAACTAATATCAGTTCTCTCCAAATCAGTCTTTAAAGCATGTCTTGACACATGAGAAACATCGGCCACCTTATTTTTGACATAGAATGTTGGATGAGCAGGTAATGATGCAGCAAACTCGTCTCAGCTATGCATATCTCAACACAAAGTGCCACATGAACCTCTGGAAGTTAAACACTTTAAAAGTACACATGCTGGACTGAGGCAGCTTCTTTCCCTGATATTATAGCCATTTATTGAGTATATGTGAAGGAACAGGATTTGAAGAAGAAAAAGTCCTTTTATTAGAATAAGTCTCTGGGGCCACCAAATCAGGGTCTTCAGACACGTAGGGCTGGAAGATGGGAGCTGCAGAGCATATGCTGAATTTATTATGCAGAACCTGTGGAGAATTACAAGCTTTCTTAAAAAATATCCTTCAACACTGGGATCAAGGGAGGAAATGTCTCCATGACCAGAACCTCATCCTCCAAAAGATCCTAAATCCTGCTGATCTCAGGGGCAGCCGATGATTACTCACCATAGAATACATCTCTAAATCTAGCCAGCATTTAAGTGAAAGAAAACCTCTATTTGGGTTCTTAAACCTGTTTATCATAAGAGGAAACTGATGAATCCAACTCTGACAGGTCTAAAATCTAAGGAATCAAATTACCCACAAAATCAGGATCCTTAAATGACTGACTGGAGGTGGAAACATCAGCAGTGCCTTGGTAAGTGCATCTCATAGTCAACTGCCTGAGTAACTGATCTAGTCATAGCCACCATCCCAGGTAGGGAAACAGTCAGAGAGTGATACCCTACCACATGGTGGGTCTTCTGTCTCATCTTAGAATGCACTAATCTAATGGGAAAATGTCAGTGGGAGGTGTATCAATCCTGGCAATGCACCCATATCTGAAGAAAGCAATGCTATAACCCCCAGAGGATGTGTCTGACCCTCAGGTTGTGGTACTCACACCACACTTGTGAAGACATCCATGAATAGGGATAGTCAGTAAGTCTGAATCACATGAAAATTGTATGGAAGTAACCAGAGCACAATAAGATGCTGTTATGAATAAAACTGGGGAATATAGTTCAAGAATACATCTCATCACTGATAACACAAATATAAGTAGGAAAATGAATGTCCCAAACAGATGATTAAAAAAATGCTATGCATTCCAAATAGATGCAAAGCAACAATCGCTGACCCAACATGGAAGACACCAGTTATAACTCTTCAATTCTTAAAGGGTGCCTTGAACATTACAATGCTACAAATTTGTTATTGTGGTTCAAACACTGAAGAAAAGGTTGATAAGCTATAAAAAAAGTGGAGTTAAAGGTTAACATTAACATTATATGAACCCATATAGGTGTGGCACTACAAGCAACAAAAGATCTACCTTCAAGCTCCAAGCTTCTTGTCACTGTAGTTTTGTCTGAGTATCAGGAGTCAACAGCAAAACAAAATAAAAAGTGCAGGCACAATCTTCAAGTAGACACACCCCCGGATTTACTAATCTTCCGTGTAAGACTAGATTAGTCTTACACAGAAGCACCAGTATAAGAGTATGATAGCAGCACGCCATGCATATTTTGTCCTGCTGTGATACTGTGTGGGTTGTAAAGTGATGGTGTAACATTATTTCCTGCTAGAATGGCTGCTTCTCTTATCACAGTCATGTAATGTAATCCCACAACAACTGTTGGTCAACATCCACAGAACAAGTTGTGTGGTATGGTATTCCTAATTTTCCTTTACATTCACTCATTCTGATGCATGATACAATTATTTAAGCACCAACTTGATGTATATCTACCATGGCTTAGTGGTGCCTCATGTTGTTTAGTGTGTGCAAGGTCTGGGATTTGAGACTTACAGAGGTGTTTTATTTTGTTCCTGCTCAGAACAAGGGCCCTCACATACAGTGTGACTAAGGCACTTTAAGCAGTTGTAAGCGGGTTTTCGCAGGCTTGCGCAATGCTGTGCACTGCTTAGCCAAGTGCAAACAAGCACAAACCCACGCAAACCCGCTAACTACTGCTTAATAGTGCTTACTCCTGCTCACCCCCATGCTAATTTCTTTGAAAGAAAAGAAAAATGGGGAGATACAAAAGTGGTGAAAAATGGGCCCAAAGTGGGAAAGACAGTACGGAAAAATAGCTCAGGATGTGCAGGACGGGTGTAGGGAAGGTCCATAGCTGCCCATTTCTTCAACAGCAACAACAGTGCATATGCAATAAATTTGGAGGTAGATATGAACCCTTCAACTCCTGGGAGAGGGGTGAGGACAACAAAGTATGTTGTAATACCAATTAAATAACATTTCATGTGTCCAGTGGACATGTGTGCAAAATGGCCAGCTATATATGGGGCATAATTTTATTTTTGGGAGCAGATTGCCCCCTTTTTTTTTAGGTGAGAGTGGAATGTGTGGTAGGGGAAGTAGGTATATTTGGGCTATAACCACTACGTTATCGCTATGTTGCTTAATTTGCATATATTTTTCTTATTATCCTCTTCTGGTGTCTAAGCTGCTAACTGTAGCTAAGCAATGGGCACCCCTGCGCAAACCCGCACAACTACGGGCAGCTATATCGGAAGAAATAAAAATTTATTTTTTATTTTGTAAGTTGTTTAACATATGTGGGAGTGTAGTATTACATTGTATACATGTGAGCGGACTCGCTCATGTAACTGGAAGTTGCGGCATTTCTTCATTGCTGGGGCATGGATTTTTGGACTGATCGGCAGTCCGACATGCCCCCTACACTCATCCACGCTCCGTGCAAGCTTTAGAGTTGATGCAGCGTGCCTTCATTAATATGCATGGTGCACTGGCATCATACTCTTACACTGGTGCTTCCCTATAAGACTAATCTAGTCTTACATGGAAGATTAGTAAATCTGGGGGACAATTTTTTCAAGAAAATGCCATTATTACTTGTTCAAGTATGAAATAGCTATCAGTAGGCATAAAAATAAAGCAGATACAAAAGGAGAACACGCATGCACACACACACACACACACACATGCACACACATATCTATATCTGTATACATATATATATATATATATATATATATATATATATTATGATAAGCATTGAATGACAGTGTGGCACGCAACAATGACGTGTCTACATTCAAAAACAATTGCTACACTATAAGCTAATAGAGATACTAACAGAATAATGTTTTGAATGGGCCATGTAGTATAAAAACCTTTAACATATACCAACTGCATTGTCATACAGGGAGTCTAACAGAGCAGCATACTTTTCATGATCCGTTATTTTTAGGTGTGCCTCACACAATTAAGTTGAGGTGTCAGTAGCAGACTTAAGCTCAAGTATAACTGAGATTTTGTGCAGCTAATGTGTCATTTGGACATCCCATAAAAAACAAATGTTTCTTAATATATAGTAAGAAGAACAAGCAGTGGGGAACTTAATAGTTATATGTAAATGAGATGAAGAATGCAACATGGTTAATGGTTGACATCAGAACATCAGAGAAATGGAATGCAGTACAACACCTAAGAAAAACTTGGCAATCATAAACACAGTGACATCATGCGATATCTGCCAATTTAATTTATGTCACTCTGTGTTCATCAAGTACTGTATCACTGTCACTACCGGCATTTATAATTATTGTTATTCATGAACCTGATCACTGTAATGTTAGTCAGTAAATATTTAATAAGCAGATAGACAAAAATAACATGACTGGGTCTGTGCACAACAATTGTAGGAAAAGGATGGCAATTTTGTGTTAAGCAATCCTTCACAGTTGTTTACTACAGAAGTGCATAATATGTTAAAATGAAGCACATATCAGAAACCATCTGTGATCCTCATTACAAATGTTGAAATCAGAGACTCCTATTCAGCAACAGAATAGGCAGGCTATACACAGCACAACAGTCAGTTAGCACCACTGCTGGATATTCAAGTTTATAATCCCCTGCTTTTCAAAAAGTAGTAACAATACAACAATTTATATGTAAAACAGTCCAAGTAAAAGCACTATGACAGTTATATAGATATTTCTGTTATTTAAGATTTGATTAAAAAAATATTTTTTCAAGCATACCTTTCTTATAACTCAGATATGAAATTTTACATTAAATCTATGTTATTCACATGAAATCAATGATCATTGCCATTACCTTGCAGATGTTTTATGGGTAGTCCTGTATTAATATTAGTTTGCCTAATTCTGCAAGCAAAAGTGGATTTTTAATAATATGATGTTTGCTTCTAGGGAAATTAATGTTTGCAGTTAGAACACATACCTCTAAGCCTCCCCTGTTTCTCCAGTCTGCGTATCTGCTTGATGCATAGAGCTTGTTTCCCGACTCTGTCCTCAACATCTGCAAAAAAGAAAAAAAAAAGAAACAAAGTATCACTACCATGAAAGGATTCTGTCAGTTAAGTGTATACTGCTTGGCATGTTAAAGTTAACAGTAAAGAACATTGAGCGTCACATATTCTATAGGTTTGACATGACATACAAATTTACATTTTGCACATTCAGATATTGTGTTAATGTTAGCACCTCACAGATGAGGAGTAATATAAACAAACTGGAGGAACAGACTGGAACCTATAACTCTCATCAAAGTTTGTACTCCAACTCTGGCACCTACCTACTTAGTCAAATCCACCTTGCCTATGATTGTGTGGATTTTTGTAGGATAAACAACTGAACTTTCTGACTATGCAGGGAAGATTCAAAAACAGAATTTTAATCATAAATATGAGGGCCAGTAAAATAAAAGATCAGCTTTAAACATGTGCTGTGAAATACAACGCAGTGCAGTCCTGATTTCATGTCAGCACACTGGTCATAGCACTAACAAAAAAGTTGCAACAATTCTGAGTTCAGAGTCTCAGGCATTGCAACAGAATTTGTGTATGCATTTGACAGACATATATAGGCAGAAAGACATGTTCATCACTGTTGGAACATGCATCATCATTTCATTAAGTTAGGAGGGCAGTAAGTGTTAAAATGCAAAAGATTATATTGTGCCATTAAACACCTACACAAATATATACATATTGGAAATGAGATAACCATACAACCCTAGTAACAGAGCTGGGGTATTTCCGGAATATTTATGGATAATGGAGATAGCCGAAGTCATCTGAGAGGTAAGCACTACTGGCATTAATGCACCTCCTTCATACTGTATGTTTAAAAAAGCTGTACCGCTTAACTGAACAAGCAAGGATCTATCATATCTGTTCTTAATTAGTCATTACTGAAATATCGAAATAGCATCAATGATTCAAGCCCACATTTATCCCTGAGGTATTCATATTAGACTAATGCCTAATGGGTTAAAAAAATCACTCCCATCATACAGAATTACTAATGAATGTTCCTAGAATTGCAGATAATGAAGACGTGTAGTTATATGAGACCTAAGCACTATAGGTATTAATGTACCATGTAATTACTAGATGTATAAAAATCTATACTGCATAAACGAGCAAGTAATTACCTCACAAATCTGCTCTTAAATAATAAGTATGTAAATATCACACTGAAACCCAACTGCTCCATTCCAAGATCTAGACCCAGATGTATCCATAAGATATTTATATTAGCTTAGAACTTAGCAGCTTTAGCTAAGAGACAGCACAATGCCTTCACCCAGAGAACATTATTTCTATGGCATAACAATGGAATCCTTCATATAGCATATGAACAGTACTATCTCTCAGTGTTTAACTGTTTTACAATGTAGTGACTACTGCATGTCTGTATTACTCAACATTCACACATATAGAAGTATACTGTATGATGCTTCTAGAACCTTTACGGATAATGGAGAAATGCTTAATCATCCGTGGCCTAAGCGATGTAGGCATCAATGAATCATTGACATTCTATAGACTGAAAAAAGTTGTACTGTATAGTTGCCAAAAAAGAGAGGGCTTAAAAATTCAATATGAACTACATAAACCCCAATATTTCCAAAAAGACCTGCAGTGGGCTTTAAAACAGTTGAACTGAATGAAAAAACTATTCCTTCATGCTTGTAATAGGAACATGTATGGCATACCATTCACAGCTGTATGTGTATAATGTTAAGTATATCTGCATTACTGTCATTAGTGCAGACACCCATGAAATTAAATTTAAACAGTCCCATAAATGCATACAGTTATGACATACATTTGTTATGATGCAGGAGTTAAGGTGTGGATTATGAACCTTACAGTAGGTATCCATAGACTGGCACTGAACCTTTGCTACCCTCTAGAGAAGATCATCAGCATCCCTTTGATGCATGTCATCATATTGGTAACAGACTTGCACACCAGTCTGTAAATCCCATTCCATCTGCGGTGCTCCCTCAAAGTCCAGTTCCAAATTTCTATCATTGCAAAGTTCCTGGGGCATGCTCGCATCCTCTGTTCATGTCCACCATAGACAGTGAGCATCTGGGTGGTGGTCTTCTCATTGATTCATTTTGGCACCCGAATATGCTGATGCCTCCTCTCAGTCGACATCTTCACTGTTGAAGTTAAAAGTCTACCAAAAAAAAAAGCTTTCTGATGAATACTTACTGATGCCCCATTCAGTTCGCAGGTAGCAATGGTATGACTAGTAAATGCATCCAAATCAGATTTAAAAATTGATACTCATCAGATGGTATCATATTATTGGATGGCATCAGGCACATGTGAAAGATAATCCCATTTACTGATACCTATTGGATAGTTTGCACAGAGTACCTTCCCATTATGCCAGACTATTGGTTAATGCACCAAATTTCTAGAAATTACATGGATGTGAGAAAAATGGAACTCCAAAACATTGAATTTTAATGAAGCTCATTAATTATTTATGGTGTAAATGGTACTTAAAAGTGCACACAGCTGCACTCACTGTGAGGTGTGACTGAATTCAAAGGTAAGCTGTTACCTGATAGCATTGTTGTGGGGATATACACTTCTATCATTACATATCTATGTTATAATTAATGTTTATAATTCAAATTATATACGTCAAAAGGCCTTTTGCGGTCAAAAATGTCTGAAATACAACCTGGCTATGACACATTGGGTAACTGTAGGATTGAACAATATGCATGCAAATGGATATATGGCTAAAAACAAACAGACCTGTAAAAAGTGGATGAAGATGGCATAAAAATTATATCCATAGTAAATTCTGGTTCACCTCGACTGTGTCAAGTATGCTTAAGGAGAATGACGAATTCTGAGGATTTCCATAAGATGTATGCTTACTGAATAGTTTACAGATACTCTCTGATGCTTAGTAAAGCATGCATTATAGATACACCAGAATGAAAAGAAATCCATAGTTCATTGTGATTAACCTCTACTGTCTGTATTATGCTTATGGAGAACAACAAATTCTGAGGGTTCCCTTAAGTTGTACGTTTACTGAACAGTTCACAGATACTCCCTAATGCTTAGTAATAAAGCAATATTTGTCAGTATATTCCAACTGATAAAAACAATGTGAGGATGGCTTTGACTGTTTACTTTTTTGATATTTAAAGTAACAAGTAAGTGGCAAAAGGGTTGTGTGGTTGCTTTTTAATTGGCTGGATATCACCTGCAATGGGTTCAACTCCCACATACAACCTATACAGATACTGCAATGAATTGTTACATGTGATAATGTTTTTACATGTACGACATATTTTGACATTGTTTTCATATCCATTATGTTCTTTAATAAATACAGTAATATGGACAATAAAGGATTATTTTGCATAACACACACTGGTAAGGAAACCAGATCAAGTAACTTGACAAATGCTTACAACATCATCATGTCAATTATGAGTCTCTATAAAATGTATAACATGCGCATATAACAATGCTTTCCAGATGTAAAACCGAACTAGAGGTGACAATATTTCTCAGTGTGAGAATGAAATTATAATCGATGCCCTGTGCCAGCATGATTGCAGCCTCCTTAAATGGATGAGAAATAATGTGTGGAGAAATAAGGTTTGGTTATAGCTGATGAACATGATCAATGCTGTAGGTGGTCAGAATTGATCCTGTGAGGCCTGTCATCAATGTTGCTTAGTCGTGATCCTCCATGCATTTAACAGAATGTGACACTATGAGAGTGCAAGGAATGCAACATAAGGTGGGCCACCATTGACTCCCCTGGAAGAGGTCATTGTGCTCTTGGCATCATATCCTACCATCAGTTGTAATTGTTGTATGCCCTGTGGAAAGATTGAAGCCAGTGTTCCAGGATGTACATGTAAGTCATACATTTCAAACAATTACAGCATATGCACTACCTCAGTCTTTACTGGCATGTCCACATTATTAATGTATTGCCATATTTTTTGTTCAGCACAATTGCTTTGGGAATATGGTCACACAATGGATGTAGATTCCCAATGTAAGTGTTTTTGCATATTGTGTTAACCAGGCTATATGAATTATAGCCTGCATTACCAGGTTGTAATTCATACCACACCTTTTGGCCACCTAACCTGGACCGAAACACTAAAGGCGGAGGCGTGTCCATATTCATTAAGGATATCCGCACCTCCAGGCTAGTTGCTCAGCATAATGCATCCGAGATTATCTAAGTGTAACTAACTCTGTGCAAGACCGCAATCCAAATTGTAGCTTGCTACAGATCCCCCACCATGCCTCAGGATTCCCACTCCTCATTTCTTGATACACTGGAAAATATTAGGGTACAACCTACCACCCTAATAATGGGCGATTTCAACTAACCCACCATTAACTGTGAAAACTACTCATGTACCAACTCTTGTGCTCAACGTTTTCTGGAATTCATAAATTCCAATGCCTTGGATCAACTTATCCACACCCGCACCAGGGGCAGCAATAGCCTAGACCTAGTTATTACCAACATGGGCAACCAGTACTCCACACCAGAGGTCAATTCCTCATTGGTCAGATCCGAACATAAGCTAATTACCATAGACATCCACATCCTTCCCCCACCTCCCATTAGGGAAACCACCGTAAAAAATTTCTCCAAAGCCAACTTCACACTTCTTAAGACAGAAGTGGCAAACTTCACGACACCCATGCTGGCAGACAATAGAGATATGACTGCTGAATCCTACACAAATGCACTTTATAAGCACTTAAATGAGTGCATGGATCATGCAATCCCTAACAGAACCAAGATGCTATCCTCCAAAAAAAGGAAGCCAATCTGGTGATCCCCTGTCATAAACTAAGTCTACAACAGAAGAAAGAAACTGTTGCAAAAAAGAGTAAAATCCCATGATTGGAGGAACTCCCTGGTCAGCCTCAGTAAGAAACTGAGATCCTCCATACAATCTTCCAAAGCTAGTTATGAAAACAAAATCACCACTGACTCTAAAGACAACCACAAAGCATTCTATAGCTATGTCAAGAATCTCAATGGCAACACTCAGATCTGCTCTGAGTTACAGCACAATGGCACTAAATATACAGAACCAACTGACATTGCTAACATCCTGGCAGATAGGTTGAGTGCTAATTTTACCCCCCTCTCATCCCCTAAAAGGCCCATCTCTATACTGGAAGAATGCAAAGTTTCTGTAATCACGGCTGCACAGGTAAAAAACACACTATCCAAAGCCAAGAACACAGCATCCATGGGACCTGACAACATCCCAGGCTGTATTCTACATGAACTACAGAACGAACTGGCACCCCACCTAAGTACCATGTTCAATTATAGCCTCACCTCAGGCTATGTGCCCACTGAATGGAGCACAACAACAGTTATCCCACTCCACAAAGGGGGAGCCACCACGGATTCCAGAAACTACCTCCCCATTAGACTGATGAGCCTGGTCTGCAAGGCTATGGAATGTATCATCATGGAATTTATAAACAATGACATTGGTTATCTCTAAACTCAGGACCCCACCCAGTTCAGGTTTGTAAAAGCAGATCATGTCTCCTAAACCTGATAGACATCTTTGAAGCGGTCACCAAAGCTGTAGATGAGGGTAAGGTGGTTCACACAGCCTATCTAGATCTCGCCAAGGCTTTCGACATCATCCCCCACTCTGGAATTACAGATAAACTCACTAAACTAGGTATAAATCTCTATGTCACAAGATGGGTTGCCAACTGGCTCACTGACAGAACCCACACTGTGAAAGTAGCAGACTCTAAATCCAACTTCAGACCAGTGACAAGTGGAGTACCACAGGGTTCAGTCCTGGGTCCTCTCCTGTTTGGTATCTACTTCTCTGAAGTACGGGCTAACACAGAAGGTCTTTGGTTAACAAAGTTCACAGATGACTGCAAACTAGGAGCCATAATCAAAACTCCAAAAGATGTGGACATCCTACAAAAGGGCCTCACTGAGACAGATGCCTGGTGTCAAAGACATGGCCTCAAGCTCAATGCCAAAAAGTGCATTGTCATCCCTTTTGGTAAAAACTCTGTACCCATGAACTACCACATAAGCGGTAGTCTACTTAACACTGAAAGTATGATAAGAGACCTTGGGACACAGGTAGACAGTAGTCTCTCCTTTGATAATCACATTGCCACAGTAAACAGGAAATCCTTCTACATGGCACACCTCATCACAAAAGGTTTCTCATCCAGGAAAAAAGAGGTCATTGTTCCCCTCTACTCATCACTCATTAGAACCATTATAGAGTACAACACCCCTTTTGGTATGTACCTCAGAAGACATCTACAACAACTGGAAAGGCCGCAGTAATACCTCACAAAGGGGATTACTGACCTCAAACAAATGCCCAACACAGACCGTCTCAAAAAACTGCAGCTTTCCTCCGTCACATATCACCTACTCAGAGGCGATCTCTGCCTAACACACAAAGCTATGTCAAACTCAGAGCTTTTGGACATGCTCCATTTAAAGAAATCCCAATTCATCCGAACTACATGCTCTAGGGACCTAAACCTTGTCATCACAATAAATAGAACATGCTGGAGGGATACATTCCTGTCCCAGAGACTTTCCATACTCTGGAACAAACTACCTATCTATATTAAACAAAGCTTCTCATTAGCACTCTTCAAGAAAAATCTTGATGATTTGATGGGAGATAGGAAATTCAACCCGGGGATCACTTCTGTGGCTCTGCTCGACAGTGGCACAGGAAAATAATTTTCTTGGGTGGCGAAAGCCAGGCTACCTTTTGGCTAGGCTTATATAGGCCCTAGGACCAATAGCCTAGTACATACCTATGAACCTATGAACGTATAAGAACATGCCTAAGACTTCAAACACATTGTGTAATGTTTGTTTTTTTCAATTCCATAGGACCATCAGCATCTGCGCAGCAGCAAACCATGTCAGGTATGTATCTCCATATACTGTTATAGTGATCTATAGCTTTCTATGACTCTGCCATCTGTCATGACAGTGGAATATGTTCCATTGCTGATTTGTTTATGCTACTGTAAACTGCAGATACATCATCACATGGCATGGTCAGTGCAGATGCACCAACAGGCAGACCAGGTATGATTGGCCCCCTTGTTTATAGGGTACAGCAAATTTGAGCACAACTGTGATGTATGATATTTATAATGCTTTATTTCATACACAGAGGCATCTAGACAGTATGTTCACCATTTTTTGCATTTCTCCATATACTATTATTGTGATTCATAATTTTCTGTGACTTTTCCACTTGTCATAACAGTGCATTATGCTCACATGTTGATTTGTTTATGCCATTGTAAATTGCAGATATATCATCGACGATGTGGCCCATGCAAATGCATCTTCAGACAGACCAGATATGGTGCAATAATGTTGCTGTGGTGGTTGCTGTTGTGGTCATGGTTGGCTACCTTGTTTATTGGGCACAGCAAATATGAGCCCAACTGTGATGTATGATATTCATGATGCTTTTTTCCATACACAAGAACATCTGGATAACATGTTCAATGTTTGTCACGTGTCAACATAGTTAGTTTGTATTATACTTACCCTGTACCTCTGCCTGCAGTCATGACTGTGGACCATTCCCTCATGTTGATGTGTACCTTGTTATGCTACGGGATCTAAATTATGATAGATAATACACTCTCCAAAAAGGGATGATGTAAAAGGTAAGGTATTCCATATGTTTAATACATGTCAATACTGATGATCACATCTGTGCACTTCTTGACTATTGTATATTTGTTCACTTGACAAGGACAACAGCAATCTTCCCATCAGTCTTGGCCAAATGGTATTTGTCTATAGTATCTTCTGTGTATTATACCTCTGTTGGAATGTGACATGATGGCCATTATTTGCTTGATGATGTATCAGTGTATATGTTTCCCCAAGACAGTTTCAGTTCAAACTTCACCTCCAGTGGTGGAGTCCCAACAAACATGAAAAAGAAATACTGCCTCCAGGTGCCAATAACTATACATGTCAGATATGTTTTGCCATTTTTTATTACAAACTTTCAGAAGTGTGCAATATGTAGTGCACATTAAATTCTTCTGATACATAGGGCCCAAGAACCCTGCCCTGACATGACATCCTGGTAAGTCCATATCCCCATTAATATTATAGACATATAGCCATACGTCATTATTTAGCTGCATCATGTGTAGTTCGTGTATGTATATAACGTGTGTCATCTACCTCATCTTGTAGCCTGTTCACTGCCTGTCTCCTCCAGTAGCCCATCCCCTGATCCTGAGTTGGGATGTGATGTGCCTTACTGTAATAGCACAGCTTCTGGCATACAGGTCACAGATTTGGGTTTATCAAACAGCCTACAAGTGCATAGCCATGTGGATCATGCTGTAGCCTTAGATAATGAGAAAGATGTGGCTGGACATTCTGATTATATGGTGACAGCAGCTTCCAGACATGATGATTTCCATGAGCCAATGTCCCGTGCTGAGTCAGGTAATGAGAGTGACTCTCCTCATCTGAGAAGTACTTTCCCTTGCCGGGAATGTGAGAGTATTGCTGCTGTACATAGATGTGTAACAGAGGGTGTCCATCTACTATTATAGGTGAATGAATGTTTCCAGCGACATCATGAAGCTGACCTCCATGCACTTGCATGTGCCACCAGTTGTGTAGCACATCAGCTTTGTATGTTACATGAAGGTCAGGAGCACAGATATGGTGAGATCATGGCTGCATGTGCTGCAGAGCATGACAGTGTGTTGCCTGCATCATGCTCCATTTAAAGTCTTGATACACTGGTGTTAGAGCAGTGCCATGGTACTTACCAGGTATTACATGCCATAACTGTACTAAGAAGAGTACCTCTAGTGGGCAGAGCCCTACCCCCTGTCATTATACCCACACTTGGCCATCAGACATCAATGTCTCTACTGCAGCATGCATACACATATGCTGATGTGAACCCAGCAAGCATGTCCAGACAATCAAATCACAGTCATGTTACTTCCCACACTACAGCTGCAAGTGTTACCACATCCAACTCCTCAGTAGAGCAACATGGGCTGAGTGTTTCTGGATGTGGCAGGGGCAGCCAGCTATGTGGTGTGAGCCATCACTGATGGCACCCTAGACTACATTAATGTAACACTGACAGCTGGTCTAATGTGTGTCCTTTTGTGTCATTCTAACCCTGTGGCAATGATGACCATTGTGCTGATCACTGACAAATGAATGTGTCTGTAGCTGTTGAAATGTCTGATGCTGCAGGATCTTCTGATATTTTTTCTGATATGCAGTCCCAGCATTGAGCCTTGTGGGACACTACTGGCCACCTTCTAACAGCCACATCATGTGGGGTCTGTCTTTTAGCCAGTTTAATATTCATCTTACCACATACAGCTCTATTTGTAACATGTTTAGTGTGTTTGTATGCTGTCATGTGGGATGGTGTCAAAAGCCTTGGCCTTATCAAGATAAGCTGTGTATCCAGTGTAACTGCTGTAAACAGTGTTTGTTAACTTTTTCCAGAAGATTACTGGATTCATAATTCAGGTTTTACATTTTACTAAACCAAATTGCTGCCAACTCTAGCCTAATGAGATTTTTAATGTCAAGGTTTAACAAATTTGTTATAATGTGGTCCATGGCCTTACAAAAGAAAGTCTTCAAACTGATGGGCCTATAATGTCTAAGGTCAGTAATGGCTACACTTTTATTGAATGACATTACCAGTGCACTGCACCATACTTCCAGGACTCTTGCTGTAGTTAGTCTCAGGTTAAATAGTTTGTGAAGAGGGTCCACAGGTGTATCTTTACTACTATTTACCAAACTGCCCAGTATATTACCTGTCCCTATGGAAGAAGTGTTCTAGGTCTTCGACAGTACTTTAAATACATGTTCTTTAGTGACAATCGGGATTTCAGAGATATAAGGATGTCATCTCATGAGTAAATTTGCACTAAATGTATTTGCTAGTATATGGGAAATGTCCACCAGGTCGGAGTAGATTTTAACTTTATTGTGACTTTTGCACATTGTTGAGTGTTGTTTCTTTGTTTTCTATCATAACTAAAGAGGGAATTGTATTTGTCTGTGGCTTCAAATGCCACTTAGCATCATATGCCAACCTGAGTTCATGGACTGCCTTAGTAGATTGAATAGACTCTTTTAGAGGGGGATTTACATAGTTTTTGGGAAAAGATTACTAGCCTATAGT
This sequence comes from Protopterus annectens, assembly GCF_019279795.1. NCBI lineage: Eukaryota > Metazoa > Chordata > Ceratodontiformes > Protopteridae > Protopterus > Protopterus annectens. The sequence continues at coordinate 1,354,292,544 of NC_056733.1, read as the reverse complement.
CTAATTTAATCAGAGAGGGAGTTACTAGTAGAGTTGTGCTTGATGACGCTACATCTGCAAGTACCAGTTGTAGAATTTTTTTTTAACAGTTCCAGAACAGTTTGTCCTCTAACTGGGCTAGTAACAATCTGGTTCATTACATTTCTTTTTTATTAGATCTAAAAACTTTGGAGCATATCCTGTATCTGAGGTTTAGATACTCCATAGTCAATTGACAGGTAAAGTCTCCCAGAACAATGACATTCGTATTTATGGGGAGTTCGTCCATGATGTTCAGTAATCTGATGTAAACTTCCAGGGTCATATAAGGTGTCCTGTAACAGGCAATAAATTGATATTTGTTTTTGTTTAGTGTGACTTGGAATTCAATAATTTCAGTCTGTTGGTCTCTGGGAATCTGCCTAGTGGTTTCTCCAAATATGGATATGGCAACTTGCCATTCAGTCTGAAGGCATAGACAATAATCCTCAGTGGGGAGCGAATGCTTCCTAGACATTTAAACCAGGTTTAAGTGATTACACATACATGGATGCCTTCCAAATGCAGGAGTGCTGAAAAGGTCAGATAGCTTTTTGTTTACACCTTTGGCCTTGAGCAGAGCTACATTATGTTGATCCTATTATGATTTTGATGAACTGGAATATTCATTAACTGAGCTTCACTTAGAAAAGACAATGGAGAGACCAAGGGCTTTACCTAGAATGTGGAAACCTTTGAATGAGAGTTGCAGACCATCCTGGGCAAAGTAAAGACGACTGCCAAGCATCTCGTTCCATGCTGACACCTACTGGATCCACCTAGTATGGCACCAACTATGTAGACAATTGGTGAATCCAGTTATCTTTTCTTTGTACCTAGACATCATTCATGGAGCAGAGTCAGGGTCTTGCCTGCATTTGTGGCATGCATAGAGAGGTCATACATGTCTCTCTGCATTTCCATAATTTTATTTCTCAAAGTCATTCACTTTCATATGCATAACTATCTCATCATACTTATATTTGTCTGGTAAAAGGGTCCTAAGGCTCTTTGAGATGTCTGAGATCCTGGCATCTGAAACTGCTTGCTAAAATGTAGCAGGAATAGAAGGTTGTCACCGTTTATTCCACACATGTAGTGCTATAGTGCTAAGGACTGGCTGCAGATGCAAAGCCAGTATTGCACTAAAGAGCAATTGGAATGATAGGTTTCCGATCATGCCCCCTAACACTTTGTACATTGTGAAGTAAAATATAACATGATTTACAGAAAGTTGTAGAGTTTAAATAAAATAGAGATTTGTGGCCTGTTAAGGCAGTTATCAGTTAAAGGGTGGATAGTATAGCTACTTATGCATGTCTAATTAAGTAAATGCATAACTTGGGTTTATATGTGACTGTGAGAGACATAGCATGGGAACCTTGGGTAACAATAGTATTTGAGCTATATGTTGTAGCTCTGGACTATGTTGAGCAATGTAGTGCCACTAGGGGCTGCTATAAGCCACTTATAGGTGCTAGGTGTGTGGCTCTGCACTATATGCAGCTGCACACAACTTGCTGTACCAGTACGTGTCAGGAGTCTATTTAATGACAGGATTTGGCTGTGTTAGTTAAATAAAGAAAATTTACAACTGAAAGTACCTACACCTAAGGAGTGCACATTTCAATGCTGCTTGCACTAAGCACAGCTCTATGCAATATGAAATAAACAGGGAATGAAAGAACCAATGAAACATAGGAAAGCACTAACCAATAATGTTTATCTTCCCCAGAATTGCAGTGATTACTCTCCTGACATTAGAATAATCTCTACAAGCTCTAGATGATGCACACACCTGGCCAAAATTGTCTGTTTGCTGAAACTTTGAAAGTTGACTAAACACAGCAACTAAATACAGCACCAACACTTATTAATCCACTTAACAGCCAGGAACCACTTGAAATGTAGTGCAAACTATAAAATTACTTTAAATAATGACTGTGACTTTGGATTCAGATGGGGAAAAACAGTAAATGTGCAGAAAACAGACAAAAAATACTCAATACTAATTTAAATAGCTAGGAAATTTTAAGTGCAGTGCAATACATGCACTTTCTAGTTTACTGTATGCAAAATGAAGTCAAATACTACAGCTGTTCCCTGAAACAACTGCAAAATGATGGATGGTTCCTTGTAGAAGCATTGTATAGGATTATTAACCATATTAAGTATTGGACTAATTCCCTGCTCTAAATCTACTTTTTTCTCTCCATTTTAACTATTTTTAACTCAGGTACTATTGCAGCAAAGTTTTGGTAAAGTGCATGGTCAGTCTGAGAGATAGTAGTGATTATTTAATGAGACAGCATAAGTTGCTGTTATTTCTAGGATGCTAGCAATATTGATTGAAATAAAAAAATGTTTCTTCCATTGAATTCTTTAAATTCTTAACTTAGCTCCCTTGCACCTACTAAGGCTTGTTTGGTGTGTTTGCTAAAAGACTTCAGAGGGTTGCAATCAGTGCATGTGTTCTGGAATAATCTAAAAGTGGTACTTTAGATCATAGCTTCATAGGTGGTTACTGGGATATTAACCCAAAGGTCTTTATAAGCCTAGCCATGTGTGCCCAGTTTAATACCAGAGAAACCCAATATAAAGGATCTTGCCTAAACTTGAGATTTTAGTTAACAATGACTTCCCATAACTAGGGGGGTCATAAGTGAAATCTCCTGCAGGAATTTATGGTTCCCCATCCAGTGATCCAGGCTGCACTTAAACATGGTCATAGAGGGGCTTTGTTTGATGTGAACTTGTAGCCTATTCCAGAGGAGTGGCAACCTCTGAGGAAACATATCTGTCTCTTCAGCAGGTTCTATTTATGTTACAGGCCAGGTTAAGGTCTCTGGAGCAGGTGGCCATTGCCCATTTGACTTGCAGATGTGCAGTTTTTCCATTAGGTTTGGATTCGAGATTGCTCTGTAGGCCAGGCACAAGTCTCTTCTAAGTAGTCTGTACACTACTAAGTACAGTGACAGTGACTTATGTCTATCAGTGTATGACATGTGCTGGAGACCCTGAATTTTCTTGGTCAGAAATCTCTGAGGTCTTTCAAGTTGCTGCAGGTGCCTGGCAAAGTACATACCAAAGGGAGCATTGTACTCAATTACTGGCTTGATGAGGGTCAAGTACAAGGCTGTTATGACTTCTTTCACTCTTGAGGCAATGCCTTTGCTAATGAGGTGTGAGATGTAGAATGCTTTCTTTACCACATTAGATGCATGGTGGTCAAAGTTTAGGCTACAGTCAACTTGAGTTCCCAACATTCACTACTGAGTTGTTACTTAGGGTATTATTATGTATATGATAGTCTGCAGGGATATTGTTTTTACCAAAGAAGATGATAATGCATTTTTTTGCATTCAGTTTGAGTCCATGGCTTTGGCACCAGTCATTAGTTTGTGTAAGTCCCTCTAGAAGTATATTGACATCTTTTGGGGATTCAAGGATTGCACCTAATTTGCAGTCATCAGCAAACATAGTCAGCCACAGCCCCTCTGTTTTGGCCTGAACTTCTGAGAAGTATATTCCAAACAATAGGGGGCCTAGCACTGACACCTGTGGAACTCCACTGGTGGCAGTTTGCTAGATGAGGTAAGGTTCACCACTCTGACTGATTGTGATCGTTCAGTAAGCCAGTTAGCAACACACCTGACAACATAAGGTTTGATATTCAACTGGGAGAGTTTATCAATGATGTCCAAATGTGGGATTGTGTTGAAGGCCTTGTCTAAGTCAAGGTAGGCTATATTCACAGATTTACCTTTGTCTATGGCTCTGGCGACATTTTTGAAGAAGTCCACCAGTTTTATTGGGCATGACCTGCATTTGACAAAACAAAACTGTGTCAGATCAAGGGTTTGGATATCATCTATATCCTTATTTATAAGGTCCATGATGATCCATTCCATGCCATTACAGATAAGGCCATTTAAGCTTATGGGCCTGTAGTTCCCAGAGTTTGTTGCTGTACCCCCTTTATGAAGGGGGGTGGCAGTTGCTGTGTTGATATCATTCCAAAGCCAAAAAGCAGAAAATTACTTTAAATCTTCTGCACTTAATGTCACCTGATGATCTCTTGTGTTTTAGTGGTATTTAAACAGTTTTTGCTCGTGTTATTTTGTGCTTTTGCTGGAAGCTAAAGTGTTGTATTACTACAATCACTTGACTTATCTAAGTTCTGAGTTATTTCCCTGTGCTAATCTACTGATTTTGTTAAGTGCTGTGCTGTTTCCTTGGGTTAAAACTACTCTTTTCTCACATTTTAACTATATACAACTTAGTTACTATTACAGTAAAGTTTTGGCCAAGTGTAAGGGTAGTCTGAGAGATAGTAGTATTATTCTGTTGGAGAGGATATGCTGCTGCTACTGTCTATAGGAAGCCAAAAGCTGTTTATTTCATTGATTTCTTTAAATTCTTAGCTTAGCTGTATTTTCCAGAGCAGTGCTTTGCACCACACAAACTTGTATTGTCAAGAAATGCAGGCATATCAGAAGATGCAGTGGTACAGAAGTAGCATTGGTGCCTCACAGCAAGAAGTTCTCTGGTTCAATTATTGGCTGGGGTTCCTTCTGTGTGGCGTATGCATGTCCTCCCTGTGGTCGTGTGGGTTTTCATTGGGTGCTCTAATTTCCTCCCATGTTTCAAAGACATGCATCTGGAGTGTTTCTCCCCAGGCCTCTGCTGAAAATTGTCTTTGTTCCAAGTCAGATTTTCCTGGTTAAATAAATAAGTAGCAGTCTATGCTTAGGCACAACCTCTAGATTCAAGAGATAATTGACTGCAAGCTGCTTCTGCCTTAGTAGAGCACTATTATACTACAAAACTATCAAGAAACTTTTTTTTCCTCTATAAATTCTTTATGATTTTTGTAACTCTAATGGAGCATTTCTCCCCGGGCCTCTGCTGAAAATGGGCCTGAGTGCCTAGTCGGACCATCTCGGTAAACCAAAGGCAATAAATAAATAAATAAATAAATAAAGGTGCAATGGTGCTTACAAATATTTAATATTCTGTATTCATAAGAACATATTAAAATATTCTGAATTCATAAGGATTTATTGAAAAAAAGAAGCAGTTTAGCAACCAAAATACTGTACAAATATGTCTTATATCCCCAATATTCTTCATTCTTGGACTAAATGGAAGGTCAGCTAGTTTATTTTACCTCAGCTATCAGCCTTTCAAAACTTGTTATACTCAGGCAATGCAACAACTGCCTGCTACTTAGCCTATCACACGCCACCTGTGAGAGATACAAATATTTAATCAAGATGCAAGCATCACTATCACAAAAGAAAACAGTCTGTGAGCACCACACACCTTCACAGCACTCCACACAAATGCATTGAAAATTATCATATGCTTATGCTGTTAAAAAGTCATTGCTTAAACCTTTAAGGTTAAACAAGGCTAGGTCTCAGCAGGAATTAAACACCACAACACCTACTTCCACATCCATACCTGAGGCCCACCATGAAAAAATGTATCCCAAACCTAATATGCTTAACTAATAAAACTAATAAAAATGTACTGGTGATTGGTGGCACCATATTAAGACACACAGATACTACTCCAACAGGGCTGGACAAAAAAAGGGTGACAGTAAGTTGTCTTTCAGATACCAGGATCTCCACTGTTTAAAAGGCCTTCAAGACCCTTAAGGTGAATAAGTATGACTATATCATTGGGGTGGTCCATGCAGGTTTAAATGACCTGGCGTGCATAACCCTGAGAGATATTCATAGACATATTTCTGAGCTCTCTGCATTTGTCACATGTATTGAGCAGAATCCTTCCTTCTCTAAGAATGAAGTTGGGCTGTAAAGAAAAGATGACTGGTTTCAGCAAGTGGTTGAATGTCTGGTGTCATTTGAGAGGTTCCAGCATGTGTCTGCATGGAATGAGTTGCTGCACAGCCCTACTTGTATGCCAAGGATAGCTTGCACATCTTATTCCAGGGATTTAATATATTAGCTGCCACCATAGTGCTTTTTGAGGCAGAGTCCAACTAATGGATCTTCCAACCTTGAAAAAAACAAATCAAACATCAGACAGTATCAAAGTGGTGCTGCTTCTGAACAATCCCCCGGATTTACTAATCTTCCGTGCAGGACTAGCTTAGTCCTGCATGGAAGTGACCATTTAGAAGCAGGATGGCAGCGCTCCATGCATATTAATGATGCATGCTGCCTGAGCTCCTAAGCTTACATGGAGCATGTAAGAGTGCAGGGAGCGTGTCTGAGAGCAGAGCTCTCAGAATAAACATGCCCCGCAAAGTAGAACAGCATAAAGGGGTATGCAATGAGTGAGACTGCTCACAGGTGACCGCATATCCCCACCAACAGTCCCCCTTGTGTATAAAAGCAACAGAATGAGAAAAAAGAAACCCTTTTTTTCTTTAAAAATCTGATTACAGCTAATTGTAGGTGAGTGGGTGTGCCCATTGCTTAGCTATAGTTAAAGCAGCTTAAAAGGTTAAAGAGGATAACAAGGAAGATATATGCAAATGAAGCAACATAGCAATAGTATAGTGGGCAGAGTATTCACCTTATGACCAGGCATTCCTGGTTTGAGTCCTACTCCAGCACATTCCATTTTACATGGCAAAGCACATTATGACCAATATTTTTGTTGCATAACCCACTAAATAACATATACTTATGAACTGGAGTACTGCAATAAATGCACATGTGAGGTGTCAGTGTCATAATGAATAAAGCACCAGTAAGCAGGTGTAAGCACAAATAAGCAGTAGTAAACACATTTAAGCACTAGTAAACAGCCTTAAGCCCATTTGCGCGGTGGTAACCAATGCCTACACTGGCAAAGCAATTCTAAAGCTAACTCTATGTAAGCAGATGTAATGGCAGGTTAGCAGTGCTTAGCATCATGCAAACCCTCTTACAACTGCTCAAAAGTGCCTTAATCACTCTGTATCCAATGACCCTTGCTCTGCCCATCAATAAAATAAACAGCCATGTAGGTCTCAAACCCAGGACTCTATACACCATAGTCCCAGTAGTTATCCACCAAGCCATCACAGAAGTACAGAAGACTGAGGTAGTAGCAAGCAAGTCCTAACCATAGTATAACCAAACTGAACCTGTGAAAGGCATCATTATACAGTCACATGTGCCATAACCCACTACATAACATAACTATGTGAACTGGAGTACAACAGCAAGCCCAAAAATGAGGTGTAATTGTAATAAAGTGTTGAAGTCCCCAATAAAACACAAGGACCCCACAGAGTGTATGTACACATTAATCATGGATACCAGGTATACATATAAGGTGTAATGAATAATAACACAATAGCAAAAAGGCACTATAATGAAGGTCTAATGTAAACAATGCTAAGCATTGCACAGACCAGCTTAGGAGGTGTGAGCAATTTGTAGACCAGCTAACTCTTTGTTCCCAGTGGTATACCCCTTTAAACAATGCCAACCTTAGGTAAGCAAGTTTGCCCATAGCGTAGCCTTTTCAAAACTGGCCAATCACAGAAAAGTGCAGGAAATAGGGCCTACTTAAACCCAAGACATGGGAATACATCTCATAACTGGTTGCAGCTTCCCCTTGCAGGTACTATGGCAGTAAGGGGAGAAGGATTGCACTTCTGGGTGCAGCGCTGGTGCATCCAGGAGTCCAAGGTCATGGCAGGACTCCTAGTTAAAGACCATGCACAGAGATTGCTGCAGGGCCAGTACCAGAGCTCCCAATATAAGGTGGAGGCCTGGGACTGTCTCGCCCGTGACCTCACCAGTGCCACTGGCATACCCAGAACTGGTGAGCAGGTAAGGCACCACTATGCCGACCTGAAGCGGCAGAAGGGGGACCTCTTGGAGGAGTGGCTCCAAGAGACTAGAGCATCAGGGGATGTTCCAGACATGTGTAAGTATGACCCCAGTATGTGTGTAATAATTGCCAACTCAGGTATATCATGGATAGGTATGGCTCAATATTCCTCTTATGTCCCCCACAGCTGCAATGGAGTGGGTCGCGAACCAGGAGGCCCACATCAGCCACCTGGTGAGGTTGCGACGTGAGGCAGGTCAGTAATACTCATGTTTTACTGTCATATGAAATAAAAATACAAGTAGTAATAAATTAATTGCTAGTATAAAACCTGTATTGCTCAACGCAAGTACTGCATACATTAGAGAATATGGCAGGAAGAGTCTCATGTTGTTTGTATGTCAATAAAAGTGTAATATCCTGACAAAACAGGTCTAACTGCTGGACTGCATGTGTATATTCTGGTATCATATGGTAATGTAGATTTGCAATCATGTAATAGTACTGTTGTATTAAGCAGTGTTACCCACACCATGCACCATAAATTGAATGTGTAGGAATGCCGGTATATGACAGGTGTAATCCCCAGAGGCTATTTAGTACAACTGAGAGACACATAGACAGTAAACAGGAAAAATGTAGACAATAAAAACCGAATAGCACATGCAACTGAGATGTGAACAGCCATGGTTCGAATCCTGCCAGTGGTAGTAGTCTACATATCAAATCATACCCCACAACTGTACATATATGTCCAGAATGTCTATTAAAGTGGCCCATATCTATTGCCCATCAACCTGTCTCCCTGGGAAATCAGTGGGATGATCCCATACATATAGGCAGCAAACAGGAAATACAACTGATTGACACACATCTATGACAACAAACCTGGCACACTAGCAACTCCCCAATACCTTATGTGACTAAGATGCCATGTATGTCCCATTTACACCCCAACTTGTTATGCTGTGATCAGAGTGTGTACAGTAACAGAGTGAGATGTATGTGCATAATAGTAATGTGGAACCTGGTACTGTGTGTGGGAACATTCGGGTAGTACTAATAAACATTCCTCCCACAGGTCTGTCAGATACCAACACTGTGGCCAGAAATACAGAATGATATACAGTTGCTCTGAATAATGAGGTATTACACATCACTGTCACCCACACTGTCCTACAACATATAACTGTCTAGGAAATCTGTATAAGAGTGTTGTTATACAAAGTCAGAATGCATAAGCACAGGGGATTAATAAGACAGAAAGCAGATTGGAGATATATAGCAATATCAATATAGCAGACACAACTGTGATGCACGGTGTTTAAGTTGTAGCAAACACAGCCATGATCTTAATCCTGGGAGTGGAATTAGACTGCATACAGATTCATACCCCACAACTGTACATATGAGGCCAGAATGTCCAGTATATGTGCCCATATCTGCTGCCTGTCCCCATGTCCCCCCTGGTAAGTCTGTGGGATGATCCCAAATGTGTAGCCAGCAAAGAGGGAAGACAAGTGATTGTCAACCATCATGAGAACACACCTGTTACTGTAGCAACCCCTGAAACTGTTAGGAGAGTAATATTTCAAGTATGTCCTATTTACACTCCCATGTTGTCAAGCTGTGACCAGAGTGTGTACAGTAACATAGTGAGATGTATGTGCATAATACTAATGTATAATCTGGAACTTTGTGTGGCAACAGTCAGGTAGTGCTAAAAAACATTGCTCCCACAGGTACGTTGGATACGAACACTGTGCTGAGAAATAAAGACCAATATAACCTGTACTAGTACTGTCCACCCTGGTATTGTAAGGGATTGTGAGTGTTGCAGTTTCTCTGAATAATAAAGTATCACTGGTCACTGTCACCCACACTGTACTACATAATATAACTGTGTAGGAAAGCATGTATATGTGTGTGTCAGGTCACTAAAGGTGGAAGAGGGCAATATTCTAGATATGTCCAGGCACACCAGCATGTGGTCAACACATGGCCAGAGTCTGTGCAGAAAGAGTTGGATAGCATAGTGCAAAACATCAACCTGGAATCCGGGCATATGTGTACAAACAGTTAGTCAGTGTTAACAAACATTCCCTCCACAGGTATACCAGGTAAGAGGTGTATACTGCAGGTAAAACTGGTTCATGTGTAATGATGATGACAGCCATATCACTGTCCAAACTAAGGCTATAGGGTAGTGTAGTAAGACTTATAAGGTACAGATAACAGCACTGACTAGGAAAGTAATGTGGACTACAGGAATATACTACTTGTTAATTGACAGTATGGCCTGATGCCTGTCTGTGGTATGGGACATGTGTGTGTGTGGCCCTACAAACATGTAAGCCTATATGGTAACAAACAGTGGAGCAGCACGTAACATCAGATAGGACGGGACCCAGAATGATGACATCTACCACAGTTTGTACACAGGCCAAGGTACATATTAACAACACACACAATGTTGACATTCACCATAAGCACACAGACCTCAGTACTGTACAAACAACCACAGAATGTCCAGGTTATGTCATTAAATATAACCCCTACTGTACATAACATGTGTAGCAGTCTGATATTTCACTGGCTTGTTATCAGATATGATGATACTAATCATGGTGTACAGCACATATGCACCTCTGAATGCATGACATATGTACAAAGGTTGACAGAGTTGTGGCTGGAAGCACATACACAGGGCCAATATTGATATGTTGCTGTGATAACATCATGCATTTACTGTTGCAACAGGGTTTGTCGCAACATATGTCCTATGAGGGATATGAAGTCAGGAACTGTCACGGCTTTCACCATCTACAGACTGCAATCCTCACACTACCTTCTGCAGTTCACAGATACATGCTCTGTGGGTAACACATGAAACCAAAGACACCACACACTGCCCAATCTGCAGATGACCCTACAGATGGGGAGTCCTCATAAATATAGAACCGACATGTCAGGTATTAATACATGAAGGACAGCCATATCCGCACACACCCTGTTAAACCAACATTACTCTGAATACAGTATAGCAGCACTTACAGTCTGTAGTCAGGTCAGGCACATCCCCTTCCTGTGTGTTGGCCTGTTTCCACAGTGTATGTTGTCAAAGGTAAATCCCCAATCCATCTGAGATGCTGTTTGCCAAACAACAGATCGAATTCCTGCTCACAGTGAATGAAAAGGCACAACATCATCATGATGTTCCTAGATATTGGAGTGTGTTTCCATGCAATTGGCTATGAGAAAGTTACCACATTTGTTCCACATGCAATCAGCTAGGGGAGGGCTACAATTCGTGCAGAGGCCATCAGCTGATCATGAGCATTACCTAAAATACATATGCTGCTGCCTAAGCAAAGCAGGTGTAGGTCTCCACATCCACCAGTGAGGGAGTGAGAGAGGCAGACAGAGGCAAAAACAAGTCAGTGAGTGGTGGGAGAGTAAAACTTAAGCATGTTTGTGTCACACACCTACTAGCACAGGTTATCAAACCCCTAATGACTATCATATCTGGGGGTAGAACCCCTACCTAACTAGTTTATTACACTACAGCACTACATAGTTATAGTACACACCACACAGATTGCTAGAGTACTTCTTCCTCGAAGGTGTATGCCACATTGGATGACATCAGTAGGATTGCCAAAGTAGGACATTCGAATTGTAGTGAGTGTGGCTAGGCTAAAATGCATTGTTCCCTACACAGACATTGAAACACACACAAAACATCCACAATCAACACGTGTGGGTATAGAACCCCTAACAGAGGTCTATATCACACAACAACATGGAGCTGTTATAGGCCGCACCACAGGAATTACTTGAGAACTCCTTCCCCAAAGGTGTATTTCACAATGAATGACATCAGCAGGATTGCCAAAGTAGAGCATTTGAAATGTATTGAGTGTGACTAGCCTAAAATGCATTGTTCCCTACACAGACATGGAAACACACACAAAACATCCAGAACTGCTATGGGTGAGAATGGAACCCTTCCAAAATTCTATAGCACACTACAGCAATACACAGTTATGGCACACGCTACAGAGACTACTAGGCTGCAACCTTCCCAGAGGTGTATTTCTAGATGGATGACATCAGCAGCCTTGCCAAAGTTGAGCTTTTGAATTGTAGGGAGTGTGACTATCCTAAAAAGCATTGCTCTCTACACAGACAGACACACACTTGCCAAGTCTGGGATTTTAACACCTTCCTAACTAATGTATCACACTACAGCAGTACACAGTTATAGGACACACTACAGAGATTACAGGGCTACAGTCTTCACAGAGGTGTATTTCTAGGTGGATGACAGCAGCCTTGCCAAAGTTGAGCATTTGAATTGTAGAGAGTGTGACTACCCTAAAAAGCATTGCTTTCTACACAAACAGAGTCAGACAGATGCACACACAGTTGTCAAAGCTGGGATTAAAATACCTACCTAATTAATGCATCACACTGCAGCAGTACACAGTTACAGAATGTGCTATGGAGATTACTGGGTGACAACCTTCACAGAGGTGTATTTCTAGGTGGATGACATCATAAGCCTTACAGTAGTGCATTTCAATTGTAGGGTATGTGACTACCCTAAAAAGCATTGCTCTAGACACACACATAAACTTGCCAAGTCTGGGATTAGAACTCCTACCTAGTTTATTACACTACAGCAGTGCACATTTATGGGGCATGCCACGGAAATGACTATGCTACAAATCTCCCAAAGGTGTATTTCACAGTGGATGACCTCAGCAGGCTTGTCATAGTAGGGCTATGGGGAGAGCAGTGTGTGTGCATGGGCGATAAACCATTCATCTAGAGGTTGACACACCACATGTGGGCACACACAGGGTCATATTTCACAGGTATGTATATACAGATGGTATATGACACCTTCCTTGTACAGTCATGTTGCACAGCTAGCACGTGCACCACATAGTCTGTACTGCTGATAGATACCGGTGGCTAGTATCTACTGTGAGTGACATCTGAACCTCATGTGGTTGTGGCCCTTTGGCTGTGTGGTGGGTGGGACAGGCCTGGATGGCTCCTTGTCGCAGTCACCCTCTTCCACACATCTATGTATGTCTACCTTTGGCTTATTATAGTGTGTTGTCCTTAGATATATGTCTGCATTCCTGTCCACTGTGTGTGCAAAGCATGTGTGGTTCATACTAAGGAGTGTCTGCACTGACATCTGTGACTGCCAGATATATCTGGTCCACTGGTGTTTGCAGACAGGCCTTCATGTGTTTAAGTGTGTGAGCATGCCCAGTATGACCTTTCAGTGTGTTGACTTGCATTGCCTTCATTTCTCTATGTGTGCGAGCATGCGCAGTATGCCTGTCTGTATTGAATGTGTGGATCAAGTCCAGGTAGTCTGTAATGCAGTGCTGACCTATGTGTTGTACACCTACAGGTAGCATACTGTTTCTGCAGGGTATCCATCTATCACATGGCATTGACTGTTGCTACATTTCTACATGGGAAGGGTGGGGCACACATGACTATTTCTACATTTATACACAGGATTGTGGGGGGCAGACCTGACTGTTACTACATTGCTATGTAGGATGGGGGGCACACCTAACTATTTCTACATGTCTACACAGGATTGGGGTGCACACCTGCTTGTTACTACATGTCTACATAGGAAGGGGCAGCATACCTGACACTTGTACACATTTGCTATGAAGGTACTGGTATGTCAGGTACTCCATTTCATTCTGTAATCTTACCTATCATGCTGCCTAGAGGCATACCAGTGTACTACAGATCTTAGCTTTTATTTATCTACATATTAGTTTCAGACTTCCTACCCTTCAGAACTGACATCCCACTGCCTGACTTGCTGTCGTCTGTCTGTGTAGGCCTGGGGGGGGGTTACTGTTAGGCATCATTCAGAGGCCATAGCACAGCCTTTGTTTTTTGTTTGTTTACACCTGTCCTGCTGGCTGTGACTGTTGTTGGGTAAGTGAACCCCCTGATGGGCATGTGTGATTCACTCACCTTGTGGGTGTCCCAGTATTGAGGGTGATGCTGCAGGGCTGCCTATGTCAGATGCGCATAGTACACTCCCTACACATGGTTGAGCACAGGTCGTGTCATGTTTGGCATCCCTTTTACTGTATGTGAGAGTCAGAGAGAGTTGTCATTCCCTGGGTCCCTCCTGTGTCAGTGTATGTGCTATGCGTTGCCTCTTTGCCAAGGCCAGGGCATACTGGGCACGCCTCCTTCTGCCTACTGGGGTAGGCTCAGATTGTTCCTCCCTTCGAGTCACACTGTACCTGCAATGGTGGTTGGCTGTGTGGCCCTGCCCTATGCTGTTCCTGTTGCAGCTGTTTCTGCAGGATCATACTGTGTAGCATGGCACATACGAGGACAATTTGGGTACATGTAACTGGTGAGTACTGTAAGGCTCCACCAGATGTGTCCTGGCACCGGAACCATGACTTGAGCATCCCAAACACATGCTCTACTATAATTCTGGTCTGTGCGTGTGCCTCATTATGGAGTTCTTGTTTGGGTGTGTGTGCATTTCTGATGGGTGTCATCAGCCAAGGCTCCAGTGCGTACCTAGCATCCCCCACTAGGTGACCGTCAGGGATGTCCCCACTGGCAAATCTCTGGAACAGCTGCATCAGATACCAGATGTGGGAATTGTGATAGCTTCCAGGGCAGCCAGCACACACATTCATTACTATGCCCAGGGCATCGCACACAACCTGGCAGTTGATGGAGGGGAAGCCCTTGCAGTTGATGTAGACCCTATACCCTGCTCACTGCATGTTGCTTTGATGCATATTATTTGGTGGAGCAGTTGCATATTGCTGGCCAACACCTCACAGGTGTTGGGGAAATATATGTGCTCATCAACATGTGCTGAAATGGCATCCAGGAACTAGTGGAGTACCCTGGATGCTGATGCCTGTGAGATCCCCATCATATCCCCAGTTGGCCTTTGGAAGGTACCTGTAGCTAGTGTTCTTAGGCTTACACATACCTTGGTATCCACTGGGATGGGTTCCCCTCTGTTAGTTCTGTGTGTGAGGCATGGCCGGCACAGCTCAACAATTTGCTGTAGGGGGTCCCTGTCCACCCTATAGCACTCCACTATCTCCAGCTCATGTAACCCCTGGTAGGTTACCCTGGGTCTGTACACTCTTCTCTGTCTCCTCACTGTGGGTTGGTCAACAGCATTCACATACTCATCATCCTCAGCATCTTCCAAGTTGTTGTATGATAGCTATTGCAGCCCCTATCATTTTGCTGTTGTGAGTGTTAAAAGGTCCTTGCTTGTTTACACCAGTGGTGTAGAGTGTGGGAAAAACTAGAGGGGAAGGTGCTTGCATAGTTTATAATAGTGTTCTGGGCTGGGCTGGTGTAATTGGCTGATTCTGATAAATTTCACCTGCCAGCTATGTTAGTTCTCCTTAATTACCTTCCTACTGCTGTTTTCCCTTCCTATTGCCTTCCTGTTTAAGCCCAGGGACACGCCACACAAACAGAGTGCACAAATGTGCACACTGCTTCTATTTCTGGGTTTAACTTTTTTTTCTGCCTTTAAAACCCAGTGTGAGGCACGCACACCCACTTAGGCATTGTAAAGAGTGCTAGGCAGGTTTAGACACACCCCCTAGCTTATCTGTGCTAAGCTAGGAGCAAACCCGAGTCACAGGGCTCCAATCCGCTTACAGTATGCCTGACACACCCACACATGATGTCATCTAACTCATAGGCTTGCACCAAGCTATTCCTTCTCTTACAATTTTGGGACCTGATTCACATGCAGGGGAAAACTGGGATTCACTATCCTTCCCCTCATTTGCATAGGATTGCCTGCTAATGCATAGTTACATGTCTCACACTGAGCCTCCCCCCTTAGCAACCACTACTCACTGGCCACATTGTCTTCTGCCTGCCACTGACTTGCATGGCAAAATACTGATTTTAGTTAGAATGCTTAATTTAGTTTTATTTTGTTACCCCCCCCCCCCGATCCCATTTGCACGCAGCTGCCTTATGCTTCAACAGCCGAGATCGGCTAAAAAAAGTTGATTATTTTATTTTTTACACTGTTTGCATTGCCAATGGCCCTATACTTGGCCATTGGCATGCTTACTACATGATATGCAGCCTTTATTTGGAGCTGTCACAGCTCCGTTTTGGATTTTGCAGATATGTACATTTCTGCAGATTGCACTAGTCCTGCACGGCCGGTTGCAAGCTTCCTGGATTGCTAACTCACCTAATTTGCATAGATTTCTCCTGAAAATGGGCTGATTTGCATACAGGGTCTTAGTTCATGTAGGATTAGTGCAGGAACGCTTGTGCACACCCCTGCAGGCTGTTCCTGGATGGCACGGCAGACATATTGCCTGCTGGAGCTCCTGCACCGATCTTGCACACCATGCAAGCTATAGAGAATCCAGGGGAATGTCTTCCTCTTCTTTCTTTATTTTCCCCTATATTGTATTAAGACAAATATTAGCAATTTTTGTTTCTAATACTAAGTACACATGTACCCTACTAATTGTTCCTTATCTTCCTTCAATAATTATGTAACTCATTGTATGGTACACCACTGACTTGTAGTGAATATTTCATGCTACTACTGTACTCCATAAGATTTTTTGTATCTGCTATGTTCAATTTATAAATGTTGTAATGTGGAGCTTTTCTCCCTGTGTCTCTGCTAAAATGGTGCCTTTGGCCTAGTCAGACACTCCCGGTATACACATGTAAATAAATAAATAAATAAAATCACAGATTGCCTAATCTTGAAACCCTTCTGCATTTGGAATACATTTTTATGTGTATTATTACTCAAAGTTGATTTAAACATGCAGAATGCATCCTCTCTATACCAGGGCTTTGCACCTAACACATCTTTAGATCTGTTGGGAAGTGAAGTGTAGTATCCATATTTGCTAAAGACAATGTACCTCAAGCCAGATTCCCAGAAACCCACAAACCAAATATATTGTGATTCAATAAAAATATCTCTCAGATCACAGCATGTCACAGGACCCCTTTATGACCCCTGAAAACCATATCCAATTCTTAAAAATGTCAGATGAACTTCAAATATACAAAAACTCCATCATCCTGAATGACTTCTACCCATCTACCCTTCGATAAACCGAGAGACCAATAACTCAAATATTGGCTATTCCAAAGTATCATTGACTTCATAAACTAGAATTTCCTGGATCAAATAGTCACAAAGTCCATTACAGGAGAAAATATTCTTGTCCTGGTCCTTGCAGTTCTTGCATTTATATGGGGCACACACAGGTATGTGCATGGAGTCAGATGCATAAGTGTGGGTCACTCAGTGACATTGGGTGATTTTCAGCCTAAAAATGACTTGGTTCCCTCTGATTTAAAAATGTAAGCTTTTATTCATTATATGAGCAACCCAGCCATATGGATTTGGTGTTAAAAATAATAAACTTCAGCACCTGCAGTAACTCAATAAAGAAACTTCTCTTATCAGTCTTTTCAGAAGCAGAGGCCCAGCCACACAGAAGCAGATATAGCCAAAGAATCCCTGCAAATGTCAGATGAACTATGTGCTATCTGCACGTCTACTGATACACTCTTTGATATTATGAAGACAGCAACAGCAGATATGGAGCAGATTAACGTTGTCATGGCCAAACATGATTCCCAGGCTAAATGCTGTGCAAGAATTACAACAGAATTGGTGGCGCAAAGTACTATAGTGGCCTCTCATTCAAGTATGATGTGTGATATGCATTCACACGCCATGCTTTTGGAATCCAAAGTACAGGACCTTATGAATCATTCCAGGAGGAAAAATTTACATTTCTTAGGTCTCTCAGAAAAGATAGAAAGATGAGAGTCTATTTTATTCATCAGACAATAACTGGTCACAATTCTCAGACTGCACTCTCTTCCGGTTATTGAATGGACTCACATAATTTTAGCTCAAGCCAATACTTCTAACAATCCTAGACACTTTATAGTGAAGTTTCTAGACTTCAGTGACAGGAAATGGTCCTGCAAAAGGCTAGAGATAGGGAAACCAACTTTAAAATATCAGAACATTGGGTGAAAGTGACTGGATTACAGTTCTACATGGTACCACAAGAGGAAAGCCCTCACCCTGTATTTATGCAAATGCAGAAAAATTGGCTGTTAAATTCAACTTAGATATCCTGCCTCCTTATATCTGTGAAAGGTTAATATTCAGTTAACATTTTTTGTTCCACAAGAGGTGTAAACTTACATTATTATAATACTAAAAGGATTGTTCTCAGAGCTGACTGCTAAACCATCTAGCTCTGCTACCACAGTTAAAAAGTAGAATCGCTTTGTTGAAGCTGCTCCAGCAAACTTTGCATCAGTAAAAAGGTAGCTTGCCTATCCTATAGTAATGAGTGTCAACAATGACTTATTTCCTCCATCTATTCCCCTTTGTAATAAATTTGAGTTGCTGATCACATGCACAACTCTTAATATACAAGGAGACTCAGAAGACATGCTGTTCTCCACTTCTGAAATTCAAATAGAGGAGATTGCAGCTATAGAAGGTTTCTGGGGTGACGTATCATTTCAGGAGCAGTCCTCCTCAGGGGTTATCCCTGACTTAACCCATCTAACAACTTCATGAAACTGCTCTACTGCTACATTTTTGGGCTGTGATGGATTTATGTATGGGCTCACATGTTCTGTACTCTTCTATGCAATAAGGCATGTTTGCCCAAAGTTGACATTTACTCCGGTTGCTTAGTTGTTCTTCCAACTGGTGTCACTATTATATGAAATTTGTTCTGTTTAATAGTTTATGATCTGTGAAACTGGGAACGTCAAACTGCATCTTATGATGTCATATGAATTTTGGCCTAAGGAACTCACAGTGGTGTGCATTTTTGTTTATCATTCTACAAGTTTATTTTGTTTCCTCTTGAGTATTGAATTAATTTTGTGTTTTGTTAGTATCTCTCCATTATTACTTTGCCAAAAGGGTATTTTCATCTGCTAGACAGTAATTATTTCAAGGTGCAATCTGTGCAAGACAATAGTATTAAACCATGTAAGGCAGCATTTGTTTCTACCACTTCTCGGATCTGTCTGAATGAATGGAAAATAAGACATTAAGGGGATTAGTGGGAATGGTAATGTCTGTCCCTTGGAAGGCAAAAGCAGTTATGCAACACCTTGATAAAGATAACTAACATGTTACTCTCTTAAAGGAAATCAAGATTAAAAGGAAGTACACTCATGCATGCTTCTCAAAATGGTCTGGATTGTGGCATGACTCCTGTAGCCCAACAGCTAAAATGGGTCATTATTCTCTGAATAAGAAGAAAGGATGGCCCGTGGTGCAAGAACTAAGTGAAAAAGTGGATACATGTGTGGTTCTCTTCATATGTTCACAATTTGGCATGATAATATTGACCAGTTTCTATGTGCTTAATGAGGATAACACTGCTCCTTTAGAAAAATATGGCTAAAGTAATCAAATCTTGTTTATCAAGAAGCTGTTTGGCACTGCTTGGGGGATCCTTCGGTGCATTACTTGACCCCTGTGTGGACTGTCTTCCAGTCAGGAAATAAAGACTTTCTAAAAACACACAGGAATTAATATGTTTATACAGGATGTAGACCTCACTAGCATTTAGAGGCATTACTCCTCATTAAAAATGATTAAACTTTTGTAGTTCTAAGTGGAGTAGTGAGCAGGCTGGATATATGGTTAGTGAGCTCAACATAAATAACAATTGTTACTAACATTTCTATCCAGCCACCATGTCCCTCAGAACATGCTATGGTGCTAATCTCTCTACAGTGATATGGCCTCTGTGATAACCATAGGTAAAGTAGATTGGACACATAATAGATTATCATTTTATTTGCACCCTTAAACAAGGGCATAATCATGTGAAAAAACAAGTGGGAGAGGCTGATTACCAGTATCTCATTACAAATACTCAGGCTCGGGGAATAAATTGTTATATACTGAATCAGTTCACTAAAAACAGTATAGACAATTTTTATGTGCCAACATAGTAGCAAAATGGGACTGTTTCCAATAAGCACTTAGCCTAGAAATGTATGAAACACCAGCAGGAAATGACCAACCTGGCTAAACTGGATCTTCTTGGTTGAAAACAAGCCAATCCTTTGAATATTAATTCATTTTTTGTTGAAGAATATCAACAATGCCCTCAAGCACCACAGGTGATATATCATCCAGATATGGCGCACGTGTGGGTGGGTGTCAACATTCTTAAGTTGCTGCACAGTATGGTCAGGATCTTGGGAAGACTATAACTATGTCTGAGGTAATTAATGCTATTAAACCTTTGCCAGTAGACAAAGCCCCAGGCTTGATGGCCTTTCTGATGAATTTTTGGGGTGTATAAAAGATGACACTGCTGTCCCTTTACATAGCTTTTTTTATAAACCGTATTAGTAATCATCATTTCCTCATGAGTGTGGTCTGTAGTAGGGTGCTGATGTTCCTCAGATTCTCTAAGGACCTCCAAATTACTGACCAATCTCCCTTTTATGGACTGACTTAAACATTTTTTCAAGGCCTTTAGCAAACAGACAAGAAAAAATCCTACCATAAGTTATAGAAGTCAACAACCTAGGTAGCCCAAATTAGATATGTTTTTGGCTTAATACACAATCAGTTTTTGGCTTTTTTTCCCATCTACTTCAACTTTCTGGTCTAAAAGCCCATGTTTGTGCTTTTCCTGCCTTTTCTGTAACTAGTCTAGTCCAGATACAGATTTGCTGTTTCCAGGACTGTATGTAAGTTTCTGCACCCCCAAGCCTTTCTATGTTGAGGGAAGCCTTCTAGCTTATCAGTGGGAGTGGTAAGCACTAGATAGCCTATGTACCACAACAGGAGTGGTTTCTGGCCCAGAAATTGTAGTTTATTGGCCTTTTGAGTACTTTTGTCCATCTCCTTCAACTTTCTGATTTAAAAGCCTGCATTTGCACTTGTTTCCCACCTTTCCTATAACTAATCTAGTTCAGATACAGATTTGCTGTATCCAAGACTATTTGTAAGCTTCTGAGTCCCCCAAGCCTCTCTGTGTTGCAGAGAAGCCTTCTAGCATGTCAGTGGGAGTGGTAAGCACTAGGTAGCCTATCTACCACAAGAGGAGTGGTTTCTGGCCCAGAAAATGTAGTTTATTGGCCGTTTGGGCAGTTTTTGCAATCTCCTTCAACTTTCTGGTCTAAAAGCCCATGTTTGCACTTTTCCCGCCCTTCCTGTAACTTGTCTAGCCCAGATACAGATTTTCTGTATCCAGGACTTCTTGTAAACTTCTGAGAGGTGCCAAAGTCTGTTCTTCAATTTTTCTCTTAGATCTGCTAGTTCTCTCCTCTCCTGCACTTTTACTAGCTTATTAGTCTAGCACTTTACCATACCAGACTTCTTGTAGCAATTATTGTAGCACACAAAAGTGCTACCAGCACTGAATGTTCTACAAGGAAACAACTCCAGTACTTATTATTAATGCCCACTCCTCCAGGCATGTCTAAAAGTCAGTTCTCTGTGCTTTCTCCTTTTAACCTGGTGAACTTGGGCATGCTGAGGCAATGTAGCAACTGCCTCATATACACTGACAACCTTCTCCTCTAACCTCCCAACACTCAGACTTGCAAGAGATGCACTTATATATCCAAATTGGAAGCCACGCACTCTCCAGCCAAGAATGGAATAGCTGGTCAAGAGGAGAAGGGTCAACACTTGTACCACACCACATGAAATACATAGCCCTCCAAAACACATACCAGCACTGCCTTTACATAAAAACACAAGCCACATGCTCACCTTCATGGAGGCTCTCAATAAAAATCTACCCAAACAGCAGAGACCTCCAAGGCAGAAATGCACTCGACCACCACAACACAACACTAATAACATAATCTCCCAAGCAGTGTGCCACTCAACCAAAGCCCCTAAGGCAAAACAGCATGCCCAGCACACTAGTCATAGGTGACTCGATAGTGAGGCACACTGATGTCCCACTCACTAGGCTGAATAAGGAAAAAGTAACAGTCAGCTGCCTGTCAAATGCCAGGATACACCACATAACGCATGCACTCAGGCCCCTCAACAACAGGTGCAAATACGACTCTATCATTGTACATGTGGGTGTGAATGACCTGAGACGTACCTCCCTGGACTACATGAAAAGAGACATGGAGGAGGCCCCGGATTATGTAGCCCAGGCGGGTATGACCCTAGCCCTGAGCAGCATCCTGCCATCATCCAGAATGATACCACAGTACAAGCAGAAAATGATTGATTTCAACAACTGGCTAAGTTTCTGGTGTCATTCAAAGGGGATCCAGTATCTGTCTGCCTGGGATGACATGATTGACAGACCTCAATGCTTTGCCAGAGATGGCCTGCATCTGTCATCCCTGGGCTTCTGGCTACTGGCCAAGGCTCTTTCCACCCCTATAGTGCCTTTTTTAGGCGGTGTTCCAAAGACCAAATTGCCATCATAACAGCTACAAACAAATGCAATCTGAGGGTCATGCTGCTCAACACTAGAAGTCTAAATCTCAAAATGCAATTGCTTGAAGCACTCCTTAAAATGGGGAAAATCGACATTTGTACTGTAACAGAGACCTGGTTCAAGGCAGCAGATAGCACCCCTGCACTACCAAGCTATAACTCATTCCACACCATTCAGCCCCAGAACTTGGACTGAGCTCCAAAGGCAGTGGTGTTTCCATATTCATAAAGGATGCGCACACCTCCAGACTGGTAGCCCAACATAATGCATCAGAGATACTTCAGGCGCAGCTAACATTGGATAAGATAGCGATTCAGGTCATAGCCTGTTATAGGTCCCAAATCATGTCCCAATACACTCCACATTCCTAAGCACCCTTTAGAATATTAGGGTCCAACCTAATACTCTCATACCGGGCAACTTCAACTACCCCTCTATTAACTCATTCACTCCAAAGGAGCTCAGGAAGTTTGCACTGTAACTTCCAATGGGCGGAGCATAAGCTTTTTCACAGAATTAAATTATGTCCTTGCATTTCAAACAAATGTTCATATCTCTGAAACTATAACGTTTATTAAAGAAGTATCAATGACAATCTCTTCAGCACAAAATGTTTTTTTATAGTGGTAGTATTCTCTAGGTTCTATGTCTTAAACCAAATTTTATAAGTCACAGTAAACACAGTGGGCTGGATTCACGAAGGCTTGCACGGAGTCTAAGAGTAGAGTAAGACTCCATGCAGCCAATATGTCGGCTGAGCGATCCAGGAACAGCCGGCAGGGGTGTGCAAGAGAGCTCCTAAAATGACTCTTACAAGGACAGGGTTAGTTTATGCAAATTACCTCATTTGCTGCTAAAAGCTATGCAAATGAGGTAAATTTGCGATCCAGGAAACACTAACCTGTCTGAGTAAGAGTAGTGTTATTTGTGGAAATGCACTCGGTTGGCAACTGAGTACCGTTCTGCAAAAAGCAAAACGGAGCCATGACAGCTCCAAATAAAGGATGCATCCAGTTGATGAAGCATGCCAATGGCCAAATATATGGCCATTGGCATTTTGATGTGCTGCAAAATAATAAAAATTTTAATTTTTTTTCCTCGATCTCAGATGTTTAAGCGTAGCGCAGCAGCGCGCAAATGTGCTGCGCACTGAAAACCAAATAAAATAAATTAATAAAATGCAAAAATAGTTATTTTATTAAAAATATCCATCTTCCATGCAAGTGAATGGCAGGCTGAAGACAACATGGCTACTGAGTAGTGGTTGCTAAGGGGGAAGCTCAGTGTGAGAGGTATAACCAAGCATTAGTAGGCAATCCTATGCAAATGAGGATAAGGATAGTGAATCCCAATTTTGCCTGCCATTTGAACCATGTCCATAGAGTGTAAGAGTAGGATTAGGGGAGTAACAGAGTAGTAGATAGGTGACATCATGAGGGGGGTATGTATCAAACAGTGTAAGCTTATTGGAGCAGAGTGGCATGTGTTTGCTGTGAGTCACACAGGACTGGAAGAGGTGTGTCTACAGTTGTCTAAACTGAAACCCAGAAACCGAAGGTGTATGCCGTGGCTATCACCAAAGTTTCTTTCAAAACTGCTTACACTGTGTGCACGCGTGTGCGTGCCTGAAAACCCGTGTAAGCCTGTATGCGTGTGTGTCCACCTGTGTAAGCCTGTGTAAGGCTGTCTAAGCCTGTATGCATGAATGTGCACCTGCCTAAGCCTGTGTAAGCCTGTGTAAGCTTGTGTGCAGCACTCATGTGCACGTGTTTGCGCTTGTTTGCGCAACGCTGCTCCCTGTGGAAACAGAAAGGGGAAAAGGAAGGAAAGGAAGTAGTAGGAAGTTAACCAAGGAGAACTAGCAAAGCTGCCAGCTGAAATCAATCAGAATCAGCCAATTACACAGGCAGTACACTAGCCCAGCCCAGCCCAGCACTTTAAACTCTGCAAACAACATTCCACCATGTTTTTCTCAGAAAGACTGCAACACTGCAACATACTAAGGGAAGTGAAAACTTAAAAAGCTTAACTGAGATAAAAAAAATGTTAGGGACTGCCGTTGCTATTATAAGGCGACATGTGCAAGATGCTGAGGGTGGTGACATTGCAAATGCTGCTGAGCAACCCACAGTGAGGAGACGCAGAAGAGTGTACAGACCCAGGGTAACCTACCAGGGGCTACATGAGCTGGAGATAGTGGAGCACTATAGAGTGGACAGAGACCTCCTGCAGCAAATTGTAAAGCTGTGCAGGCCACGCCTCACACACAGAACTAACAGTGGAAACCAAGGTATGTGTTGGCCTGCGAATACTAGCAACAGGTACCTTCCAGAGACCAACTGGTGATATGATGGGGATTTCACAGGCATCAGCATCCAGGGTACTGCAACAGTTCCTGAATGCCATGTCAGCACATGTCAGTGATCATGTATATTTCTCCAGTTCCCATGAGGTATTGGCCAGCAATATGCATCTTTTCCATCAAATAGCGGAATACCCTGAGGTAGTGGGTGCAATAGACTGCACGCACATACGCATCAAAGCACCAGCCGGTGAGCGGGGTAGGGCCTACATCACCCGCAAGGGCTTCCCCTCCATCAACTGCCAGGTCATGTGCGATGCCCAGGGCATAATACTGAATGTGTGTGCTGGCTGCCCTGGAAGCTACCATGATTCCCATATCTGGCATCTGACACAGCTGTACCAGACATTTGCCAATGGGGACATCCCTGATGGTCACCTAGTGGGGGATGCTGGATACGCACTGGAGCCGTGGCTGATGACACACATCAGAAATGCACACACACCTGAACAAGAACACTATAATGAGGCACACGCACAAACACGAAATGTAATAGAGCGTGTGTTTGGGATGCTTGGTTCTGGTGCCTGGACACATCTGGTGGAGCCTTGCAATACTCACCAACTGCATGTACCCAAATAGTCATGGTATGTGCCATGCTACATAATATGATCCTGCAAAAACAGCTGCAGCAGGAACAGCATGGGTCAGGGCCAAACAGTCCCCCACCATTGCCAAGGCCATCACAGGCAGAGTGTGACTTGGAGGAGGAACAACCTGAGCCTGCCCCAGTAGGCAGAAGGAGGCGTGCCCAGTATGCTTTGGCCTTGGCAAAGAGGCAACACATAGCACACACACTGTCTCAGTAGGAACCCTGGAAATGATACCTCTCTATGATTTGCACGTACAGTAAAAGGAATGCCTAACTTGACACTACCTGTTTTCAAACAAGTATAGGGAGTTTACCATGTGCATCCGACATAGGTAGCCCTGCAGCATCACCTGAGGCATGATTGCCATGTTTTAAGCAATATAAAGCAGTGCTAAGCAGCTTTCACCATTATTTAATATATGTAAATAAAGTTGCCCATGCCAAGTAGTGCAACATCGGACAACGTTGAGCAATGTTGTGCAAGGTCGGGCAAAGATGGGCAAAACTGAGAAAAGTCAGGTAGACATGACCATATTTGCTGAACTATTCCTTAAGCAGTCTAGTCTGCCCAGCATGAAAATAAAAAGCAGTGACAGGGCTTGAACACAGGATACTTTGCACTATTGTCACAGCACTGACCCACTAAGCCATGACAGCATTTCACTGGCCATGTTGTATGTAGAAATGATGATAAGTCTATGCAAAGTGTCCCATGGAAACCCCGCAGGCACAGCATAATCCATGTTGATATATGACACATAGGTGAGCCCTGCAGTAAAAATATAACTTGATTTTCCACACACATATAGTATAAATGTCAATACCGGGCGTGCTCACACACTTCAACAAATGTAGTGGATTTCAGACAGCAACATACTGAAAGGTCATACTGGGCATGCTCACACACTTAGGCCATGTCTGAGTACAGCAGTGGGCCACACATATCTGGCAGTTGCATGTTTTACCCCAAGAACCTGACACTATTCACCAATCCTGCCTTGTACACACAGTTATATGAAAACAGACACATATAAAATATATTGGA
Source organism: Protopterus annectens (assembly GCF_019279795.1). Taxonomy (NCBI): domain Eukaryota; kingdom Metazoa; phylum Chordata; order Ceratodontiformes; family Protopteridae; genus Protopterus; species Protopterus annectens. The sequence continues at coordinate 1,354,266,196 of NC_056733.1, read as the reverse complement.
ACCCTGTCAAAATCAAATATGTACCACAGGTACTCAAGTTGTTTACAGAAAGTGAAAAAGCAAAGAAGTTCAGGAAACCTGCAATCAGTATCAACAATAAGCAATGTGCACTCCAAACATTATCCAATCCATGTTCTTGCCAAATAATCTGGGAAGGAGTCCATACTGAACAATGACGCTTCCATCAGCTATGTCATGAATAGCAATGTATAGTCATATATGTCGTGAGTCAGTGCAAACTGTAAATGACTGACATTGCCAGCATCCTGTCAGACAGGCTCATACATACATACCCCCCTCCCACTGACAAAAGGCCCTATCATCATACCTGGAGATATCACATATAGAATGTGTAAACAGCTCCTTCCAAACCTGAAAACACAGCGTCTATGGAATTACATTGCTTCCCTAGCTGTGTCATAAGTGAACTCCAGAACAAACAGACCCTGCACCAGAACAGTCTGTTGAGCCTCACCCTCTGTACAGCATATGAAACTGTTGAATGTGTTACAACAACATTTGGCACACTCCACAAGTGTTAGTGCACAACAGACCATGGGAACTAATGTCTTAAAAGGCTATGAAGCCTGATCTGCAAGGCCATGGAGTCCATCATGATGGAACTCATAAACAGAGCTATTGGAAGCCTACAAACACACAACCCCACCAAGTAGTGTTTGGTCAGGGGCAGATCATGATTCCCAAAGCTGCTAGACTGTTTTCAAGGCAGTCACCCAGGACATATATCAATGAAATGAGCTACATACGTCCCACATAGACCTTGAAAAGCCCTTATCCAACATCCCAGACACATGTCGTATCCACAAAATCAACTAACTGTGCATAAATATGTATCTTCATCCGATGGATTGCCAACTGGGGCACAGATATATCACAAAAGGTGAGAATTGCGGACTCCTGTTCAAGCTGGTAACACCTGCTGTCCCCCATGGCTCAGTCCTGGGACATTTCCTGTCTGGTATATACTTTTCAGACATATACTCAAACACACGAGGGCTATGTTTATCAAAGTTTGTGGATGACTGCTAACTGTGGTCCAGAATCAACTCTACAGCTGACACAGACATCCTCCAGAAGGGTCTTACAGAGACAGATACCCTGTGTCAAAACAATGCCCTCAAGCAGAATGCCAAAGAATGCATGCATGGTCATCCCCTTTGGATAAAACAAAGTGCACACACATTACCACATAGGTGGTAATCCATTATGTACGTAGACAGTAATTATGGCCCTGGGGAACCAGGTAGATGGTAAACTCTCCTTTGATGATCACATGACCAAAGTGTTTAGTACTTCCTTCTATGTACCCACCTAATGTCACCTAATGTAACCCACTTTGTCTAGTCTGATGATGTCACCATCCTACAAATAGACCTGTGGAAAAGAGAGCAACCAGTGATGTGTATAGCGTGTCGTATTAATGCGTGCTCTTCTAGTATCATAAAATAGTTAGGTAGGGGTTTGAATCCTGCACTTGACAACTGTGTGTGTGTGAATCTCCTTGGAGAGAAGTGACCTTTTTGGAGACTAGTAAAACACCTTAATAGTGGTACACTTATCTTTGGCAAGTCTGATGATGTCACCATCCTACAAATATACCTGTGGAAAAGAGCACATCCGGTAATGTGTATAGCACGTCATGTTAGTGCATACTTTTCTAGGATCATGCAGTAGTTAGATAGGGGATTGAATCCTGCACTTGACAAGGGTGTGTTTGTGTGAATCTCCTTGGAGAGGAGTGACCTTTTTGGAGACTAGTAAATCACCTTAATAGTGGTACACCTATCTTTGGCAAGTCTGATGATGTCATCATCCTACAAATATACCTCTGGAAAAAAGAATACTCAGTAATATGTCTAGGGCATCATGTTAGTGCGTACTTCTCTAGTATCATACAGTAATTAGGTAGGGGTTTGAATCCTGCACTAAACAAGTGTGTGTGTGTGTGTGTGTGTGTGTGTGAATCGCTTTGGAGAAGAGTGACCTTTTGGAGACTAGTAAAACACCTTAATAGTGGTACAGTTATCTTTGGCAAGTCTGATGATGTCACCATCCTACAAATATACCTGTGGAAAAAAAGAACACCCAGTAATGTGTGTAGCATGTCGTGTTCATGTGTACTTCTCTAGTATCATACAGTAGTTAGGTAAGGGTTTGAGTCCTGCACTAAACAACTGTGTGTGTGTATGAATCTTCTTGAAGAGGAGTGACCTTTTTGGAGACTAGTAAAACACCTTAATAGTGGTACAGCTATCGTTGGCAAGTCTGATGATGTCACCATCCTACAAATATACCTGTGGAAAAAAAAACATCCAGTAATGTGGATAGCATGTTGTGCTAGTGCATATTTCTCTAGTATCGTACAGTACGTAGGTAGGGGTTTGAATCCTCTACTTGACAACTGTGTGTGAATCTCCTTGGAGAGGAGTGACCTTTTTGAAGACTAGTAAAACACCTTAATAGTGGTACACTTATCTTTGGCAAGTCTGATGATGTCACCATCCTACAAATATACCTGTGGAAAAGCGAACACCCAGTAATGTGAACAGTGCATCGTGTTAGTGCATATTTCTCTAGTATCATGCAGTAGTTCAGTACGGGTTTGAATCCTGCACTTGACAAGTGGGTGTGTGTGTGATTCTCCTTGAAGAGGAGTGACCTTTTTGGAGACTAGTAAAACACCTTAAAAGTGGTATACTTATCTTTGGCAAGACTGATGATGTCACCATCCTACAAATATACCTGTGGAATGGAAAACACCCAGTAATGTGTATAGCATGTCATGTTAATGTATACTCCTCTAGTTTCCTAAAGTAGTTGGGTAGGGGTTTGAATCCCACAATTTGTGAGTTTGTGTGTGTGATACTGTTGGTTAATGTGTTGTGGGTTTTGCTTTTACTACTGTATGGCATATCAGTATGACAACAGTATGTGCATTGCACATGACATCCATGTCACACACACCCATAACGGTTTCTATGGAATAGTGTGAGTGAGGGTTCATGCCTGGGGTATATTCCAGACCTGTTCAAACACAGCAAAGTCTGTCAATAATGGCCATTCATTATAGGTGTACAGCAACCTTTGTGGATATGCATACAGACCCCTTATTGCTTATGTGATCCACCAAGGGGCTTCAAAATACCTTTGGAAATGTGAATACCAAAGGACAGATGACGTAACACTTGGCTGTATGTACACATCGGTACCTGTTCAACATGTTGGGGGCTACTACCTATGTGGTACTGTGGGGATACTATGTTTAGTAGATGTGGATGATTATGCTATAGTTGGCTAATAGCTTTACAGCATGGGTTGGACAACAGGTATCCTGTATGATACCCTTGTAGAAGATGTGTGTGTCATCTGGAGAATGCATTGTAGGCCACAGTATGCATTTCCAGACATGGACGGACATATCCCTACTGTGTTTGCTTGTACCTAAGAGGGCTATATGCCAAACAGGAGTGGTCTCAGGAATGGGTGCTGGTGAATAGCACTGGTTACTGGCATAGAATAGTACATGAAGGATCCAAATGTTACTGTGTGTCCTACATCTGTGTGTCAGTTGTCAAGACATCATCTAACAATTGTTTATGGTCAGGCTGTTGAGATTGTGTATACTACCAGAATGCAAACCATTGGCAGATAGTAACAGTATCATCCACAGTACAGTGTCAAACCATGTCATACACACATGTGTACCCAAGTTCAAAAATGTGTGTAGTACGATGCATACTGGCTACCAATAGAAACTATGGAGTGTTAACACTGTGTAATACAGGGCATGCCATCCTTCCCATGTGTCCACTATGCACGTACATGCAGGCAGTGTACCTAGAGCATGTTCACAAATGTACACCTGCAAATCTGTGCTGCACACATCACACATGTACTATCCACTGTCTAACACATGCTGCCAATACTATACACATCAGCCAAGTGGGACGTGTACGGACAATACATTATTGGAAGTAACACTGGTGTAAACAATACTACATTGACAATCATAGCTTACTACATTGACAATCATAGCTTTAATGCATCATGCCTGCTCAGCTACACCTACAAGGATATCATTACACTTTACTGCTTGCTATACTGCTATAAAGTCACCCTGTGCATCAGCACCATGTTAGCCTGTTCCTGCATCAATGTTACAGATGACAGGAGGTGGCACAAGTTTCATCATATGCACAGGGTGTGTTGTTGGTATGCCAGAGGCCTACAATGAGCCATCCAATCGACATGTGTGTGTGTGTGTGTGTGTGTGTGTGTGTGTGTGTGTGTGTGTGTGTGTGTGTGTGTGTGTGTGTGTGTGTGTGAGGGACAACAGTACTGCATGGGCCAATTTTGATGTAATGTGTGTGTGTATGTGTTAGCCCTAGGTGTCTGGTTTATGTGTGCATGTCTGCATGCACACAGTTCCATCATGTGGCTGCCATATATGAGAGGTTGTGGGACAGCCACAGTCTGTACCTCCCAAGCTGTACAGATCACCATCTCTGGCCACGGATGCGGTACCTGTGCCTGGCAGGGGTGCTACTGACAGTATCGGGTACTAAGCCAGACTGGGTACTATCATCAGAGGTAAAGGGATGTACCCTGGACCTAGGTCCCTGCTGGGACTGGCCAGAGCCATGTGCACGTGGTCTCCTAGGATGGTCTATTGACAGCCCACCCCCAACATTGCAGCTGTGACTTGAGGGTCGTCCGCGGTGACTGCCAGCTGCTGATGTTGCTGGCATATGTCCACGTCGACTTCTCAACCATCCCGCACTGTCCTGGCACATGGACATGACATTGCGGAGGACATCTAATGTCTCACCCCAACGCCTATCCATGCCCTTGGTGTAATTACGAATGGCACCTGCTAGGTCATGGATACTGTCATTTACAGTGGTGTTATGTGCCCTCTGAGCCCTTAGTCCCTGTCTGGTGTACCATTCCATATGTGCCTGTGCCTGCATGACAGCCTGGAACATACGTGAGGTAGTAAGACCTGTGGGGGCATGTCTGCCAGGGGCATTATGACCAGCAGCGCTCTGACGAGAACCCCTGGACATCTGCCAATATGGTACCATTCCAGACATATGGGTATGGCTGCTGTGTGGGGATGCATGTGCCATAGATACCACACTATCCTGGCCAATGCCTACTGTACGTTGTCCCTCAGCTAAGGGCATTGGTGATGATGGATGTATTGGCAGTATGAATGTGTCATAGATGAAGTGGACACTTGTGTACTGTCGATTGGTGGCCCAATGACAAACCCTGGCAAACATGCCTGTACCACAACACATGTATCATCATTGTCACTATTTGTGGAAGTGACATCAGGTTCCCTGCTGCATTGAACCAGCCCAACCTCAGCACCTGTAAGAAGAAGACAAGAAACACACTTTACAACCTGTACATGATGTCAGCACACATGAACACATGCACACATGCACACATGAAACATGCACATATGAACATATGCACACATGAACACATGAACACATGAACACATGCACACATGCACACATGCACACATGAACACAAGCACACATGAACACATGCACATATGCACACATGCACACATGAACACATGAACACATGCACACATGCACACATGAACACATCCACACATGCATACATGCACACATGAAATACGCACACATGAACATATGCACACATGAACACATGAACACATGCACACATCCACACATGCACACATGCACACAAATACACCCCTCACTAAAGCAGACACATGCACACACACACACACACACACACACACACACACACAAACACACACACACACACACACACACACACACACACACACACACACCTGGCAATCCAGAACATAGTCTATGGTGGTTGATGGTGGGGTACAGTATCACAAGCCAAACAGTCATATCACACGCGTCAGCATGCAGGATGCATGTTGCTCAACAGCATGCAGTGCAAGTGTAGAGAATCCTTGCTAATAACAGTATACATGGCTTTGATGCATGTGTGTTGTTGTTCACTGATTGGCCTCACCATGGAATGCAATGTGTACATGGACACAACATTGCTGTGCAAGTATTAAATGCTATTCAATGTCTTGTGCACCATCACTCACAGGTAAACATACCATGGCTGGATGTGTATCTGGGATATCTATTTCTGATTAGAGCATCTGTGTCTTCAGCAGATAATTGTGGACACAGGTTTAGCTTGTGCATGCTATGTATACACACAGGATGAGTGGTGCATGTATATGTGATGAAGTACCATTGCTCAACATAGCCCTTGTATAGTGGTTATGGTGAGTGTAGAATATTTGGTGGACATGCCAGTGCCAGCCATGACAAGTCATGATACAACACAACTGCAACATTAAACATCACACATACCCAATGTGTGTCATGTGACATATACACTCATTAGCATTACAAGACATACATGTATCACCTTGTGCAAATGGAGATTGATATGCATATTGTGTATAGGTGCATATGTCTGCACACACACACAACTCTGAGGTGTATAGCAATGGATGCCATGTGTAGTACTGTGGTTACTGTAACTGGATGGGGTTTAGTACCATGAGGCATCATCAGGCAGCATCATGTGATCACATAAGGCCACTAATGTGTGCCAGACCAGCAACTATCATGCTGTACCTGAACTGCAGCACCATGGCTACATTCACCATTTCACAGCCAGTTGTTACATGGGTATGTCAGGTGTCCAGTAGGGAGTATTGCCTAACATGAATGTGTTGTGTTGTGTGTTGGAGAGTGTTGCACCGCCCCATGATAGGCCTCTACCCCTCAGGTATATTATGTGTGCTGTGTGGATGACATTTGGGATACTGGAGTCTGCCCTTACAGCAGGTGTATGAATATGCCGTGTGTAGCATATTAATGTGTACTGCGTATGACAAAGTTGTGGATGTTGTGTGCATGTGTAATGACTCTGTCTATACAATGTCCACTACAGTGTACCACAATTGTTTGGGATGCTCTGTGTATTGCATGTGTTTGAGGTAGCTACTCATGTTCCTGGGATGTGCATAGTCCCACAGCAAGCATGCACAGCATGCATTATGTGTAGGTGTTTTACATGTGTACATGGCCTACACCTTACCTATAACATGCGCATGTTATTTGCTATATTAAATGTAGAACACTCGCCAGTGTGGGTCTGCTGCCTTGCTGTCACACCAGAGGGACCTACAAGGATATGAGACAGTTTGTCAGTGGCAACAAATATGGCATTGCTACTGTGGGTTTGTAAACTTACAGTACTACAACGGTTGGCAGTCACAGGCCTACAGATCATGTTCTAAATTATCAGTATTGCACAACAACAGGCTCCACATCTGCTAACTACCCAGTACACATCTCACATATGCATGATCTACCAATCAAGGTAACAGAAATCTCCATATATGCCATGTTACCTGCACGCTCTGTGTCAACTTGCTGGGTGACTCCGGACTCCATGATGATACATGTGTGTTGTTGTAGTTGTTGGCCAGGAGCCACCATGTTGAGGATCAGCTCCTCCACTCTGGTGAGGGGGGATGTATAGTTGCACCACCACCTGTGGCAAGCTGTTGTCTGTGGACATCAGACGCATGCTGCCAGACGTGTCTAAATAAATCACTTGCAGTGATGGTGTACCTGCTCATATGTACGGTTATGCATGCCTACATCATTTACCCTATGGACAACATCTTGCCACAGTGCAGTGCGCTGATGGTGGTCCTGGCTGGTTCTGGAGAACAGCAGGGTGTGATGTTGTACCAGGGTAGATATAATTATCTCTTCCTCCACTGGAGTATATGCAGGGTTACGGGTGTGAGACATGCCCTGGAAGACAATGAAATAATATGTGTGAACAAGTCATGTGGCACACTTAACATTCTAAAGTACAGATATCACTGAACTGCGATATATAGCAACCTATTGGCTGTCAGAGGATTCACACTTTCAATACCACATATCAGTGCTCAGCCCACAACTGCCTGACAGTGCCTGGCACGTTCTATATATCAAACCATGTTCTGTGCAGCAACAAAGAGAAACCAGTATGTAAGACTAAACAACAGTACATGGCACACTGTATGTGACACAATGCACCACCTAGCCACAGGAGGTGTATATCAAGATAATGCATACAGAAATATGTCATCCATTGCAATGATTGTGAAGTCCATTTACAGTACTACCAGTATACCTAACTAGTTGTTGATGAAAAACCTGTACCTAACATATGTGCACATTCGTCAATATAGGTGGCATACTGCTGTATTACACTATACATGTTGCTAGATATGCACTTATATCCTGTAACACACATATGACCAAGGGCATGTTACAGGGATACCCACACACACATCAGACATACATACAAGGCACAAAGGTATGGCAACACAGATGAGCTTTACCTGTGTACCATACAGTACTGTGTGTTAGTACTTACTAAACCTTATGCCTGAGGTAACTGTGAGAACTACAGGGAACACACAAAACAGTGGTTCCAAGCAAAGCACCATACTGTGCTGTTTAGGCCTATAGTTTCAGGTAGTACTACAGGTCATACAGGATTTTCATTCACCAGCGGTAAAAATCAATAAGCATACATGTACAGCTTTAGCCTACAATGGCACACCCCAGTCAACACTAAGGGACTACGTCACACCATATGCCATACTGCTTTTCCTGCATAGCAATAGCATATATATATATATTTTGCTGGGATCAAAGCTGGTACACAGAATACCATGATAGAAACAGTCTCCCACTAGGCTATCACACATATACACAACTCTGACACATTCACCAATACATTCACCATCACACTCAGTCAACCTCACATTGCAATTATTGCAACAAGTACATGTGGGTGTGTATCGGTCCATAGGTAGGTAATAGGCTATTAGCCCTAGGGCCTATTTGTACCCTGCCCTTCAACACCCATGTAATTTAATTTCATGTGCCCCTGTCATGCAGAGCCACAGAGGTGATTGCCAGGGTGTATTTCCTATCTCCCATCTAATCATCAGGATTATTCATGAGCACTGCTAATGAGGACCTTTGTTTGCTATTGATAGGTAGTTTGTTCCAGAGTATGGTATGTCTCTGAGATAGGAATGTATCACTCCAGCATGTTCTGTTTATTGAGGTTATAAGGTTTACGTCAGTAGAGCGTGTAGCTTGTAGGGATTGTGATCTGTTTACATGGAGCATGTCCAACACCTGTGGGTTTGGCATAGCTTTGTATGTTAGGCCGAGGTCGTCTATGGTTAGTCAGTATGGGACACAGTGTAGCTGTGGTTTTGTGAGACGGTCTGCATAGGGCATCTGTCTGAGTCTGGTAATACTCTTTGTGAGGTATGTATGTGGCATCTCCAGCTGCTATAGATGTCTTGAGAGGTACATACCAAAAGGGGCATTGTACTCTATAATGGGTTTTATGAGTGATGAGTAGAGGGGAACACTGACCTATTTTTCCATGGATGTCACACCTTTTGTGATGACATGTGGCACATAGACAGATTACATGAGTAATGTGGCACTGTGATTATCAAAAGGGAGACTACTGTCCACCTGTGTCCCATGGTCTCTTACCACAATTTTGGTGCTAAATACACTACCACCTATATGTTAGTTCATGGGTACAGGGTTTTCAACAAAAGGGATGCCAATGCATTCTCAACATTGAGCTAGAGGCCATGGCTTTGTCACCAGCCATCTGTCGCAGTATATATGACACTGTCTCGATCTGTCTATCTCTCTCTCTCTCTATATATATATATATATATATATATATATATATATATATATAGATATGCACACGTACATATGAACATCCATTGGTGTACATACAGATGTACATATAGGCGCATATACAGTCCACCTTTCATGGTGGGAATATCAATTATGCAAAGGTTGTGAGGTATACAGTTATGTAATAATATTGCACAGTCTTGTGCAGAATGCATTGAAGGTGTTCTCAGACCATGTATCTTTTAGCAGGCTTCACTGGCTGGAATTCTGCAAACCTAACAGATCATACCCACAGCGTTTAAACACCACATGCCATATACCAGCACTGTATGCTGTCTTGTTAGCCACACACTACAACCTACATAAAAATATGCACATAACAACCTTCACCAACATATATATGTCCACCCTTCACAAACAGTTGCAGTATGTCCCTTGCTCTATGCACATGTACAGAAGCTAATATATGTGACACAGAAATATCTCTGTATATCTGTGTGCCATACACACACAAGGTCCACACTGTTGTAAGTCCCTGGACCTCACGGCTGACCTGTAGGGCCTTACTGCAACATGAACAGGTGTCACATGTGTGCACACAGTAATATTACAGGGAGTATATATAGCTGCAAATGCTAGATTAGTATACTAGCCTGGTACAGCAGTTGTCAATGCTAAGCTACACATTAATATGGCTTTCATGCATGTGTCACTCTGTCACATCCATGTTTACATAGCTGTTTGCGCTACTCCCCCAAACAGACATTGTACACACTACTGTACAGAACACAGATAACATGATCAGATGTTTGACATTTAATGCTGAGCTACATATGTCACAGTTATGTCCCACTGCACACAACTACACACTAATTTGTCCATGGCAGTAGTTATACATGGCATCTGTGCATAGATACATACTGCTGCCACATATACATGTTTCAAAGTATGTACAGTACTCTACCAAAACATGTACTACTTGCCAGTAAATACATATCTGTTACATACCTGTCATTTGTAGTTTGCAGTTTTGTGTGTCTTTTTGTAAATAATTTTTTTTGGTTATTGGTTAATTGATTGTAATTTATTTTTTTATTAATTAACTACATTTTTTTTTTTTTATTACTTAATTTTTTTTTTTTTTAGGTATTAATTAATTAAATTTTCATTACAGGTATTATTTTGTTTTGGGTTCCTCTGGATGGTGTCGGTGTCTGTAGATATTCTTTCTTCTTTCTTTCGTTCTTCCTCTCTCTCTCCCTCTTTGTCTATTGCACAACCTGTAATGGAATGATTGCATGTGTGGACAGCAAGTACAGTCTGCTTTTATAGGTATCTGCGCATGTGCATATGATGGCCTCTGCACCAGTTGGTGCCCACCATTTGGTAATTGCATGCAGCCTGCTGTGTGGTAATTGCAGTACTCACTGTCATAGCAACACAATGCTATAAATTGGTAAGTTAGGTAGACATAGCCCTTTCAGCTTTCCAGAGTGGGGCCCATGCTTGTTTGCTATGAAGAAGGTTGTTATACTTCTTATATCTGAAGCTAGGGGTGTAGCCAGTGATTTACATGTTGTACTCAGACCGAAATGTTGCCACTTCCAGTACACAGTTGTCAGTGTAGAGTTGTACTCACCCCTTCAGATGCTAACACAGGATACATGGGAGTATGTAGTTTTTTTTCTACTTATACAATTAACTGCCATGAAAAAGTAGTTATTGAGATGTATTCTTTTGGCACATGAACTGTTTGTGAACTGTTATACTATGAATATTGATGTACTCACTTCTGCACAGTATGTGTTTTTTTATTGTTGAAGTACTGAGTATGCCTACCTACATCCTTGGTAGTCCCTGGACACACAAGTATATTGCATATTTGGGTGGGGATGCAGACATACAGAGAGCATTACGTATTATTGTGTGAATGTTATCTTACTGGACTGAAAGGGTTGGTGTGTACCTGTGAGTTTATCAAGGCAGGTAGTCTGTCTGCATAGCTCCCAACTGTGAACCTATACAGAAGGTAGCCAGATGTTAGCCTGTTATTCTTTGTCTGTGCAACCCACAGGTCTTTCCAGCACTGGTACAATAGCATTGTCACAGTCAGTTGCTACCAGTACATGGCTACATCCTTTGGTATTTCTGTGTTGTACTCCTACATAAGGGTATGCTTGTGGAACTCCTTCCAAAGCTATTTGCACAGTGTGTAACAGCAGAAAAGCTGATATGCCTGTGTGTTTCTGCCTCTGACAGGCCTCTGAAACACTCAGATACATATTTGAGTCAAGTCAGGGAAAGGTAGGTAAAAGTGAGGTACACCTTCCAAATAATGGAGACAGTACGTGTAGACTTTCAGAGAACCAGTGCATATGGATTACTACATCCTTTCTGAAGTACAAGCAGTGTCTTACACTTATTATTGTCATTATTCATTCAGTGTAATACCCCACCTTTCTGTGTAATGTCAGTAGTTTTCAGAGGGATTCACAGGGACACAGCTAACATATGTTTCACAATCAGGGACATCCCTGAAAAGTAGTCACAGTTGGGAAGTATGGCCTCTGCCCTAATCAGGTATGCCACTGTTTGTCCTGCTATGATACTGTGTTGGGATTTTAAAGTGCTGCTGTAACATTATTTCCTGCTAGAATGGCTGCTTCTCTTATCACAGTCATGTAATGCAATTCCACAACAACTGCTGGTAAAGATCCACAGAACACGTTTTGTGTTATGACATTCCTATTTCCCTTTACATTCACTCATTCTGATGCATGATATATTTATTTCTGCACCAGCTTTCTGTATATCTACTGTGGCCTAGTGGTACTTCATGCAGTCTAGTGTTTCCAAGGTCCTGGGTTCAAGACTGGCAGTGGTGTTTTATTTTGCTGCTGAGCAGAACAATGCCCCTCATATGCAGGGTGACTAAGGCACTTTTAAGCAGTTGTAAGCGGGTTTACGTGATGCTTAGCAATATTAAGTTAAGCGCACACATGCGCACACTCGCTCAAACCCGCTTAATACTGCTTAAAAGTGCTTACTCCCGCTAACCCCTGGGCTAATTTCTTTGAAAGAAAAGAAAATGGGGAGATAGGAAAGTGGTGAAAAAGGGGCACAAAGAGGGAAAGACAATAGGGAAAACAGCTCGGGATGTGCAGGACAGGTGTAGGAAAGGTCCATAGCTGCCCATTTCTTTAACTGCAACAGCTGTGCATATACTTGTAATTTGGAGGGAATTTTTAAACCTTACACCCCTGAGAGAGGGGTGAGGACAACGAAGTATGTTGTACTGCCAATTGAATTTCAGTGTGTGTGTGTCCGGTGGACATTTGTGTTAAGTGGGCAGCTATGTATGGGGCGTAATATTTTTGCAGGATCAGAGTGCCCTTTTTTTTTTTTCAGGTGAGAGTGGAATGTGAGGTAGGGGAAGTAGGCATGTTGTGGGAGGTAGGTTGGGGGGGTAAACAGACAAGACAAACAAGACGCATACAGGGGTAGAATATGACACATGGGGTGTTTAAACACAATTGATGGGGAAGGATGTTTGGAAATCGCAAGCCCATGAGCCCACAGATGGTAACAGTGGAACTGAGATCCCCACCCATGGGCAGTCACCACTGCACCTTCACAGACCCGAGGGTGGCTGTGCTGGGGGCTGCGTAGGAGGGGCAGGTTCACCTGTGAGTCGCGCCACTCTTGCCTTGAGCTGGCATAGAGGATCAGCGACTGCACGCTTGATCTCCCTACGCACCACAGCCCGGACCATTCGGAAGGTGATGGGTGGCCCTCCCCCTGTCACGCTTGCAGGGGGGGACAAGCCCCATCCCCTGCAGTGCTTCCACCCAGAGGAGGCACAGGGCCACCGGAGGAGGAGGTCCCATCTGGGCACCAGACATGCTGGTGCCAGGTACCATCGCCAGCTGAAGTGGGAGAGGAGGGTCCACTGGGACCGGCCTTCCCATACGTTCTATGTTTAACAGGAATTAATGACAATATGGGTTAGTAACAGACAACAGCATTCCAAATTAATTGTAACAACATGCAGTAGTATTCTCATTAACCCAACACACATGAATTCCAACAGCTGAACAGCAAGCATAACACATGCATATTTAGAATAACAGTGGACATTCCAACAGCATGCAGGGTTGAATGGTGGCAACAGGCCAACAAGTTTGAGGTATGTGAACAGGCACATGCATCAAAGTACATGCAGATATTTATAAACCAATAGGACATGTGTCCCAACAAAGTTTTTCAGATTACACATACCCATTTAGGTGTGGCATGGCATTATTTATGAGCATAAAATAGGGTGTAAAAAGATCACTCCATTAACAACTTATATATACTTTGAACTTTACTCTACATTCCTACTGACTGCAGGTATATATCCCCTACATGTATTATTACACTAGGCAGTGTCTATAAATTGTGAAATGGGTTTTGATAGTTGTTTATATACCTGATCTGTATCTGACATACAGACTGTTCAAGATGCAGATGTTACTGCTACATATTGCTATATTTCATTTATATTCATAAATCTACATATCTGGCTGTCTTCAGGTGACATTATCAGCAACATTTCTACAGACCCCTACATGTCTAGCAGAACACTGACATTTGTGGGGTACACAATCACAAGCTACTCATGTGCCATGAACCAACAGTTGAGGACTGTATATATGCTTAAGAGCTACTGGCATTCCCTCCATCCACTTTATGTGGACCTACACAAGTGTGGAGTGACAGCACTTAATACAACTGTACTATTTACATACTTCAAGGGTACAACAACATATCAAAGAAAGTGACACGGACACAGTCCAGGAATTATACCTTTATTAATAGCATTACACACTTTTGTAGTGGCTCTCTCATTCATTTCATCTTTTGGTGCATGCAGAATACTTTTATTCCAGACTTTTTATACCTTTATTAATGGGTTACAACACGTTTTCATGCTCTCTCACTTATTTTCTATTATAATACATGCAGAGACTTTATTACAGACTTATGATACCTTTATTAATGGGTTACAACACTCTTTTTCAGGCTCTCTCAGTTATTTTATATGATAATATATGCAGAATAATTACTAACCTGCCTGGTGGTGCAGCCGTAGCAGCCTATCTGCATAGGCTTGCTGATTTGCAGCACGGACACCTGCAGCTGTGAAGTAAATGAAGGGATATTGAGACATACCTATCCATTATATAGACTACAATAGCATTTCCTTACATACTTCATTCCATGGCTACCTACTCAGTAGCGGGGCATCTTGCATGTCACGTGCCTCCTGTATCCATCGGTTCAGTTGGTCCTGCTTCCATCTCTTCAGGTCTGCGTGGTGGTGACGGACCTGCTCACCAGTCAGAGGGACGCCTGTGGTACTGGTGAGATCATGAGCTAACCGGTTCCAAGCCTCTGCTTTGTACTCCGTCCCTTGGAACTGGCCCTGCAGGAGTCTTGACTCATGATGGTGGACAAGGAGCCAAACCATGTATTTTGACTCCTCGATGCCCCACCGTTGCTCTCAAAAGCGAGAACCCTCTCCAGCACCGGCCATTCTGACTGCAGATTGGAGCTACAATCAGTTATGGAGTGTATTCCCGCCTATCGTGCTTAAATATGCCTCATTTCCCGCACTTATTTGTGATTGGCCGTTTTTAAAAATTCTCGGCTAACAGCAAACCTGCTTTGCAATGGTTAAACTTCCACTTATAAAGTATATGTATGTTGACTGTGCATGTTTATGCTATGCTGTCATGGCTTAGTGGTTCAGTACTTTGATTATGGTGCACAGTGTCCCGGGATCAAGCCTTGTCATTGCTTTTTATTTTACTACTGTCCAGACAGGCTAGGGGGTGTGGCTGTGTTTAGGCGACTTTGCTCAACTTTGGTCTACTTTGCTCTACGTTGCCTGATGGTGCACTGGTTAGTGCGGTGTGCAGCTCCGCGCAAACCTATTGCGCTAGGTAAAGCGCTGCTTAGCTATGGGCAACTATATTGAGCTAGGTGAAGCACTGCTCAGCTATGAGCAACTATATTGTGCTGGGTAAAGCACTGCTTATCTATGGGCAAATATACTGCGCTGGGTACAACGCTGCTTAGCTATGGGCAATCATATGTTAATATCCTTAATGCTGCTCACTTTCTTATATTTATATATATACATTTTGTTCACTAATACATAGGCCATTTCAATGCTTTTTACTAAAATTTCATTCATATATGTCAGGAATTATTTTATATACTAATTTAAAACATAAAATAGAAAGAGGAGTGGTGGGACTGGAACCGAGAATGCCACTATGCTATTGCTATTTGGCTTAATTTGCATAAACATTTCTTATTATGCTCTTCGTTGTCAAGATTGCTAACTGTAGCTAAGCAATGGGCACACCCACGCAAACACGTGCAAATACGGGCAACTATTTCGGGAATAATAAAAAAAAATTTGTTTTAACTTTTATTTCATTTATACAGGACTTCTTCATGTAGGGGAGTGTTGTGTTGGGGGTATACACATTTGAGCGGGCTCGCTCATTTCTAACGACATTTGCAGAATTAGGCACTTGCAGGGACGTGGATATTTGGACTGCTCGGCAATCTGACACGTCCCCTGCACTCCTACATGCTCCGTGTTAGTCTTAGAGTTGAGTCAGCATGCCCTCATGAATATGCATGGTACGCTGATGTCATACCCTTAGACTGCAGTTTCCGTGTAAGACGTTTTTAGTCTTACACGGAGGCTTCGTGAATCCGGGGGAGTAACTATTACATTTGTAATATTTTGTAAACAACTTAGAATATCTCAGCAACCACTCAAGTTACACACATACTGTTAGCATCATTTTATTCATCTAGCTGACAGCTTTCATATGAGGCTGAGTTCTGTGTTACGTGAGATATTTAGAAAACTATGAAAATTATATCTATATAAATTATCATAAAAACAACAGTTAATATCTATTTACCTGCACTAGACAAAGGTCAAATGTTAATGCAGTTGAGTTTTCTATTGTGTAATCTTTAAGAAGAAATGTTTTAAAACCTTGTACAGAGCATGGTTTTGGAATTATTGTTGCAAATATGAGCAAGCAATATTTGATGCTTACAGGCGTCAGTAGGAGTTAACTGCAGTTGTATCTGGAGGCGTCACTCAGATGTAATGAGTTAACTGGGAAAACTACTTATGCACCAATACACTTTCCCAATGTTTCCTGGAATTCAATAATTCCAATGCCCTGGACCAGCTCATTCTTACCCCCAGTAGAGGTAGCAATATCCTTGACTTGGTCATTACTAACATGGGTTACCATTGCTCTACACCAATAGTACCCTCCTCCCTGGTTAGATCCGACCACAAACTAATCACCTTGGAAATCCATATCCCTCCCACCACCTCACCACCTACAAAGGTAACAACCATGAAGAACTTCTCCAAAGCTAACTTTGGGCTTCTAAAAACAGAGGTGGCTAACTTTACAGCACCCAT
This sequence comes from Protopterus annectens, assembly GCF_019279795.1. NCBI lineage: Eukaryota > Metazoa > Chordata > Ceratodontiformes > Protopteridae > Protopterus > Protopterus annectens. Next base: position 1,354,248,895 of record NC_056733.1, on the reverse strand, counting down.
GCAAATGGAGAATAGTTGCATGACTGCCGAATCATACACCAATGCACTGTACGAACATGTGCACAAATGCATGGATCTCACTATACCCAATAGAACCAAGACGTTCTCCTACAAAAAAGAAACCAATCTGGTGGTCCCCTGCCATAAGCAAACTCTACAACAGAAGGAGGAAACTGATGCGGAATAAGGTGAAGTCCCAAGACTGGAAAAACTCCCTTAACAGCCTCAACAAAACATCTAGATCCCTCATCAAATCCTGTAAAGTTAGCTATGAAAACAGAATTACAGCAGATAGTAAAGACAACAACAAGGCCTTCTATATTATGTAAAGAACCTCCATGCCAATACCCAGATTTGCTCTAACTACTGCACAATGGTAACTCCTATACCAAGCCAACAGATATTGCAAATATACTGGCCAACAGATTTAGTGCCAGCTTTACCCCTCTCTCCCCCCAAAGGACCAATCACAATACCAGTAGATTGTCAGGCACCCAGTATTACTGCTGCACAGGTTAAAACAGCACTTTTACCAAGGTCAAGAATACAGCTTCTATGGGACCTGACAATATCCTTGGCTGTGTTCTACATGAACTACAGAGTGAACTGGCACCTCACCTGTGTGCCCTGTTCAATCACAGCTTCACTTCAGGCTTTGTCCCTACCAAATGGCACACTGCTATAGTCATCCCTCTCCACAAAGGAGGAATGACTACAGACCCTTGGAACTATCACCCTATTAGCCTGACAAGTCTGATATGCAAAGCTATGGAATGCATCATCATGGACCTAATAAACAAGGCTATAGGGAATCTCCAGACTCTGAATCCTACACAGTTTGGTTTTGTGAAGGGTAGATCATGCCTGCTCAACATGGTCGACTTCTTTGAGTCAGTCACCAGAGCTGTGGATGAAGGCAATGTGGTTTATGCACACTACCTTGATCTGGCCAAGGGCTTTGATACCATTCCCCACTCAGGAATCATAGAAAAACTCACTAAGCTAGGCATCAACTTCTATATCGCTAGGTGGGTTATAAACTGGCTCAGAGATAGAACCCACAGTGAAAAGTAACTGACTCCAAGTCAGACTGCTGACCAGTCACAAGAGGAGTCCCACAGGGATCAGTCCTGGGTCCCCTTCTGTTTGGTATCTACTTCTCAGAAGTCCAGGCCAACATGAAGGGACTCTGGCTGACAAAGTTTGCAGAAGATTGCAAGTTGGGAGCCATTATTAGCTCCCCAAGTGATGTTGACATCCTACAGAAAGGCCTCACTGAGACCAACAACTGGTGTCAGAACCATGGCCTTAAGCTCAATGCCAAAAAATGTGTTGTCATTCCCTTTGGGAAAACCAAGTTCCCATGAACTACCACATCAATGATAGTCCACTGAATACAGAAGGCATTATAAGAGATCTGAAAACACAGGTTAACAGCAACTTCTCTTTTCACCACCACACTGCCACTGTGGTCAGAAAGTCCTTCTACGTGGCACATCTCATTACTAAAGGTTTTGCATCCAGGAAGAAAGATGCCATTGTCTCCCTCTACGATTCCCTCATTAGGCCAATCATTGAGTACAATGCCCCATTTGGCATGTACCTTACTAGACACATACAACAACTGGAGAGGCCACAAAAGTAGTTCTCAAAGGGGATCCTCGGCATTAAACACTTGTCCTATATGGAGAGGCTGAAAAAAACTCCAACTATTCTCTGTCTCATATCGCCTACTTAGAGGCGATCTCTGCTTCACTAACAAAGCCATGTCTGACCCAGCTCTGTTAGAAATGTTACAGCTAAAGAAATCCCAATCCCTCTGCACCACATGCTCCAGAGACCTCAACCTCATTACCACAATCAACAGAACGTGCTGGAGGGACAGGTTCATAATCCAGAGACTGCCCGTGCTATGGAATAGACTTCCCATACATGTCAAACAGAGCACCTCACTGGACCTTTTCAAGAGAAACCTTGATGAGTGGATGGGAAATAGAAAATTCACTCCAGGGATCACTCCAGTGGCTCTACTCGACTAAGGCACTGGAAACTAAGGTCGGGTTGCACGATGCCAGGGTAATCCTATGGGCTAGGCTTGTAAAGGCTCCAGGGCCATTAGCCTAGTACACACCTATGAACCTATGAATACACAATTGGTTCACTCTTCTCGATAAAAGAAGGCCACAGTGTTAATTGCAGACTTCAGTAAAGCTTTCAGGAATTTATTTGGCAAGTACTGGGTGTCCTACAGTAACTCCAAAACTTTATTAACTGGTGCAAACTAAATTAATGTTAACCCTACAGCCCAGATATTTATGAATCAAGCTCTGTCTTTTAAGGGCCCTTTGCAGAGTAAAACAAGGCAGAGATGTCCTCTATTCTCTCCTCCTGTTTGTTCTGACAGTGTAAGTTTTGGACTTATGGTTACTGGACCATTTCAAGAACAGTAGAATTAATATAAAAGGGTTCTCTCTCCCTTTAAATACATGGTTTTCAGATGGCTGCATAACATGGGTGTGAAACCTAATTAACACGTCAGAGTCATTCTTGCTTTTCTTCAGGACTTGGCCAAATATACAGTCCTTCTAATTAATATTAAGAAATCACGTACCTTTCCTTTAAGTTCCGCAGCATGTATAACATTAAACAAAGATCACCATATACCTATAAAGGTTGTAAAGGAACATAAATATCTGTGGACACAGATGACTTTAGATATGCAACATTTGGTAAATTTGAACACAAGTCATCTGTTACAGGAAATTAAGGCCTATCTAGAGCAGAGAAACCTACAGCTTTTGCTATTTTTAATAAAATACTTGTCGTTAAAATGTATATTCTGCCTAAGATGCTATTTAATCTTCACCTCCTACCCCAAGCAGTACATTTCAAATTTCTCCTTCAATGTAAATATATAAATTTAGAACATTTTAAAACATGGCAATGCAATATGGCCATTCACTGGTGGCTAGTAATACCCAAAAAGTTTGGCTTGTGAGATTTCTGTGTTAGGTTGGTACTCTGCTAGGGCCAGATCAAATGCTATGCTGATCTGGCTGTTGGTAGAGCTGTTATTATATAATCTCTGCTCAGTGCCAAACTCTTGTCACCTATCACACAAATTGTGGGATCGGGGGGGGGGGGGTGGAACATTGGTTTGTGACACATGCTTGGACTAAAACACATCTCCCACATTCCATTCCATTGTTCTCCTCTCTGTGGAACAATAGACTAATTAAAGCTGATCACCAGATACTGTAGTGGCCAGACTGATCAGAGGTGGTAACCTTTTCACAAGAGATGTTTGTTTCTCTGATTATATTATAAATTGGTTTCCTGCCTGTTTCTTAATCTGTCCAAAGTCTTTGATACTGTTTCTCATACCTTGCTTCGAACCAAACTTGCTTCAGTCAGCCTCTATAACTCTACTATATTTTGATTCTCCAGCTACCGCTCTAATAGATTCCAGGCTGTGAAATGGCAATCTAACTTCTCTCTCTTTCTACCAGTACAAACTGGGGTCCCTCAGGGCTCCATCCTTGGACCCCTGCTTGTCAACATCTTTATTAATGACCTCCACTCTTCCTGTCCACTCTCTACTATTGTTCAATATGCTGATGATTCCACAATCATTTTCTGCTCTGACAATATCACACACCTTCATACTCTCACCCAAGAAGCCCTCTACTCAGTTGGAAGATGGCTTTCTTCCCACCATTCACTACTGAACCCAAAGAAAACTAAACTCCTCCTATTTCTCCCTTCTACCATACAGCACCATAAAGCTTCCTTTTCTGTCTCCTCTCTCAACAATACTATCATTTCTACTGAACCCTCACACAAAACTCCTAGGTGTAATTATCGATGACCATCTAAAGTTCGATCTCCACACTCAACAGTGCATTAAAAAGACAGATCAAAAACGAGGCCTGCTATACAGACAAGAAATACCTCACAAATACCCCCAGACTCTCCCTCGCACAAGTCTTCCTACTCCCCACACTGCTCTATGCACCCCCATTCTCACACACCTACAATCTAATCTTCTCACTAAACTTGAAGTTACCTATAACAAAATTGCATGATTTGCCTCCAACCTGCCTTATCGCATTCATCACTGCATCGCCCTTAGAAATCTGCAGTGGCTAGAAATTCATCACCAATTATTAATACCGCAGTTCCTCATGGCTCTTTCAGTCTTACATCTACCTTCTTCATGCCCCTCTCTCTCCACCCTTATCCAGCCCTATACACCCAAACGCTCTCTTCAAAGCTCTCACCAGAACCTATTGCAAGTGTATAAGCCCAATAAAAACATTGGCAAATCACTCTACTCCTATTCCATAGCAAATGCTTGGAATAAGTTACTTCTCAATATCAGAAGCATCACCAACCCTACAACCTTTAAAATAGCAATAAAAGGTTACCTCTGCAAATCATGGTCATGTCTCTGTCACGATCCTACATAATGCTGTCTATCTGTCCTAATAGACTCCTGTCATCCTGACTGCTACCTCAGCAGTCTTATCACTGATTTCCTTCCCTGGGATTCTTTCTTTTTCCACTGCCACTATACCAAATCCTTATTTTCTCTTCTCATACATTTCTCTTTACCTGACTGAATCTGCACCATGATTACCTTTTTTACTCTGTTTCTCTGTACTGCTTGGTATTTCTTTATATTTCTATGCCTCTTCTTTACTGTTTTGCTATCTTATGATCATCTGCTGCAGTCGTCTTCCTATTTTCTTCTACAACTGTTCTTTTATTTCTATTACCTCCAACATGTATATACAATATGCTACCTTGTCTCAGATTTGTACTGTGTTTAATTTATATTGAGCTTACTCACAGGTAAAATACTGAACAAGTTACTTTCTGTTTTACACACTCACATACACACACACACACTCATATATATATATGTAGATATAGATATAGATATAGATATATATACTCTCGTTTTTTTTTTCTTTAGCAACTGTTGTCCGTGTTACATAATTTTTTAAGGAATGTACTATTGGAGTTACACAATGTTTTTAAGTACTGTACTATTGGAGCTTTTCTGCTGAGGCGACCCCTAACCGGGAAAAGCCGAAAGACACAACAACTATAGCTTTTTTCCTCGGGTCTCTGCTGAAAAAGGGCTTCGCCCAGTCAGACTAACCCAGTTAACAAATGTCAAATAAATATAATAAAAATAAAAATAAACAATAAATAAATAAAAGTGTTTAGAAGGCATTTTTAGAACAATACCACAAAACCAAGAAGGTCAAACAAGAAACTGTAGAAAAATCACTGTTCCACTGGTTAGAGCCAAATCCTTTAATGAAGCCAAAAACAAATCCAGTTCAACAATATGAGCGCTTTCGTCTGCAACTAGGCAAACTTCATCAGATAAAATCCCACTGGTACAAAAGGCTTTATATATAGGTGTGTACCCAGAAACGTTTCCCTTCAATAATTCAATCAAGCAATTTAAAATTTTGTGAAGCAATTTAAATCAATTGAAATACAAGGATGCCTGAAATGGTTAAATCACAAATGCTTTAAAACTCAACAAGGTTATTCCTTTTATAAAATATCACATGAAACTCAATCAAATATTGCATAAAAATACTAAAAAGACATAAAAATGATGGTGAAAATAAAGGTAGTAAAATATAAATATATATAATTTATATATTTTAAATATATATGTAATATTATACATAAAAATGTAAAAATATGTTCATGGTGTAAAAAATGTATAAAAAGTGTATAAACACTAGTTGTAATATCTGTCAATTAAGGATGAAAAGGTAAAATACAAGTTGAATCCCTTCCAAATTTTGATAAATCAGGTGTTTGGTAAAGAATAAATAAATTTGAAGGGATTTAAACATAATTAGCTTTACCTACTAGAATGGCTTTTATATTAATGTATTCGTTGAGCCCTGGGGGGATGTTGGACCTGAGTCTCAGTTGCCATCTAATCTCTTTCTGTAACAGGACATTTTTGGCATCTCCTCCTCTAAGTTCCATGTCCACTGCATCAATAATTCCAAATTTGAAAAGTGGAGGAAAGGGACAAGATGTTGTGTGCTTGTATAGGGCACTGGTTTCTTTTTTGATTTTAATGTCATTTCTATGTTCGTATATCCTTTCTTTGAGTGACTGTTCCGTTTTGCCCACGTTTTTGACTTCATTAAAGGATTTGGCTCTAACCAGTGGAACAGTGATTTTTCTACAATTTTTAGAACAATATTTGACTCCCAACTCTGACAAGTTTCAGTCTTCTTAAACTTCTACATTCTTCGCAGTTTACTCCTTAACAGTTGGGTAAGTATTGTGTACATGAACATCCCAATACTGGAGATGCTTTGCTACTGATGCTGACTGCTTCCACTTAATATGAAAGCTTCCAGAGGTTCGTCATTATGGCAAGCTGTCCCAAAGGAAGATATCACTGCAGCCCAAAGGTCCAAATCCAGAATAAAATGTACGAAATGTAAAACAAACAGGATAGGACCACCATGATGTGGCAAGCTCTAATCCAATGTACCAAGCAAGCCATTCCTAATTTTTTGCAGGGCATAAGTGATGCCGCTTTCTGGTTATTAGATATTAGAAGTACTAACATTGTTTTACTTTTACAGAATATTTCTGGATTTGCAATATTGTTCTTACTTTGATATCTGTTATTTTTAGTCACTGGAAAAGAATCCCTATAGACCAGAAAGTGTATATGCACAGGTTCAGCTATAATCTTTAACACTGGACAAATTCACACCTGGACATGAAGTGGTGGAATAATTCATGGTCATTGTTGTTGACGGTAAACAGTTATGGATGAGGAAGTTAAAACTTATTCTGCATTCAAGGGCGCCCGCAGGCAGGTGCAAGGGGGTGCACTTGCACCCCCCTGGATTTTCTTAATGCTATCTGCAAAAGACACTTTTTTCTATTTTATTTCCACTTACTTTTTTTTTTTTCTGTAAAGCCTGCATTGTTCGTAGAATCGGACCTTTAGGAAGAAATGTTAGTGGAGGTGGTGTGGCAGGCAGTCACATGACACAATGATGCATAATTGATGACTAACGTGACAAGCGTCAAACTCCTCCTTAAACTTTATAACTGGCGACCGCATCATTATGGAAGACTGCAGGTAGACAGTGGAGAAGACTATCCTTCCTGATTCATCATGGCTGTGGCTATTCAAAACAATCATGTGGCGGAAGAACTGGACTGGACTGGTGGTGGTGTTGGTACAAGAAGAAGGTAGGTTGGTTGCTCCACTCCTGAGTCGGAGTCCTTTTTTTTTTTCACAGTAACTGAACACTTGGCGGTTGTCGGCGCCAAAACACAAAAGTGGCGCACTTACTTGAGATGGAGTTTGTGTGAGTGAGTAGTGCTCTGCACCTTCCGTGTGTATATTTTGTGAATTTTGTAAAAGAAAAAAGTGTTTCAGTATCCTTTCCCTCAGACTTAGTTGAACCTCCCACCTATAGAGCTACCTCATACTTACAATATGGAGCTTAGGAAGCCTTTCCTTCTGTCAACCAATATATGCCTTTAGTCCATGTGAAACTATCATAAACTGAGGCAAACATTTGCAATGTATTTCTACAAGCCTTTCATAAAATGGCCGCAGCTTTACTACGTCATTCCATTAAGTAACCACATTTTAAAACAAAGCATCACAGCAGTCCTTATTCATTATTGTTGTCAGAATGTAATTCCCCAAAAGTTATTTTATGGCAATTGCAACATCACCTTTAAGGGAGGAACTGCAGAATTACAGCATCATAATTCCTGAGGGACAAGATTAAAAGTTAGTTCAAAAGTGTCAACTGTATTATAATATGCTTTTTGATAAAAAACAGTTTCATAAACAGTAATTTTTGACATCTGGTTCTTAGACTTGTCATACTGTAGTTTCTTCTGAATTGTTCAGAAATGAGCTAATTGCCATTTTTGAGATGTCTGAGAGAATACTTTCCTCCTGCCCTTAAAGAAGTTATATATTCACTGCACAGAAAGCAACCTTTTGAACAAGTTATGAACATTCTAGCACATTTTTGTATCAGGTTAGTTTCTTAACAAACACGTGAAACATTTAGGCAAAAACTACTGTAATTCATTAGCATAACTAAGCCTTAATTAATTTGAATGCTTGATGCATGCACTATTAGTCACTGATTGGATTCAGGTCAAATACCTTTTTCTCATACACAAAATGACATCTCCCTGTCAATGCAAAATATCCTTCTGTCCCAGGTAAGACCATTTTCTTCTTTCTGTTAGCTACATAAAAAACAGAACATTTTAATATCTGGGGACAAAAGTACTGTGCATAAACAAAGTTATGACCCAATATTTAATATGTCATATACTGTCCTTTCTGTATAAAGTGTAGATGTTTTCCCTTTGCCTTTGTGGGTCTTCTCTAGAGTGTCTCATTTCTCTCACCTCCCGACATCATGCTGATGAACTGTCAACCACAGGTGTTATGTTAGTGTGGCAACCTACCCTCAGCTGGTTCTTGGGCACCTTACTTGTTGAGAAAAGGCTTTGGCTCCCCAAGAAAGACATTAAACAGATTAAAGCAGTTATTGGAAATTAAATGGATGAATGACTGAAAGGCCAGGCTGTTTTTCTTCACTTCAAATGGACAGTTCCTGTTTACTTTGCTGGATCACTTTTTTTACTAGCTGGGAATATTTTTACGGATTTCATTCATTAGATGGCTTCCCAAATCTGTATCAACCTCCCTTTTCCATTTTGTACATGGTCAGGGTGTCACTTTAACAGTGCCTATCACCTACAGTCAGTGTTCACACCACCAGGTGTCTAGCCCTGCTGTGGAACTTAATATCTTTTAATAATATGATCCAAAACTTATAATGTATCCACTTATTCATTATGAAAGTAATAACTGTATTCTCCATACAAGGTAAGCAAATTTTATTCAGCACACCGAAAGAATATTTTGAATCTATATGTATTTTATTTATGTATTTGTTGTGTTGAACCAGTTTCAGTGCACTACATAAATTACAAGATTTATTGGCATCGAGTTAAGTACAAACATATGTTACATTTCACATTTTTAATATTTTGATATGAAATTCAGTTGTTACTATTTGGATTTCCAAATTTAGTATTTCATTTTAGACAAATTGATTTTTTTTCTTGCAGCCTACTAATGATTCCGTTTGAGATACATACAGTCTAGAAATAAACGGTTGGAACTGGCTCTGCTAGCATAAGAATTTTAATTATAAAATACATCATTCTTTAAGCCATTTTAAAATATGCTATATGTATTCTGTGCTTTTCCAGGTCTATATTACTATACAGAGTCAGGAGGTACAAGCGTACAGCTAAAATTGGACAAGTACTTAAAGCTGGAAATGTGTATTTTATTATTGCCTGCCTCCTTAAATGCAGGAAATTAGATGTGGTACTTTTTTTAGTGGTAGAGAAGAATGTAAGGATTATATAATCATGTCCAGCTTCAAATTATTGCAAATCCTTGATCTACTTCTGTTGCACACTGCTTAAAGTTAGGAACAAATTAAAAGTGCATCTACTCACAGTGGAATAACTTTCCATGTCACACTAGAGCCTGGTTGAGTTTATTATCTATGTGGTGCTCCCAAGCCCATCAAGGTGGTCTTGACAAATTTTTTATGATAAGATTAAGCCCAAAAGAGAAAGTCTCAGAATATGAGGACAGTTGTGTCAAGTTATACAAGTGGTAGCTGTAGTAGTCAAATGCTGGTCTATCTGATGAATGTGCCAAACTCATTCTGAGCTCATTAGAGGCTGTACTTCTAGCTCTGGGGTTAACCATGGAGTGCAAACATGTGCTCTGATGTGGTAATACCAGTGTGGAGGGTGAAATCTAAAAATAAAAAAAGGAGAACTAGTCAGAATTCAGCTTCCAGCCACATCAATGCAGTCAAAGAAATGTTCACTAAACCTAACCAGGGTATGAAAATACTTGTGAAGAAATTTCCAGCTAATTATCTTACATTTCGTAAGCTGGATTACTTTACTCATCGCCAGGGGACGACCTAACCATGCCCTGTACAATATCTGTATTGAAACCATTTGTTCCCAGTCATTCTTATATTTCAATGCCACACTTTGTTTTGCTACATTCCAAACTTTGAAAAAAATTAGATATTAAATTCCTGCTATGGTCCACTTCATTCCTAAAGTCTCTCGTTAAGGGAATTAAGTCACAGCCTGAAAACTTTAAATGTTTGTACCAATTTTAATTTTCTTTTAATTTAGAAACTAGTCCTACATAGTTTAAGTGGAGGCCCTGTTAGAGATTTAGTTCTGATTGTCTGTCAACTTAATATCTGACCATTGTTTGTAAGCTGATAGCAAAAGTTTAGGGAAGACATCATGGCCCATGGCCCCCTTTCCAGTGTTGCTTGACCTTGGCTTGATTTCACTAGGAGACATATGGGTAACTATCTCCTTGATATTAGCAAATTGAGAAGACCTGAATATTATCAAAATTTCTTTCCTCACTTCTTGCAATGTCTCCGGTAGCCCCCAAATATGTTCCACATTTATAAATGGCCCAAACCAAACCAGATATCTTGGACATTGAACCCTTTCTAAGATCATGTCTTAGAAATAGCCAAGTAATGGAATACTGGAATGGCTGCATGTGGGGGGGGGGGGGCTGCATGGTGTGGCTTTGGGTTTGCACCCCCTGCAAAAAAATCCTGTGGGCTCCCTTGACAGAGCCAGGAGTTCCTTTATACCTTTCTGTCAAAAAAAACCCCAAACAAACACCAAGTTCACACTGAGTTTAAAGTTGTTGTAACTTTGACAAAATCTATTTATGTACATTGTCAAGGGTGGAATGAGTAAATATTGTAAAAATATTTGGAAAGGACAGTTTGCCAAAATCTCTAAGGGAGGTAGCATACCCCTCAGCTGTCCACATTTTTGCAGACTGTCCAGATGTTTGCCCCATATTCCTCCTAAAAAGGATTGAAGTTGCTAAATAGTTTTAGACATCATATCCTTTAAAAAATACATAGTTTCATAGTTTAGTACTAGGCTATCTGCCCTGGGGCATTTGTAAGCCTAGCCACAGTGATGTGGCTTTTGCCACCCCATGAAATGGTACAAAAATGTACAGAATAAATTTAGAATACTGTGCCTCTGTCTAGTAGTGACACAATGAAGGTCCCCTTATATAATAGAATTAGTTTACTATGCCCCTGTCTAGCAGTGACACAGATGTGACCCCTGGGTAAACTTATGATCTCCCATCCACTCATCAAGATTTCTCTTGAAGAGAGTCAGTGAGGGGCTCTGCCTAATATGAACTGGGATCTTGTTCCAAAGCATGGGAAGCCTCTGGGTTATGAATCTATCCTCCAGCATGTCCTATTCATACTTGTGCCGAGGTTTAAGTCTTTAGCTCTCGTGGTCCTGATGGATTTGGATTTTTGAGATGGAGCTTGTCCATCAGATCCTGATTGGACATGGCCTTGTACGTCAGGCAGAGATCACCTCTGAGCAGGCGGTATGCTACTGAATACAGCTGAAGTTTCTTTAGTCTGGCAGAATAAGACCTATGTTGGAGACCCTTGATCCTCTTGGTGAGGTACTTTTGTGGTCTCTCCAGCTGTTGCAAATGCCGGGTGAGGTACATACCAAATAGGGCATTGTACTCAATCATGGGTCTGATGAGGGAGGAGTATAGGGGTACAATGACATCCTTGGATCTGGATGTGAATCCCTTCATGATGAGGTGTGCAAGGTAGAATGTTTTTCTAACCACTTTGACAACGTGGGTGTCAAATGAGAGGTCGCTGTCGACTTGGGTCCCTAGGTCTCTGATTACTTTTTCCGCACTCAGTGGGTTGCTGTCTACCAACACAAATCCTGTTACTCTAGCAATACCAACACAAATCCTGTTACTCATGAAAGCAATATTTATAATCTGTCCCTGTTTATTTTAGGCTTTGTCCAGATTGCACTAAGAGGTTGATGTGTGTGTGTGTGTGTGTGTGTGTGTGTGTGTGTGTGTGTGTGTGTGTGTGTGTGTTAGAGAGAGAGAGAAATGTCCTAGTAAGATCTAACAGGTGGAATTTATTTTAAAATGCATTTTCAAGTAATGTGAGCTTCAAGGGAAGCAAAGGTTACTGCTGCTCATGCTAAGTCTGCTTAAAATGTGCAACTGTTTTGTTTAGCAAATGGTATCATTGTGGTATAGAATTTTAAAGCAGTGTTAGCACAGCAGGTAGCATACTTGCATCTTGATGCGAAGGGCTGTAGGTTCTATTCCTACAGCATGTACATTTGCATTTTAAGGGTATGGTACTACAGTTCTTAGTATGTCCTACCTTGGATGAGACACCCAATAACTATGAACCTGTTTTTCAGCTTGCCACCCATTCCCTATTGTAATATACCAGCTTACCATTTCTTTTAATGTAACATAGACAATTTATTCTTCAAGGGCAACAGGCACTGAATTTGTAAATGAAACACTGAAATATAAAGTTGTTTTCTAGCAACAATCTCTTCATTGGTTTAATGTGGAATTATTCAGATGACTTTCTGCATATTGACTGATATTGGTTGTTTGTATGACAGAAGTTTGAGTGGCCTTTTATGGTTGAAATGTTCTGAACTGGGCAGGTTGTCATTATTGGTTCATATGATTTGTTTCATTGCTTAAAGGAAGAATGTTGAGAACTATAAATTTAAAACACACTAAAAAGTGGTGCTGTATTATACAAGGGATATAATTCAGTTATTATATAGTATAATTAATACAATCAGGAAGGTGAATCAAAGAACTTTTGCATGGTTCTAAAATGTGTGCAAGGAGCTTGATTTGAAAACAGCCCAAAGGTAAACTTACCTCAGCACTGGCCAGATGCATTTTCTTTGAATGTGAGTTTCAATGCTGTTTCAGTGAATGGTTTCAAAGGTAAAGTTTTAATGCTAAGTCTGTTTTCATTGCAAGACTATTGCTTTGTTTAGGTTTAGTAAATGCCTATCAGTGTTTGTGCTATAAAATTTGAAATAAAAGTTGTAAATGAAATCCAAATATCTGTAATCATTGTAGAAGTAAAGCATAAAACTATGCACACTGAGAGATTTGAAAAGTGTCTATGACAAAAGGGGAGAAATATCCAAGTAACAGAACACTGGAAAGGCTGCGTGGGTGGTGGGGGCAGGACTCTGTTGCTGTGTGGGTGTGGCTCTGTTGCTGTGTGGGCGGGGTTCTGGGTTGTGTGGGCGGGGCTCTGGGTTTGCACCCCCCTGCAAAAAATCCTGCGGGCTCCCTTTTCTGCATTCCTATTGGTAATTGTATGGACACACTATGTGACAATCTGTATTGTAAAAATGTTGATGTTATATTAAAAAATATACCATCTATATAAGTATGTACTATCCCACAGATACATTCTTCCACAATCAAGTCTGACTACAAACTGGTATCCTACTCATTAAAAAGATGTAAATATCACACAATTCATAGACTGAAAATGTACAAACCTCCTACAGTTCTATTATAAAGTCTCAAAGTTGAGGTATAACTGTAATCCCCAAAATGTAGACATGGCTAGTAGTTATGCAGATAAACTCTACTCTCACCTGGAAAACTGCATTAACATGACAGCCTCTACCATAACTAAGCAAAGTAGTAAGTGTAAGAAATAATCAGCACGGTGCTCCAAAGCAAAACTAAATACCCACAAAACAAGGCTAACATCATAAAGTTATCTAAGGAGCTGAAAAGTACCACCAGGAAAATAAAGGCATTCCATGAACTCAGGCTGGCATCAGATTTATTTATTTATATTTATTTTCTGGGGTAAAACACTGATTTCCATATACCTTTTTCAAACTCAGCTTAGGAGTGCTGTCTGGTTAAGTGACTTGCTCAGAGTTGCACAGTTAGGGAATGGAGGCTGAGAGAATCAAACCTTGTACCACTGAAGCACAGGAAATAACTTGGTAACAACTTCTTAATCCTCTATGCAATTGCCACCAGACTTTCAGAAGCTGTGGATAATTACAAACGTTTCTTTACTTACATCACAAAGTTAGAAAATAATGCACAGCTTTGCTCTGAACTTATTTGCAATGGCACTACCTACTCAGATCAAGTAGATACTGCAAATGTATAAGAAAACACATTCAGTGCAAATTTCTTCACAGTGACATTGATATAAAACACACATAGAGGTTCATAGGTGAATACTAGGCTAAGAGCCCTGAAAGGTCATTTCAACTTAACCCATAACCCAAGGTGAGATTCAAACTCTGCATCTTGTGCCTATGAGGTAAAGGCTTTAATTATTATGCCAAACTTCATTTCCAAATGTATCTAGAGTGCTGGTTGAATGAGCACATGCTCACCTAACACTAAATGACCACACATAAACAAACACCATTCTACCATGTTAAGTATTGAACCTCCTGCCTATCTAGGTTGTACAATCTAGAGAGCAATATATTAGTTGCAAGTGCCACTGGAGAGGTCTTTAATGAAAGATATCCCCATGTGGATTTGAAGCCTTAGTTAGCCACAACAATATATGCATTTTTGCCTCTTGTTTAACAGGCTGAGCTAATACACCGGAACGGGAATACCTAAATAATTTAATCCCCCTATCATCACTAAGGAACAGTTGCTAAAAAGACTCTCTAAAAATATATCCTTTGTGGTGGCTGATAACATGTCAGGTTGCCTGTTGACCAGCTCTAAATGTGTGCTGGTTGAACCCCACCTGCAGCTATTCAGCCTGAGCTTATCCACCAGCTCTATCCCCGAGGCATGGTGCACATTGGTTTTGATGCCAAGTCACAAGGGCAGCCCTACCATGTACCCGAGAAGTAAGAGACCCATCAGCCTGAAAAAATAATAAATACAGATATAATACAATATCTGTCATAAAAAACCCTCTGGATGAGACTTGCAATAGTAAATCTTAATATTATCCCTGAAGAGTCAGAGTAGTTAAACTCAAAATAAACTTTGATTCCACAATTTTCAGTAACTGCTGTATGCCCTTCCCCCATCTACTCATCACTTGTGAATCAAATGCACAGTATTTTTCTTAGGGCCTGAAATCTCAAGGTGTCAACTCAAAGATGTCACAGCTACATAGCCACTGCAGCTACCTAACATTCCCAAAAGTCTTAACCCTCTAAAGTCTCACTGTCACATTGCTTTATAGCAGTCATGTGTCATACAATCCAGCACAAACATTTTAGTTGTGACATCATTTTAGCTAAGACTGTCACAAGGCTTGACCCTTGATGTAGGAGATTAAGCATTTTACTGCTTTGTCAATTTGTGTCTTGCCTTCATCCTCCAAAAGTAAGCCATAGCTTCAAGGTTAAGTTTATGGACAACTGACTTCCTGGCCTTTATAATATGTACCAAGGTTGTGGACTGTCAGAATTAAATATATTTTATTGTGACACTTTGAACTGAAAGGTAAATAGCCAACAATTCTACTGAACATGAGTATAGTGATTTTGTTTCCGTTGTAAGTGAACTCAAAGTTTATATGTACATCATTGCATATAAATTTCATCTGAACCAAAGAGGCTATCTACAGGGTGTGATATACACTATAGTGGTGGCTTTGGCAGGCACATTTTGTTCAATATATCCCAAACAACTCTTTTCATCTTGCATCAAAGCCTGCAGAACTATATATAACTACACTGAACAGGACTAGTTAAAGGTGAAGGCACTGGTTAAGGGGGCTGAAGAAGGGCCCCTTGTAATTGCTCATTTAGGGCCAAATTATTTGTATGGTTTATAGTGCAAGAAGATGAAAGCCATAAGAGCTACCTGATGTTCATTAGTAAGGATGGGAGGTGAAAGAAGAGTTAAAGGTTAGCAGAAGAAGGAGTAAAGGCAAAAGCACAGGCAAGAATGTCTGTGAGTTGATATGAAAACGAAAAGGAAGAGGAGACTTAGTGAAGGAAAGAGACATGATGAGATGTGGAATATACTGCTTTGCAGTGCTAGGAATTTAGTAATTAACATGTAATAGATATACAAAATGAAATGTGAAAATTATAACAGTATAAATGGTATTATATATAGGATGATGAAATAAGAGGATGATGCTTGTTAGTAATGGATTAAATCATATTTAGAAAGCATAACACTGACATGCCAGAGAGTGGACAGCAGTATTTGTTCAGACAACTAGATAGACAGAGCATACAGATAGGCAATGAATGACGACCCTGGGGTAAGTAGAACAGAGGGTGACAATATTATTGCTTTGTCAATTACAAATTAAAACAGATGTATGGGATGTTAGGGGAAGGTTAAATATATAAGCTCTGTACACCTGTGAAGATGATTTGTTGCATGTTAAAAATAAAAATGTTGAAAAGGAAAGCAGATGGTGTTTAAAGGGATTTGGGTTTGTCAGAGGCAAAATGAAGAATTACTATTTTAAAACAAGGAAGAGAGGAAGAATTAATAAAGGTCTTTGATGGGGTGAGGTTTTACCAATGGTTCCAATGCACCCCCACACGCCAAATTTATATATACCAACTCCAAGTTTGCCATAACTTGGAGAAAAGGGAATATTCTAAAAATCATCATCTTGGAATTGGTAAGTACAAGTCCACTCTTTCAGCCATTTGGTTTCTGTGTTTTTGGGATTAGCTATAACAGGTCCCTAAATTTCAAATGGTTACCATTGCAGCTGCTGTTGCAACCATGTACAGCAGAAATGAAGTTTGGACATTGTATTGAGTAGGAGTGTGTGTGCACGTGCATGTGTGTGCATGTGCGTGCGTGCGCATGTGCTCATGTGTGTGTGTGCGCGCGTGTGTGTGTGTATGCATGTGTGTGTGTGTGTGTGTGTGTGTGTGTGTGTGTGTGTGTGTGTGTGTGTGTGTGTGTGCGTCCATCCATCTGTATGTATGAATAAGTTATTACGGTGTATGCTGCAGGTGCAAGTTAAAGATTTGATGGCAACAGTAGTCATAAATGAAATAGCTCAAGACAACAGTGAGTGAGACATCAATAATAACAAAAACTATGGACCTGTAGCATTAAAATATTGAGTTTTTTACTTCTTCTTCCTCACATCAGACCAGGCATTTTTCCCAGATGATCTTTTTAAGGTAGAAGAAGTTGACCAGTCTATTTCTTCAGGAATTGTGACTATATTATTGTTTTTGATGAATGAAGAAGGCTCCTCAAAGTTGTTAAATTTTCTCATGTCATTTGAGTAAAAAATTCTGATTTTTGCCAGATAGGCAAGCTGTGCTTCAATTTTATTTAGTTTAAGGAGTTTTACAAGTGGCCAAGTATTTTTCCTAAGCTCCAATACTCTTGAAGAGTAGTCATTATCAAATCTTATCTGGTTTTGTTTATATGTTAAGGGACTTTTCCTCCAGGCAAATTTAAGTATAAGTTCTTTATCCAAATAAGATAGAAATTTAACTACAATAGATCTTGGTGAAGCATTAGGTAAAGGAGATATAGGTTTTCCTATGGCTCTATGTGGTCTCTCTATCCCACTAGATAAACCTTCTTTTAAGACAAGTATTTCAGGTAGCCAAGAATTTAAGAATAGTATGATATCCTCACCTTCAGTTCTCTCTGGAAGTCCAAATATTCTTATGTTATTTCACCTTTCCCTGTTTTCCAGGTCATCTATTTTGTTAATTAACCAGTTGTTTTTTGTAGAAGAAAATCACATTGGCTCTCCTCTTCTTTAAGTCTCCCATCGATGTAATTTAGAGAAGTCTCAATATCCAATATTATAGTTTGTTGTTGCTGTAATATTTCCTTAAGAACATCAATTTGATTTTGACAGTTTTCCCTGAGGTTTTCTAAGTTGTCTGTGAATTTGTTCATTTTTAAAGACAGTTCATGAAGAGTCGCTGACATCAGTTAAATTTTCTTTTTCAGTGTTGTTTCAGAATGGGAATTCTTAGAAGTGCTCATTTCCACACATACAAGGTGATCTGCAGGTTATTTTGACAGGAAAATTTCAATGGATTTCCTTCAAATTTGATATTACTATAGTTTAGAGGTTACTTAATAAGATTATTCTAATTATGTTTAAAAAGAATGATTATTTTCCTGTATTTTGGTAGTAGTTTGTGGAGCTCTAAAAAGATGCTGCTATCAGTTGGCCTTCTAAGCTGCACCTCCTGCTCGCCACTCTTCTAATGAGCCTTTTCCATAGCTCTATATATCTTTTCTTTCCTTTTCCACTTATTTTCCTAGTTTTTGTTATAACCATTCATTAAACTGTGCTCATAAGCTTTTATTTGACTGCATCCCATCTAGTTCCTTCAATCTGATTTTTGGCACAGACCGGGAATGATTTTCTTTACTTTTTAGTCAATATGGCCAAGAATTATTAAGCATAAGCATAATTTTTAGGGGTGACCCAGAAGGCATAGTCCTGTACAGAGGAAAAGGTTATAGGATATGCTTGTCAGGTAAGTAAATATAGACCTGAAGTTAACAAAACAATGATGATTTGCAAGGTATTGTCTAAAACCTCTGGGTCATACTGCCAACTATTGGAATTAAAAAAAAAAAAATTCAGCTATCCCTCTATGTCTTAAAGAAATGAATCCATGTGCTTAATCACAATACACAGACTTAGCCTTACTTTCTAAAAATTCTGACATTGAGAATTAAGTTTCACAACAAAATATTCTCTTTCAAATATTCTAGAATCTTGATTATTCTTTTCTAGACCTGTAGTAATATTTGTGCCATTCTTTGAAATTGTGGTTTCATAGGTTGGTGACACTTAAAGGGGGAAAAAAACTGCAACTTAATGCAAGATGGCTCTGATATCTTGACTAAGCTAATTTTTTTTGTCATTGGTTCTACACTCACTGTCACTATAGTCACCTGGGACCACAACCCCATTTCCTGCACTTTATCATCCATTCTGTCCTAAAGTATCCTTCCAACATTCACCATGACTCTTTGCCTTCTTTAATTGTGGCTTCTTTCTTCATTGCTTGCAAGATTATCTCTAATGCCACCATTTTCCTTTTTCTCAAGATTCTGTCTTCCTTGTTTTGTCCTGTTTGAGCTTCATCTTTGTCTCTGACTTGTCATCACTCCCTTCCCAATACTCTTTACTATTGGTTTTCTCTTCTTTGGAATGACTTAAGCAAATATACTTAACTGCCTAACTCTGGTAAATATTCACATTTTCTCCTTGCATAAACCTTTCTTGATTCTCAGTACTGACATTACCACAGGCTCTACCCCTACTGTCTAAACTGTGTGGAGAATTTGTTGTCATCCTTCTAGTCTCATATCTTTTTTATTAGATAATCTCTGACCACAACACACCTTACCTTTATTGGCAGAATTCATAAACAAGTAGGCCAAAATGCAAAGCTATACAGCATGCTTTGCATACTAGATATGTTTGCTGCAGTTCACAGACAGCTGTCTACCCAGTAGTGTGGCTCTGTACTATGAGAGTTTTGTTTGCCGTAAGTAATCATGATCGTTGGAGGGGATCTTTGATTCTAATCGCAAGCATAAGAAACTTGGGAACTACAGAAGTCATAGACTCCATATTATAAAAAAAATACCATCAACAGCAATGCAGAAAATGCACATGTTTATGCCTCTACTTAGCACCATGCATTGTGCATTTTGATGGGAGCAAGTGGAGCAGCTTTACCTTGTGTAGTGCCAATCCAGATAAACAGCGTCATATGTATGTATATATGAAAGTGGGAGTGACTGTGTGTGTGCGTGTGTGTGTGCGTGTGTGTGTGTGTGTGTGTGTGTGTGTGTGTGTGTGTCTGTGTGTGTGTGCAACCACATGTCAGCAAGTGTGTGTGGAGAGTGGGTGACCATCCATGGTGTAAGAAAGCCTGGACTATTTTGCACTTAAAGATGGTAGTATATGCAGCTGTACAGTGCAGAAATGCTCTAGATGAGTGATTCATTTTCATGCTAATTCCCACAATGGCATGCTGCTCTAGTGGTAATGTGTATGAGTGTAAATTGCAAAATGGCAGAGTGTGCATCTTGGCTCTGATGTGCAGTACAAGTTGTTCTGCTGCACCTATCTTTTAATTATAACAAAGCTTGTCTTCAACTTTTGCTGCCTTTATCACCCTTCTGCCCCATTATCTTGCACTAATTTATAGGTCTCTGTACTTCCTAAATGGCATTAGGTCAGTCAGTTTTGTTTTATTAATCACTTTTCGGACTGTTGTCATTGACTTCAAGCCCTTTCTGCCAATTCAGCCCCCCCCCCTCATTTCTATAACTCTCATCCTGGCATCTCTAATTGGATATGAGGCTTGTCAGGCAAGTGGTGTAAAATGAGGAAGACAGAAGCTGTCATGCTGGGACTCTTGATTTTTGTCTAACCCTAATGTCCCTCTCTCATGTGCTGACATTGTCTTGTGAAACTGGATGGGCAAATGGAAGTAGTCCAATGCATGTACCCTGCTCTGGGCCCATACGGTGACCACACCTTCTCAATCCGCCTCTATCCCCAGCCTGTCATCTTCACACTGTGCCCTGACATCCACCAGAGCTCCACTACAGAGACTGTTAGCATGCTCTTTCTCCATCAGGTCAGGCATGCCTACCACTCTGGCTGAGCTATCAAGTGCAAAAGCTGCTAATTAAACTCAGTTTGCCTGGGACACAGTCAAGACTATATCCTTCCATACCACTGGGGCAGGTTAGGTTAATTATCTACTTTGTTGGTATACCATTTACTTATGCTCCATCAGTTCTCATGTTTATTTTTTTCAGTAGTAGGTTTAGTGTATAACTGCTGTTTTAACTAACAATCCTGCTACTTGATTTATTATGAAGTTAATCATCTTGTTACTTTATCCTTACATTTCTGCATATTATAAATAACAGCTGTACCTGAATAGCACTGTCCATAAATTATCTATCTATCTATCTATCTATCTATCTATCTATCTATCTATCTATCTATCTATCTATCTATTGTGCAAATATATGCTCAAATGGTAGAGTTGAATCTACCAGTGAAATCAAACAGTATGTTACTGCTTCACTGTTATGCAATCCTGTATTTATTTTCTTTTTAATTTTTCCAAAGCTTGTGGGTTTCTAATACCATGATAGGAATGGACCCCATTCCTAAGTCAAAGTATGAGTAAAGGTCATGAAATCAGTATTGTTTCAGTCTTTGATGTCAACCAAAAGTGCTTTTCGCAGCACCCACAATGTGCCCAATAATGACTCCTTCTGCAATTCGTTTGGAGTTACATGTATTGGTAACATATCAAAATACGACTGTAGGTTATTTTTTTAAAAGACCCATTGCTCCTACTACTATTGAAAATGTCTGGGTATCTTTCTTCCACATTGCTCTCATTTTTGCCTGCAAAGCCTGATATTTTATGATTTTTGTGTCTCTCTGTATGTAAGACACTATAGTCACTGGGTGTAGCGATTTCAATGATCTATGCTACTTTTGTCTTCTTTTCATGGACCACTTTATCTGGTTTTCTCGCATCTATCTTTTGAACTGTTGGTAATGGGTGATCCCATGTG
Organism: Protopterus annectens; assembly: GCF_019279795.1. Taxonomy (NCBI): domain Eukaryota; kingdom Metazoa; phylum Chordata; order Ceratodontiformes; family Protopteridae; genus Protopterus; species Protopterus annectens. Next base: position 1,354,227,333 of record NC_056733.1, on the reverse strand, counting down.
ATGTAGACTTCACAATTTTCTATGATGCTTTGTGGCTCATGTTTCCAGTGTTTTTCAGCTATTTCAGTATTATAATGTTTGCACAAACCCCAGTGCAATAGTCTTGGCACATTATTAGTTACTGTGTGTGTGTGTGTGTATCTATAGATAGGTAGATAGATGGATAGACAGACATATAGATGTAGTTGACATTCAGTTGGTAGACAGTGAGGAATATAGATAGTAAGAAGTGCAGTACAGAATATAGATAAATCATAATGTAGACAGTTCAGACTGTAGAGAGAGGTAAATAGGTTGGCATTAGGACCATGAATATGTTTGTGTGAGTGTTGGTGGGTTAGTGTAAGACTAAGGGTTAGAGAAGGGGATAACGTTAGTATAGTATGTGTGTTTGCTGGTGTGTGTATCGACGTCTGGGCCTGTCTTGCATAGTGGTAGTTTTATGGAAAGAGTTTTTCCAAGATAATGATCAAGTTAAAGGTTGGGGGTAGGTTTAGGGTTAGCGTGCATTAGTAAGGTGGTACAAGGGGTACAGTTCAGAAGTGACCTTTGAGAGCAGTTGGGGAATGACTGCACTGTGAGTAGGTCAGGGCTGTAGTATGAGAGGTGTAGCCTCAGTTTGCAGCTAGTTGGACTTATATATACTGTTTATTTTTTGAAGGAAAAAGGTGTTTCTTATGCTGCTGATGGAAAGATGGATCCTAGCATCACAGAACAACAGGGAGAAATTTCTGAATAGGGACCTGTTCATTTTTCACTGCTACGAATATAAACTGTTTGCCTGCAATGGATTTTATGTTGGATTTAATGGTTTATTGGGACAAAAGAAACTGCATTTCTTTTACTTACATAAAATGTAAATAGAAGCTGTTCAAGAACTACTTTTGCAAGCAAGGAACATTTTTTAGCATGGAAATGACTTCATGAGTTTGCTGATGATAGCCACTTATGTTTTCAAAGAGTATACTGGCTAAAGTATTTTTTTTTGTCACCAAGAAATAAAGACCTTGATGAGTTAATTAAAACATATGCCTCTAGCTTTGTCAAAAGGGTTTAAAAGCTGATTGAAATTATGGAATTTCAGCTTAATTCTCTATGTTATGTCATATATGGTATTAAAAGTTGCCAACAATTTATTCCAGTTAATTCTTCCACTCCAGCAAAAAATGCTGAGTAGTCCTTAAACTTGAAAAGATACTGGTAGCCAAATTTGCAGTTATTAACAACTTTTGCATATGACCAGTTTCTCAGTGTGCCAGCATATTAATGCAGCAAGTTCTGAAGTTGCAAGGTTTGAATTCAAATTAGGGAGATGTTGTGAAGTGGTGGAGTTGGTGTAATGGTTAAGGTCTTCACCTCACAGACACAACATGCAAAGTTTGAGTCTGATCTCTGGTCACCATCTGGATATTGGCTAGCCCTGTAACAGTCTTCAGAATGTCTAGTATTTTAAACCAAACCAAGAGAAACTAAAGGTGTTACAGCTCAATGCAAGGAGTCTAAAGAGGAAACTGCACTCCCTCTAAGCTCTCCTCACTCTGGAGAATGCAGACATCTGAGCAGTTACAAAGACAAGGCCTAAAGCAGCAGAGAGCACCCGGCAATTCAAGGCTACAATAACTTCCACACTAGGTCAGCTACTGCACAGACAGGGACTAAAGGTGGAGGTGTCTCAACTGACCTCAGTATTAAGGTCATATCAAGTCTGGCAAACAGTATGATGAACTTGAGCTTCTCCATGTCCAAATTACCCTAGGCAAAGTCCCATACCATATCCTTGCTAGCTATAGGTTCCCGTCTATTACCCAGGAAACTCATAACTCATACTTAAACTTACTGGAGACACTCACCGTTCAACTGAACACCATATTCATGGGTGATATTAACTATCCCAGTATAAACTGAGAATCATACATTACCCCAAATCTGCAGTTCCAGAGACTCTTGGACTTTGTAAGCATTAACACCCTGGACTAGATAGTCCATACACCCACTACAGGAGCAAATATACTGGACCTGGTCCTCACTAACATGGGAGAATACCGCACCTCCTTGTATAATGTTCTGTCTGGTAAGGTCAGTCAATAAAGCTCTCTCTTTTGAAATTAAAATAAAACACATGACCCCTGCTAATCCTGTAGCATTTATTCAAATTTCCTATTATTTAATGACAACTTGACAAAATTTCAAGTCCCTCCAAACCCTGTGAACACAGTTGCTTATGCAGAATTGTTCACATATACTCTGTATAATTGTGTTAATAAATGCATGGAGGCAACTTTACCTACCAGAAAACAGCTCAGAATAAACTCCAAAAGCAAGCCAACATGGTGAAATCCAAACATTGTTTGGCTGTACAACATAAGGAAAAAAATCATAACAAAAGTCTGGAAATTCAATGCTCAGCAGAATAAAACCTCTCATCAATCAAAACAAATAACTCAGAGTTCAAATCTGGTCTACCAAAGCCAGTTTTGAGGTAAAAATAATCTCCAGGCCAAGCACAGCTACAAGGCTTTCTTTAACTATGTCCATAACCTCAAAGACTACACAACAGTGCAGAGCTAATTGTGAATGGAGACAACTACTTGGAGTTAGAAGATATAGCAAATTTTCTGGGTGACAAATTCAGCTCCAGTTTTACCTCACTATCCCCCCAGTATCCCAGCAAGAAATATCATCAAACATAACCCACTCAAGTGACCACTAGGGACAGGTCCTAAACGCTGTCACCAAGGCCAAAAACACTGCAACAATGGGCCCAAATAGTATCCCAGGATGCCTCCTAAATAGCATGAAAGACAAACTGTCAGGATGACTGAAGTCAGTATTGACAGCTATGGGTTGGGAGGGTGGCCTAATGGTTAAAGTGTTTGCCTTACAAACACAAGGTACAGGGTTTGAGTCTCACAAGGGATAATTGGCTAGGCTTGAAATGGCTCGCAAGGGCAGTTAGTTTAGTACTAACCTATGAACCTATGAACCTATTTAACCATTGGCTCCAGGTTAGGCTTCGTGCCACATGAATGGAGAACTGCAAAAAGTCATCCCCATGCATAAAGGCAGGCTTTCTACCCACTGCAGAAACTACAGATCGATTAGCTTGACACGTCTCATATGCAAAGCCGTGGAAAGAATGACCATGAAAATGATTAATAATGATATTGGAAGCCTCCAGATACAGGATCTAACTCAGTTCAGTTTTGTCAAGGGAAGATCATATAAATTCAGTCTGGTAGACTTCTTTGAGAAAGTCACTAAGGTAGTGGATGAGGGCAACATGGTGCATACTGCATGCCTCGACTTGGCCAAGGCATTTGATACAATACCCCACACACACATTGTAAACAAGCTCATCGAATTAGGAATAAACAATGTATTACATGATGAATTGCCAGCTGGCTCTCAGATAGGACTCAGAAAGTTGGGATAGGGTACTCCACTCCCACAAAGAGGCTGGTCACTAGCAGAGTCCCTCGGGGTTCACCGCTAGGTCTTCTCGTTGTTGCTTTTTCTTAAGCAGGGCAATGCATTAAAGTATTCCATTAAGAAAAATGTGTTGAAATCCTCTTTTGTATCAAGTGCTAATGAGCTGTAAGTTGTAAATGTAAGCCAGATTAGAGGTAAATTCACAGACTTTTCATTGTGTTTCCATGAAACTCCAGTCATTGCAACCCAGGTGAGCATTTGCTCTTTTGTTGAAATGGTAAGACTTCCCTGCATCTATAGTGGGAATCCTGTAGCAGATGAAGTTACTTCAAAACTCTTATTTCCCTGTACCTAAAAATGAGCTGTACTAGCATTAAAACATACTTCTGCTTGCTGGATACTATAAGTGGCTCAGAGAATCAAACTATAGAAAAGATAAAAGAAACTCTATAATGGTATGTCTGCCCAAAATGTCACTCAACAAGGAAAAGAAAACAACTGCAACAGGAAACCAATAATCAACAACAGTAAATGTTAGTGTAAAGGAAAATATGGAAGACTTGGATTTATGTGTTAAAGTTGTGAAAATTATGTCAGGGCTCTGACTGTGCATTGTAGCTCTAGTTCTCCGAACGCTGTGATGGCCAGAACAAATACCAAATTTAAAGGTTGGTAGGCACTTTTTTGTTGTAATGAGAGCATGTGGAGCTCCAAAGAAGTTCAATATCTCTAAAAAAGGGGAATAAAAAGTAATAAAAGAGGTTGAAAGTGCAATGGCCAGGAATGAAAGTTTTCAAAAATAGAGTTGAGGTTGCTGTTTCTAGAGTGAATATTTATTTATTTATATATGTATGTATGTATGTATGTATGCATGCATGCATTTATTTATTTATTTATTTATTGCTTTTGTTTCCTGGGAAAGTCTGACTGTGCAACAAGTCCCATTCTGAGTGGAAGCCCAGGGAGAAATATTCCATTTTACAGAATGAGTATAAGCAGTTATACAAGGTTTAAATAATAAATAAACATACATACATAAACTAATAATTATATGGCAGTTAAAAAAATAATACATATAGTTGTAAAAAAGTAATATATCTACAGGCATAGAACACTAAATGTACAAGTGGTGTCCCCATGCTGGGCCAGTAATCAAGAAGCCTGAATCCTCACCACTGACACTGGAGAGGGACATGCATTTGGAATACAAATGGATAAACTCAATATGCCCAGATGCAGACACACACACACACACACACACACACACACACACACACACACACACACACACACACACACACACACACACACACACACACACACACACACACACACACACACCTGGGAAAGGCTGGCACATATTATCTTCTCTACCAACTTTGCCCAGACTATAAGGTAGATTCACTGCCACCAATCAATTACTATAAGGCTCTTAAAAGAGTATCCAATTATGCTGAGTTAAGGTAATATTAATACATATGGTAATGTTGACCAAACAGCAAGGCTTTCAGGAGTGGCCAGAGTTATCACCAAAAAAATATGTGCAAATACTCTCAAAGCTTAAATATTTTCTAAAAATATCCAGCCACAATGAAAAGTTTAAATATATTTATTAATAATAATAATAATAATAATAATAATAAAAGAAAAAGAAAATACCAAATATATATTTACAGTAAACCACAGAGTTCAAATAAAAGGGAAATACTGAAAATAACACTGATTGACAGACTCATACAAGTAAAGAGATGACAGACTCATACAAGTAAAGTAAGACTCATACCATGCTTTTCAGCCCCAAAACTTGGACCGAACCACAAAAGGAGGGGGAGTATCAATATTCATCAAAGATACCCACACCTCCAGGTTGGTGGCACAGCACGAAGCATCAGAAACTATCCATGTGCAACTAACAGTGGGTAAAACTGCCTTCCAGTTTATAGCCTGCTACAGACCACCCTCCCAAACCCAGGAACCCCACTCGGCCTTCCTGAGAACACTGGAAAATATGAAGGTCTCTCCAAACACCATTATATTGGGCGACTTCAACTACCCAAACATAGACTGGGAGTATTACTCTAGCTCCAACACCCTAGACCAAAGGTTCCTAGAATTTATAAACTCAAATGCTATGGAACAACTTGTCACCACTCCCACAAGAGGGGAAAAGATACTGGACCTGATCATCACCAACATGGGGGCTCTATGCTCCAGACCAGAAGTGTATCTCTCACTGGTAAGATCAGACCATAAACTAATCTCACTGGATATTCACATCAGACCCCACCCCCTGCCCAGAAAACCACAGTGAAAAACTTCTCTAAAGCAAATTTCACACTCCTTAAAACCAAGGTGGAATCCTTCAAAGCCCCTGGGCCTGTGGAAAATACAGCCCAGACCGCAGAATCCTTTATAAACGCATTCTATGAACACCTTCAGGAATGCATGGATCACGCAATCCCAAATAAAACCAAGACCCAATCCTCCAAAGGCAGACATCCTGTCTGGTGGACCCCAGCCATAAACAAATTATACAATAGAAGGAGGAAGCTACTACATGATAAAGCAAAATCCCAAAAAGGGAAGGCATCTCTGATCAGTATTAGCAAAGAACTACGGCCACTCATAAAATCATCTAAGGCCAGCTTTGAGAGAAAAATTGCACAGGACACTAAGGATAATCACAAGACTTTCTTTAGTTATGTTAGGAACCTGGGTGGGAATTTCCAGATATGCTCAGAATTATTCCAAATTGACAAAAAATACACCGAACCCACAGACATTGCCAACATCCTAGCTGACAGGTTCAGCGCAAACTTCTCCCCCCCTCCCCACCAAAAGGGCAAATATCTATCCCAGCTGAGTGCTGCCCCCCTGACATCTCAGATGCTCAGGTAAGAGCCGCCCTCTCCAAAGCAAAAAACACAGCATCAATGAGACCAGACAGTGTCCCAGGCTGCATCCTACATGAACTCCAAGAAGAGCTAAACCCAAACATAAAACTACTGTTCAATCTCAGCCTTACTACAGGATATGTACCCAAGGAGTGGCGTACAGCAACAGTGGTCCTTCTCCACAAACGGATCCTGGAAACTATCACCCCATAAGCCTGACTAGCTTGGTCTGCAAAGCTATGGAAAGTATCATCATGGGCCTCATAAATAAAGATATTGGGGACCTACAGACACTGGATCCTACCCAGCTCGGCTTTGTTAAGGGCAGATCCTGCATCTTAAACCTGGTTGATTTCTTTGAAACAGTCACCAAGGCCATTGACGAGGGGAAGGTGGTCCACACAGCCTACCTGAACCTCGCAAAAGCCTTCAATACAGTACCCCACTCGGGCATTATAGATAAGCTCACCAGCTTAAATATAAACCCCTATGTCACTAGATGGGTTGCAAACTGGCTCAAGGACAGAACCCACATGGTTAGAATTGCTGGAGCCATGTCAGACTCCAAACCAGTTACAAGTAGCGTCCCACAAGGCTCAGTCCTGGGACCTCTCTTGTTCGGTATATATTTCTCAGAGGTACAGGCCAACACGGAAGGAATGTGGCTGACCAAGTTCACAGATGACTGCAAACTAGGTGCCATAATCAACTCTCCAGCTGACACAAGCATCCTACAAAAGGGCATCATAGAAACAGACAACTGGTGCCAGAGCCATGGCCTCAAGCTAAATGCCAAAAAGTGTATAGTCATCCCCTTTGGCAAAAACAATGTGCCCACAAATTACCACATAGGTGGTAATCCATTAAGTACGGAAGAAGTAATTAGGGACCTGGGGACCCAAGTTGATATCAATCTCTCATTTGAAAACCACGTGGCCAAAGTGGTTAGAAAAACATTTTATATAGCCTACCTAATCATGAAGGGATTCACATCTAGATCAGGGGAGATCATCATGCCTCTTTACTCATCCCTCATCAGGCCCATAATTAAGTACAATGCCCCTTTTGGGATGTACCTTACCAGACACTTGCAGCAACTGGAAAGACCCCAAAAGTACCTCACCAAGAGGATCAAAGGGCTCAAACAGATGCCATATGCTGCCCGGTTAAAGAAACTCCAGCTCTACTCAGTGGCATACCACCTGCTCAGAGGCGATCTGTGCCTGATGTATAAAGCCATGTCCAACCCGGAATTAATGGATATGCTGCACCTCAGAAAATCCAAATCCCATGAAGCTATGCACTCGAGAGACTTGAACCTCAGCACTGAAATAAATAGGACATGCTGGAGGGACAGATTCATAACCCAGAGGCTTCCTTCACTCTGGAATAAAATCCCAGTCCAGGTTAGGCAGAGTCCCTCATTGACTCTCTTCAAGAGGAATCTTGATGAGTGGATGGGAGATCGTAGGTTTACCCCGGGTATCACTTCTGTGTCGCTGTTAGACAGAGGTACAGTATACTAACCTCGAAAAAGGGCATAGCAAAATTCATTTGAAATGGGTGGCTAAAGCCAAACACACTCTGGCTAGGCTTATAAATGCCCTAGGGCAGATAGCCTAGTATGAACCTATGAACCTATAAAGAAAAACAATCTCTAAACTAAACTTCACCATATTCCTGACTGAATATAGCAGAATTACTATTCCCTAATAACTTACTTGAAAGAGCAAGGCACAATGAAATTTGTGAGCAGTCTTTCTGTTCAGATTCCCCAAAACAGAATACTCAGTACTCAGAGATTATTCCCTGTAAAATATAATATCAAAGATGCCTTGTAGAATGACCTCATCTGGTCGCCTGACTCTAGGTACTCACAGTATTCCCCCTTTGAAGCTGAGACAGGAATTTAGCATAGAAGGCTACAATATACATCTAAATGTTTATGACAGTGCCTTGGGGTTGCCCTGTTTTTACTGAGCTAATGAACAAAGACTTTTTCCAGACTCACCATCTCCAGTCCTACTGACTATGTGGGGCTGACACTTTAATGACTTAACAGCTCATTTACATTTCCCTTATTTTTCTTAAAGTAAGCTAGCTGGTTAACATCTGCTGTCTCAGTATCCTCTATTAAAACATATACATTTAATTCAGTTACAATAATACATGTACATTTCTTTTTATTCCAGCAGGGTACACTGTTGATACATTTTAACACCAGCAAACCTCACAAATAAAGTTTACAAATCAGTTTGATATACAGATGACATACAATTATTTACAAAATTCCAGCTAGCTGTGCTGGCAGAAGTCATACATCCACTGCTCTGCTTCTCCTAGAATGGCTGGCAATACCTCCTATCATCACAGTAGGACTAGTAAATAAACATACATAGAATAGTAATGATATTACAGTTAAAATCTTGACAGTTAATAAAAGAATATAGTAAAGTATTAGCTAATATCAAGTTTATAAGAATCAAGTTATTTTCAAATGGAATAAGCTATAAATAGATATTGAGTAGAATACAGTGAAGTGACTATAGGATGATGATAGCTACAAATTATGAAGGAGTATTGAAGAGGCCCAGGTTAGAGGGAGATACAGACAATAGTGGAGCGGGATAGATGATAGATAGTTTGAAATTGTAAAGAAGTAGCTGTATTAAGGCCAGTTACATAAAAGAATGGTGACAGTAAGGGTTGGCAGATTATCCAAGAACATCACATGTACAGAGTTGCAATTGAGTAGGTAGGACGTTAGCTGAGTTTTAAATGATTTTAGGAAGTGTTCTTGTCTATTGCTAGAGGGATGGAGTTCCAAGATTTATTGAAGTCATGGGAAAGTAGTGATTTTCCAGCAGAATTTTTGAGTTTGAATACATGCAATAAGTATTTGTCTGATGAACATAGTGGTCTGGAAGGGTTATGTATTTGTATGAGACTGGAGATGGCTGGACAGTTATTAGGTTTATAAACAATGTTATGGATATGTGGAAGTTGTCAGAAGGTTAGATAATGTGGGAATTCTGGCCACTGTAATTCCTTTAGGCTGACACAATGGTGGGTTCTGTTTGGAAGGTTGGTAGCAAATTATGCTGTTTTGTAGAACATTGCTCAAGTTTGTTTAGCAAGGTCACTTTAATGTTGTTAAGGTTGGCTGCAGAATACATTAGAGTACGCAAGAGGAGAGCAGAGGTGATGTGTTTCCTACTGGTGTCTGAGAGGAAGGGTTTGGCTTAAATGAGAAAATGTAGTTTTTAGTGTAATTTTTTTTCACTATATTTTGGATGTGTATATCAAATTTTAGGTTCTTATCTGCACAGATGCCTAACAATTTAGTTTGTTTGACAAGTTCAATTTTTGTTTTGATGAATGAGGTAACTGAGAAGGAGGTTTTGTTGATTGTAAGTTGTTTGGGAGTAAATAGGATTAGTTTGGATTTAGTTGGGTTTAGGAAAAGTTGGACCATTGCCAGCCAAGTTTACATAGAGGAGAATGACTCATGAGTAAGTTGTTTTAGTTTGTTGATGTTTTCTGAAATATAGATAACTGTGGTGCAATCTGCATAATGTACTAGGGATGTAGTTTTACAGGCTTTATCTAGGCCATTGATGAAGATGTTAAAGAGACTGGTTTCCAACAATGATCTGTGTGGTACACCAACTGAAACGGGGAGGAAGGATGAGATGTCTTTTTGCCACTTGACAGCTTGAGCTCTATTTTGGAGTTAACTACAAAATCATGATATAGCAGTGATGTCAAGTCTTCGATTATGAAGTTGTGTAGGTGAATAGAATGAGGGACAGTGTCAGAGGCCTTGAATAAATCAAGGAAGAGGGCAGACACTAGATTTTTGTCATTCCTATTCGTGCTTACTGTATTGCTGAAACTAAGTAAAGTGGTAGAGGTACTGTGGTGGTGATGGAAGCCATGCTAAAAAGAAGAGAGGAGGTTATTTTGTGTGAGATAATGTAAGAGTAACTGGATGCATTTTTCAAGTATTTCTGATGGAGGGAGAGGATGGGAATGGGCCTGTAGTTTGAATTCAGTTGAATGCCCTCCTTTGTTGAGAGGAAGAATGTGACTTTTTCCAGAGGGTAGGGACATATTTTTCATTGATGGAGCAAATTATTAGCATTGAGATGAGGCAGTCTATTGCTTCTGGAGCCATCTTAAAGGATTTGCCAGGTAGGTTGTCAGGGGCTGAGGCAGTGGGTTTCAATTTAAGTAATAGTTTTGTATGTAAGTAGTAGGGACTTGTAGGAAGAATAAGTTATGAGGAGGAATTGACAGTAGTAGTGTTGTCTGGTTGTTGGTATTAGGGGAATTTTGAAGTAGTGGTGAGACTAACTGAATGAAATGAGAACTGGAAGTCTCACCTCAGTTGGTAGAGTTGTTGTTACTGTTAAGTGTAGGAGATGGTTGCGTGGTGCAGGTGGGATTGAGCAGCTGGTTTATGGCAGATTAGAATGTTTTGGAATGTTTGTAGTTTTTATGCTACAGGTCAATGTAAATTTTTTTATCTAACTTAATTTGAGTTTTAGTTTGGTTTCTGAGTTCTCTGAATTTTTGGAAATTTGTTAGTGTTTTATTGGATAGCTATGTATTCTAGGCTCTACTTCTAAGTCTCATGAAGTGTTTTGCATTTTGAGACAACAAGGTGGCATGCTTGGCCCTATCCCTCTTTTTTCCTGAGAAAAGCAAGTTAATTTCGAATGTTCAAGAAAGAATTAAAAAGAGTCACTGTGTTATCTAGGGGATGTATTTTAGAGCATTCCAGTTATATAGTTTTAGAAAGGAGATGAATTAATCTTTGAAATGTGTGAGGTTACATGCTATGCTAAAATGTGGCTGCTTTTGAATATTAGTTTGCTTTCTTGTTAAGTTTGTCATGGCTTAGTTGTACATGAGTTTGTCAAGGGTGTGCATGGTCCTGGGTTCAAGTCTAGCAGAGGTTGTTTATTTTGGGGTTGAGAGGGTGGCCTAATGCTTAAGGTGTTTGCCTTACAAACACAAGGTGCAGGGTTTGAGTCTCACAAGGATAATTGGCTAGGCTTAAAATGTCTCACAAGGGCAGTTAGCCTAGTACTAATCTATTAACCTATTAACATAGGTAGGAAGATGGTCACTTAAGTCCATAGATTCATAGGTGTTTACTAGGCTAACGACCACAAGGGCCTTTTTAAGCCTAGCCATGCATCCCAAATCCCTGACAAGTTCTGATACCCTTTATAAGTTTAAGCTGGGGCTTGGGAGTTGAACAATTACAAACAGGAGCCTGGGAGATGAACCATTTACAGGCTGCTTGGGTCCTTTAGAGACACTGGAGCCAACCCAGGGATGAATTTCCTTTTCCCCATCCAATTGTCCAGGCTATGCTTGAATTGGGTTAGGGAGGAACTCTGCTTATCGTGTTTAGAAGGGTATCCCAGATAAAGATTTTATGAGGCATAGAGGTAAGAATCCTGTCAACTAATGATCCCTTAGTGTTGTTTGTATTATAACTGGTGGGAGTGGTGATTAACTGTGAGAGATCATAGAGATGTATTGATTGGTTAGGTGAGACAGAGGAGAGAGCAAGCCAGTCAATAATGAAATCACCCAGTATGCATTTTTCTTGGGAGATATTGGATGAGACACAGCAGTAGAAGTCTTCTGTAATAAAGAAATTATTATCAGGTGGAAAATAAGCACCTGTGATGCATGATGTCTTGTTCTAGTGGAGTTTGAGGGTAGCTATTAGAATTTCTGCTTAACCAAATTGTGTATGGTTTAGTGGTGAAAGGGTAAGGTACAAAAATTATTTGTATAGTATTGCGATTCTACCAGCCCTTTTGTCTGTCTGCTCTCAGTAAATTATAGTTTGGGGTTGAATGTCATTATCTTTTGTTTCTTTTTTCATCCAGGTTTCAATTGGTACTAGTATAACTGGAGCATGCAAGTAAAGCCAGGCATGGAACTGTGGTAGCTTTTTATAGATGCTTCTAATGTTTATATGCACAATGGCAAGAGAAGAACAAGTAGTGTTATGTTGTATTGTAAGGTGTGGTTTGTGGGGGGTGTATAGTTAAATGTTTGTGGTGATGTAGCTGGTTCAGAGTTTGGATGGATGTCAGCACTTAGTTTTATGTCTGGGGAGGTATGTTGGATGCAGGATAAGCATTCATAAATAAAAAAAGTGGAACAAATGATTTCTGGGAATAAAGACAAAGGGGCTAAATGGGAAAATCAATGCAAGAATGAAATGATAGAACTGTAAACTGTTTTGCTTGGTTTTCATTAGGGACTCAAAAAAGTTAATGGGAATGGCTGGCAGTGAGCAACAGATGGAAATCATAAAACAAGAGTAAATCAGATATGGAAATTGAGACTGTCTAGTAGAGTTTTTGAGCTTTTTAAACAAATTTGTATAATGAATCGAAATGTAATCTTTAAAGTCTCAACTAAGGCATTAATGAAGAGAACTCAGAGAAGGAAATACAAGCACTGATTCTAAACTCAAGAATCTCAGCAATGTTTTATTGTGTAAAGAGAGTAATGCGGTAAACAAAGAAGAAGACACTGCAGTTGCTCAAATTAAAAAGCTCTGAAAAGGTCTGGTTATGTCAGGTCAAAATTAAATGAATCAAGTTTGTTCTAAACACAGAGAGGAAATCACAGAGTCCAGAGAAAATACTGTATGTACTAAATGGAACAAGAACAAAGAAAATGTTGTATGAACTTGAAAGAGAGAAGAGAAGCCAAGTTCTGACTCAAACTTATCTTGTGTATTTGCAGATGGATAAAGAATACATGTTGAAGGATTTGCAAACTGTTGATGTTAATTTTTTAACTAGAGTGCTAGAATGTGCTAAAATGTGGAAACAGAAAGTAATTTGCTGAAGACACTATTCAGAATCCAAAACAAGAATGTAGACAGACTTTTGCTCATGATGGTAAATAGTTAAAGAAGTTACTTCCCTGAAGCAAAAGCAACATACTTTCATCCTGCTTATACAACAAAAGTAAACTGAAGTAAACTGAAGTTAGAAATGAAAGGATTTTTTGAGAAATACTTGGCAAGGAGGTTGCACTGCTACAAGGCGAACAAGAAGAATTAATGTGTAGGAAAATAGCACACAAAAGAAAAACAGAAAAGGAATGTAACCATTGTTATTACTCTACAGAAAGAGGAGGACATAAATCCAGAGACACTGACTAAGCACATTCTGTCCTTAAAGAGTGCATAAAATACAAGTATCTTTGCCATGACAGACCTGTCAATGGGAACAAATGTTTATCATCTAAACTCTCAGAAGCTAGAAACTACAAACTGTAAAATTAGATCATATTATTAAACTCTGCATGCTAAGTGGTTAGTGAGGTAAAGACCCATAAAAAAGAAAGTCAGTGTTTTAAAAAAAGAATCTTCAAGATGCAGAGAAGAATGGGATCCCAAGCTTATCTGGTTAAAGAAAAACAAGAGGTTAGTGCGAGGAAGGGGTCCCCACTGTGAAATACAGATTAGAACAGATTGTGTGCATTTGCTGAAGGAGTTTTTCCTAGCAGGAAAGTAGGATAACTGTACTTCCTCCAAAAGACATATCACTAGAGATATACCCCAGGGTTCAGTCCTGTTGTTAAAGGTTTATGGCTGACCAGGTTTACAGATAACTTGGGGCCATCACATTCTCCACAGAGGGCATTAATATCCTGCACAAGGGCTTTTCCCAACACAACACCTGGTGTCAAACCCATGGGCTAAAGTAAAATGCCAAAAAATGAATAGTATCTTTCAGCAAGTAAGCAAGAGGTCCTTTTTAACAATCACATTTACAATACACCCCAGAAAACTGAGCAAATAGTTAGAGACTTTGGAACTTATGTAGAGAATGAACTGTCCTTCGATCACCATGTATCCACAATTGTTAAGAAAGTCCTTTCTCATTGTAAATCTTATTATTAAGTGTTTGGTGTCCACATACAGGGATGTGATCATCCCACTGTATTCTGCACTGATCAGGCCAATCACTGAGATTAATGCCCACTTTGATGTGTACTCATATCTTTCAACTGTCCAGATTTTTGCCTCATATTTGTGGTCTATTTCTCATAAAATTTGTGGTTTTATGGCAAATGATAGATATAGCAACATGCAACATCGACATGTAAATAGGTGTCCTGCAGCACTGGACATCACTATTAAACGACACTAAAATAAACATTTGAAACATACATAGTTGATATTACAAGATAGTATCAGTAACCTGAAACTACTTATGAGAATGTGCAACTTACATACAATTAACATTATTGTGCTATGCATCGATCACTTACTGTATAGCATCTACACAAACATCTTAACTGTCCAGATTTTCTCAGAATGTCCAGATTTTTGTGCCATATTTCTGTTTTTTCCTTATAAAATTTGTGTTTTTTATGGAAAATCACTGAGGACTGAAGTCACTCATTAATGGCATACATCAGAGTTTCAGATTTCATGTTCTCTAGAAAACGCATGCAACTTTCTAAGTTTATAAGAGCAATATTTAAAATCCGTCATTTTTGGTCCTTTGTCTCACCATTATTTTATGCTTTGTCCAGATTTCATATGCTAAGAAGTTGAGAGATACGCACCTACATAATGTATACCACAACAAGTGTATATCCACATTCATGCTAGTGAATGTTAAACAATACAGTTCCACTGTTTTGTACAACTCATAGCCACACATGTCAAGGTTACAATGCAATAATTGCTGGGCACAATATTCTGCATATGCTTTATGTGTGCAATGATGTAAACCTTGGCTCGAGATGACTGCCACTGCTGAAGTGACACCCAGACCCCATGTGCAAAAATGGATGGATGGAATGGATGTATACTGTACTGGTCACACTACATGAGAAACACCTTTGTTTTACAGAGAAACTATCAAGTAGTAACCATTTAGTACTGATATACCCCAAGTACTGCAATAACAGAACTTGGTATATGCCAAGAACTTTTATTGCAGAACAACTTGAGAAAGACAGACAGAGAGAGGTGAGTAATTTAAATATTCTTGCCAACAATACTTATATTAAAAGTAGCATCTTTATTTTTACCTTAAACCACTGCATACTTTTCTTTCTTTGTTCTTTGCTCTTCACAAATAATTCCTTCTCTACAAGACTTCAGTGGACTACACCCTTCAAAATAATGGCTATAAAACATATAAAGAATAAACACATTTTTTTAATTAAAAAATCATATAATTATAGTCTGTTTTCCCTTTTAGAATAAATGTATATTTTGTTGTACTTTAACATAATCTAATATATTATTATGTTTAACTACCATTAAATGCAATTCATATTACTCACTTTATTACATTCAATAGTGCAATGTTAAAGGATTGTTCAAAAACCATTTTAAAATGCTATAGTTTGCATTATGCCAGAGCTTCATTTGGAAAGACACATGTCTGACATGTGTCCTGTGTGCACAAGAGTACTTGTGTTTTACAAGCTGCCTACAGAACACATCCATTAAGTTGCACATATGTGGCATGCAGTTCCTTAGGTCATTTCACAAACCCTGTAAAACATGTATCATATTAGTAAAAACTAAGGTGGTGATTACTCCTGTCTTCCCCATACTCAGTGGAGCTGATGGCAACCAAGGAAGGACTGCACCAAAGAGAGAGACACCCCTTCCTTGCTAGATGTGTCTGAGACTCCCTGTCCTTCCATGTTTACCTGTGTCTCTGAGCTGGGTTCTGCAGGTACATAGGCCACATCCAGCAAATGATGTATGGATCTGTATTCTGCATAGAAACCATGTCCTCTGATCATGCCAAATTTTGACTACCATCACTGTGAGAGTCTGAGTTGTCTCCAACATCAAAGAAAGGTATACCCATAGACTTCAACAGCATAAATATCAGTGCAGAATAGAATCAATGAAGTTTATCTTCAGCATTTAAATGAAAGCTGTAAATAATAAAGTAGTTTTTTCTACTACTTTGGTTGTGGACCAGCATGTTTTATTTTTGGATTCTTGTGTTACAACTGGAATTGTCCAGACATTTGCTATTAGGATGCTATAATTATTGTTACAGACTACAGTGTATACTGGGTCAGGTCCATGCGTTTATAGTCATAACTGAAATACACACACAGTGGTTGCCAATAATGCATGATTTTCTCTCCAATGCAAAATTACCAAACAATGTGAGAGCAACAGACTATACGTATATTAAAATACGGAGAACAACGGGTCCTAATGCTATTCTATGTATCAGTGGAAAGGACAATGATTCTGTAAATATGCATTTAGTGTCTATATATAATTAACATTTGTGTCAGACACTCTAACAGTATGCATATTGTGTGTGCATGCACAATTGCAAGCATTCTAGCATGAAACATCACAAACGGAAGACTAATCAGAGATGGATATCAGATGAACTGGCAATAAGCACCACATAGTAATTCAGCAAAAAATTCCCAAAAAATCATATAATTTTTCATTCTAGTAATTACAGTAACATCACTGGAGGAGGCTTTGCATACCTGATGAGGTAGTGTTGGGTCTCTGTATTATGTGCTAGAGAAATAACGTAGAAAACTTGACAATGTTCAGTCTGGGAACATATGTAGTATCACTGTTTGAAGATCCACAATAATAAGGTAAACAACAGTCGGGGTATGAAACATATGCCATTTTATTTCACATTCTCAGCTTCATGGCAGAAACAATTTTATGCCAAAAACATATTGGCTACACAAACCCAGCAGCTTTTTTGGATAAGGTTTGTGCATGAGAATTATGCTACCATGAAGTACCAGTAATATATTAATGTGTCAGGAGTCAGACCATCAGAACTCATTTGCAATGAATCATTCTACCTGTTCTGTAGTAATTTATTCAACACAGAATCTATGTGTATAGGTTTACTATCAAAATTTCAAGGTGACTTACTGCGACCATTCACATCCCCGACCCAGAACAATGAAAAAGGATCACGCCAATTGCTTAGAATGTTGATTCCTTTGAAGGAAAGAATCAACATTCAACCACTCACCATCATGAAACAACAACATCTGCTAAGAGGTGGAAAATGTCCTACCATTTTGCAGAGGGGCAAGCCCCCCTTTACCCCCCATACCCCCTGCTACTTATATATTCTAACTCCAAGATCACACTACATGGATAATTTTCCCAATCCCCACTGTAGTGCGATGCCCTTCAAAACACCAACACTCCAAATTGCTAACACAATCTTCGTATTATTGCTTCAGTCGATAGGAATTGTGTTTACAGTTTTGCCTCTCTGCCACTCCGAGTTCGGCCTTCTAACTGTTGAGGTAAGCCACCTCGACATTTTGATTGTAAGCCATGTGCATATTATGGATAAAAGGATTATGCAACTGCATTATGTCAATGAGAGCTATTGTAGCTAAGATATCAATTAGCTTCTACATTTGCTATCTCCCATGGCTCACTTATGTGGCCTTGATATTGGAGGCAGAATGTGTGAGTAGTGTGTGTTAGTATTGTGTGTGTGTGTGTGTGTGTGTGTGTGTGTGTGTGTGTGTGTGTGTGTGTGTGCGCGTGTGTGTGCGTGCGTGTGTGTGTGTGTGTGTGTGTGTGTGTGTGTGTGTGGGTCTGTGTTTGTGTGTGTGTGTGCATTTGTGGGTGACAGAGAGAGAGAGAGAGAGTGATACACAGAAGAGAGTGAGAGAGAGGAGAGAGATGCCAAGTGAACTGCAAAGTTTCACTGTTAGGTTTGGATGCACTCTCTCAGTTAGACATTCTGATCACCATTCTTTTTTTTTTAAAACAAGTTTATTGTTTTTAACATACAAAATAAATATCATAACAATTTTATACAAGTAATTAAAATAGAAATGGTTATAACATTCAATAAAATAACCAAAGTATTTACAAAGACATCCACTACAATCAAATCAATTAATTAAACTAAAATACCATGCTATTGAAGCTAAGATTTTTTAACAGATTTTGTAAAGTATCATATAATATAGTAAGATGTCTTTCTAGTAGTTCTTGATTTTATTGTCATCAATTCCATATGGCACACTACAGTCATAACATTTTAAATTCATTAAACGAAGGAGGAGTATCTGAAATCCAATTTCTGGTTATTATTTTTTAGCCACTGCTAGAATAGACCATAACAAGGGAAGCTTAACCTTTTTAACACTTTGAGGAACAGGAGTGTTGAATAATATAAGAGATTTAGAAATAATGAAATTATCTGTAAAAAGAGCCTGCAAAAAATCATTGATTGACTTCCAATATTCTTTCAATTTTATACAGTCATAAAACATATGTGCCCAATCAGCATTAATTTCTACATTACATCTTTTACATAGATTGTCTTTATTATTTATTTTATTCATCGTCAAAGGTGTATCTGATCACCATTCTGATCACCATGCAAAAAGTTAAATTAGACCATTTTTGTTTGTGGCAGTGGTGCCCATAATAGAGGATACATTTCTGATATAGAAATATTAACAACAGAGTTAGCTGTATGTCGAACTCATGATATTGTACTGGTGTACTAGCCATTATCTGTACACTAACGGCAAGCATATCTATTACAAGTACAAAACTGCTATTGTAGCTCTGAAACACTGCATCTGTGTCAGTTTAGTAGAATGTATGTTGGCTGTCCATAGAATAGACATCATCAGCATGTCTGCCATGGAATCCTTAGTAAAATGGATAAAGTTATGCTCAGTGTATGGCAAGACTGTGTCTATCTTTAGATACATTAAAATACAGAGTATTTCAGCCACATCAGTGGTGCTGTACATATCATATATCTATATAACCTGTATAGTCCTACATGGACACTGCACTGTCAAAGGTTTGTAAGACTGACTGCCCACAGAATGTGTCCATAGAATTTAGGTGGCTATTTCTGGTACCAGAGGTAGATAGCAGTAGACTAGCATGGTGCACAAAGGGTGAAAGATTCTAATGGACCACAGAATGGGGTAATCTAAATGGGCAAACAGCCCTTTACAGTAGAGTCCTGGGAAGAAAAGATCCACAAAGTACATTGGTACAAATATAAGGTAGATATACAGATTTACAACAAAGTTTAAAAGACTTACATAGTATAATTTTATTTATTTATTTTATTTTACAGTTTGCTTACCAGGATAGTCCATTGGGCCAAGAAGACCCCATTTTCAATGGAGTCCCGGGGAGAAAAGCTCCATGGACAACAATATAATATGAAAACAAAGCATTTACATTTATTTAATACTATTGAAGAATGATGGTATTACATAACATGATAAAAAAATCTATAATTGCAGTGAAAATTCAGTTAAAAAAGTAAAAGGTAAAATTACACACACACACACACACACACACACACACACACACACACACACACACACACACATAAATAAGTCAATTAAAATAAGAAAAATCCATTGGTGCATATTCCTCTTAAATTTGTTAGAGTGTGAAATAACACAGGGGTGGCATTGCAGTTTTACATGAAATCTTAACAGAGTTAAAGTAGGATGGGGGTAAGAGGTGTTAAATGTTGAATGTAAGAAGGGTGGGACAATAAGAAAAAATAGAGCAAGAGTAGGAGTAAATGGGAAACATGAAGATGGTAGTAGTCAGAGAAGCTCGGTATGATGAAGAGAAGAGAGAAGTAAAGGAGTGTGAGGAATGGGGGAAAAGAGGTGAGTCATGTAGGATGAGAGCAGGAACATTCCCAGTGGATTTTGAGATGGGAATGAAGCAGGGTCTTAAAGGTAGAGTGGTTGTCTGTAGTACGAATAAGAGGTGGCAGGGAATTCCAGAGGTGAGCTAGGGAAAAGGATAATAGGTGTTTGCCTGGAGGATGAGCAGGGTGTGCAGTTCAAGTAAATTCTGGCTGTTGGATCAAAGATGTCTGTTAGGTAGGTGCATTTTGAAGGAGGAGGCAAGGGAGGGGCAGATGGAGGGATTAAAGATGAGTTTATGGGTAAGAGTAAGTTGAATGTAGGTAAGATGGTTGGGAAGTTCAAGCTAATTTAGTTTGTGTAGGGCATTGCAGTGGTGGGAGGAGACTTTATAGCCAGTAGCAAACTTAGAAATTTTGTTATAACAGGAGGATAGCTTTGTTTTTACTGAAGATTGAAGGCTGGTAAGAAGTGGGGCACCATATAGGAGAGAAGCAATGGGGAAGGTGTTGGAGAGTACAAGTTTAGTAGTGGGAGTGATATAGCGGTTATGGCAGTAGAGCATGCCTAATTTCTGGTGGGTTTTCTTTATATTAGTTAGTAGATGGGTATCAAATTTTAATTGTTCATCAATAAGGACTCCTAGAAGCTTTGCATGGGATGCTACCTCGAGAGAGGTATTGTTTTGACTAGTAATGGAGAATGAGTTCTTGTCTATAATGGTACTTTTTGAAAGGGAAAATAACATAATTTTAGTTTTTTATGCATTGAGTGATAGGTGGTTGTCTATCATACAATGTTGCGTATACGAGAAAGCATCCTGAGTTAGTTTTAAGAGAGTAGAGGTGGAAGTGGCAGAGCAGATGATTGTAGAGTCATCTGCATATTGAATCAGTTTAGCACTAGGAATGTTGTGGTGGAAGTCATTTATGAAAATGTTGAACAGTAGGGGGCCCAGTATGAAACTCTGGGGTATGCCTGTAGGTGTATTAAGGAAGGAGGAGGTGGCTTTTTTCCATTTCACAGCTTGTCTGTTGGAGAGGTAACTAGAAAACCAGTTGACGGAAGAGTGGGATAGGTTTAGATAGGGGAAGGTTATGGGAGATAGTGTCAAAGGCCTTGTATAAGTCCAGAAGCAGGGTGGACACTAGACAGCTGGAATCCCGGCTTTCTTTCTGGTTTTGAGGAAGGAGAGGAGAGCAGCTGTGGTACTGTGGCCAAGTCTAAGACCATGTTGAGTGGGGGGTAAGTAGGTGGTTGTCTGAGAGGTAGGGTAGACGTTGAAGGTAGATATACTTTTCTAGAACTTTTGAGATGGGGATAAGATAACAATTGTCTGGAAATTGGGAATGATGTTATTGCCCCCTTTGTGAAGGGAAATAATATAGGCCTTTTTCCAGAGTAGGGGTACATAATTTTCTTGGATTGAGCGGTTTATTAGAATGGAGAAGGGAAAGGCGATGACATCAGCAGCAATTTTGAGGAAGTGGGAAGGAAGGTCATCAGCGGCATTTGAGCATGGTTTCAGTTTCCAAAGTAGTTTTTTTATGGTGGAGATAGGAATGGGTTTGATAGTGAAGAAATGGGGTTGGGAGGTGGTATTGTTGGAGGGGGGAGAGATAGGAGGAGGTGGAAGTGAAGCTTTGTTGGGGAAGGAAGTAGTTAGTTTGGGTACAGAATCAGTAAAGAAGGAGTTAAATTGGGTGGCTAAGAAGAGGTCTTGGACATTTGGGTCAGGGCAGGGCTTGTCTCTTTTGCCAGGATTGAGGAGGGTGGCAATGCCATTCCATAATTTGTTGGGGTTGATCTTGTGGTTATTTTGAAGAGTGGAAAAATAGGATTTGGGTCGGATGCAGCAAGTTTTTTTTTTACTTTGTTACGTAGTAGCTTATGTTCAGTCAGGGTGGTATGGGTTTTATTTTTCTGGTAATGTTTCCAGGCTTTGTCACGGAGATGCATAGTGGTTGTAGTTTCTTTGCTTAACCATGGGACAGCTTTACTTTTAATTATTTTGGTTCTGGAGGGAGCAAAGATATTTAACAGGTCTAAGAATGTAGTAATAAAGTAGGCTACTGCATTATCTAGGGAGTGTGTTTTTAGAGGACTACATTTTGTGTGTTTTAGAGAGCTGGAGAAGGTTTCAGGGTTGAAGTTTTTGAGAGAGTAGGAGGAGATATATAGTTATAAGGAGGAGGGAAGGTGACAAGCGAAAGAGAGAAGATGATCGCTAAGAGTGCCAGGTAGGATACTGCTGTCAAAGATGTATTTGGGGGTGGGAAACAAGAATCCAGTCAAGAGTAGTACCAGAAGAAAAGTGTTTCAAGAGCCTGGTAGTAGGGTTTATTAGTTGTGAGAAGTTGTGTAAGTTTATGTTGTGTGGAGAAGTAGGAGATTGAATATTGGTAAAGTTAATATTGACGTCACTGAGGATTATGGTCTCATTGGTAAGAAGAATGAGGATATTGTCTCCTGGGGGGATTTAAAGAGTGGCTATACATATGTGTTTGTTTCTATTCATCTGGAGGAGGACCAGGGTCAGTTGGCATTGGTGAATTGTGGTATGGGTTTGGTGGAGGGAATAACTGTAAGGGAGAAGGAGTAGAGAAAAGCTACCCCACCACCTTTTTTGAGGGTCCTGTCATTTCTAATTATATTGTAGTTGTGGGGAGTGATATCAGGATCTTTTATGTTTGGCTTTAACCAGGTTTCAGTAATGGATAGGATGTCTTGGTGGTTATGTTGGAGCCAAGCATGGACGTTTGGAATCTTGTTACATAATATTTGAGCATTCAATGTAGTGTAAAGGAGGGATTTGCAGGATGAGGAGGGAGAGGGAAGGGATGGATTTGAATGTAGAGAGGGAGAGGGACCAGGGTTTGGGTGAATGTCACCAGAGAGGAGGTTGGTAATAAGTTGATGAATATGGGAAAAGATGAATTTAGAGTGCTTAGTGTCCTGTTTGAGAGTTGGCTGTTGTGTTATAGTAGTGTTGTTAGGGATTGGGGATGAGAGGCAGTGAACATGAATGAGTTTATAAAGGAGTAGGAGGTTGCTATTGAAGAAAGAGTGATGAGGGGATATAGTGGTTGTGGGGTGTTTAACATATGTGGGGTATGTAGAAGTTATATGAAAGGAGGGAGAGTGATTAAAATTTGTAGGACTGGTGAGAAGATGAAGGTAGGTTAGGAAGAGAAGAAGAAAAGGAAGGAGTAGAAAGGAGGTGGGCTTTAGAGGCCTAATGGTGTTTGAGTATTGTGGTACTGGGGAAATTGTAGTAGAGTGGAGAGTAGTGTGGCTATGGGATTAGTCAAAGTAGTTCTAAAGTGGAAGATAGCTAAGGGGAGTGATTGTGTGGGAGGGGCTGATGAGCTTGTGATTAGTCAAGGTAGTTTTAAAGTGGAAGATAGCTAAGGGGAGTGAGGGGGAGGAGTGGTGTGGGTCTGGATGATGAGCTTGTGATTGGACTTTTTGGGTGTGGGAGTGGTGCTATGGCTATAAGTGTGGACAATGAAAAATGACTGGTATTGAGGGTAGATAATTCTTGTATGTTAAGGTATTGGTGTCTTATAATGTCACATATTCAATGTTAGAAATTATGTATGAAATGTTTGGGGTGTTTACTGGTTATGTTTCTATTGGGAAGTCACTTTTGTGTATGTGCATAAATGTATTGCAGAGAGCTAGTAATTTGTAATGGGAGGAGTTAGTTATAATTACTATAGCAGATTGGGTGGTTTGAACTCTGGTGGGTGTGGCTTGGTCAAGTTTAAATTACATGTATTGGGAGTGGGTGGGATATGGGAGCAAGAAGGGGAACTGAGCGAGATCAGCCAAGATCCAAGCAAAGGCAAGTATGTGTTTAAGAAAAACAATCAGAATTGATTAAGAACTGTTGTGAAGCTGTGTCATTTCTTAACCATTTAACAGGTGGAAAACAGCATAACCTTGTATCTGTAGTCTACTGTGCTCTCAATTAAATTAACAAACACACACAGTATTTGATCAGTTATGGATAGTATTTGCTAACAGAAGAGAATAAAAGAGAAATGGAAGATGAGTGTGTGTGTGTGGGGGGGGGGGGGCTGCTGCTTACAAGCCAAAGCAGAGTGCTCTCCAGGGGATAATGAATATTAGCTCAAACAGGCAGATACATACATAAAGTTAACTTTAACTGTTTGTGTTTGCAGACAGTTCAGACCTGGACTGCGCCTTTCATATAACAATGTATCCACTGGTTGGGTTAAAGATAAAGGTGTTATTGCAGCTGATTACTTAGAATGGTGTTAGGTACAAAGTTAACTTTATCTGTTTGTGTTTGCAGACAGTTCAGACCTGGACTGAGCCTTTCATATAGCAAGGTATCCACCAATCAGGTTAAAGATAAAGGTGTTATTGCAGCTGATTACTTAGAGTGGCGTTAGGTACAAAGTTAACTTTAGCTGTTTGAGTTTGCAGACAGTTCAGACCTGGACCGTGCTTTTCATATAACAATGTATCCACCGATCGCGTTAAAGATAAAGGTGTTATTGCAGCTGATTACTTAGAGTGGTGCAATTCAATTCAATAAATAGTTGCATAAACATTCTAGAGAGGAGAAGTTACTGTGGTGACAATCATACGCAGTTTTCAATGATTTACACAATATCTCAATGTGAGAAGATAGCTACATCAACAAGGTAAAAGCTAGATTAGCAATATTCTGAAGTTATAACTTTTTTGTATTTACTGTATTATAGTATCAGTATCCATTGCACCTGGCGCACTTCTCCGGTGATAGCTGCTGCTTCACTGAGCAAATAATGGTGCATTGTTTTATTTATTTATTGTTTTTTGTTTGTTAACTGGGGAAAGAGGACTGATCCAAGGTCCTTTTTCAACCACAATCTGGGTCAAATAGGTAATATATCTACAACACATAAATGACAAGAAATGATAGAATAATACACATTACATCTTAAAACACAAAAGTCTGTACAAGTAAAGCACAAAACATCTGAATATAAAGCAGCATACAGCATATTGTACGAATAAGCATGATGTTCTTATGGCATGATACTGCTATGTAGCCACTACAGATGCCTAGAAATACAGCTTCTGATATTATTTCACACACACATCGCCAACTGTAACAAAATAAACAGAAAGCAAAGTGTAGCACAAGCATGGCAAAGTCATGTATAACTTTACTGCACTGGTGCATAAATGTGAGAGCTGTAAATCAAAAGCATCTGCATGGTACATTATTAACACCCCAGATATTCAAATTACACATGACTCTTTAATCTAGGGCAAAAATGTTTCATGCAGATGTACTGTACAGACTAGACTGCTCCATGAGTTCCTGTATTTTAGAACAACCATAAGTTTACGAACAGCAAAAATCTAAGCAGTGTTAGTGACATGTCTGACTGACCCTATGACCTATTAAATAGGATGTGTAATAAAGTGGAAGCAGAAGGTATATATCTGTAATTACAACATGTAACATACAGACAGATGCACTCCAATGTGAAAATGTAGGTGAGTGGGCCACTAAAAACAGTTGACATTGACTTGTGCCTCAGTATGTGTGACTAACAACTGTTAGTAGTAGTTCTTGTAACACCCATCCCTTTTATAGCTTTCCATTTGACTCTGTTTAATTCAACCATCTGTTCCCAGGTTTCATAGGTTCATAGGTTCATAGGTGTGCACTAAGCTTATGGCCCTGGGATCTTTACAAGCCTAGCCATAGGATTACCCTGGCATAGTGCCACATGACCTTAATTCCCAGTGCCTCTGTCGAGTAGAGCCACTGGTGTTATCCCCGGGCTGAATTTTCTGTTTCCCATCCACTCATCAAGATTTCTCTTGAAAAGGGTCAGGGAGGTGCTCTGCTTGACATGTATGGGAAGTCTGTAACATAGCATGGGCAGTCTCTGGGTTATGAACCTGCCCACCAGCATGTTAATTGTGGTAATGAGGTTGAGGTCTCTGGAGCATGTGGAGTGGAGGGGTTGGGATTTCTTTACCTGTAGCATTTCTAACAGAGCTGGGTCAGACATGACTTTGTAACTCAAGCAGAGATTGCCTCTAAGTAGGCAATATGAGACAGAGAATAGTTGCAGTTTTTTGAGTCTGTCCATATAAGACTAGTGTTTAAGGCCTAGGATCCTCTTTGTAAGGCCTTGTGGTTGTCTCTGCTATCTGCTGCAATTCTGTTTTCATACATAGCTTTAGAGGATTTGATGAGGGATCTCAACTTTTTGTTGAGGCCGATAAGGGAGTTTTTCCAGTCTTGGGACTTTACCTTATTCTGCATCAGTTTCCTCCTTCTGCTGTAGAGTTTGTTTATGGCAGGGGACCATCACATTGGCTTCCTTTTTTTGGAGGAGAGTGTCTTGTTTCTATTGAGTACCATGCATTTGTGTATGTGTTCGTACAGTGCATTGGTGTATGATTCTGCATTCACGCAACTATTCTCCATTTGCATGGGTGCCGTGAAGTTAGCCACCTCTTCATTTTAGGATCCCAAAGTTAGCTTCCTCTAGGATTATCCTATATGTGAGCAACAACTAACTGGTTAACTGCTACTCTCGCCAAGCCAATTCAGGTTTCTCAAAGTTACCCTTGAATGACTATCTCTCTTACTTGATTTGACTGTACAGTTACAGTTTGTGTGACTGTTGTGTTCACCCATTCAGGGTGTTTCTATGTTTTCTAAAGCTGTGTGACCATGTAGTCAATATATATTAGTGGTTTACTATTGAATTTGTGAACATCACTGAAACCAACATGAAGACATTATAATCAATCGAGCGGTTTATTGATTATAATGTCGTCTGGACAATACAAACATCGCACTGACCCGACATGTCGGGTAAATTCAATAGTAAACCTATATTAGTAAGGTGTGAATGTGGTTGTGTAGTCCCCCAAATGGGGATACATAAGGGTTTGATCCCTGCAAAAAAATAAAATAAAATAAAAGAGGTGAGGTGTATTTTGAATTCAGTGAGATCAGTGAAGTTATTCTCAATCAAGTTGGACTAGCAAGTTTAGTCTGGAAGGTTTTTTGTACTTGTCCCCCCCCCCCCCACCGCCCTGATTCCATTACCAAAGGCACCTCACCTGAGTACTTTCATTAGTCATTATGCTTTGTATACCTTCCTCAGGTCCAGCACATTTCAACTTACTATTTGGAAGCAGACCAGAGATATACTGTCTGACAATGTCAGACATGCTGTGTAATAGTGACTGGTTTATTATAAGCAACAGCATCTAGTAACTGTAAAACAGATATTAGAGCTGAATATACTGTGCACTTCTTATTTCAAATGTGACTGAGGATGTGAGTGGCATAGCACAAAACTCAGTAAACAATCCTTCCTTGTTTGGTGTGATTCAGTTGTGCTTCATTGCATAACAGTATTTGAGGGCACCTGGTATTAGTTTCTCTCTGGGAAACAACACTAGTCCTGAATGTATAGATACATTTGTACTAGCGTTATGCCAAAAAACATATATGTATGTATGTCAGAGGAGAAAGAACTTCGTCTCGATTTTTTTCTCTTCCTCTTTAATTTACTAAATACATCAAAAAAGCACAGTACCAGTAGGCACAACGTTTGCCTTTTCTATATTTAAGCTATTGTCTGGCAGGTTTTGCTGTTCACCTTAAAAGAGAAAGTACAATATTCACATTTAAGAGTGCTGAGTACTAGACAGATTGGCATGCGTTGCTCCTTTTGGTCTATTATTAATCAGTCATTAATAAATTGGAAAAAAAACATCCAGCTAAGATCTGTCTGCAAAACATGTATTTGTGCAAGTATTATACAGTGCCTAGGGAGTGCTTAGTGGATAATCGGAACTGAGTGCCACCATAATGAAGATACCTGGGAGATGGAATGGAAGAAAAACAGGATGTGTACAACCACAAAGCTCCATAACATCTAGATTAGCTGGCATTAGTAATATCTTTAATTACATAAATCCTATTATTCACCTTTTCCTGAATTATAATGAGGTAACAGCAACACAAAACACACATTTCAGAATGCATTACGGGAAATCTCAGAATACAGCTACCCAAATGACTTGAGAAAATGCAAGGCCTAACATGTTTCTACAAACTGGACAGACTTTTTTCCACAGAAAATAGCATCACTTTTATTATTCTTCAGGGTTGTCAGATCTGTTATCTAAGGGAAGCAGGACATGTGTTTCTTGCAGCAGAAAGTAAAATTCAAGGGATCACTTCCTGGAGCAGTAAAGATTAAGCCTGGAGCATGTGAAACTTGCATAAACCCCTCTAAAACACGAAGCAAATCAAAAGTCTCAGCCTTAATTTAGTTGGTCATTGAACTTGCCAACTTTCAACTCTTGTGATGCACTGCATTGTCACAAGAAACAAACCAAAACATAAATGCACTGAAAAAAAATTAGAATGCACCAAGCTCTGCAAGTAAAACTGTAATTCCTATTTCTTTTTTGTTGTTTATTTTTGACATCTGTTAACAGGGTTGGTCCAACTGAGCCAGAAGCCCATTTTCAGTGGAGACCTGAGGAGAAAAGTTGCAATGTTTTACAGACTTTTACAGACCAATAAGTAGTAATAATTTCACAAAAATATTTATGAACACAGAAAGGAAATATGTATGAATACAGAAAATGTCACTAAAAACTTGTAGAAATTAATACATTTGTAGGATGCAATTAATTTTTTTTTAAATTAGGTAGGAAAAAAGGAAGAAAAAAGCAGTGTTAGAAAATAACATATCTTAAGAGAAAATATTAAAGTGGAGCTTGATAATAATAAAGAGGAAAGAATTAAAGTAAAGCTTAATATATACATATTTACATGTGGTTGTAGTATCGAAGCTTGTGGAGTTAAAGAAATAAGCAGTGTGTTTAGAGTAGAGAAAAAGAGAAGTCTAAAATTTGTGTGAAGAATACTGGAGAATGAAAAATGGGAGAATTAGGTAGGGTCATTACAGGGGCAGGGCCTTGTGTTAAGTACAAGTTGTTTTACTTCCTTTTTGAAGTGCTTAGGGTTTGAGATGGTTCAAATGAATGAGGGGAGTTTGTTCCAGGCTTGGGATATAGTGTATTTGTAAAGTAGTTTTCCGATGTTTTTGTTAGGTTTATAGATTTCAAGGAGTTGTTGGTCGAAGGTACAGATAGGACTACTGAGAGTGTAGTAGAAAACAAGGGGAGAGAGAGGGGCAGGTTGTAGGTTTGTATAGAATGTAATATGTGAGGTGAAACTGTGACAGTAGGAGTTGGAGGAATTCTAGCCATTGAAGTGTGTTGAGAGCAAGGTAGTGGTGAGAGTTATGAGGTGAGTTAGTAGCGAATCTTGTTATTTTGTGGTAAGTTTTTCTAACTTAGATAAAAGTATAGATCAGTTGTTAGTAAAGATTGGGGCAGCATAATGAAAAAAGGGAAGGAAGAATGCTTAAGCCAGGGAGAGTTTAGTGTCAAAAGTAAGACATTTCTGATTTTTTTATAGTAGACTTAATTTTTGGTGTTTTTTATTTAATGCTTTCCTGTATATGCAGATTAAATTTTAGTTCATCATCGATAATGGTACCTAAGAGCTTTGTGTGGGGTTTTGTGTTGGTGGTGATCTTGTCAAGGGATGTGATGATGAAGGTTGATTTGTGGTGAGATAGAGGATGAGGAAGGAGTAGCAAAAGTTTTTTTTTTTTGGATTTAAGATAAGTTCATTATCAGAGAGCCACTTTTTACAGATAGGAAAGATTCTTGGATGTGTGCATGGAGATGAGAGATATTGTTGGAGATGAAGATGTGTGTAGAATCATCAGCATATTGAATAAGGAGGATTGTTTGCAAGAGGTGTGGAGGTCACTGGTAAAGGTATTGAACAGAAGGGGGCCTAGGATGGAGCCCTGGGGGATTCCAGATTTGATCGGTAGGAAGGGGAGCAGGAAGTGAGACATCTGATTTATTGCTGCCTATTGGAGAGAAATAACTAGAGAACCAACCTAGTGTGGGCCCAGAGAGGTTGAGACCAAATAGTTTAGATAGAAGTAAAGAGTGTGAAATGGCATCAAAAGCTTTAGAGGGGTTGAGGAAAAGACAGGATACACATTGGTAATTGTCTCTGGCTTTGGCTACTGTGTGAACAAATAATAACAGTGCACTGGCTGTACTGTGAATTGGCCTGAAGCCATGTTGAGTAGGAGTTAGTAGGTTTTCTTGGAGAAGATTGTTTAGTAGCTGGGTATGGATGCATTTTTAAATTAATTTGGAGAAAGGGAAAGTATGGCTATGGGTCTATAATTAGATGGCTCAGTAGAATTCCAACCTTTATGTGGGACAGTATAGAAGGATTTTCAGATGTCTGGGACTGTGGCTAATTGTATGGACCTATTGATTTATAGGGATATCAGGTAGGCTATGGATTCAGTGGGTAGTTTGAGGAAGATGGGAGGTAGGTTGTCTGCAGAGGGAGAGCAGGGTTTAAGTTTGAGCAGAAGTGATTTGATATAAGCAGTGGAGACTGGTTTAAGGGAGAAGGGGGTTTTGTTGCATAGGTTAGAAGAGATGCGAGGGGATTCAGAGTCATGTTTGGATCATGTCTATGAAGTAGTTATTCAGAAGGGTGACAGTTTCTAGTGGGGTATTATTTGAGCAAGGGATGGGTGTGCAAGGGCTTCCTGGGTGAAGAATGTTGTTTATGGTCGACAAACATTTTTGTGGGTTAGATTTTCTGTTGAATTGGGGTGAGTTATAAAAGTTTTTCTTTTCTTTGTTAATTAATTTTTTGGAAAGATTCCTAATTTCTC
The DNA here is from genome assembly GCF_019279795.1 of Protopterus annectens. Taxonomy (NCBI): domain Eukaryota; kingdom Metazoa; phylum Chordata; order Ceratodontiformes; family Protopteridae; genus Protopterus; species Protopterus annectens. Next base: position 1,354,196,528 of record NC_056733.1, on the reverse strand, counting down.
TGTAGTTTTGGAGCAGAGATGGTGATTTGGTTTTAACCCAAGCTTTCCAGATGCTATCTCTTTTATGCATAAGGATTGAATGTCTTTAGAGAGCCAGGGGGCATAATTAGCTTTAATTCTAATTCTCGTAGTGGAAGCAAGGGAGTTAAGAATATCAAGGAATATTTGATTACATTTTTGCACAGCTTCAATTAGAGGGAGTTGGTAGAGGAAGGACCAGTTAATGTTTGATGACGTGGAGTTAAATGTGTCGCCATTAAAGTTTGAGAGTTTACAGCAGTCTCTGAATGAGTGCGATTTAGTAGACTGGAGAGAGTATCATTGGACGTGGGTAGGAAGATGATTGCTCAAGGTGTCAGGTAACATACGGGGGTTGTGATAGAGGTTATGGGGGTCTGTGAGAGTCCAATCTAGGACTGGATTGGTAGAAGAGGTTTTCTGCATGCGTGTGGAGGATTTGACAAGTCAGTGGAAACCATGTAGATTAACACTGAGTTGTGGGTAGTCAAATATGAATTTGTTTCAATGGATATATTGTGAGAGACCCAAGACAGAATATGTTCAAGTATGGGTATATTATTGCCTGGCAGGATGCAAATGGAGGATATGGCAATTTATTGTGTGAGTTTAGGTGGCAGTTGAGAATAAGAAGTTCAGCAGGGTGGAAATTGGAATGGTTAGAGATGAGAGGTTGAGTTGATCAGAGTAGAGGATGACAACACTTCCACCATTTTTTGGGGTTCTATTGGAGTAGCAGATGTTATAGCCAAGTGATAGTATAACATTATTAGTGATAAGTGATTAGTGATTAGAGGTTTAAGCCATTTTTCAGATAGGGTTAGATTGTGTGGGGTGGTATGGGATATCCAAGCATGGAGTTCATTGGTTTTGTTGGCGAGTCTTTGGATGTTCAGAAAGTAGATATTTAGGCTTTTGGGGTAAGGAGTGGAATGGCTGGGAGGGAGAGGATGGGGGTTGGAGAAAGGAGGGGGAAAAGGAGGCTGAGGTATTGAGTTTGGTGTTGGAGTTGCGGTAGAGAGGCTATGGTTTGGGTGGATGTCACCAGAAAGAAGTAATGTAATTGTGGGTGTATTAAGTGGTATATGGAGAGGGTAAAAAATGAAGTGTTTTATTTTTGGTTTGCAGGTGAGAGAGGTGTTTTGAAGTATTCTGTATTTATGAAGGCAAATGGTGGGGAAGTTATAGAGAGATGAGGAGATTTTATAAGAGTGAAAGGTGTCATTATTAGAAGGTTTGATTGTGGTGGTAGGTGATATATTTGGGTGAAAGAGTTTAGTGTGATACGAGTTTGAGACTGTGAGAAGGATAAGAAGTGGGATAGTTATGTAGATGAGGTGCATTGTGGCTTGTGAAAAGCTTAGGTAGACAAGGTGTAGAAGGAGGGTGTGGGATGTGGAATTAGTGAGAGTTGTGTGGGGTTATGGTTAAGGGGGAGCGGTTGTGGAGAGGAAGTGTATGTTGATTAGCATTGCAATTAAGGAAGGGTTGTGGTGGCTAGTGTATAAGTTTAAGGAAAGTAGGGTTAGTTGGGAATGGGGGTGTAATAAGGGAGTGGAGTGAGCCTGAGCTTAGTGAAGATGAATGGAGCAAGTTGATTTACAAGGAGACCAGGCAACACAAGCCAAAAAATCAGACGTTGCAGGTCAGTGTGAAACCTAAAAGTGTACAAAGGAGCTGGATAAGTCTTTGAGCTAAATAGGCTTGCATTTTAGAATAAAGATTTAGGTGCTAATGTACTGTGGATAAGAGTTGAGAGATCATGTGAAATGCAAAAGGAAAGTAATACACAGAGTAGGTTTTGGGGGGTGCCTATCTACAGTGACCGAGTTAGTGTGCACATCACGTAACAATATTGGGAAGAAAGCAATTACAGTGTTTAGGTGAAATGGCAGTGGAGTTTTTAACTAGATTGTTTAATGAAATCTTGGAAAGTGAGAGGATGCCTGAGGATTGGAGAAAAACTGTTTCGGTACCGATTTTTAAGAATAAGCATGATGTGCAGAGCTGTAGTAACTACAGAGGGATTAAATTGATCAGTCACAGCATGAAGTTATGGGAAAGAGTAGTGGAAGCTAGGTTAAGAAGGAAGGTGATGATTAGTGATCAGCCAGTTGTGCATGGTTCTCATGCTTGCAGGAAAGAGCACTACAGATGCGATGTTTTCTCTGAGAGTATTGATGGAGAAGTACAGAGAAGGTCAGAAGGAGTTGCATTTTGTCTTTGTGGACTTAGAGAAAGCATATGACAGAGTGCCTAGAGAGGAGTTTTGGTATTGTATGAGGAAGTTGGGAGTGTCAGAGAAGTATGTAAAAGAGAGTGGTACAGGATATGTACAAGGGTAGTGTGACAATGGTGAGGTCTGCATTGGGAGTGATGGATGCGTTTAAGATGGAGGTGGGATTACATCAAGGATCAGCTCTGAGCCCTTTCTTATTTGCAATGGTGATGGACAGGTTGACAGACGAGATCAGACAAGAGTCCCTGTGGACTATGATGTTTGCAGATGACATTGTAATCTGTAGTGAGAGTAGGGAACAGGTGGAGGAGACCCTAGAGAGGTGGAGATATGCTCTAGAGAGAAGAGGAATGAAGGTCATCAGGATTAAGACAGAATATATGTGTGTGAATGAGAGGGAGGATAGAAGAATGTTGAAGATGCAGGGAGTAGAGGTGGCGAAAGTGGGTGAGTTTAAATACTTGGGATCAACAGTTCAGCGTAATGGTGAGTGTGGAAGAGAGGTGAAGAAGAGGGTATGGGCAGGATGGAGTGGCTGGAGAAGAATGTCAGGAGGGATTTGTGACAGACGAGTACCAGTAAGAGTGAAAGGAAAGGTCTACAAGAGGATAGTGAGACCAGCTATGTTATATTGGTTGGAGACAGTGGCATTGACAAAAAGGCAGGAGTCAGAGCTTGACGTGACAGAGTTGAAAATGTTAAGAATTGCACTGGATGCGACTAGGATGGACAGGATTAGGAATAAGTATATTAGAGGGTCAGCCCAAGTTGGAAGGTTTGGAGACAAAGCCATCGAGGCAAGATTATGTTGGTTTGGACATGTGCTGAGGAGGGATGCAGAGTTGTTGTTGTGTCTTTTGGCTTACCCCGGTTAGGGGTCACCACAGCGGAACTCCGGTCCGCTAATGTTTGGTAGTGGATTTTTACATGCCGTGTTACCAGCCCTGATGCACAACCTTAAATGAAGGCATGCCCATTCACGTATGCCTCCACACAGAAGACAGCTCTAGCTTTGAGAAGTCGAATGGGACAACATGCGTCACTTGCTGTGAGGGCGATTAATGCTGCACCACAGCACTACTACCGTGGGTGAGGAGAGGATGCAGAGTATATTGGGATAAAGATGCTTTAAGGATGAAGCTTTCGTTAGGAACAGGAAAAGAGGAAGGCCCAAGATAAGGTTTGGAGGGGGGGAGGCAGAAGGGTTTTTTGGAAAAGGAAGAAGGAGGCAGGGTGGCTTGTGGGGCCAACAGGAGCGCTAAAGTAAAAAGGTTACATTTTAACCTTTTACATTTTTTATAGAAATATTGGGTTTAAACAAGCCCTCCACTAAACAAAAAAACAATCTTGCTGTCCCCCCAAATCCAAAAAAAAGGTAAGGGTGAATATTTTTTGAAAGTCGAGTTTCAGTTAACGAAAAAAAAAGGCCTAAGTTTAAAAATAAATGGTGGGCCTTTTGCCCCTTGTGTTTACCCAAAACCGGAAGATGAAAAATATCCTTCTTTCCTTAAAAATAAATAAAGTAGATAATAATATCCCCCCTGAAATACAGTTTTTTAAGTATTACATTGTAAAATTTGTACTTTTTTTTTCCCAAAAACATTTCTTTTGGGCGTACACCAAAACTTTTAATGGGGTAAATTTCGAAATTAAAAGCAAGATATTGTCTTTTTTATATTTATAAAGTTCAGGATAATTTTTTTTTTGTGTTTCAATTAATATTTATTTTTTAAAAACCCCAATCAATGTTTTTAAATCAATTTTTTAAAGCCCTCTTTCTCCCCATTATAAAAATCAAAATGCAAAATTTTTTTTTCCCAACCTTATTTAATAATTAATAAACAAAAAAAAAACACAAGGTTCTAAAAAGATTGGTCTTTGAGCGGGGTAAAACAAAAAAAAGTATAGAAAAAATATTTAAAAAAAAAAAGGGGAAAAGTTTGGGAAGTTGTTAGGATTGTATTAAATCAAGGGGGGGAAAAACGGGTAGTTTAAAGGGATGGGGGCCATAAAGGGTTGCAAAAAAAATGAAGACATTTTTTTTTTTTAAAAGAAAAAAAATAGTTTTTGGGAAAGCAATTAACCTTTGTAAAAACCAAGAAAATTTTTAATTTAGAAAAGATTAAATGGTTTTTTTTTAAAGTGGGGGTAAAGCAAAAAGATTTTTACAAAATTAAAATTTGGAAAATTGAAGTACCAAAATTTTGATGAATTTCTAGGGAGGAAAAAATTTTTTTGGAAATTGGGAAAGGGATAAAACTTTAGAATGTTGCCCCCAGTATGATATCAAAATATTTTGGGTATAAAAGTAGGTTTGAAACAAAAACCCCCAAGGGTTTCAAAAGAAAAAAAAGGTTAAAGAATGTAAAAGAAAAGATAATGTTTTTTAAATTTTAAAGAAGGATAGTCAAAAAAAATTTTTGAAATTTTGGGGTTTGACATCCCCAAGAAATGTTACAGGTCCCCTTGAACCTTAATTTTGCAAAAAAAAAAAGCAAAAACCCCCTTTCAAAAAATTTTCCCATGACCAAAATTTAAGCTTCCCTTTTTTTAAAAATTTAACAGTCAAGGATAGGACCAAAGAAAACCCAGGCCCCCCTTAGAAAAAATTGAAAAGGGGCATGCTTAAAGCCACCCACAGCACCCCCTTTTTCCCGGGGTATTAAAATGTATTCAGTAATAGAAATTTAAAAAAAACCAGTAAGGTTTTTAAAAAAAATGAATCCAACAAGTTTAAAAATCCCTTCCGGGGGTTACTTTTCACTAACCTATCCCAGATGCATTTGAACATTCACCTAAATTGTTTCCTTCTAAAAGGGATAGCTGTAGGAAAAAAGGGAATTTTTTGAAAAATTATGCTTTTATGATGGCATTTTTTTGGGTTTAAAGAGGGGGGTTACAAGGATGTCCCCATTTTTTTTAATAAAGGTATGGATTAGGAAACCGGAGATTTAACATTTGAATTTACAACGGGGGTTTAAAATTTTTAAAAGGGGTTTTTAAAAGGTTTGGGATAGCACTGAGGAATTGTTTCTTGAGTCCTGAATGGTTATTTAAAGGGAAATAGTTTTTATTGAAAAATCATTGGTGTTGTAGGAAGGGTATGATTCTATGAGTCCTTTTTTGATTGTTTTTAATTACATAGAGGGCCAAATTAAAAATTTTCATTTTTATGTACTTGGTTTTTTGTAGTCAAGTTAATTTTTTTGTCTTTGTGATTGATACGGGAAAAAGTTTTTTTTAAATTTTTGGGAAATGGCTTTTTTTTAGGGTTTGAGTTTTTTTTTGTTTTTTAAACCCATTTTAAATTGCGTAGAAAGTTTTGATCTTTTTTAAAAGTTTTTTGGTTGGGTATAGCATTCAGCATCTGTAGAATAGGGACATGAGGGGCTATTTTATGTTTTTTAATTTTTTTTTTAAATTTTTCCATTAATTAATTTTATTCTCATGTTGGTACCAAGGGCTTTTGGGGGGTTTTGGGGGTTTGGTATTTGAAGGGGATGTTTGGGTTATTTTGGGTGGGGAAAAAGGGGGGAAAGGATAAAAAATTTTTTTTTGGGTTTAAGAAAGTTCTTTTCAGAGAGATTTTAAATAAAAGTTTTATGGTATGGGTGAAGATATTGTTGGAATGAAATGGAAAATTGCTATTAAAAAGGGGGATTTTTAAATTGGGGTTTAAATTTGAAAAAGGGGGTGGGTAGCCCTTTTCCGTTTTATGGTAAAGGGGGAGCGGGTGAGTTGTTTTTGTGCCCTTGGGGGAAAAATAATGAGAAAATGTGGGGGAGAGGGAGACAAAATTTTTAAAATAAAAGGTAAATATAAAAAGTTTTAAAGGGGGGTTGGGGAAAAAACGGATCATTGGTAATTTTTGGGGGATGTGTGAAAAATAATAACATAGGGTTAGGTTTGGGTGAAGAGTTGGAGGAGAAAGGGGTTTTTTTAAAAAGTTTAGATGGGTTGGGTTTTTAAATTTTTTGGAAAAAGGGAAAAGATGGTTTGGGGTCTATAATTGAGGTAGAGAACCAAACCCTTTTATGTGGGCAGAAAAAGGTTTTTCAATTTTGGGGGATGGGAATTGATGGACCAGTTTAAGGGTTAGGAGGCAGGTTTCATGGGTATTTGGGGGGGGGGTGGTTGTTGCAAAACAGGGAATTTGGCGAAGTGATTTGTTAAGCAGTGGAGAGGGGGGAGGGGGGTTTTTTTGGGGAAAATGGGGTTAGATTTGTTTGGATCATTTAAATATTTTAAAAGGGGGAATTTTCTAGGGGGGTATTTTTTGAGCAAGGGGGGGTTCAATTTTTGGGGAAGAAGTTTTTAGGGCCCCAAAATTTTTTGTTTGTTTTTCTTTAAATTGGGGGATTATAAAAGTTTTTTTTTTTTTGAAATTAAAAATTTTAAAAAGATTCCTAACCTTTATTTTTAAAAGGAGAGGTGTTTGGGTTTTCCCCCTTTAGACTTTTTAGAAGGTTTGTTTTAGAGAGGGGGAAATAATTAGTTTAATTCTTTTTTAGTAAGAAGGGGAAGAAAAAAGGAAATATTTGAAATTTTGCAAGTTCTTTGGGGGGGGGGGAAAGGCCAAATTTTGGGGGTTTTTTTTCCCCTTAAATTTGGATTTTAAAGGGTTCTTTTTGGGGGATTTATTGGAATTTCATTCGGGTGGAAGAGATTTAAGGGGGGTTAACGGGGGTTTTAAGAGGTTATTCTTAAGGCCAATTAGGATGATTTAGAAGAGGTTTTTAGCTTAATTTACGTAGTAAAACCAGTAGATTAACAGATTTGGGGGTAAAAATTGAAGTTTAAATGGAAATTGTAGAGAAAGACAGAAATGTTGAGGGGTTTAATTATTGGGGCAATAAATGGGGGTAGGAAATTTATTGGTGGTTTGGGTGGATTGAGAATAAAATTGCGGGTGGAAATTGGAAGGTTAAGTAATTGGTTGTGATAGAAAAAACCCTTCCCCCTTTTTTGGGGGTTTTTGGAGAGAGTTTCCCAAGGAAGATAACAATTAGTGAAAATTTGTTTAAAATTTAAGTTTTTCAATGGGGTTTTTTTGGGGGGGTTATGGGAACCAAGCAGGAGTTCATGGTTTTTTGGGGCCCGGATGCAAAAGAGATTTTTGGCTTTTGGGGTGGAGTAAGGGGGGAGGGGGGGATGGGGTTAAAAAAGGGGGGAAAAAGGAGGTGGGGTAGAGTTTGGGTTGGATTTGGGATAAATCATTTTGGGGTTAAGAAAAAAGTAATGAAGGGGATGTTTTAAATTTTTAGGGGAAAAATGAAGTGTTTTTTTTGGTTTCGGGTGGGGATTTTGGAATTTTTTGAATCAAAGGGGGGGAAGTTATGGTGGGGATTTTAAAGGTGAAAGTGTTTTATTAAAGGGTTTTTGGGTTTAGGATTTTTTTGGGTGAAAGGAGGGATAAATTTTGAGAGGAGGGAAAAAAGTGGGATATTTTGTGTGGGGTGTTTGGTCTTTAAAAAGTTAGGTAACGGGGAAAAGGGATTTGGGGAAATTATAGGTTTTGGGGGAAAAGGGGGGTTTGGAAGGAAGGTATTTGAAGATTCAATTAAAAAGGGGGTTGGTGGAGTTATAAATTTAAAAAAAAGGGTTAGGGGAAAGGGGGTTTAAATAAGGGGTGGATGGTGGTTGTAAATTGGGAAGTTATTTAAAAGGGTGACCGGAAAAAAGAAAAATAGTATTGAGGTCATGTGAAAAAAAAGGGCTGGGGTGGAAAGTTTTAGAAAAAGGTTGGGTTTTAAAAAAAAAGGAAAGGGTGTTGTTGGTAAGGGAGGGGTTGTGAAAGAAAAAAAAGAAATACACAATAAGGAGGGGGTGTTCTAGGTAATTAGGGAATAAAAAAATTTGGGAAGGAATTTAAAAAAATTAAACTTGACTATTAAGTTTTGAGAAAATTTTTTTAAATCCCCAAAAGCCAAAACACAAAAAAAAATAACAAGTGTACAGCCCGAAAAAATTTTAAAAAATAGGTGTTTTGGAATAAATTTAAATTGAATGCAGGATAATAGTTAATTAAATAAAAAAATTCAAGATTAAAAAAAAAGGAGGGCTCCAGTTGACATATGTGCATCCCAACTTTTCCCCTGGGAAGAGCAATAAATAAATTTTTTCTTTAAAAATTTGTACCCAACCATTGAAAATTATGATACCAAACCACTTAAACAAATTTTAAAATTCTCAGCAAAATTTTAAAAAATTTTTTTATAGCGGGTGGGTTTTTTTGGGAATATAAAAATTGGGTTATAGGGGAATTATAAGCCAATTAAAACAAATACCTTTTTTTTTGGGGTAATAAAGATGGCCCTATATTTTGTGTTTCCCATTCCCATTTTTTATTTGAAAATGCCCCAATAAGGGCCTCTTTCTCAATTTTGTAAACCCATTTTCCCCCATTATGAAAACATGATTTCATAAAAATTTTTTATTCCACACCAGAAATAATTAAAAAAAAAAAAAAAAGGGTTTGGTGAAAGACTCCAATGGCTATTTGAGTGGGGTAAAACAGAAAAAAGAAGAATGCTATTTAAAAAAAAAATATGGAAAGATGGAAAAAAAAAGATTACAGTTGTTTTAAATTGGGGGGAGGGGGAAAAAAAGGTTCCCTTTTTGGGGAAAAGGGGAGACCATTTTGCAGAAAATAATAAATTATCAGATTTTTTTTTTAAATTATGAAATAATTTTTCAAAAACCAGGGTTGAAACCAGGGGATCCATGGTATTTTTCATTTGAGTTTAAAAGGAAAGGTTGTTTTGTTTGAAATGTGGGATGGAGTAAACAAGAAAGGTTGTTTTAAAATTTTTAGGAAAAAAAAGTATGTTTGAAGAGGATTTTGGAAAAATTTTTTAATTTTGTAATTGGGGAAAGGGGAAAAAAAATTTGGTAGTTGTTTTCCCCCCAAATCAAAACCCCCAAATTTTGGTAAAGCATCCTTTGGTATTCATGGTATTAAAAAGGGAAGAGGTTTTGAAAATAAGGGTGTAAAGTGATAACAGATTAAAAAGACTACCGGCCTTTACAGAATTAAAAATGAATGTGCAGGGTTAAAAAAAGATCTTCTAAAGTCAATGTAGCAAAATAAATTTTCGGGAATCCCTTAAAAAGCCCTTAACCTCTTCGCCATAAAAAATTGAAATGCCCCCTTGGAAAAACCCCCAGATAAAAAACCCCTTTTCCTTTTAAAGAAATTTAGTAAGGAAGGCCCAAAAAAATTTACCCGGGAAAACCCTTTTTTCCAAAAATTAAGAAGTGAAAATCCCCTCCCTAAGCACCTCCTTTTTATACCCAGGGAATCCCAAAATGTTTTCAGAATAAAAAAAGGGAAAAAAAAATCCTGAATAAAAACAAAAAAGAAAAACACAACCGAAAACTCCCTTCAATTAAGTTTTTTCTGCCTATCATGAGATTTAAATCAGGAGCCCCCAAATTTTTCCTAGAAAAATCTTTTGCCATAAAAAGGGAGCAGGTTTTTAAGGGGTTACTACGGGAGGTCTTTTTTCGGTTTTTTAAGATTGTAGGGGGTTAGGAATAAATCAAAGTTTTTTAACAAGGATTTACCGTTTAAATCCTTGGCCATTTATTTAGCATTCAATTGACTATCTTGGGGTTTGAAGTTTTGAAAAGGGAGCCTTTTTTAAAATGTTATAGCTACAGAGGTTTGCTTTTGCGGGCCCTGTTGTAAGGGTAGCTATTGGGAAATCATTTTTTTGGGGGTTTTAAAAATTGATTAGATTTTGGGTAAGGATGAATGGTAACCAATTTTTATGGTTTTTACCTTTTTTAAAGATCCCAAAATTTAAAACACTTTATTTTTAGCATTTGGGGAGTAACAATTAATTTTTGTGTTTTAATGACCTTATAAAAATTTTTTGGTACTTTTTTGGGTAATAATGATTTTGAGGGTTTAGTAGTGTAGTTTTTTTTGAACCATTTTAATTGAGAAAATTTTTTACATTTCTTTTTTTTTTAGGGTATGGGTGACAATTTAAGTCTTAATACTCCATGGGGATGTTTGGGCATTTTAAAAACAATTTTTTGGGGGGTTTTTAAATTTTGGATAACAGGTTAATTTTGTTCTAGATAAGGGTCCCTAAGAGTTTGTGTATTTTGGTTTGGTGATTTTAAGGGATTGTAGGGGTTGTTTGGTTGGAAAAGGGGAGGGGAAAGGAGTAGAAAAGTTTTTTTTTTTTGGTTTCATGTTTTATCAAAACCTTTTTACAGATGGAAAGACTTGGAGGTTGTGGGTGGGGTATTTTTGGATTAAATTGGTGTTACTTTGAAAAAGGAGGTTGTTTGGGGGTTATCACGGAAAAAGGTATTAAAGGGGGGCCTGGTGGAGGGGGGTTTTTTTGATCTAAAGGGGGAGAGGAAGTAAAATTGTTTTTTGGTTGGGGAAAAAACAAGTTTGGGGGAAAGGTTAACCAAAAGTTTAAAGAAGAAAGATTAAAAATGGCATAAAAGTTTGGGGTTAAAAAAGGGGATCACAGGAAATTGTTTGGGGATGTTAAAAAATTAAAAGTCACTGGTTACGTAATTGGGCCAAAGGGTTTGATGGGGGTTTGGTTTTCAAAAGGTTTTTTTTGAGGGGAGGAGCTTTTAAAATTAAATTTGGGGAAAAGGGAAATACTAGGGCAAATTAGTGGCCAGAAAATTCCAATTTAGGGGGGAAGTAAAAAGGATTTTCAAGTTGGGTGGGAAGAGGGCCATTTTTTAGGGGTTCTGGCTTGGTTCGTGGGATTTAAAGATGGGAGGTATTGCTGAGAGGGGAGGGGGTTTTAAAGTTTGGAAAAGGGTTTTTGTTAAGCGGGAGAGGGTTTAAAAATTTTGGAAGGGAAAGATGCAGGGTTAATTTTTTTTGGTCATTTTGGGAATTTTAATTAGGGGGGAAAATTTTAGGGGGATTTTTGAGCGGGAGGGGGTTAAATTTTTTTGGGGGAAAATTTGTTTATGGTAAAAAAAATTTTTTGGGGGTTTATTTTTTGGAAATTGGGGTGGTTTAAAAGCCTTTTTTGTTAAAATTTTGGGAAAACCTTTTTTCCGGGTTTTTTAGAAAATTGTTTGGGTTTTTAAAAGTTTCCCAGATCATTTTTTATGAAATTAATTTTTTAGAGGGGGGAAATTCTTTTTTAATTTGGGGGAAGGGGGGTTTAAGTTCGGAAATTTGTTAAATTTTGCAACTTTGTGGGGAGTTTGGGAAGGAAGTTAAGTTTTCTGGATTAAATTTTTAAAGTTTAATTTCGTAGTTTAAAGAGTGGATTTAAACTGGGGGGTATCTTAGGGGGGTGGGAAAATGATTCTAATGTGGGTAAATTTTTTGATGAGAGGGGTTTTTAGATAATCAGGATATTGGAAAATTTTCGCTCTGTGGAGGATTGGTAGGGAAACCTTTAGTTAAATGAGGGGGGAGTAAATATGTTTGAAATAAATTTTGAGAGAAAAGCAGTTTTAAGATGGGTATATTATTGCCTGGCAGGAAGCATATGGAGGATATGGCAGTTTATTGTGTGAGTTTAGGTGGCAGTTGAGAATAAGAAGTTCAGCAGGGTGGAAATTGGAATGGTTAGAGATGAGAGGTTGAGTTGATCAGAGTAGAGGATGACAACACTTCCACCATTTTTTGGGGTTCTATTGGAGTGGCAGATGTTATAGCCAAGTGATAGTATAACATTATTAGTGATAAGTGATTAGTGATTAGAGGTTTAAGCCACTTTTCAGATAGGGTTAGATTGTGTGGGGAGGTATGGGATATCCAAGCATGGAGTTCAGTGGTTTTGTTGGCGAGTCTTTGGATGTTCAGAAAGTAGATATTTAGGCTTTTGGGGTAAGGAGTGGAATGGCTGGGAGGGAGAGGATGGAGGTTGGAGAAAGGAGGGGGAAAAGGAGGCTGAGGTATTGAGTTTGGTGTTGGAGTTGGGATAGAGATGCTATGGTTTGGGTGAATGTCACCAGAAAGAAGTAATGTAATTGTGGATGTATTAAGTGGTATATGGAGAGGGAAAACATGAAGTGTTTTATTTTTGGTTTACAGGTGAGAGAGGTATTTTGAAGTATTGTATATTTATGAAGTCAAATGGTGGGGAAGTTATAGAGAAATGAGGAGATTGTATAAGAGTGAAAGCTGTCATTATTAGAAGGGTTGATTGTGGTGGTAGGTAATATATTTGGGTGAAAGAGTTTAGTGTGATACAAGTTTGAGACTGTGAGAAGGATAAGAAGTGGGATAGTTATGTAGATGAGGTGCATTGTGTCTTGTGAAAAGCTTAGGTAGACAAGGGGTAGAAGGAGGGTGTGGGATGTGGAATTAGTGAGAGTTGTGTGGGGGTATGGTTAAGGGGGAGCGGTTGTGGAGAGGAAGTGTATGTTGATTAGCAGTGCAATTAAGGAAGGGGTGTGGTGGCTAGTGTATAAATTTAAGGAAAGTAGGGTTAGTTGGGAATGGGGGTGTAATAAGGGAGTGGAGTGAGCCTGAGCTTAGTGAAGATGAATGGAGCAAGTTGATTTACAAGGTGACCAGGCAACACAAGCCAAAAAATCAGTCATTGCAGGTCAGTGTGAAACCTAAAAGTGTACTAAGGAGCTGGATAAGTCTTTGAGCTAAAATAGGCTTGCGTTTTAGAATAAAGGATTAGGTGCTAATGCACTGTGGATAAGAGTTGAGAGGTCATGTGAAATGCAAAAGGAAAGTAATACACAGAGTAAGTTGTAGGGGGAGTGCCTATCTACGGTGACCGAGTTAGTGTGCACATCACGTAACAATATTGGGAAGTAAGCAATTACATAAAATATTGAACTTGACTATTACAGCTTTTGTTAGTCAATATCATTTGTATAATGCATAGCCACTGGCCACTTAAACACAAAAACAAATCAATCAATTGCTGTACAGCCCAGAATACCAATTAAAAAAAATCAGCTGATAAGTGTTGCTGTAATATAATTAATTGAATAGTCAGAGCACTATATAGTCCTAATCTAAATAACTACATAAACAGCTTCTAAGATTAAAAATAAATGGATGGCTGCCAGTTGACTACCTACTGCTGTTTCATCTCCACACTATTACCACTGCTGGAAGATGTCAATAAATATAGCCATTCTTTCTCTTCAAAAATTATGATATCCAACCACTGTCAGATAATTATGATATCCAACCACTGTCATATACATGAATTTTTAAGAATTACATCAGCAGTATAATTTCACAAATGTTTTCTCATAGCATGGTGGGTGCTTTTTGAGCAGTACTACCTAAGATTGGCTTATATGAGGTAAGTTAGTACAGCACGACATTAAAAGCAAGATGATTGCTCAGTTTGTTTAGGGTATTTGATAAAGTATCAGGATCCCATATATTTTGTGATTTCCATTCCCAGTATGTTTATATTGTATGAATGCCCGATACTCAAGTGCCTCTTTGACATCATCATCATTGTAAGACCCATCTCTTTCCTCTGCATTATGAAAATCATAGATTTCATGCAAAGATTTCTTTATTCCACACCTTATTGTAATAATAATAATAAACAAAAGAAAGAACACAATGGTTGGAACTCAGAAAGACTCCAATGGCTCATTCTACGAGCTGAGGCTAAAACAGACAAAAAGTATAGAATAAGCATAGTTAGAAAAAATAGTGGAGACAGAGTGGAAGTATAAACCAAGATATAGGCAGTTGTTATTAAATCTGAAGGGGAGGGAGAGAAAGGCAAAGGTATGCCTTTTGGGAAGGAGGGAGTGGAGAGCCATAGAATGGTAGTGCAGAAAAGGTAGATGAAGTTATCTGAGTAGTTTTGATTGTTTAAAGTTATCAAAAATAGATTTGGGGTGTGCAGCAATTAACCAGGGGTTGTGCAAGAGCACAGCCAGGAGTCCTATAGGTATTTTTTCATTTGTAGTTTAAAAGAGTATAGATGGTTGATTTGTTTGTAAGATGTAGGGATGGAGTAGAGTCAATTGAAGAGTTGTTACAGTAATTAAATATTTAGGAACATACCTAGACAGTGACCTAGAATTTGACTAGCATGTGTCTACTGTTGTGAGGAAATCCTTCTATATTGTGCAACTTGTAGGCAAAGGGATAAAATCTTGGTCCAGATATGTCGTCTTCCCACTGTACTCAGACCTCATCAGACCCATCATTTGGTATAATGCCTCCTTTGGTATGTAACAGTCCAGGTATATGCAACAACAGGAGCACCCACAGAGGTTCCTCATAAAGAAAATACAGGGTGTAAAGCACATGACCTACACAGACCCCTTCAAACCCACAGCACTACACTTGGTCTCTTACAGACTATTAAGAAGTGATATGTGCATGGCTTATAAGGCATCTTCTGAACCAGTACTAATAGACCTATTGCACATCCCCAAGTCAAGTGTTATCAGGAATACCCATTCCAGAGACCTTAACCTCTTCTGCAACATAAACAGACTATCCCAGAGAATGCCACTACTCTGGAACAAACTCCCATGCACCTAAAATTAAGTTCTTCCCTGTCTCTATTCAAATGTAACTTAGATCAATGGATAGGACCAAAGAAATTTACCCTAGGACAACCTCCTTATGCCAATAAATTGATAGAGGCAGTGCTTAAATGCCCTACCCTACAGCAGGGCCTCCTGTTTATACCCAGGGGTATGATCCCAAAAATGCTCATTCAGTAATGAGAAATATAGGAATAAAAATCACAGTGAAGGTAATTTAAACACCAAATGAAGTAACACAACACAGTTTAAAACATCCCTTCAGGGCAGTTAGTCTAGTGTTCATTTCTGAACCTATGCACCTAGATGCAGTTTGAATCTAGTGAGTCACCTGCAACATTGTTTCACTATGCTACAAGGAGTAGCTGTTTGCCTATGGAACAAAGGAGTCATTTGGTGTTGTAATGAGAGATTATGCTATTCAGTGATGGTCAGTTTTTCTGGTTTATTGATTAGATTGTGAGAGGGTTAGGCAATGAAGATGCTCAACCCAGCTTGTTTTAATGCAAGGTAGTGTGACCTGTATGGTAGGATAGTCGCAAGTGTAGCCACTTTATTGTAGCATTGCTGAAGTTGACATATCTGTGAGGATTGTAAGTTATTGAAAATGGGGGCTTCTTATAAGAGTGTTGGGAGTAGCTACATGCAGGTAATATGCATTCTTGCAGTGCCTGTTAGATAAGGTGTGAGTCTATATAAGGAACTCAGTTTTTGGTGAGTTGAGATAATATGCATTCCAGCAGTGTCTGCTAGGTAAGGTATGATTCTATAGAGTGAACCTAATTTTTGATGTGCTTTTTATACCTCCTATCTTATATGATGGCCAACGTTTAGATTATCATCTGTTACTGTACTTAGCAGTTTGTTGTGAGTAACAAGTTCAATTTTTTGTGTCTTTAGATGACCTGATACTGAAGAATGTTTTTGTGCTATCAACTTTTTTGGAGTCAATGGAACTGATTTTGTTTTAGGGATTTAGTAGTAGTAGTTTTGAGTTCTGTAAGCCATGTTTCAATTGCAGTAGAAGAGTTTTCGATCATTTCTTATAGTTTTTCCATGGTATGGGCTGATCAGATCATTACAGTCATCTGAATACTGAACTATGGAGGCATGATTGGTTGCTGAGTGGTGGTTATTTATGAAAATACTGAACAGGATGGACCATTTGGAAACCACCACTGACAAGAGGAGGAAGGTTAATACAATATTTTGCCATTTTATGACCTGGTATCCATTGGACAAGTAACTTTGAAACCCACTGAGTGATGAACTTGATAGTGCCAGGGCAGATATAGGATACCATAGCAAATGTTTGATATAGCTATGGAAACATTCACATATGGGTTTGCCTGCATTTCTGTGTAAATTTACTGCATTAATAAAGGTGAGTAGGGGGGTTGTGGTGCTGTGATGCAGGAGAAAGCCATGACAAGATTTTTATGAGATTGTTTTCAGTGACATAGTTGGGATTGGAAGCATTTCTCCAGGAATTTCCACAGTGGGAATAGAATAGTTATTGATCTATAGTTAGAAATATTTGTGAAAGAGTCTCCATTGTGTAGTGGTATGATATAGTATTTTTCCACAACACTGGGACACAGCATTCTGAAATAGATCTGTTTATTAAAATGGAAAATGGGTAGGCTAGGGCATCACTTGCAATTTGAATATATTCTGCTTGGATGTTATCAGGGGCTAAAGTTGTAGGCTTTAAATTGAGTAAAAATGTCTTCATTTGTTCAGTGGAAACTACTTTAAAGGAGGGTAGGATGAAATGAGTTATAGGTGCAGCAGTTGATTTAATAGGTTAGTTATTTTGTGAAGTGGGAGTTAAATATTTTAGCTAAGATGCCTGTCTGAGTGTCGATGGAGGGAAGTGGTTAATATGTTGTCCTGGGTTTAGGAGCTGGTTAATAGATATCCAAAAGGCCCCCTGGGTTATTATAGTTTAGTGTTGAGGAGTTACATGTATTATTTTATGTTGTTGGATCTGACTATGGCTTTAATACAATTTCTAAGTTTCCTGTAGTACTGTAATTTTTCTGGAGCATTATAACATGTCAAATTTTTTCCATGCTTTATCACTCAAGACTAATTTTGTTTCTCTAATCAACTAAGGTGCTGGATTGGTTTTGATTTTTTTTTTTCAGAACGGGTCTAGTTCATTTAGCAGGGCTAGAAATGTTCTATTAAATTCTGATACAGCTTCATCTAAGGGTAGCATTTTCATGGGCTTCCAGTTAAATGACTGTAGGTTGTTGTTTAACTCTGGAAGGACTTGAGGCCTCTTGTTTGGTTGTAATGGCGCTGCTTAAGTTTGTTGTAATTATTTCTTATGATAATAGTAGTCATGTGGTCACTGAGAGCCTCTGGCAGAGTGCCTGAAGAAGTAATGTTATTTGAAGAAGAAGAAGTAAGGATCCAAGCAATGACAGGTTGACTTCAGTTTGTTATATTAAGTTTGGCTAGTGAAGTAATGACTTGTGTTAGCCCATACAGGTTTATAGAGTTTATGGGGGGGGGGGTTTAGAGTCAGTTGTGAGCAGTAGGTCACCTAATATTATTGATTCTTGGGAGATGTTTGAGGATATTCATCAAAAAATCTCATTTGTTTTGACATTATTGCCTGGGGAGAATGTAAGTTGCAATAATACATAAAGATTTTAGTTACTGAGTTTAAGAAAAGAGATGGGAATTTCTGTATTGTTGAATTGAGGGAGGGGAGGGCTGCTTAGAGGTAACGAGAGTAGCAGAGTATTTTTGAATATTGTTGATATTATTGCTACTCCTCCTGTTGTTTTCTTTTTTTGATCAGCTGTAAGAATGTTATACGCAGGGAGTGTAATCGCATTATCTTTTATATTTTATTTCAACCAGGTCTCAGTAATGTCTGCTGTATCTGCTGAGTGTAAGGCTATCAGGCATTGAATTCTGCTAATTTGTTACAAAAGCTTCTTAGGTTTATGTTAAGAGGAAGAAGATGAGTAGCATTGGGGAGGGGGCTATTGCAGCTGGTGGGGCAGGAAAAATAGGAGGGGGAGAGAGAGTCTTTGATAAAGTTCTTTGGGCCAGGGTTGGGGTGGCTTTCCCCACATATTTTTGGGATGGGGTAATTTAGAGGTGTTGCAAAAGCCATTTGCACTTGGTTTATTATATCAGAGATTGCCTATGTCATATGTGGTTAGGGTGGTAGCATTTGTTTTTGAAGAGGTGGATACATGAACTACATAAGTGTGAGGATATTTTGCTTAAGTTAGGGTGTAGAGAATTAGAGGTAGTGATAGGCTGGTCCTGAGAGTAGAGCGAGTGGTGATAGGATGTAGTGGGTATTAGAAGATTAAAGATAGGCTGGTCCTGAGAGTAGAACAGGTGGTTATAGGATGTAGTAAATATTAGAAAAGTCAGGATAGTAAGAACAAAAACTTTGATAACCACCACGGTCTTCAAATAAAAACTATTAAAACTACTTTAATGAATGGAGTATAAAACCATGAACATGAGATGAACGCACAAATTCTGATAAGCGCTTTCGGCTAGACAAGCCTTCTTCAGATCGTTAATCAATACCATTACTGTTCTCACTAATAAATGATAAACAACCAATCACAGCATTCATTAAAATGAGATGATAACTCTTAGCCAATTATGGCATTTTTCCTGCTTCGATCTGAACCAATAATAACTCATTCAGTTACTTTGTTCTATTGGAGCATGCAAGTAGTGCTTGCCAGTCCTCATTTACCATCTCCTAAATTGGTTCCAATCAAATTACTTTTCTGCCACATCTTGAAGGCAGAAAAAAATTCAGAGCAATGGTCATAGTTCATAACAAAATAAAGCTCTTCATAAAATCGTAGGTTCATCATATATTACAGTAAAGTCTCTCAGTCCTCAAATATGCCCCTTGATTCTACACAAGCTCCGATTATCAAATGCAGTAGCATGACTGTCAGCAAAAACGTTCTCACTTGGCGATCATAAAGCTCAAGGCTGGAAGGTTTTTCTATCAATACAATGTCATGGATCGTGAATGACAGCCATTGATGGATTAATATAGTTGGCTCTTACACCATTGAGATCACTCCTTTTTCTCTCTATCTAATATAGTTTAGTGAGATCCATTGGTAGATGGCTGCCAATGTTAATCTCTGCAGATATACTTCCTTCGTTCAGCCAATTGATAATGGTATTAGTAAACTGCAGCCAATAGCAAATAATACAATAGCTCTTCTTCCATTGGATTAACATGTAGATGGAAGACCAATGGCCTGTCTTATAAATTACATACAATTCAACCAATTGGATATAGCATTTCTGAACTGTAACCAATAACAAATAATATTAACACAGAAGGTCTTTGGCTACGAAGTTTGCAGATGACTGCAAACTAGGAGCCAGCCATAATCAAAACTCCTAATGATGTGGACATCCTACAAAAGGGCCTTACTGAGACAGATGCCTCATGTCAAAGCCATGGCCTCAAGCTCAATGCCAAAAAGTACATTGTCATCCCCTTTGGTAAAATCTCTGTACCCATGAGCTACAACATAGGCGGTAGTATACTTAACACTGAAAGTGTGATAAGAGACCTTGGGACACAGCTGGACATTAGTCTCTCCTTTGATAATCACATTGCCACAGTAGTCAGGAAATCATTCTACATGGCACACCTCTTCACAAAAGGTTTCTCATCCAGAAAAAAAGAGGTCATTTTTTCCCCTGTATGCATCACTCATTAGACCCATTATAGAGTACAACGCCCCTTTTGGTATGTACCTCACAAGACATCTACAACAACTGGAAAAGCCGCATAAATACCTCACAAAGAGGATTACTGGCCTCAAACAGATACCCTACGCAGACCATCTCAAAAAACTCCAGCTTTACTCCATTGAATATTGCCTACTCAGAGGTGATCTCTGCTTTACATACAAAGCTATGTCAAACCCAGAGCTGTTGGACATGCTCCACTTAAAGAAATCCCAATCCCTCTGAGCTACACGGTCTAGGGACCTAAACCTTGTCATGACAATAAACAGAACATGCCGTAGGGATAGATTCCTGTTGCAGAGACTTCCCATACTCTGGAATAAACTACCTATCTATATCAAACAAAACTCCTCATTAGCACTCTTCAAGAAAAATCTTGATGATTGGATGGGAAATAGGAAATTCACCCCGGGGATCACCTCTGTGACTCTGCTTGACAGTGGCACAGGAAAATAATTTTCTTGGGTGGCAAAAGACAGGGTACCGTTTTAGGCTGCGCTTGTATAGTTCCCAGGGCCAATAGCCTAGTACCTACCTATGAACCTATGAACCTTTGAGCCTTGCCTAAAAAAGGTAATATGGGGACAGCAAGAGCCTTGGCCAGCATTCAGAAGCATAGGGGTGACAGGTGCAAACCATATCTAGCGAAGCAACAAGGCATGTCTATCATGTCATCCCAGGCAGACAGAGACTGGATACCCTTTGAATAACACCAGAAGCTCAGCCAATTGTTGAAGTTTATCATCTTTCTGTTATATTGCAGTATCATGTAGGTGAAGGTAAGATGCTACTCAAGGTCAGGGTCATACCAGCCTGGGCTACATGATCATACAGCTACTATATATCTCTTGTCATGTTGTCCTGGGAGGTATGTCTCAGATCATTCACACTGACATGTACAAAGACCGTGTCATATATATACCTGTTCTGAAGTGATCTAAGTGCTTGTGTTATGTGGTGGATCATAGCACCTGACAGACAACTGACAGTAACCTTCCCCTTGTCCAGCCTAGTAAGTGGAACATCTGAGTGCCTGACTATGGAGTCACCTATTACTAGTGTGTTGGGTATGTTGCTTTGCCTTAGGGCCTGTTGTGAGGCACACTGCTTTGGTGTATTATGTATTTTTTGGCGTGTGCTTGGTGGTGCATGTTGCTTGCTTGTCTGCTTAGGAGGACACTCTCTCTTTTTCAGATTAATATTTGTATTCTCCGAGTATGGTAATGTGTATTTATGTGTGCATTTTGCCAGTGCTTATATTGTAGGTCTATGAGAGACTGTTGGTATTGTGCTTGTTTGACCCTACTCCTTTTGACTGTATTGTCCAGTATTGGGTTGACAGAGCTTAGCCACCGGTTTGACCCTGTGTGTGCCAGCATGTGGTGCATCAACCCATATATGATATGGTCATGGGCTATGCATACAATACACTCACAATACACCTAGTATAATAAGCCTGCTGAGGTTAGCAAATGTGAAAAAAACCTTTGGGCAAACTGTCAGCGAGTAATGTCTGTATTGCACCCTGTAACTCCATATTGCTTGCTGAAGTGTAAAGAAGTACTTAGTTTGGATTAAGAACCCCACACTTGCCAACTGTGTATGTGTGTGTGTGTCTCTCCCTGGGGAGAGAGCAACCTTTTTGGAGACTACTCACACCCCTTAAAAGTGATATACTCATCTTTGTCAAGTCTGATGATGTCACCATTCTACAAATAAACCTGTGGGAAGGTAAAATCCCAATAATGTGTATAGAGCGTTGTGTAAATGCGTATTGTTGTAGTATCATACTGTAGTTAAGTAGGGGTTTGAATCCTGCACTTGCCAAGTGTGTGTGTCTCCCTGGGGAAGGAACAGCCATTTTGGAGAATACTCACACCCCTTAAAAGTGATATACTCATCTTTTTCTTGTCTGATGATGTCACCATCCTACAATTACACCTGTGGGAAGGTAAAATACCAGTAATGTGTATTGTGCATTGTGTAAATGTGCACTGCTGTAGTATCATAATGTAATTAAGTGGGGGTTTGAATCCTGCACTTGCCAATTGTGTGTGTGTGTGTGTGTGTGTGTGTGTGTGTGTGTGTGTGTGTGTGTGTGTGTGTGTGTGTGTGTGTTTCCCTGGGGAAGGAGCAACCTTTCTGGAGACTACTCACACCCCTTAAAAGTGATATACTCATCTTTGTCAAGTCTAATGATGTCACCATCCTACAAATATACCTGTGGGAAGGTGAAATCCCAGTAATGTCTATAGCATGCCATGTAAATGCATACTGCTGTGGTATCATAATGTAGTTAAGCAAGGGTTTGAATCCTGCACTAACCAATTGTGTGTGTGCCCCTTTGGGGAGGGAGCAACCTTTTTGGAGACTACTCACACCCCTTAAAAGTGATATACTCGTCTTTGTCAATTCTGATGATGTCACCATCCTACAAATATACCTGTGGAAGATAAAATAACAGTACTGTGTATAGTGCATTGTATAAACGCATACTGCTGCATTATCATAATGTAGTTAGGAAGGAGTTTGAATCCCACACTTGCTAACTGTGTGTGTGAGAGTGTGTGACACTGTTGGTCAATGTGGAGTGTGTTTTGATTTTTTAGTGTATGACATATCACAATGACAACAGGATGTGCATAACACATGTAAGGTAGCTGTGGGGCAAAGCCATATACATACATGTGACCTCAATTATTTCATAGGTGGGTACTCTGTTTCTCCATGAAAGCATCTGTTATCTTTGCCAGAGCGCGCTAGTGCTTTCCAGACCTTAAGTCACTTCTGTATGCTTGTGACAAGCTTAGCCACTGCAGTGATCCCTGGGCTACGTCTTCTGTTTCACATCCACTCATCACAGTTTCTATTGAAGAGTGTGAGTGAAGGTTTACACTTGAGGTATATTTGAATCCTGTTCCAAAGCAAGCAAAGTCTGGCAAAGATGACTAATCATTATAGGTGTGCAACAACCTCTGTGGATCTGCATGCAAACCCTTTATTGCTTATGTGCTCCACAGAGGGATTTTCAAAACCCTTTGGTAATGTGATTATCAAAGGAGAGATGACTAAACACATGGCTCTATGTATGCATTAGTACCTGTTCCGCATTTTGGGGGCTACTACCTATGTGGTACTCTGGGGATACTTTGTTTTCTAAAAGTGGATAACTATGCTTTCTTTGGCTTATAGCTTTACAGCATGGTTTTGACACCAGGTATCTTATAGGTTCATAGGTTCATAGGTTCATACTAGGCTATCTGCCCGAGGGCATTTACAAGCCTAGCCCATAGTTTTGTGGCTTACGCCACCCCTTTAGTATGGGGAACTATACCCATTATTTTGCTGTGCCTCTGTTGAGCAGTGACACTGAGGTAATCCCTGGGGTATATCTGCGATCTCCCATCCATTGGTCAAGATTTCTCTTGAACAAGGCCAGCGAGGTGCTCTGCCTCACATATACCGGGATTTTATTCCACAGCATAGGGAGTCTTTGGGTGATGAATCTATCCCTCCAGCACGTCCTATTAATAGCCATGTCGAGGTTTAAGTCTCCGCCTTGTGGCTCTGACGGATCTAGATTTTTTGAGGTGAAGCATATTCATCAAATCTGGGTTTGACATGGCCTTGTATGTTAGGCAAAGGTCACCTCTGAGCAAGCGGTAAGCGACTGAATAGAGCTGGAGTTCTTTCAGTCGGGCAGCATAGGACAGATGTTTGAGACCCTTTATCCTTTTGGTGAGGAACTTTTGTGGCCTCCAGCTGCTGCAAGTGTCGGGTCAGATACATTCCGAATGGGGCATTGTACTCAATCATTGGTCTGATGAGTGATGAGTATAGGAGACTATGACCTCCCTTGATCTAGATGAGAATCCCTTCATGATAAGGTGGGCAATGTAGAAGGTCTTCCTAACTACTTTAGCTACATGGGTGTCGAATGACAGACTACTATCAACCTGGGTCCCCAGGTCCCTGATAACTTCTTCTGTACTCAGTGGATTG
Organism: Protopterus annectens; assembly: GCF_019279795.1. Classification (NCBI taxonomy): domain Eukaryota; kingdom Metazoa; phylum Chordata; order Ceratodontiformes; family Protopteridae; genus Protopterus; species Protopterus annectens. Next base: position 1,354,173,007 of record NC_056733.1, on the reverse strand, counting down.
CCACCTATTTGGTAGCTAGGGTAACCTTGTTTTTCCGAAGGGTATGACTATGCATTTTTGGCATTTAACTTTAGGCCATGGCTCTGGCACCAGTTATCCATTTCTGTGAGACCCTTCTGAAGGATATCTGTGTCAGATGTGTTTTCTACTATGGCAGTTTGCAGTCATCTGCAAACTTTGTCAGCCATAACCCTCCTGTGTTTGCTTGTACTGGAAAGTAGATGCCAAACAAGAGTGGGCCCAGGACTGAGCCCTGTGGTACACCACTTGTGACAGGCTTTGAGTCTGACATGGCGCCAGCAACTCTGACCCTGTGGGTTCTGTCACTCAGCCAGTTTGCAACCCATCTTGTGATGTATGGGTTAACATTTAAGCTGATGAGTTTTTCAATGATACCCGAGTGGGGTATTGTATCAAAGGCCTTCGCCAGATCGAGGTAGGCTGTATGGACTGCCTTTCCTCATCAATGGCTTTGGTGACTGTTTCAAAAAGTCAACCAAGTTTAGAAGGCATGATCTGCCTTTGACAAAGCCAAACTGGGATGGATCCAAAGTCTGCAAATTTCCTATGTCTTTATTTATGAGGTCCATTATGACCCTCTCCATGGCTTTGCAGATAAGGCTTGTCAAGCTAATGGGCCGGTAATTTCCAGGGTCGGTGAAGGCACCGCCTTTGTGAAGTGGGACCACAGTTGCAGTGCGCCACTCCCTGGGTACGTATCCAGAGGTAAGACTATGATTAAACAGCTGTCCTAGCTGTGGGTTTAATTCCTCGTTGAGTTCGTGGAGCACACAGCCGGGGACACCATCAGGTCCCAAGGATGCTGTGTTTTTTGCTTTGGAGAGAGCAGTTCTCACTTGGGCGTTGGAGATGTTTGGGGGGCTGCAATCGCTTGGTATAGATATCTCTCCTTTTGGGGGGGAGTATCTGTCTCTGTGATACCCTTTTGGAGGATGTGTGTGTCATCTGGAGAATAAAGTATAGCCCACAGTATGCATTTTCATCAAACGTGGGCATAATATCCCTACTGTGTTTGCTTGTACCTAAGAAAGCTATATGCAAAACAGGAGTGGTCCCAGGACTGAGTGCAGGAGAATATCACTTGTTACTGGCATAGAATTGTACATGGAGGCTGCAAATGTTACTGTGTGTCCTACATCTGTGCATCAGTTGTCAATCCATCATCTGACAATCATTTATGGTCAGTCTGTTGAGGTTATGTATAATACCAGAATGTGAGATGGGTATGAATTGCTGGTGAGCTATAGCTTGGCTGTGTGGACCTCCCCTCCCTCAACTGGCTTGAAGTCTACTAGGTGTAGGAGCAATGATCTGGCTTTTAGAGAACCTAAGCGGGTATGGTGCAGTGTTTGCAGGTTCATAATGTCTCTGTTAATGAGTTCCATAATACTGTGCTCCATAGCCTTCCAGATAACATTTGTCTGGCTAATAGGGTGAGAGTTTCCGGGATCTGTTGTAGCTCTACCCTTGATCAATTTATGTTAAAATTTGCACTGGGTGTGATGAGGGTGGACAGGATTAGGAATAAGTATATTAGAGGGTCAGGCCAGGTTTGAAGGTTAGTAGACCAAGCCAGATAGGCAGGATTACGTTGGTTTGTACATGTGCTGAGGAGGGGTGCAGAGTATATTGTGAAATAGATGCTAAGGATGAAGCCGCCAGGTAACAGGAAAAGAGAAATGCCTAAGACGAGGTTTATGGCTGTGGTGAGAGAGGACATGCAGGTGGATGGTGTGACAGCACAAGATGCAGAGGACAAGAAGAAATGGAAACAGATGATCTACTGTGGCGACCCCTAATAGGAGCATCTGAAAGGAGAAGAAGAAGAAGAAGTTGTAGCTCAACCCTTGTGGACTGTGAACATTACCGTGTGTCATTCCACAAGTATGTAACCTGTATAGAGGCTGCATCTGAACAGACTGTTTAGGTAAGTGGTGACTTCATATGTCAGCTTGTGTATGACACAGCCAGGGACACTGTCCAGTACCATTGCCACTGTGGTTTGGACTTTGGTAAAGAGATGTTTTAACTAGAGTGTCTGTGAATCATCAGGTTTTACGTTCTTCAGGTCTGGAAATGTGGCCCTTGTGTAATGACAGGGTGGTGAAATCTGCATTCAAACTGTCTGACAAGAAATTGGTAATGTCAGTCAGATAAGTGTACTTTGTGACCATTTACATTAACTGCGACCCGGTCTGAGATTTCCCCTGTAGATTATAAACAACACTAAAGAAAGCTTTAGTGTTGTCTTTGGAATCCTTGCCAATTTGTATTTTGAAGCTTGCCTTGTATGTTTAATGAGGGCTTGTATTTTCCCAATGACACTGACCAGAGAGGTTATCCATTCTTGGTATGTAACTCTTTTTTGGTACAGCTTCACACCTTCTATTATATACTTAGTTTATGGCAGGGGTCCATGAGACTAATGCACTTTTACTGTATAAGTGAGAATTTCTTGTGTTTGTGACGGCACTGTCCATGCAACCCTGTAGGTGCACAGTGTGCATTACTAAAGGATTATGCAGCTGGGACAGTGTTAACCTTAGTAATGCAAACCAATGACAGATAGCAACAACAGCATCACCCACAGCACAGTGTCAACCCGTGTCATACACACACATGCGTACTCAAGTTCCAAAATGTGTGTAGTATAATGCATACTGGCCACCAACAGAAACTATGGAGTTTAACACTGACCAATACCGGGCATGTCACCCTGCTCATGTGTCCAATATGCATGTATATGCAGACAGTACACCTCCACCATGATCACAAATGGACACCTGCAAACCTGTGTTGCACACACCCCACACTTACTGTCCACTGTATAACGCATGCTGACACAACTACACACATCAGCCAAGTGGCACATGGGCAAACAAAACACAATTGGAATAAACACTGGTGAAAGCAATACAACATTGCTAATTACAGCTTTAATGCATCATGCCTGCTAAGCTACACCTTCAAGGATATCATTACACTTTACTGCTGACAACATGCTACACATCCAACCATTGCTATACTTTATTAAAGTCACCCTGTACATCAGCACCATATTAGCCTGTTCCTGCATCAATGTTACAGATGACAGGAGGTGGCACAGGTTTCATCATATGCACAGGGTGTGTTGTTGGTTTACTAGAGGCCTACACTGAGCCATACAATCGACATGTGTGTGTGAGTGTGTGTGTGAGGGCCATGAGTACTGTTATGGGCCAATGTTGATGTCATGTGTGCGGGTATGTGTTTGCCCTAGGTTTCTGGTTTATGTGTGTGTGTCTGCATGCACACAGTTCCACCATTTGGCTGCCATATACAGGGATTTGTGAGACAGCTACAGACTGTACCTGGCAGGCTTTACAGATCACTGTCTCTGGCCATGAATATGGAACCTGTGCCTAGCAGGGGTGCTACAGACAATATCAGGTACTAATCCAGATTGGGAACTATCCAAAGAGGTTGACAAATGTCCACTGGATCCAGGTCCTTGCTGGGATGGGCCAGTGCCACGTGCATGTGGTCTACTAGGACGTTCTATGGACAGCCCCCCAACATTGCTGGGGCTGGTACTGGCACTACGGGAGCGGCTGTGACTTGCTGGACATCCACCGTGACCTCCAGCTGGTGATGTTGCTGGCATACATCCACATCAATGTCTCAACCATCCCGCACTGTCCTGACACATGGACATGGACATGACATTGTGGAGGACATCCAATGTCTCACCCCAACGTCTATCAATGACCTCAATGTAGTTACATATGGCACCTGCTAGGTCATGGATACTGTCATTTACAGAGGTGTAATGAGCCCTCTGTGCCCTTAGCCCCTGCCTAGTGTACCACTCCATTCATGTCTGTGCCTCCATGACAGCCTGGAGCATGCGTGTGGTAGAAAGAGGTGTGGCACGTCTGCCAGGGGCATGATGACCAGCAGTGCTCTAAAGAGAACACCTGAGCATCTGCCTATGTGGTACAGTTCCAGACATATGACTATGGCTGCTGTGTCCTGATACATGTGCCATAGATACCACACTATCCTGGCCAGTGCCAACCGTACACTGTCCCTCAGCTAAGGGCAATGGTGATGATGGATGTACAGGCAGTATTACTGTGTGCATGGATGGGGTGGAGACTTGTGTACTGTCACTTGGTGGCACAGCAACAGACCCTGACAAACCTGCCTATGCCTCAACACACTTATCCTCATGATCACTGTCTGTCTCAGTGACATCAGGTTCCCTGCTGTACTGAACCAACCCCACCTCGCCACCTGTGAGAGGAAAACAGGAAACACACTTTAAGACCTGAACATGACTTCAGACCACATACACACATGCACACATGCACACACACAAAACTACACTCCTCCTGAAAGCAGACACATGTAACACCAGCAATCACAGAACATACACAATAGCAGGTGATGGTGGGGTATAGTATCACAAGCAAAACAGTCATATCACACGTCAGCATGCAGGACATGTGTTGCTCAACAGCATGCTGTTCAAGTGTAGTCAGTCCTTGTTACTAACAGTATACATGGCTTTGATGCATGTGTTTTGTTATTAGGTGATGGCCCTCCCCCTGGAACACAATGCATACATGGACACAACATTGCTGTGCAGGTGTTCATAACCCTGTGATGTACTGTGCACCATAACTCACAGGTGTACATACCATTGCTGGATGTGTATCTGTGTGTCAGATAGGTATCCAATGCTAATTATAGCCTCTGTGTCTTTAGCAAATAATTGTGGACACATTTGTAGCACAGGCATGATGAGTATTCACACAACATCATCAGTGGTGCATGCATAATTCATGGAATACCATTCGGCCAAATACCCAATGTATGGTACTTATGGTAAGTGTAGATCATATTGTGGAAATGCCAGTCTCATCCATGGCATGGCATGCTAAAACACAACTGCATATTTAAACACTACACATACCCAATATGTGTCATATAACCTAGCCACTCAATAGCATCACAATACATATATATGTCAGTTGTGGAAATGGTGATTGGTATGCATACTGTTTAGAGGTGCATTTGTGTGCACACACGCATCATTATGGTGTGTAGTAATGACAGCTATGTGTAGTACTGTGGTTACAGTAACTGGATGGGGTATAGTACCATAGGCCATCATCATGAAGCATCAGGTGGTCACTCAAGGCTACAAATGTTTCACAAACCAACACAAATCATGCTGTGCCAGAACTGTACTACCTTGGCTAAATTCACCATTTCACAACCAATTGTTACGTGAGATTGTAAGGATGCCAATAAGGAGCATTCCCTGACATGAATTTGTAGTGTGTTGCAGAGTGTTTAAATGTCCCAGGATAGGCCTCTACCCCTCAGGTATATTATATGTAATGTGTGGATGAGGTTTTGGATACTGGAGTGTGTCTTTACAGAAGGTTTGGGAATCCTTTATGTGTAGCATGTTAAAATGCTCCATGTATGACATAGATGTGTATGTTATGTGCATGTGGAGTATCAACTGTGCCTATCCAATGGTCACTACTGTCTAGTTTGAGATGGTCTGGGTATTGCATGTGTTTGAGGCAGCTAATCACATTAGTGAGATGAACGTGCTCTTATACCAAACATGCAAAGCATGCATTATGGGTATGTGTGTTACATGTGCACATGGCCTACACCTTAACTATGACATGCACATTTTATTTACAATAATAAATGTAGAACACACTCACCAGCATCTGTCCGCTGCCTTTATGTCACCCCAGAGGTACCTACATAGAGATGAGACAGTTTGTCAGTGGCCACAACTGTGGCATTGCTACTGTGTGTTTGTAATCTTACAGTACAACAACAGTTTACATTCACAGGGCTACAGATTATGTTCCAAATGATCAGTACTGCACAACAACAGGCTCCACGTCTTTGAATGACACACTCCACATCTCACATATGCATGATCTACCAATACAGATAACAGTAGTCTACAGATATGCCATGTTACCTGCATGCTCTATGTGTGCTTGCTGGGTGGCTTCAACCTCCATCATGGTGTATGCCTGCTGCTGTTGTTGTTGGGCAGGTGCCACCAGGCTCATGAGCAGCTCCTCCACTCTGGTGAGGGGGGATGGATGTTAACACCACCCCCTGTTGCAAGCTGTTCTCTTCGCACATCAGCGGCACGCTGAAGGACATGTCAGAGAAGATCACTGCAGTGGTGGCATACCTGCTCATATGTGCGGTTATGCAGACCTACCTCATTGACCCTGCGGACAAGATCTTGCCACATTGCAGTACACTCCTGCTGGTCCTGGCTGGTTTGTGAAAACATTAGACGGTAGTGTTGAATCATACTGCTAGTGATGATATCATCTTCAGCCCTACTGTAGCTTGGGTCCCTGTGGTGGGCCATGATCCCTGGAAGACATAAATACAAAAATATGTCTGAGCAAGTCATATGGCACATTTAACATTATACAGTGCAGATATCACTGAACTGCCATATATAGCAACCTATAAGCTAACCGAGAGTGAAACACTGTAACTGCCACTTATCACTGCTCACCCCACAACTGCTTGAAAGTGCTTTGCTTACTCTCTATCCAATGAATCATGTTCTGCACAGCAACAAAATAAAATCACTATATAAGACTATACAAGAGTACCTGGCACACTGTATGCAACATGATGCACCACCAAGCCACAGCAGATTCATCAAGCTGATGTGTAAACAAATATGTCATCCATCACAATCAGTGTAAGGTCCAGTAAATGTATTACTATTATACCACACAACTTGTTAATGCCAAACCTGTGGCCAAAATATGTGCACAATTGGGAATATAGGTCACATACTGCTGTAGTGCACTATGAATGTTGCTAGATATGCAGTTATATGTATTACCACACATAGGTTCATAGGTTTATACTAGGCTATCTGCCCGAAGGCATTTATAAGCCTAGCCCAAATATTTGTGGCTTACGCCACCCCTTATATGAAAAAATACTGTGCCCATTAGTTTGTTGTGCCTCTGTCCAGCAGTGACACAGAGATGATTCCCGGGGTAAACTTACGATCTCCCATCCACAGGTCAAGATTTCTCTTGAACAGAGCCAGCGAGGTGCTCTGCCTCACATGGACTGGGACTCTATTCCACAGCATAGGGAGTCTCTGAGTGATAAATCTATCCCTCCAGCACGTCCTATTTATATCCGTGCTAAGGTTTAAGTCACTTGCTCTAGTGGTTTTGGTGGATTTGGATTTTTTGAGGTGGAGCATGTCCATTAATTCCAGGTTGGACATGGCTTTGTATGTCAGGCACATGTCACCTCTGAGCAGACGGTATGCGACTGAATAGAGCTGGAGTTTCTTCAATCTGGCAGCATATGACAGATTTTGGAGTCCCTTTATCCTTTTGGTGAGGAACTTTTGGGGTCTCTCTAATTGCTGCAGATGTCGGGCGAGATACATCCCGAATGGGGTATTGTACTCGATCATTGGTCTGATAAGTGAAGAGTACAGGGGAACAATGACCTCACTAGATCTGGATGTGAATCCCTTTATGATCAGGTGGGCAATGTAGAAGGTCTTTCTAACCACTTTAGCAACGTGAGTGTCAAAAGAAAGGCCACTGTCAACCTGGGTCCCCAGGTCCCTGATAACCTCTTCTGTGCTTAGTGGATTGCCACCTATATGGTAGCTTGGGGTTACCTTGTTTTTCCCAAGGGTATGACTATACATTTTTGGCGTTTAACTTCAGGCCATGGCTCTGGCACCAGCTATCTGTTTCCATGAGTCCCTTCTGAAGGATATCCGTGTCGATGCACTTTCCACTATGGCCCAGTTTGCAGTCGCCTGCAAACTTTGTCAGCCAAAGTCCTCCCATGTTGGCCTGTACTTCTGAGAAGTAGATGCCGAACAATAGGGGCCAAGGACCGAGCCCTGTGGGACACCACTTGTGACCGGCTTGGAGTCTGACAGAGCCAGCAACTCTAACCCTGTGGGTTCTGTCCTTAAGCCAGTTTGCAACCCATCTTGTGACATATGGGTTTACATTTAAGCTGGTAATTTTTCTACAATACCCAAGTGGGGTATTGTGTTGAAAGCCTTTGCAAGGTCAAGGTAGGCTGTATGGACTGCCTTTCCCTCATCAATGGCCTTGGTGACTGTTTCGAAGAAGTCGACCAAGTTCAAAAGGCATGATCTTCCCTTGACGAAGCCAAACTGGGTCGGGTCCAATGTCTGCAAGTCCCCTATATCTTTGCTTATGAGCTCCATTATGATCCTCTCCATAGCTTTGCAGACTAGACTTGTTAAGCTTATGGGGCGGTAATTACCAGGGTCCGTAGAGGCACGGCCTTTGTGGAGTGGGACCACAGTTGCCGTACACCACTCCTTGGGCACGTATCCTGTGGTAAGGCTGAGATTAAACAGCTGCCTTATGTGCGGGTTTAATTCCTCATTTAGCTCATGTAGCACACAGCCGGGGACACCATCTGGTCCCATTGATGCTGTGTTTTTAGCTTTAGAGAGAGCAGCTTTCACCTGCGCATTTGAGATGTCTGGGAGGCTACACTCCGCTGGGATAGTTATCTCTCCTTTAGGGGGGAAGAGGGGGGTGAAGTTTGCACTGAACCTGTCTGCCAGTATGTTGGCAATGTCTGTGGGTTCAGTGATTTTGTATCATTTTGGACTAATTCTGAGCATATCTGGGAGTTTCCACCCAGGTTCCTAACATAGCTGAAAAAGGCCTTATGATTGTCCTTTGAATCCATGGCAATTTTTCTCTCAAAATTGGCCTTAGTTGATTTTATGAGTGCTCGTATTTTTTTACTAATAATGATCAGGGTGACTTCTCTTTTATGGATTTTGTTCTATCATGTAATAGCTTTCTCCTCTTATTGTAAAGTTTGTTAATGGCTGGGGTCCACCAGACTGGACATTTGCCCTTTGTGGAAAGAGTCTTGGTTTTATTTGGGATTGCCTGATCCATGCAGTCCTGGAGGTGTTCATAGAAGGCATTTGTAAGGGCTTCTGCAGCTTGGGTTGTGGTTTCCACTGGCTCAGGGGCCTTGAAGGATACCACACCAGTCTTGAGTAGTGTGAAGTTTGCTTTAGAGAAGTTCTTCACTGTGGTCTTTTTGTTTGGGGTGGGCGGGATGTGGATTTCCAGTGAGATTAGTTTATGATCAGATCTCACCAATGAGGGATATACTTCTGGTGTGGAGCATTTTGTCCCCATGTTTGTGATAATGAGATCTAGTATATTTTCTCCTCTCATGGGAACAGTGACTAGCTGTTCCATGGCATTTGAATTTATGAACTCCAGAAACCGTTGGGCTAGAAAGTTAAGGCTTGAGTAATGTTCCCAGTCTATATTCGGGTAGTTGAAGTCACCCAATATGATGGTGTTTGGAGATACATTTATACCCTCCAGTGTCTTCAGGAAGGCTGTGTGGGGTTCCTGAGTTTGAGAGGGTGGCCTGTAGCATGCTAAAATTTGTAGAGCAGTTTTGCCTATGGTTAGTTGCACCTGGATGGTTTCTGAAGCTTTGTGCATTGCCACCAACCTGGAGGTGTATGTATCCTTTATGAATATGGATAAACCCACTCCTTTTGTGGTGTGGTCCAGGTTTTGGGGCCGGAACGCATGATATGAGGTAAAACCTAATAGTGCCGGGGTGCTCTCAGGAGCCTTGAACCAGGTTTCAGTTACAGCACAGACATCGATGTTCTCCATACTGAGAAGGGCCTCGAGTGCGTGCATTTTGAGATTTAGACTTCTGGCATTGAGCAGCATTACCCTCAGTTTCTTCCCATTTTTGTTTTCTAGGGTGGTAGGTTTAGAATTTGACCCTTGCCTAAAAAAGGCACTATGGGGGTGGCAAGAGCCTTAGCCAATATCCGGAATCCCAGGTGTGGCAGGTGCAAGTCGTCCCTTGCGAAGCAGCATGGCTTGTCAAGCATGTCATCCCAGGCAGACAGACACTGGATCCCCTTTGAATGACACCAGACATTAAGCCAATTGTTAAAGCTGATCATCTTGTCTCTATATTGTGGCATCATTCTTGGTGAAGGAAGGATACTGCTCAGGGTTAGGGTCATACCTGCCTGGGCTACATAATCAGAGAGCTCCTCTATGTCTCTTTTCATGTAGTCCAGGGAGGTACGTCTCAGGTCATTCACACCAGCATGGACAATGACTGTGTCATATTTGTACTTGCCATGGAGTGACCCGAGTGCTTGTGTTATGTGGCGGATTCTAGCGCCCGATAGGCAGCTTACTGTGACCCTCTGCTTGTTCAGCCTGGTGAGTGGGACGTCAGTGTGTCTGACTATGGAGTCACCTATGACAAGTATGTTTGGTGTTGTATTTGGCCTTAAGGGCTGTGACTGCTTTGCACACTGCTTTTGTGGTTTATGTGTTGCTTGTGGGGTGTCTTGAGGTAGCAGTTGTTTGGGTGTCTGCTTTGGAGGCCTCTGCTGTTTAGGTAAATTTTTACTCAGAGCCTCCGAGTATGTCTTTGTGTGTTTATGTGTTTGATTCAGTGGTGTGGTAGCATTATGTGAGGCTGGTTTTGTGGTGTGTGTAGTTGCCTTCTCCTCCTGTCTGGTCTTGCCAGTCCTGAGTTAAGAGAGCTCAGCCTCCAGTTTGGCTAAATAGCTGCATCTCTCGCAAGTATTTGTGTTATGTGGGAGGAGGAGAGGGTTGTCCGTGTACATGAGGCAGTTATAACATTGCCTCAAGATTCCCAGACTCACCAGCTGGACCGGAGAGGAGATTGACAACTGTCCTTTGGACATGCTAGAATAATATTGGGAATTCCTTAATAATTGAAAACAAGGGCCAGTGGGGAGTGAGGGTGTAATGCTTTTAATTTTTAGTGCTGACTTATATAATTGCTTTAGTGAGCAAGTGCCAGGTAACTTGAGTGCAATGTGTTACAAGTAACTAAATGCAAAAACGACAAACAGTAACTTTCTTTCAAGTGAAACAAGGAAATAAGTACAGTAAGCAATGCAGATATCACTAGTGATCCACAGAAGCGCTGAGAAGTTATTTAGGTGGAATTAGCTTCCAGGGAAATAACAAGCAAACAAACAACAAGCATATAAACAAAGCTAGATTCAGCAGGCCTGGATCTAGTCTATGCTAGAGCAAACAAGGTGTACCAATTTCAGTAAGATACAGTTCAAATATTCAGATAGTAAGATACAGTTCAAATAAACATATGTCAAAGGACATGTTACAGACATACCCACACACATGTCAGACATAATTACAGGACGCAAACGTATGACAACCCAGATAAGCTTTCAGTGTATACTATACAGTACTGTATGTCAGTACCTACACAACATTAATCTTGAGAAATATAATCTGTGATGAATACAGGGACCACACAAAACAGTGGATGCAAGCAATGTGGACATACACCATACTTTGCTGTACAGGCCCAGAGCTTCAGTTAGTATTACAGTACATACAGGATTTGCATTCAACATTGGTACCAATCAATAATCATAGATGTAGTGCTTTAGCCTCCAATGACACACCCTAGTTAAAACCAAGGGACTTAATCACACTGTATGCAATAACACTTGTTCTGCCTAGCAACAGAATACACAGCTTTTGCTAGGATCAAAGCAAGGACTCATAATACCATGACATAAATAGTTTCCCACTAAGCTATCCCACAGATACATATCTTTGACGTATTCACAAACATATTGACCATCACAGTCAGTCAACAGTATAGAGAATCTATAGCAACAAGAAGATGTAGGTGTGTATGAGTGTATATAATATATATATATATATATATATATATATATATATATATATATATATATATATATATATATTATATATATAAATAGGCACATATGCATTTCACCTTTCTAGTGAGAATATCAATTATACAAAGGATGTAAGGTGTACAGTAATGTAATAAAATCACACAGTCTTGGGATAAATGCATTGAAGGTGTTCACGGCGCAGGTAGCTTTAGCAGGCCTTACTGGCTTCAACATTGCAAACTGAATGAACCACCCACAGTGTTTAACCACCACATGTCATATACCAGCACTGTATGCTGCTTTGTTTGTCACACACTAAAACCTACATACAAATATGCTCATACTAACCTTCATCAACATATATATCTCCCCCCTTTGCAAACAGTTGCAATATGTCCCCTACTCTATGCACATATACAGATGTGAATATATATGACACATATATATTTATCCATATGTATGTGGCATACACACATGTGGTCCACACTGTTGTAAGTCCCTGGACCTCACAGCTCAACTGTTGGGCCTGCAGCACAAACAGGTGTCACATATGAACACAGACTAACATTAGGGGGGGTATATATGGCAACAGATGCTAGATAAGCATACTAGACTGCTACAGCAGTTGCCAATGCTAAGCTACACTTTAATATGACTACCATGCATGTATTGTTGTGTCACACCCATGTTTATATAATGTCAGCGCTAATCCCCCCAACAGCCATTGGCCACACTACTGTACAGAACACAGATAACAGGGATCAGATCTTTGACATTTAATGCTGAGCTACACATTTCACAGGTATGTCCCACTGCCCACAAGTACACACAGTATTGTCCATAGCAGTAGTTAAGTAGAACATCTGTGCAGAAAGAAGTACTGCTGCCACATATGAATGTTTCACATTATGTAGACTATTCTTCAATAACATCTACTACATGCCAGTAAATACATATGTGTCACATAGGTTCATAGGTTCATAGGTAGGTACTGGGCTATCTGCCCGAAGGCATATATTAGCCCAGCCATGTTGTACAGTATTCACCGCCCCTTTGGTTAGTTCCCTTGGCCCTTGATCTAGCAGCTAGTACCCTTGGCCCCTATCTAGTAGAGCTGTTGGTATGATCCCTGGTGTGAACTTTCTGTTACCCATCCACTCGTCAAGGTTCCTCTTGAAGAGTGATAGTGAGGGGCTCTGTCTTATGTAGATCGGGACCTTGTTTCATAGGAAAGGAAGTCTTTGCGAAGGGAATCTATCCCTCCAGCATGTTTTTTTCATTGTTATGCTGAGGTTTATATCCCTACAGCATGTAGTTCGAGTGGATTTGGTTTTGCTAAGATGGAGCATGTTCAACAGTATAGCATGGCTCTGTATGTTAGACAGAGATTGCCTCTGAGAAGGCGGTATGCAACAGAGAAAAGACAAAAAAAAAATACCTTTCCTTTGTATAATTTGGTAATATTTCTTTTTCCTTTTCTCTCTCTTTCTCTCTCTCCATCTCTTTCTCGGTCTGTCTCTGCAATAGAGTGATTGAGTTTGTTGGCAGAGATTGCAGCCTGCTTTTGTAGGAATTTGCACATGAGCATGTGATGACCTCTGCACCAATTAGTGCCCACCATTTGCTAATTGCATGCAGCCTGCTGTGTAGTAATTGCAGTAATCACTGTCATAGCAACACAGTACTATAAATTGCTGACTCATGTAGGCGTGGCCCTTTCAGCTTTCCAAGATGGAGATCATCCTTGTTTGGTATAGACATTATTGTTTACGACAGAAGGTTGGTATAGTTCTTATATCAGAAGCCTGGGGTGTAGCCAGAGATTTACATTTTGTACTCAGATCTAATGTTGCTGCTTCCAGTACCCACTTGTCAGTGTAGAAATGTACTCACCCCTCAAAATGCTACCCCAAGATACATGGAAAGGTGTACTTTATTTTCAACTGTTACATTTAACTGCCATACAAAGCTAGTTATGTATTCCTTTGGCACAAGAATTGTTTGTGAACTGCTATACTGTGAATATTCATTTACTCAGTTCTAAACATTTTGTACTTTTTTAGTGTTAACATTAGCACGAGCTGCTCAGAAAAACCTGACACATTTCAGTACTGTGAGTATGCTTACCTACATCCTTGGTAGACCCTGCACACACAGGTATATTCTACATTTGGGTAGGGTTGCAGAAGTACAGAGAGCGTAAGTAGTATTATATGGATTTTATCTTGCTGGACTTACAGGTTTGCTGTGTACATGTTAGTTTATCAAGGCATGTAGTCTGTCTGCGTAACTCCCAATTGTGGACCAATCCACATGATAGCCAGAGAATAGCCTGTTATTTTTTGTCTGTGCACCACACAGGTCTTTTCAGCAATAGAGCAATGGCATTCTTACAGTTGGTTGCTACATCCACATGGCTACATCCATTTGTATTTCAGTGTTGTATTCCTACATAAGTGTATGCTTCCAAAACTCATTCCAAAGCTATTTGTACAGTGTGTAACAGCAGAAAGGCTAATATGCCTCTGTGTTTCTGCCTCTGCCAGACCTCTCAACCAATCAGGTACATATTTGAACAGAATCAGGGAAAAGTCAAGAAAATGTCAGAGACAATCAAGGACACCTTTAAAATATTAGTGCCATTAAGTTGAAACATTGAGAGAATCAGAGCATATGAATTAATGCACCTTTTCTGAAGTAAAAGAAGTGTCTAACCCTTAATTATTGTTATTCATTAAGTGTAATTCACCGCCTTTCTGCCCACAGTCAGTAGTTTTAGGAGGGATTCAGAGGGACAGAGCTAAAATTTGGGTAAAAATTAGGGACGTCCCTGAAAATTAGGGACAGTTGAGAGGTATGGCCTCTGCCCTAAGCAGAATGCCAGTGTTTGTCCTGCTGTGATACTGTGTGGGGTTGTAAAGTGATGGTGTAACATTATTTCCTGCTAGAATGGCTGCTTCTCTTATCACAGTCATGTAATGCAACCCCACAACAACTGTTGGTCAACATCCACAGAACAAGTTGTGTGGTATGGTATTCCTAATTTTCTTTACATTCACTCATTCTGATGCATGATATAATTATTTAAGCACCAACTTGATGTATATCTATCGTGGCTTAGTGGTACTTCATGTTGTGTAGTGTGTACAAGGTCCAGGGTTTGAGACTTACAGAGGTGTTTTATTTTGTTCCTGAGCAGAACAAGGGCCCTCACATACAGAGTGACTAAGGCACTTTTAAGCAGTTGTAAGTGGATTTTCGCAGGTTTGCATAATGCTGCACATTGCTTAGCTAAGCGTAAACAAGCGCAAACCCACGCAAACCCACTAACTACTGCTTAATAGTGCTTACTCCCGCTCACCCCCTTGCTAATTTCTTAAAAAAGAAAAATGGGGAGATAGGAAAGTGGTGAAAAAGGGGCACAAAGAGGGAAAGACAGTATGGAAAATAGCTCAGGATGTGCTGGACGGGTGTAGAGAAGGTCCATATCTGCCCATTTCTTCAACAGCAACAGCTGTGCATGTGCAATAAATTTGGAGGTAGATATGAACCCTTCAACCCCTGAGAGAGGGGTGAGGACAACAAAGTATATTGTAATGCCAATTAAATAACATTTCATGTTTCCAGCGGACATGTGTGCAAAATGGGCATCTATGTATGGGGCATAATTTTTTTTTGGGGGGGAGCAGATTGCCCTTTTTTTTCAGGTGAGAGTGTAATGTGGGGTGGGGGAAGTAGGTATATTTGGGGAGGTAGGTTGGGAAGGTAAACAGACAAGACAAACAAGACTCATACAGGGGCGGTATATGACACATGTGGTGGGTGAACACCTTTGACGGGGAGGAATGTTTGGAAATCACAAGCCCATGAGCCCCCAGATGGAAACAGTGGGACTGAGGTCCCCACACATGGGCAGTCACCCCTGCACCTCCATGACCCAGAAGGTGGCTGTGCTGGGGGTTGTGTAGGAGGGTCAGGCCGACCCGTGAGTTGCGCCACTCGGGCCTCAAGCTGGCATAGAGGTTCTGCAACAGAACGTTCAATCTCTCTATGCACCACAGCCCGGACCCTACAAAGGGTGATAAGTGCCTCTCCGCCCACGCTTGCACGATGGGCCGAGCCCCATCCCCTGCAGTGCTCTTCCACCTGAAGGTGGCACAGGGCCATTGAAGGAGGAGGTCCCAGGCTGGGCACCGGATCTGCTGGTGCCAGGTGCCATGGCCAGCTGAGGTGGGACAGGTGAGTCGGCTGGGACTGGCCTTCCCATACGAACTATGTTTTGGAGAGTTTAATAAAGATATGGGTTAGTAACAGTCAACAGCATTGCCAATTAGTTATAACAGCATGCAGAAGAATTCCCATTAACCCAACTCACCAGATTTTCAACAGTTGGAATGCACGCATGACACATGCATATATAGAACAATAGTTGAAATTACAACAGTATGCAGGCTTAATTGATGGCAACAGACTACCAATATTGTGGTATTTTAACAGAGCACATGCATAGAAATAAATGCAAATATTTATAAACCAATAAGACATATGTCCCAACAAATGTTTTGAGATTAGACATACTGATTGAGGTGTGGAATTGCATTTTTATGCACATGTAGTAGGGTGGAAAAATATAGCTCAATTAACAACTTATATATCATTCTAGTTTTCACTACACTCCTATTAACTGCAGTTACATGTCCCTTACATGTATTATTACACTACCCAATGTCCTTATATTGTGCAATTGGATTTTCCTAGATCATTATATACATGAGCTGTATCTTACATACAAACTGTCCAAGATGCAGATGTTACAGCAACATATTTTGAGAGTTGCTCACACATACTACTGCTAAGATGGTACACTGACAGCTCTACTTTCATATAATTATCTAGATATGTTCAGGTGAAAGTATCAGTTATATGTTAACAGCTCCCTACATTTCTGGCAGCACATTGACATTTCTGAGGAACACAATACCAAGCTACTCATGTGCCAGATTAACCTGTACATGCTGGCCATGAACCAACAGTTGAAGGCTGTACATATGCATACATGCTACTAGCATTCCCTTCATCCACATTATATTGGCCTACCCAAGTGTGGGTTGACACTGCTTAATACAACACTACTATTTGTAGAATTCAACAGTACAACATATCAAAGAAAATGACACAGACCCACTCCATGAATCATACATTTATTAAAGGATTATTACACCTTTATTTATTGGGTTAAAAGACTTTTTGAAGGCTCTCTTATTTATTTTATATAACAGTACATGCAGAATAATTACTAACATGCCTCATGATGCAGCCTTTGCAGCCTATCTTCATGGGCTTGCAGGTTCATAGCCTAGTCACCTGCAGCTGTGAAGTAAATGCAGTGATATTGAGACATACCTATCCATAGTATAGACAAGCATAGCAATTCTTAACTACTTAATACAATGGCTACTTACTCAGTACTGGGGCATTAGGCATCGTATGGGATTCCTGGATCCACCGGTCCAGTTCATCCCCCCTACGTCGCTTCAGGTCAGAATAATGGTGCCTGACCTGCTCACCAGTCCGAGGAACAGCAGTAGCACTGGTGAGATCACGGGCAAGACTGTTCCAGGCCTTTGTTTTATATTGGCTACCCTGGTACTGGCCCTGCAGGAGTCTTTCCTCATGTTTGTGGACGAGGAGCCAGACCATAATTTTGGACTCCTGGATGCCCCAGCATTGAGCTCTAAATTGAGTGCCCTCACCAACACCAGCCATGCTGACTGCAGAAGGTAGCTACAACCAATTATAGCAAGTATTCCCACCTGTGGAGCTTAAATATGCCTCATTTCCCGCACTTATTTGTGATTGGCCAGTTTTTGAAAAACTCAGCTGTAGGCATGCCTGCTTAGCTGATGTTGGCAATGTTTAAAATTCCTTTGATAGATATGTGTCTGTGGAAAGTGCATGTTTGTGAAATGCTGTCATGGCTTAGTACTGTGACTAAAGTGCACAGTATCCTTAGTTTGAGCCCTGTCACTGCTTTTTATTTTCCTGCTGGGCAGACCTGACTGGTTAAGGAACAGTAAAGCAGGTGTGAGCGTGTTTACCCGACTTTGCTCAGCTTTGCCCGACTTTGCCCAACGTTGCTTAGCGTTGCTCGACGTTGCTCAACATTGCTCAACATTGCCTGACATTGCCCGACGTTGCCCAATGTTGCGCTAGTTAGCGAGGTGCGCAGCTACGCACAATTGTATTTAAATATGCTCAATACTGGTACAAATGTGCTTAGCAGTGCTTTATATTGCTTAAAATAGGGTAGTCATGCCTCAGAATGCATAACCATTTCACCTTTATATATATCTATATATATATATATATATATATATATATATATATATATATATATATACATACATATATATATATATATATATATATATATATATATATATATATATATAATTCGTTCATTACTACATTTAACATTTCAATGCTTTTTACAAAACTTATACATAAAAAATGTCAGGAATATTTTTGCATACAGATTTCCCAGAGAAAATGTAACATGCAGTAGTGGGACTCGAACTGGGAATGTCTCCTCTTTGTGTGAAGGCTCTAACCACTACGCTATCGCTATGTTGCTTGATTTGC
This sequence comes from Protopterus annectens, assembly GCF_019279795.1. NCBI lineage: Eukaryota > Metazoa > Chordata > Ceratodontiformes > Protopteridae > Protopterus > Protopterus annectens. Next base: position 1,354,154,550 of record NC_056733.1, on the reverse strand, counting down.
ATATATTTTTCTTATTATCCTCTTCTGCTGTCTAAGCTGCTAACTGTAGCTAAGCAATGGGCAAACCCACGCAAACCCACTCAACTACAGGCAGCTATATTGGAAGAAAAAAAAAATTATTTTTATTTTTTATTTTGTAAGTTGTTTAACATATGGTGGAGTGTAGTGTTACATTGTACACATGCGAGCGGACTCGATCATGCAACTGGAAGTTGCGGCATTTCTTCATTGCAGGGGCATGGATTTTTGGACTGCTCGGCAGTCCGACACGCCCACTACATCTGTCCATGCTCTGTGTAAGCTTTAGAGTTGAGGCAGCGCACTCTCGTTAACATGCATGGTGTGCTGCCATCATACTCTTACACTGGCACTTCCGTGTAAGACTAATCTAGTCTTACACGGAAGATAAGTAAATCCGGGGGTATGAGTTTGTGTAATAGTAACTTCTTGGGTGAGGTGGGAATATTGAGAGTTAGGAGTGAGATCGGGGGACCTGGAGGTATTATATTTGTAGTAGTTGGCAAAGAGTAGAACAAGAAGAGGAAAAATTGTTGGTAATATGTTGCTAATAGCTGGTGGAAGATAGAATATAAAGTGTAATAGGAGATAGACAGTAGTGGAGAAAAATACAATAGTGTGTTAGCTATAATGGGTATAAGAATATCTGGGAGCTTTCTCTAACAGGTGAGAGAATCCAGAGTGGCTATAACACCTACACAGTTGGACCAGAAAATCCGAGAAAGAAAGTGTTTATTAAGGAATGAAGTAAATCCAGAGGTTAATTAGCAATACTGAGATGCAGTAGATTTGGATTAGTGAAAGCGGAACATACATGTTTCAGATAAAGAAAAAGAAGATGGAGACCAGGGAAAGGTGTTAGAAAGATCAAAAAATAGGTGAAAGGAGGGACAATAAGTTTGTAGGAGTCAGGGTAGGGAAAACAGCAAATCCAGACTTGAGATTAACACCCATTCAATAGCACATTGGAATTCCTATTGTGCAAAAGATGCACCTTAAGTACGTGAGGACGTATTCAGCATTAGTTAGAACAAACAGAGAAAATGTTTAGGTCATATTTATCAGCAACTGTTAAAACCTGGGCAATTAGTTAGCAGCTCACTTAAAGCACAGTGCAATATTGCATTTACATTCAAATGTATTATATATTACCTGCAAATTATCTCCCATTGTGACAGTCAGGTAAATAGGAGCTTTCATCCCTCACCATTTGATGCAGCTAAACTTAAGATCATCCCACCAGCCCACAATTATCTAAACAGACATAACGCATTTATCAAGAAGCACAAATAAATCAACTATTATCTATAATTCCTTAAAGCCTTTAAATGAAATACACAAAATAGCAAAGCAAAATGCAGTTAGCTTACTGGCCACATCTGAGTGCTGGAGTGTGCGACTGCCCACAGCATGTTCCAGGGGACAAAGAGCCAATATAAATACAGGGGAGACTAAAGATAAGAGAGATAAGTACAGGAAGTTTATCAAGAGTGTAACATTTGAATGGTAAGAACCAGTCGGGCTTCTTGTGGGTGGTTGAAGGGAATACAGGTATGAAATGAGATTTGCTTGTGCTTGGTGACCAGCCTGTATCAACTACAGAGAGGTAATGATTAGCGAGGAAAGGAAATTGTTGACTACACACTTAGTGTTGTACAAAGGGATGAGCAGGCAACACTATTAACTATAGTTTTGTAAAACAGCTCCTGAAAACTGGAGTCAATCACTGCAGGCATGTGCAGTAATGACCGGAAGCTGCATAGCCAGCTCTTTTAAGGACTGGTCATATTAAAAGGAACTGCGCAACTGAAATGTGAAAGTTTTTACTGCCCATGATAGTGTAGTAAAAAGCAAGGCAACAGCGGAGTGGCGAACCTGCAGTAACACACTCCATCATTCACAGCTGATAAGCAAAACTATGTGGTAAAACTTCACAGAGTATCACAGCTTTCTTACTATTTCAAAAAGAGTTGGTATATGCCTTGCCTGGCTTTGCAAATGGTAATGCAAGTAGATGTATACTACAAATTAGTGATGATATTCACACTTTTTATCACTGAGAATGCGGCAGCTGTCTGAGACATGTTTTTGCAACTGAGAAGGTAGTGTATCTGAAAGCTTACTGCAACAGGTGAGGGAAAACAGGCTATAACTCTGGCCACATCAGAGTGTTAGAGTGTGTGACTGACCACAGCATGTTGCAAAGGTCAAGGGATGTTTTACGTGATAGCAGAGTAATACTGACATTTTCCTGGTGTCTATTTTCTCTCCACTTCTGCAATATTTCAGGATTTCCTTACTTAATGTAGAGTAATTTAGAGGTATGACAGCCCCCCATCTCACACAAACACACACACACACACACACACACACACACACACACACACACACACACACACACACAGAGGAACATACTGCCCTCACCCTATTGTACTGAAAGACACACTCACCAATTTGCTAATACATACAGTCACACCTACCTTAACTATTCCACCTACTACGACCACCTGGGCAGGCATACAGTCTCACAACCAGATACTCTCTCACACACACACACACACACACACACACACACACACACACACACACACACACACACACACACACACACACACACACACACACACACACACTCACGTGAGACCATTCACACACACTCACGTGAGACCATTCACACACACACACACACACACACACACACACACACACACACACACACACACACACACACACACACACATGCTCACACAGGACCACTCATCCCTCTGCATACAGTCACACATGCAGCCACACACATGCATATAAATACACACACACACACACACACACACACACACACACACACACACACACACACACACACACACACACATCACTGTCTGTCCGCTAAACTCTAGGGCACTTACCTCTAACATAATCTGTCCATTGGAAGTAACGATAGGCTCAAGGCCAAGTTAATTAACTCAGATGGCTAATCTTCCTTACACAGTCAAGAAATTCTCTAAAATCCTTGACTGCATAAATGCCTTACCTCTTGCACATCCAGGGGACAGCACATGGCTAATTAGCATAGGTGTCCCCTCCATAATGCCTCATTAGCATTTAGGGCAGGTGATAAAAGCAGCCCACCATGCTAGTGCACCTCCTCAGGGTGAAGTACAGCAATAAATCTGTCTCTGAACTGGTAATAGTTACTGCTAGTGGTAAAAAGGGCTTACACTGATGGTAACCTTTCTGAACCCGAGTGAAGGGTCTCACAAATAGAATTTGCAATATTAAGTTTTTGAAAGAGTGGATGGCTAGTTACACAGACATCAGGAAAAGAACAAGTGTGACTTTTGTCAATTAACATCATTAGACTCTACAATGCATTCTATTGTAGGTAGTTCACATGCACATACAGTAAACAGCTCACCAATAAACTGGACTTAGTCAGCAATAAATGGTGTAAATGAATATCTAACATAAATGTACCTATAAAGTAGCATACATCACAAACGAAAAAAAGCCAGCGGTTATAGAACCCTTGAAGCAGCTTTAAGGCCAAATGCACTTCCTTCAATTCTGATAAAATACATAATCATGGAGTGTCACCCACTTCTTTCTGGAACATATATGCACATAAACACTTTAAATGGTCCAAAATGTACTACTGCATGACCTTATTATATCAATGTTAAATATTAAGTGCTTGAGAAAAATCAAAAGTCAGCATACTACCATGTCTATCTGGTATTAAACCTGCTTTTTACAGCTTCACCTTCCTAAAAGAAAGCAGCAGTAAGGAGGTATGGAGAAATCAACTTTGCATGCTAACCACTGCACAAGTCCCCTGTGTGCATTTTACTGTGAGTGTGCATAACAAAGTCATCAGATGAAATGCTTTGTTCATGTAGTAAACTGTGGGCTAATTTCTAAACTTATATGCTCATTATGTGATTAGACACTTGCACATGTGACTGGCCACTATACTGTTTGGCGTTTGAAAGAGTGATAGATACTGGAACCCAAGTCGCTTTAACCTGAAGAAATACTGTTGAGGTAATAAAACAACACTGCTTAATCAAATAATTTCTCCATCTAAGATCTAACCTTAACTTCAGAGTACAATCCCACCACGACACTTCATTTTTGCTTAAAATAAATTTTCATTGTATGACACCATATTGAGGAAAGGCAATTGCCACCTACATGGTGGAACTATTGTGCAGCACCTTTTTCTTACTGATTGTTTTCAGCATAGCAGGAAAGGAACAACAAATCAGAGCACTTTGTCAACAACATTCATGCCACTTCGTAGTATACAGTTGTTTATTTCTTCTCCTGAAACTAGTCCGCTCACTCAGTTTACAGTCAATGGCCCCAAACCTTATTATCCTAAAAATGGATGTTCGAATAGTTTTATATATGCAATTGTGTAGACATTACAAAAACTCTGACAACCACAGCCAGTTGTCTTCAAGAGGTGATACCAAGCAAGTTGATAGGCAGATATTTTTTCATTTTATTGTTTGCTCACAGTTGGGTAGACCGTTCATCCCTGTAAGTGGACACACCCCTGTGGAGGTTGGAGCATGTTTCCCTAGTTCCTTGATGGTGGCCAGTAAGGCACGAACAAGCTGATATTAAGTGTGGTGATGCATATGATGTCGCCCTTAATCATACCAGTTAGAGAGTCCCTGCTCCTTCATTTCAAAACTCTCTGCTTCTACTGTGTATGTGATGGCTACTTCCCAGGCCCCATCTCACTTAAAGGGGGTAATGGCAGTTTTAGGTGTAGCTGAGCGCAAGGTCATTCTCTCCTTCCAGGAGAACCTCCGGCAGGGTTACAGCGGGATTCACCTAGAGACATCACTGGTAATAAGAATGGAAAGAGGAATGACTAGCCTAACACAGGCATCTGAGTGGACATCACTGATGAGTAGAAAGAGGTACAAAAAAGAAACACCAAAAGGCTCATTCTTGACAAAGTATTCAAATTCTGCGGTGGACACACATGGTCACTGACCTAAATTCAGTAAAGATGAACATGTTGTAGGTCAGATATACAAGTCTTATTTACTCTGTCATGTTAGGCCAATCATCCATGTCAAATAAAATTGACTTTGTATGGATATCATGAAATACATACATGTATGTATGAATACATCATGCTCATAAAGCTATCCTTATAATATTTGCTTTATTACATGGCAGAGCCATAGCTCGCTCATCTAGATCCCAGTGAAGTTTTCCCAATCTAGTAGCATCTATATCATATTATCGTACGATGTAAATAGCAAATGCTATTTCATCGTACAGATAATATAGAAACAACAAAATATCGAACAAACGGAACAGCAATTTTTTTCCCAGGGAAAAAACTTGCTGCTCCGAAAAAAAAAACTTAAACACAAAATTTAAAAAAATATCCGATGTTCCGTGACTTTGCTATTTTGCCATTTCAACAGTATCGGATCGACTAAATAGCATTCGCTATTTAGTCCATTCAACAGCATCATATAGACCCATCTAGTACACTTCAACTCTAAACTGAGGAGCAAAAAGAAAAAAAAGGTCCATTCTCTGAGACCAATCATGGAGAAGCAGGCCAGGTCCACTTTCCACAATCTGTGCTCTTCAACTGTAAGCTGAAGAGCAAAAAAACAAGTCCTCGATCCTAGTTGAGGACAAAACAACTAAAGGTCTTTTCTTTGAAATGTAGAAAGCTGCTTGCATGTATGTAGCAAGTGGTTTGTTACAATTACAATACCACCCACTAAGTGCTTCTCTGCTTAAGTCCTGAGAGCAGCTACAGGTACTACAATAAAGTTCCATAGGTTACTGATAATCACTGCCCCTAACACTTTGTGCCTGGGATGGCTAACCCCTTCACTCAGCCCTAGCCAGTCCTTGGAATGATCATGTCTGCACCTCATGATGTCCCCATGCATCAGAAACATCCCACTAGCCCACTTTTACTTTCATGTTTCTGCTGTACCATGTTCACTTTGTGGGGAAGTCATAAGGTAAGGATCCTTACTTGTTAATGGGTAATACATACTGTGCTATTCTTCTCTAAGTATATTCAGTAGACAGGGACATTCTGTGCTGAACATGTGTTCTGATACTCAATATATTGTTATAGTAACAGTAGTATGTTGTCATTGTTGTAATGACAGCCATCATGGACAGTTGGTACCTGAGACAGGCTTCATTGCACCTTACTCCACACTGGCATTCATCAGTGTGAGAACTCACAACTCCATAATGCACAGCAAAATGGAAGAAAAATGTCATGTACTAGTGTGAGTCAGCATGAAACTCTCCTGTACATTAGTCAGTTGAAGCTGGCCATGCTGAGGCAATAACAAATAAGAGTAACCGCAAGTCATATAGTCAAGCTAAAGGATTTATAAAAAGAAAAAGAACTGCACATAAAAGACAAATGAACTTTAATAAATAAAAATAGGTGGTTACATAAGCTTTTATAATGTAGTTTATCACATATGTATACATAATGAAGTATATCTTATGAAAGTATATACAACCAACTATTTTTATTTAACAAAGTTTATTTTTGAGCTTCCTCAACTGGCTTTTTGTGTTTTGGTTTTGATATCAGAAAAGTCTAGACAGAAAGAAGTGTCATTATATACTGAGTGATGTATTCCATTGTCACTGCCAGAGTCTGAAGGCTGTGGCCTTGACAACAACATGCTCTAAAGCTACAACTTTGTTTCTGCAATTTCAAATATTTTATAAAGTGTGTAAACTGTAAAAACTGCTTACATAGGTATGTATTATTTTCTGTTCTGTCATACTTGTTCACCAGGTTCACAGTTATGACTTCAGACCATTTTCAGGAGCAACTTGGGCCTATATCTGTCAACCTGTAAGCACCAAAAATATGAACATAGGAAAAGTAGGTACATGCAGCTAAAAATCTGGGCATTTAATTACCATAAACATTTGAATAAAAGCAGGCCAAAACACACAAGTTGCAGGAACTGCTAGTGAAAAAAAAAGAAAAAACTTCACTAAAGACAAGTAATCCCAATAAGTACTGTGTGGTCACCACAATGCGAATTAAGTCAGAAAGATAACATAATATTTTATGTTTATTAATAACTGTGTCTACAACAAATCTGTTTTTGCCCTTCTTTTTACTTTGTAATGCCTTCCAAGATCAATGTTCCTGTCTGTCTGGGTGTGCCCGGCAGTCACTTTTTACCTATGTATGCATTGTCGTCATGATCCCTGCCCAAGGGAAACTGTGTACAGATATTATACTTCCTTGACAACGTTATCTGCATCTACTCTTGCTATGTATAGTTCTTTGGCATCCTTTTCCTGCTTTATGATCTGGACTAGGTTCAATAAGGTTTACAGTTAGGCCATAGTTCCACTGCATTGGCATTACGTGGCAGTTTGGAACAGTGATTATCTTCTACTGTGACTACTGTTGGGTATGGCTATTTATACAGAGAACTAGCTTCAGATTTCTGATCATAAACAACTGGTTATGTATTTAGAACATGGATGTCAGGAAATTCATCTCAAGAGCAGAGTGGAAGAAAGTTTGAGAGGTGAATCAATACATCTATGATAAGAACACCCACGTAGTTATGACTGGGAGAAAACTGTTGTGATGGCTTAGTGGTTAACTACTGTGACTATAGTGTACAGGGTCCTAGGTTCAAGATTTGCAAAGGCTGTTTATTTCCCTGCTAGACAGGGATCCAAGGAAGTAAATACTGCGGGAAGAAATAGCCAGGGAATTGTTATGGCTAGGCTTCTATAGGCCAAAGACCAATCATAATCCTTTGTAGTACATTGAGTTTCATCTGCTCTGATATCTTACTAGTTACAGAGAGAAAAAGTGCAAGAGAGTGAGAAGTTTTTGATGAACCTGAAAGTTAGAATACACTTAGAGCTGTCACACAGACAGTGGCCAGAAACTCAGCATGTGCCTGCTGGACTAACAGCTTTAAAAGCTATTACAAGTTTCTGTCAGCCTAGTGTGTGTGTGTGTGTGTGTGTGTGTGTGTGTGTGTGTGTGTGTGTGTGTGTGTGTGTGTGTGTGTGTGTGTTTGTGTGTGTGTATGTGTGTGTGTCTGTTAAGAAGAAATGGCTTACACCTTTTTAAATCTCTTTACATTTCCCAGGTCTGTTCTGCAGGGGATGTTGTGTATGTTCTAGCCCAACACTAGAGCACTGCAGCTTAGAAAGGTGAATAACAAAACTCACAGTGCACATCTGTGATGTCATAGTTGTGCATAACAAAGTAATTTTTTCACAGTTTTGTAGCATAATCAGTACATTTCATAAACTGTGCGTCTGTTTACCACTGAGTACCCATGTTATACACCCTGAAGTCCTACCACTGTGTAGTTAGATGATATCCTTATGGACCACATGATGGACATTGTAAATTTTGTTGCTTTGTAATGTGTGAGGAATACCCTCTGCATTTGTCTTCCTCCTTACATACACATACTAGTGTTTGGCTGGCTTTTGTATATCATATGCATTGGGTCACATATTTTTCTATATGACATGCATATGTGTTTCACAGAAGTCCACTGCCATCCTGCTGTGTCACATTAAATCACTTGCCGCATGCTTGGGTACCATCACATTGTATCTTCCTCACTCACTGTGAAGTGTTCTTGTTCTTTTTTCTTCCTTTGTGAGTTTCCTACTACCAATTTTTTGCCTGTCTGATTTTTTGCAACAAACTCAGCATTTTCTTCCTCTTTCTTTCATTCATAGTGTCACTGTGAAATCTTTCTGCTATTACACCAGTCTTCGTTCAAGACTTTTTATTTTGAATTTTTGATTGCCTCTTAAATTGCATTTCTGCTGTCTTTTCAGTTTTTGATGTTTTGAATGTAAAAGACAAGTACTGCTCTATCTGAATGTCAGCCGCCTTTGTCACTTCTTTAAAAGTATGGTGCAGTATCACTTCGCAGTGCATTATTTTACATAGCTACGGGAATACCTGTGCTGCTTTTACGTTCTGATGCAACTGAAAAACTTTCTCTGGTACAGCATAAATTTCCCTTTTTCCCACATGCATTTAAATTATAAAGAAAATATGAGCAAGATTAAAGAATAGCTGCATTTAACACCAGCTTATGTGGGCAGTCTGGAATTGTCATGTCTAACTGAAAAGATTGCAAATAGTTTTACAAAGCAACTAATGGGATGGAGAAACCTGTGTTGAAATCATTAAGCAAAACTGCTGTACATGCAAGTCAAATTGCTCAGTTTTAATTTTCAGCCAAATATTCTAGTCAAGGTATGCAATTTCTCAGGTCACTTGTTATGCATGTTTCTAATTTATTTGTTTTTATTAACTATGTGCCTGTAGAGTTTATACATCTTTTGGAAACAAGCCCTGCAGGGCAGATAGCAGTTTAATAAGTCTTGTTTTTGGCTTTTTTTTATAAATTTGCTTAAGATGGCATGTGAGACAATAAAGCAGAAGACACATGCTTTCTGCAAGTTTAAGTCATTCCCCAGGATTCATGAAGCTCGGCGCAAGGACAGTGTTAACCTTGCGCCGAGCATGTGGTGTAGAGATGGCGCAGCAGCACCATATGCATATTAATGAAGGCATGCTGCTGCACCGTCCACGTGCACAGGAAACATACGCGAGTGCAGGGGGCGTGTTTAAGCGCTGCACGGAGGTGCGAACATGTCCGCTACAGTCGCGCAACCTAAAATGCTGACTAGTACAGTCTGCCTCTAATAGTAATCAATCCTGTCAGTGTCCATGGACACTGAAATTAATGCAAAGCATACAAGAGAGTTCTGTGAACACCAAAATAAAATCACAGGAGTAAACACACAAGCACATAGCTGAATGTTGAGCCCCCATCCCTAGAACTATTACATTTAAAACCCCGTGTCCGTATTTCATTGTTGTGTTGATTTTTATACCAAATGGAAGTGAAATGCAGGGTGTTTGCATGCCGCTGCCCTTTGCTAAGCCTAGCCCAATGGTTAGAGCATTCGCTTAATATCCCCCCATTTGTGGCCCGAGTCGTCCTTGCCTGGACAACCCAAAAATGAATGGGTATTACCTGGGTCAACCTACCATGTCATGAAAGATAAGTATTTGCGTGTACCTATGTGCATGAAGTACAGCATGTGGAAGACCAGATATGCTAGGGTTGGTCTCACAACCGTAATGGTATCAGAGATATGTAGAGTAGGCAATGTATACTGCTGTCTGTGCCATGGGCAAACAACCAGAGAAGGGATGGATGGTGTGTATGTGGATTTTGGGGAGGGTGGTGGGTAATGTAATAATTTGCCAAGGGGAGACTGGGTCAGATGTACAATAGGTGAACTGGAGGTGTACGAGGGAGCAGTGGGAGAATCCAAAAGGAAACTAAAGAACATACATTCACATCCCCAATACACCCTGTCAGGTTATATTGCAGAACACAACCCCACAAACATATGAACATTAAAATGTACGATACACATGTACAGAAACGGTACCGGCTCACACCACATAATGGTTTGGCCTGAACTGAGCCATCCAACCCCTACACACACCTGGATACATAACTGAATACCCATTGTCCCTTTCACAGCATCCCCCCTTGTTGAACGTCCACCAAAACCACCCATACTCGGGCTGCTAGCTTGGGCCAGCCATATCTCCACATACTGCCCCCTACCAACATCTAGTAGGCAGTCTCACCCTAGGCAGTCTCAAGCCTGCAAACTAGGTATCCCATGCATGTATAACCCTCCCTCATTTTCATATAACCAGAAGTATGGGGGTCATCAGCATCCACAAGTTTTGGACATCCCTCATGGGATAAGTGTCTGTTCTCAAGATTAGACTTGGTGGCACAACACGATTTCCACCCCCGTTGACATCCGGACACAAGTTGGATTAGCAGTACTTGGCCACAACCCTGCTCAGCCTCCACCCGGTCCTGCAGAACCTACAACCCAGGATTAAACACCTGACCGTGATGCACATCTCCCCATGTGCATTATTGGGAATATCTACCTTTCACATATTCCCAAGAAGCTTCCCCATAGCCATCTTCCAAATAGTACACATCCACAAATTGCATACCCTGTCCATGTTCCATGTTGTAATGATTCACACAACCCCTGTATACAAATGGTACAGGTCCCTCCTGGATTCAGATGTTCATATACTTGGCCATGTATAGCCCCAGATATGTAGTCATATATCTATAAATGTACATACTTATATTCGCATAGCTACAGCTACACATCACACATACATGCATATAAGTAGTTGTCAAGTATGTGTCCTATTCATAAATATGTATACTTGCAAATATATACATATGTCTCTCAGAAACATATGAACATTAACATGTACTATACATATGTACACCAACCGATTGTCACATTTGTTGCCAGTAGTGTGGAATGCCTGTAGTAAAGTCATATATCCTAACTACCATCCATGCAGAATGTATCACGGATGGTTTAGTGGTCAAATCAGTGACTATGGTGTTTCTGTTCCTGGGTCCAAGCGATGCAAGGGCTGCTAATTTTATATGATGCCCAGAATAATGTTTGTTGGATATAGGGTGATTAAGGCACTTTCAAGCAGAAGTAAGCAGGTATGCACAGCGGTAAGTGGCGTTCATTCAACAATACTAGAAATATAAATAAGTATGTAGGTGTATATGCATGTGTATGTACAGACAGTATATATATCCATGAAGAATGAACATGGTCACAATAAAGCATTCATAACGAATGCGAAGGAAAACAGCAGTGGAACCCACATATTATTTAGTGCTGTCAAATCAAGCTGGCCAGAGGTGAGCAAACCTCCTGCGGCACCAACTACAGGTAGAATGCTAACAGTGGGACTATCTTTGTCCACGTGCTAAATCTGATTTTCAAACAGGTACAGGGCAGTCCCAGTCTCCATTCGGATGAGCCAAAAACCAGAAGAGTATTTGAACACTCTGACCATTATATGAACATATGCTCCAGGACTATAAGCTTGGGACGTCTGAATATACTTGGAGTAAGCCAACATACAGGACGTGTCTAGATCAGTAGGGTGTGGCGCATGTGTAGTGGTATGTTTTTTTTTACAGCTGGAGAATGGATGACTACTGTGTTAGTGAAGTGTTGTGGAGTGTGTTCGGGTAACTATGAACCATGGGTATACATGCAAATGAAGCAGCACAGCAATAGTGTAGTGGTTAGAGCATCTGCCTAATGAGCAGACATTGCCGGTTCAACTACAGCACACACCATTTACGATGCGGAATCCGTATATGAGCATATTCTGACATTTTATGCTGTATAACGATATAATACCATTGAAATGTGAACTGGAGTGATGTATCACAGTAAGAATGGAGAAGATGTTTGCATGATAGGAAGCAGCAGTTAAACATGGAGAAACAGAAAACCGCTGCTAAAAAGTGTTGTACTCACCCTTTGTCCAATGGCCCTTGTTCTGCCAAGCAACACAATAAACCGCCTTGGCAAGGCTCGACGTCAGGACCCTACACACCACAACCAATGTGATTTGCCACTAAGCCACGGCAGTTATACTTAACTCTGATGTTATCACAAACATAGCAGACAGCACAGTCATTCAACAGTACGATCAAAGTAAATAATCATGTAGATGTATATGTATATATATATATATATATATATATATATATATATATATATGTATACATCTGTAAAGAACAAACATGGTGACAATAAAGCATTCATAATGAATGTGAAGGAAAACAGCAGCGGAACTCCCGTATTATTTAGTGCTGTCATACCAAACTGGCCAGAGGTGAGCAAACCTCCTGCGTCTCCAACCACAGGTAGGATGCTAACAGTGGGACTAACTTTGTCCACGTGATAAGTCTGACTTTCAAACAGGTACAGGGCAATACCAGTCCCCAATCGGACAAGCAGAAAACCAGAAGACTATATGAACACCCTGACCATTATATGAACGTATGTTCCAGGACTATAAGATTGGGAAGCCTGAATATACTTGGAGTGAGTCAACATGTGGGACGGGTCTAGAGTGGTAGTGAGTGGTGAATGTGTAGTGGTGTGGTTTTTCCAACTGGAGAATGGATGACTGCTCTGTCAGTAAAGTGTTGAGGCGTGTGTTTGGGTAACTATGAAACATGGTATACATCAAAATGAAGCAGCACACCAACAGTGTAGTGGTTAGAGCATCCACCTAATGAACAGGCATTCACGGTTTAAGTTCAGCTATAGCACATATCATTTTCCATGTGGAATGAATGTCGTTCTGCTGTAAAACTGACATAATAACATGTAAAAGTGAACTTGAGTATCGCATTGGACTTTTAACCAAATCCAGTCAAAGTGGTACTGTCATAATGAATAATGCACAAGTAAGCACAAATAAGCAGTAGTAAACATATATAACAAACAGTAAGCAAATCTGAGTGTGCTTGCACAGGTGTAAGCAGTGCCCAGCATAGGAAATGTACATAAGTATGTACAGATGTAATATATATAGATATATATATATATATATATATATATATATATATATATATATACACACAACACACACACATACACACATATATACACACACACACACACACACACACACACACACATTTATAAATATATATATATATATATATATATATATATATATATATATATATATATATATATGAAGAATGAACGTCATAACAATAAAGCATAGAAAAGTAATGAGAAGGGAATCAACAACAACTATAGTATTATATAGTGCTGTCAGCATATGTCATATCAAGCTGGCCAGGAGTGAGCAAAGCACTGCTACTCACACCACAGGCAGGGTTTTACCAGTGGGAGTAACATTGTTGATCTGCTAAGTCTACTTTACAAACAATCAGTCGGTAGTCCCCAGTGGGACTACCAAAAATTGACAGCATATTTGGATCTCCTTACATTACACAAGCAAGGGCAGGTATGTTCAAGGACTAAATGGTGGGAGAGCCTGAGAATACATGTGTTGGGACAACATATGTGTAGGGCCTCTTATGCTGGGGGGAAGGCAATGTGTGGAGGTGTGTAATGGCTGTGAAAGCAACTGGATAATGGATGGATTGCGTGTATGTCAAACTTGGGTGGGGTTGAGGAACCATGGGTATGTGATTATGGATCCAGGTGTGTCATGGTTGGATGGCCTGGTTCTAACTGGACCGCCTCGTGGAGGCCAGTGAGTTAGTTATAAGTATGCATGCATACACACATGCATGCATCTATATGTAGAAGTACATTCCCTGTAACATATCCATTCCATTTGCAGACATAAACACATGAATGTGCCCTTACAAACCTTGATAGTAGATAGAATAATAGGTAGTGCATAAGAGGGAAGGGACGAAATTGCTAAAACGCAGAAGTGTGGACAATGTCCGAAGTCAGTGCTATGCTGAATAAATCAAATGCGAGGACTGTCTCACACAGGGAATTATCCCTGTGATCTGCCTGCAATGACAACGCCAAATACTAAACTGGTCTATTTGTAAAAGAATCACACCGAACACGTACATAATTAGTTCTCATGTGTAACATGTACGTTACCATACAGTCAGACTAATTAATTCATTGTAGTGTCATGTTAACGGGAGTAAGTATGTAAGGAAGTAAGAGTCTAATCTTGACATAAAGACAAGTGTGACCCATGTGGGATAATGCAAAAATTGTGACTAGTGTCCTATTGGTCACTCATGTCACCAATGTTTGTGGACTAAACATTAGGGATTGCTGAGGATACATGTAGTGAGTCAACTGATGGTATGGGTGTACAGGGGTAGGGAGTGGCCAATGTGTACTGGTGTGGATATACCGCAAATCCAACTAGAGAATGGATGACTGCAGTGTTAGTGAAGTGTCGGGGTGGTTGTTTGGGGAAATAGGAGACATGGGAATATGGGTATATATGCAACTGAAGCAGTCCAGCAATAGTGTATTGGTCAGAGCATTCGCCTAATGAACAGGCATTAATGGTTCGAGCCTAACAATAGCACATATCGTTTTCCATGTGGAATGAATGTAATTTTGCCATAAAACCGACATAAGAGTATCGCATGAGATATTTAACTAAAATATCATTCAGGCAAAGTGGCACTGTCATAATGAATAAGGTACTAGTAAGCAAGTGTAAGCACAAATAGGCAGCAGTAAACACATATAAGCACCAGTAAGCAAGTCTGAGAGCACATGCGTGGGTCTAAGCAGTGCCCAGCATAGGAAATGTATATAAGTATATACAGCTATATAATATATATACATAGATCTATACATATGTGTGTGTATATATATAGATATATATATATATATATATATATATATATATATATTCATATCTATATATCTCTGTGAAGAAAGAACGGCATAACATTAAAGCATGCAAAAGGAAGGAGAAGGGAATCAACAGCAACCCCAGTATTATATGGTGCTGTCAGCATATGTCATATCCAGCTGGGCAGGAGTGAGCAAAGCACTGCTACTCACACCACAGGCAGGATATTACCAGTGGGAGTAACATCGTTGATTTGCTGAATCTACTTTAAATACAGGGGGTAGTCCCTGCTGGGACTAACCAAAAATTATATAGAGCATTTGGCCTTCCAACCATTACACAAGCAAGGGCAGGTATGTTCAAAAACTAAATGGTGGGAGAGCCTGAGAATACATGGCGGTGGGACAACATATGTGTAGGGCCCCTAACACTCTGGAGAGGGCAATATGTAGAGGTGTGTCATGTCTGCGATAACAAGTGGACAATGGAAGGTATGCATGTATTTTGAACATGGGTGGGGTGGAGGAACTATGGGTTTGAAATTATGGAGCCAGGCGTGCCAGGGTTGGATGGCCTGGTTCTAATTGGACCGCCCCGTGGAGGTCAGCGAGGTCGTTATAGGTATTTATGCATACACACATGCAGACATCAATATGTAGAAGTACATTCTCTGTAACACATGCATTCCATTTGCAGACATAAATAACATGAATGTGCACTTACAAACCTCGACAGTAGATGGAATAATAGGCTGTGCAGGAGAGGGATGGGACGAAACTGCTAAAATGCAGAAGTGTGTACAGTGTCCAAAGTCAGTGCTGTGCTGACAATAATCAAATGTGAGGACTTCCCCACACATGGAATCATTCCTGTTATCTGCCCACTACGGCAACGCCAATTACTAAACCGGTCTATTTGTAAAAGAAATACGCCGAACACATACATAATTAGGCTCTCATGTGTAACGTGTGTGTTACCACATAGTCATACATATTAATAAATTGTAAGGATGTAATGAAGTATAGAGTCTAATCCTGCCATAAACACATGCGTGTCCTATGTGGGACAACCCAAAAATTGCGAATAGTATTCTTTTGGTCGCTCACGTCACCAATGCTTGTGAACTAAACATATGGGAGTTCTGAGGATATGTGCAGTGAGTCAACCGATGGGATGGGTCTATAGGAGTAGAGAGTGGCCAATGTGTAGTGGTGTGGATACACCGTGAATCCGACTGGAGAATGGATGACAGCAGTGTTAGGGAGGCATTGGGGTGTGTGTTTGAGGAACCAGGAGCCATGTGTATATGGGTATATATGCAAATAAAGCAGCACAGCAATTGTGCATTGGTTAGAGCAACCCCCTAATGAACACACATTCCCATACAGAATCCCACTGTATCACATACCAATTACCATTGGTAATTCGTACATGAACATATTGCGACATCTGTCCTCTGTATAACCTGCAAAATACAATTAAAAGATAACTGGAGTGAAGTGTAAGTGTCATAACGAATAAGGCACTAGTAAGCAGGTCAAGCATATATAAACACCAGTACGCATGTGTAAATGCGTTTCCGTGAGGTATGTATTGCTTTACAGACACATCTATATATATATATATATATATATATATATATATATATATATATATATATATATATATATATATATATATATATATATATATATATATATATATATTTATATATATATATATATATATATATATATATATATATACATATATGCATATATGTGTGTGTGTGTGTGTGTGTGTATAGATATACACAGATATACAGCTATGATAAGAAACAGCACATAAGAATGTCATATGTTCACAGGCTATGCCAATGGAAGTGAGGAGCCCAAGCAAAAAACATGAAATACGTAGCATGCCCTTACACCCCCCACCCCCTCACCCCCAGCCAGACATGGGAAACATACACGCAAACAATGTAAAGAGTCCACTGCTCCCCAGACCACAGGCAGAATAAAACCGGGGGATACACAGTGCACCCGTGAATCCTAATCTTGGAACACAGACTGGAGCGTCCCTTGTGGGACACCCCCAAAATTGTCCATACCAAAAGAAGGCGACAGACCGGCCATTTTGGCCGTGGTGTATACAGACTTGGAATATAAGGGTGGGAAACCCTGATGACCCATAGGCCAAGACAATTGTATGAAATGGGTCCCATGAAGTGGAGAGTGGGCAGTGTGTAGTGGTGTGTCCAGAACAGACCAGGACCCAGAGTAAGGATGGGTGCTGTTGAGGAGGCGAGGGTGGGGGAACTATGGGTAGCTATTTATGGGTCTAGGTGTGCAGGTGTTGGCTGATGTGGGTCTATATGGACAGCCCTAGGGATGTAAGCGAATGTGTTCATTGGGCAGAGGCATCACCCAACGAGCAGCCACACCCACTACGAGTCCCACTGCAGCAAAGTGTAATCTATATGGCAAGGAACGGAATAACCAGATGTAGACGTATATATGTAGAGGTATGTGTGTGTATATCTACCCATAGTGACATAGAGATAAGCCTCTCCCTCTCAGTAGTACAAATGTATAAATACAGAGACAGAATACAAATACATACCCACATATAAATATATACATATGCAGACACCCATAGACCCATATGTCATTAGATATATATATATATATATATATATATATATATATATATATATATCTATATAGGTTCATAGGTAGGTACTAGGCTATCTGCCCCAGGGCATTTATAAGCCTAGCCAGAGTGTGTCGGCTTTCGCCACCCCATTGATTAATTAACTGATCCTCTGTCAAGCAGAGCCAATGAAGTGATCCCAGGGGTGTATTTTCTGTTACCCATCCACTCGTCAAGGCCTCTCTTGAAGAGTGTTAGTGAGGGGCTTTGCCTGATGTAATTTGGAATTTTGTTCCAAAGCATGGGGAGTCTCTGTGACAGGAATCTATCCCTCCAGCATATTCTATTTATTGTTGTGGTGAGGTTTAGCTCACTACAGCATGTGGCTCACAGTGACTTGGATTTCTTTAGGTTCATAGGTTCATAGGTTCATACTAGGCTATCTGCCCGAGGGCATTTACAAGCCTAGCCCATAGTTTTGTGGCTTACGCCACCCCTTTAGTATGGGGAACTATACCCATTATTTTGCTGTGCCTCTGTTGAGCAGTGACACTGAGGTAATCCCTGGGGTATATCTGCGATCTCCCATCCATTGGTCAAGATTTCTCTTGAACAAGGCCAGCGAGGTGCTCTGCCTCACATATACCGGGATTTTATTCCACAGCATAGGGAGTCTTTGGGTGATGAATCTATCCTCCAGCACATCCTATTAATAGCCGTGTCGAGGTTTAAGTCTCCGCCCTTGTGGCTCTGACGGATCTAGATTTTTGAGGTGAAGCATATTCATCAAATCTGGGTTTGACATGGCCTTGTATGTTAGGCAAAGGTCACCTCTGAGCAAGCGGTGGCGACTGAATAGAGCTGGAGTTCTTTCAGTCGGGCAGCATAGGACAGATGTTTGAGACCCTTTATCCTTTTGGTGAGGAACTTTTGTGGCCTCTCCAGCTGCTGCAAGTGTCGGGTCAGATATATTCGAATGGGGCATTGTACTCAATCATTGGTCTGATGAGTGATGAGTATAGGGAGACTATGACCTCCCTTGATCTAGATGAGAATCCTTCATGATAAGGTGGGCAATGTAGAAGGTCTTCCTAACTACTTTAGCTACATGGGTGTCGAATGACAGACTACTATCAACCTGGGTCCCCAGGTCCCTGATAACTTCTTCTGTGCTCAGTGGATTGCCACCTATTTGGTAGCTAGGGGTAACCTTGTTTTTCCTGAAGGGTATGACTATGCATTTTTGGCATTTAACTTTAGGCCATGGCTCTGGCACCAGTTATCCGTTTCTGTGAGACCCTTCTGAAGGATATCTGTGTCAGATGTGTTTTCTACTATGGCCCAGTTTGCAGTCATCTGCAAACTTTGTCAGCCATAACCCTCCTGTGTTTGCTTGTACTTGGAAAAGTAGATGCCAAACAAGAGTGGGCCGAGGACTGAGCCCTGTGGTACACCACTTGTGACAGGCTTTGAGTCTGACATGGCGACAGCAACTCTGACCCTGTGGGTTCTGTCACTCAGCCAGTTTGCAACCCATCTTGTGATGTATGGGTTAACATTTAAGCTGATGAGTTTTTCAATGATACCCGAGTGGGTATTGTATCAAGGCCTTCGCCAGATCGAGGTAGGCTGTATGGACTGCCTTTCCCTCATCAATGGCTTTGGTGACTGTTTCAAAAAGTCAACCAAGTTTAGAAGGCATGATCTGCCTTTGACAAAGCCAAACTGGGATGGATCCAAAGTCTGCAAATTCCTATGTCTTTATTTATGAGGTCCATTATGATCCTCTCCATGGCTTTGCAGATAAGGCTTGTCAAGCTAATTGGCGGTAATTTCCAGGGTCGGTGGAGGCACCGCCTTTGTGAAGTGGGACCACAGTTGCAGTGCGCCACTCCTGGGTGTATCCAGAGGTAAGACTATGATTAAACAGCTGTCCTAGCTGTGGGTTTAATTCCTCGTTGAGTTCGTGGAGCACACAGCCGGGGACATCATCAGGTCCCATGGATGCTGTGTTTTTTGCTTTGGAGAGAGCAGTTCTCACTTGGGCGTTGGAGATGTTTGGGGGGCTGCCATCCCTTGGTATAGATATCTCTCCTTTTGGGGGAGGGGAGAAGTTTGAACTGAACCTGTCAGCCAGTATGTTGGCAATGTCTGTAGGATCAGTAATCTTCACATCATTTTGAACTAGTTCTGAGCATATCTGGGAGTTTCCTCCCAGGTTTCTAACATAGCTAAAGAAGGCCTTATAATTGTCTTTTGAGTCTTTAGCTATTTTTCTCTCAAAATTTGCTTTGGATGATTTTATGAGAGCTCTTAGTTTTTTACTTATAGTGATCAAGGGTGTCTTACCTTTTAAGGATTTTGCTCTATCTTGTAGTAGCTTCCTCCTTTTGTTGTAGAGTTTGTTTATGGCTGGGGTCCACCAGACTGGACGCTTGCCTTTGGTACAAAGAGTCTTTGTTTTGCTTGGGATTGCCTCATCCATGCAGTCCTGCAGGTGCTGGTAGAAGGCATTTGTAAGTGATTCAGCGGCTTGAGTACTGTTTTCCGCCAGCTCTGGGGCCTTAAAGGAGACCACACTAGTCTTTAGAAGTGTCTTTTTTATTTCAGGTGGGGGTGGGATGAGGACCTCCAGCGAGATTTGTTTGTGATCTGATCTCACCAGTGAGGGTATTCTTCGGTGTTGAACATTGTGCTCCCATGTTCGTGATGATGAGATCAAGTATGTTTTCTCCTCTTGTGGGATGGTGACTAGTTGTTCCATGGCATTTGAGTTTATGAATTCCAGGAACTTTTGGGCTAGGGTGTTTGGGCTTGAGTAGTGTTCCCAGTCTATATTAGGGTAATTGAAGTCACCTAGTATGATGGTGTTTGGTGATACATTTATCCTCTAGTGTTTTCAGGAAGGCCATGTGAGGTTCCTGAGTTTGTGAGGTGGCCTGTAACATGCTACAATTTGCAGAGCAGTCTTGCCTATGGTTAATTGCACCTGGATGGTCTCCGATGCATCGTGCGTTGCCACCAGTCTTGAGGTGTGGGTGTCTTTGATGAATATGGATTCCCTATCTCCTTTCTTGGTATTGTCTGGATTTTGGGGCGAACGCATGATAAGAGGTAAAACCTGATAGTGCTGGGGTGCTCTCAGGAGCCTTGAACCAGGTTTCTGTCACTGCACAGACATCGATGTTCTCCATACTGAGAAGGGCCTCGAGTGCGTGCATTTTGAGATTTAGACTTCTGGCATTGAGCAGCATTACCCTTAGTTTTTTTCCTTTTTTGTGTTCTAGGGTGGTAGGTTTAGAATTTGAGCCTTACCTAAAAAAGGCACTATGGGGGTGGCAAGAGCCTTTGCCAATATCCGGAATCCCAGGGGTGACAGGTGCAAGCCGTCCCTTGCAAGCAGCGTGGCTTGTCCAGCATGTCATCCCAGGCAGACAGACATTGGATCCCCTTTGAATGACACCAAAGTTTAAGCCAATTGTTAAAGCTGATCATCTTATCTCTGTATTGTGGCATCATTCTTGGTGAAGGTAGGATACTGCTCAAGGTCAGGGTCATACCTGCCTGGGCTACATAATCAGAGAGCTCCTCAATGTCACTTTTCATGTAGTCCAGGAGGTACGTCTCAGGTCGTTTACACCAGTGTGGACAATGACTGAGTCATATTTGTACCTGCTGTTGAGAGACCTGAGTGCTTGCGTTATGTGGTGGATTCTAGCGCCCGACAGGCAGCTTACTGTGACCTTCTCCTTACTCAGTCTGGTGAGCGGGACGTCAGTGTGTCTGACTATGGAGTCACCAATGACTAGTGTGTCTGGCATTGTGTTTGGCCTTAAGGGCTGTGACTGTTTGACACTCTGACTGTGAGGTCTATGTGTTGCAGGTGTTGTGTTCTGAGGTGGTGGTTGTTTGGGTGTCTGCTTTGGTGGCCTCTGCTGTTTTGGTAGATTTTGATCAGAGCCGCGAGTATGTCTTTGTGTGTTTATGTGTATGATTTGAGGTTGTGATGGTACTATGTGAGACTGGGTCTATAGTGTGTGTGGTAACCTTCTCCTCCTGACTGGTCTTGCCAGTCCTATGTTGAGAGAGCTCAGCCTCCAGTTTGGCCGTATAGTTGCATCTCTCGCATGTATTTGTGTTTTGTGGGAGGAGGAGAGGGTTGTCTGTGTACATGAGGCAATTGTAACATTGCCTCAATATTCCCAGGTTCACCAGCTGAGCAGGAGAGGACACTAGCAACTGATTCCTCGACATGCTAGAAGGACTAGACAAAAAAACTTTAAAAGAGATACCGGAGTATCTGGGTGACCGAGAAATGGGCTTTGCCTTTTTGGGGTGCTATCTATAAGAGTGCCGTATCAAGGTAATAAGTACTGTAGGAGCAAGTGCTAGGTTTAACAGATAGAGAAAAGTCTACTTGGAGTCAAGTAGAGATGATCTTTTTAGGTATTAGAGAAAGTGCTAGTAACAGGGATGCTTAAAGGTAAGATTGAAAAGAATGCACTCTGCAGTGTGCACTAGAGAAGTTAGATATGAAAGTAGGTAACTTGAGTTTTACCTGTTTAAAAAGTTAAGGTTTAGTGGAGAGTTACTATTTTTAAAACAGCAAGATGGACTGAAAGGGGTGGAGCATGTTCATCAATTCTGAGTTGGACATGGCTTTGTAAGTCAGGCAGAGATCTCCTCTGAGTAAGTGATATGCCACTGAGTACAACCGGAGTTTTTTCAGTCGGGCTGCATAGGACATATGTTTGAGACCAGTAATCCTCTTGGTGAGGTACTTTTGTGGTCTTTCCAGCTGTTGGAAGTGTCTTGTGAGGTACATCCCAAATGGGGCATTGTACTCTATGATGGGTCTAATGAGTGACGAGTAGAGGGGCACTATAACCTCTTTATTTTTAGATGCAAACCCTTTAGTAATTACATGGGCCACATAGAAGGATTTCCTAACTACTTTGGCAATATGATTGTCAAAGGAGAGATTACTATCTACCTGGGTCTCCAGATCTCTTATTACCTCTTCTGTATTAAGGGGGCTGCCACCTATGTGGTAATTCGTGGGTGTTTTGTTTTTCCCAAACAGGATGAGTATGCATTTTTTGGCATTTAGCTTGAGGCCATGACTTTGACACCAGGTGTCCATCTTAGTAAGGCCCTTTTGGAGGATGTCATTGTCAGCCGGAGAGTCAATTATGGCTTCCAGTTTACAGTCATCGGCAAACTTGGTTAGCTATAGTCCTCCTGTGTTTGCCTGTACTTTTGAGAAGTATATACCAAACAGTAGGGGACCCAGGAACAAGCCTTGCAGGACACCAATTGTGACTGGTTTAGAGTCAGACCTGGAGCCCGCTATTCTTACCGTGTGAGTTCTGTCTGTAAGCCAGTTGGCAACTCATCTCGTGACATAGGGGTTTATGTTCAGGCTTGTGAGTTTTTCTGTAATACCCGAGTGGGGAATGGTATTGAAAGCCTTGGCGTGGTCAAGATAAGCTGTGTGAACCACCTTTCCCTTGTCTATGGCCTTGGTGACTGTCTCGAAGAAGTCAACCAGGTTTAGTAGGCATGATCTGCCATTAACAAAGCCGAACTGGGTTGGGTCAAGTGTTTGGAGGTTCCCAATGTCTTTGTTAATGAGTTCCATGATGATACGCTACATAGCCTTGCAGACCAGGCTAGTCAGGCTTATGGGGTGATAGTTACCAGGGTCAGTTGTAGCCCCTCCTTTGTGGAGAGGAATAACCATTGCTGTGCACCATTCTATGGGCACATAGTCTGTGGAGAGGCTGAGGTTGAACAGCGTGTTTAGGTGGGGGTTAGTTTGTTCTGTAGTTCATGCAAGATGTAGCCTGGGATACCATCTGGTCCCATTAACACTGTGTCTTTGGCTTTTGAAAGAGCTGTTTTTCCCTGTGCATCTGTGATTTTTGGGACACTACACTTTTCTGGTATTGTTGTGGGCCCTTTTGGAGGTGAGGGGGGGTGAAGTTTGGACTAAATCTATCTGCCAGGATGTTGGCAATATCAGTAGGTTAAGTATATTTTGTGCTATTTTGCACTAGTTCAATGCATATCTGCGAGTTGCCACTTAGATTCTTAACATAGTTAAAGAAGGCTTTGTGGTTATTTTTATAATCCTTGGCTATTTTTCTTTTGAAGTTAGCCATGGATGATTTCATGAGGGACCTCAGTTTCTTACTGATACTGATCAGGGATGTCTTTCCTTCTTGGGATTTGCTTTTTTTCTGAACTAGTTTCCTCCTTCTGTTGTATAGCCTGTTTATTGCAGGGATCCACCAAACTGGTTTCCTTCTCTTAGAGGAGTGAGTCTTGGTTTTTCTAGGGATGGCACAATCCATGCATCCTTGTAGGTGCTCATAGAGTGCATTTGCAAAGGTTTTTGCATCTTGGGCAGTGTTATCCTTTAGCTTGGGGGCTGTGAAACTTACCTCCTCTGTCTTAAGTAAGGTGAAGTTTGCTTTAGAAAAGGTTTTTACTGTAGTTTCCTTAGTTGGGGGTGTTGGTGGGGTGCGGACATTCAAAATGATTAGTTTATGGTCTGATCTAACCAGTGACGGGTTGACCAGGAACACCTGTCACCCATGTTGGTGATGACCAGGTCCAATATGTTTACATCTCTGGTAGGGGAGTTTACCAGCTGATCCAGGGCATTTGAGTTGATGAATTCCAGGAAGCTCTGGGCCTGGGAATTTGTACTCAAGTAGTTTTTCCAGTGAATGGTAGGGTAATTGAAACCACCCAATATTAGGGTGTTTGGTGGGACATTCATGTTTTCCAGTGTCTCCAGAAAGGTGGAGTGGTGGTCCTGGGTCATGGAGGGTGATCTGTAGTAGGCCACAATTTGCATTGCAGATTTGCCCGATGTTAGTTGCACACGGATGATCTCAGAGGTATCATGCTGCACCACTAACCTGGAGGTGTAGGTATCCTTGATGAATATGGATACACCCCCTCCTTTTGTGTCTCGGTCCGTGTTCTGTGGCCAAAACGTGTGGTATGAGTTGTAGCCCGGTAGTGCTGGGGTGCTCTCTGGAGCCTTGAACCAGGTTTCAGTTACTGTACAGATGTCGTCGTTCTCCATACTGAGGAGTGCTTCGAGCACGTGCATTTTGAGATTTAAACTCCTTGCGTTGAGTAGCATAACCCTCAGTTTTTTGTTAATTGTGCTGTTTACAGAGGTGGGTTTGACTTTTGAGCCTTGCCTAAAAAAGGCACTATGGGGGCAGCAAGAGCCTTGGCCAGTATTCGAAAGCCTAGGGGTGACAAGGTGCAAGATGTCTCTTGTGAAGCAACGCGGCTTGCCAAGCATGTCATCCCAGGCTGACAGACACTGGATCCCCTTTGAATGACACCAGAAACTTAGCCAATTATTGAAATTGATCATTTTTTCTTTATACTAAGGTATCATTCTTGGTGAGGGCAGGATGCTACTCAGGGTCAGGGTCATACCAGCCTGGGCTTCATGATCAGAGAGCTCTTCCATGAATCTTTTCATGTAGTCCAGAGAGGTACGTCTCAGGTCATTCACACCAATATGAGCAATGACAGAGTCATATTTGTACTTGTTCTGGAGTGACCTGAGTGCTTGTGTTATGTGTCGGATTCTGGCTCCTGACAGGCAGCTAACAGTAACCGTCTGCTTGTCCAGCCTAGTGAGTGGGACGTCAGTGTGCCTGACTATAGATTCACCTATTACTAGTGTGTTAGGTATGTTATTTCACCTTAAGGGCTGTGATTGTGAGGCACACTGATTTTGTGTTTTATGTGTTGTCTGGTTTGTGACGGGAAGTGCAGGTTGTTTGGGTGTCTGCTTTGGAGGTCTCTGATGCTTTTGCAGGTTTTTATTTAGAGCCTCCGAGTATGATTTTGTGTATTTATGTGTATTTTTTGCCAGTGCTGTTTTAGTAGGTCTGTGTGCGGCTGGAGTTGTGGTGCAAGTGTTAACCTTCTCCTCTTGACTGTCTGTTCCAGTCTTGGGTGGAGACAGCTTAGCTTCCAGTTTGGCTGTATAACTGCATCTCTCGCATATGTTAGTGTTCTGTGGTAGGAGGAGAGGGTTGTCCGTGTACATGAGGCAGTTGTAACATTGCCTCAGGATACCCAGATTCACCAGCTGGACTGGAGAGTGCACCTGATGTTACCCTTTGGTCATGCCGGGCATATAGACAGCAAAATATAAATATACATGTATGCATACATATACAGATATATCTGTATATAGTAATGTAAATAGATATATATGTGACAGTAAATATACACATGTATGTAGCTAGGATATGATACAGCAGTTACGAGTAACATATGTTCACAGACCATGCATATGGGGGTGAGGGGTCCAATAAACAAACATGTAACATGTAGCATCACCCCCCCCAGCTAGGCCGGTGAGACATACAGACACACAATAAAGGTAAACACACCACTGCTTCTCAGACCACTGACAGGATACTACCAGTGGGAGAGACCTGCAAGGTCTAATCTTGAAACATAGACATCGATGTCCCTTGTGGGATACCAAAAATTAATGATCGGAGGCAGTCCTGATAATGATTTATCAAACCAGGCTGCAGATGTACACGGACCAGTAGGTTGTACAAGCCTGATAACCAATAGGTCGACACAACATACGACATATGTCCCGACACAGGGAGAGTGGACAGTGTATGGTGGTGTGTTTATACCCCACCTGCACCCACAGTAAGGATGAGTGCTGTAGAGGAGTGGCAGGTGGGGGAACTATGGGTATGCAATTATGGGCCTAGGTGAGCAATGTTGGCTGGCAAAGTCATATTAGGACCACTCCAGGATGTAAGTAATATTCCAAAATGGTCATAGCTGACACCCATACTTCCCAACCCCTAAGAGCACATCCACTGGACTGGCCATAAACCATTGGGGGAACAAATAGGGCCCATACCTTTGAACTCCCGATTTCCAGGGAGATCCCTGATTTTGACTCAGTTTCTAACTCTGTCCCACTTAAACCTTCCTAAAACTAGTGACATTTGGAGGAAAGGTGATGAATTAGACGTAATGAATAATGACAACAATTAAGTCATAAACATCATTTACCTCAGAAAATGTGTATGAATGCATATGCTCTGAGTCTGCCAATGTGTCAGGTTAATAGCACCAATAATTTAAATGTGTTCCTGATGTTGTTATGCCGTGTCCATGATTCAGTTTGTATTTTTTCCCAATCGTATGAGAGGTCTGATAGGGACAGAAAACACATATTCCACTGACAACCTTAGAAAGATGATAGAATATTAGGTATGCTGTAGCATGACTCAGCTGAAGGATGTGGGTTCCAAAACCCATTTACTTGTTTGTATTGAAGAGTCTCAGTTCCCATGTATTAGCCAGATGGGTGCAGATTGTAAGAGGAACACACCAGTAATATGAATCAAATCCTGGACAGGCAACGGATTCCGTACAGTCGAACAGCATGCTGTCACCTAATGGGCAGCCATTCCCGATACTGTAGGCATGTATTCTGATGTAATAGGCATCACAAGGTAATATCATAGTCCTCACTCCCACCCAGGGGTGTGAGTGTCAGATGCAAACACCAAATGCAGTGCATTTGCAAGTGCTGGAGCAAGTGGGTGTAAGCCTGTTTGGCTGCCAGTATGCGAGTATTACACTGGTAAAGCAATTTAGAGGCTAACTGAGTGTAGGAAACTGTAACCAGAGGTTAGCATTGCTTAGCCCTGTACAAACCCACACACACCTGCTCACAACTGCTTTAATGTGTCTTAATCCCTCCATATCCAATGGCCTTGTTCTGCCCTGCAAGAAAATAAATGGCCTCTGCAAGGCTCGAAACCAGGACCCTGCACACACAGATATTGTGATTTACCAATAAGCCATGGCAGATATACAGACATCAGACCTTATCACAAACATATCATCCAGTGCAGTCATTCAACAGTATAGGAAATGTATTCCATCATGTAGATGTACGTGTGAGTATTTATGTCCAGCATACAGGTACATACATATATAGAGATATATCAGCAACACATCATGTGACAACAAAGCATTATAAACAAATGAAAAGGGAAACACCAGTGACACCTGTATTATGTAGTGGTGTTGTCCTATGTAATATCAAGACTCCCCCAGACAGACATGTGTCATTCATACACGCAAACACGTGTAAACTGGCCATATGCATCACTCTGTGCATGTTATTTACATTAACACAACAGTTCTTGTCCAATCATTATGTGAGAACAGTACTCTTGCAAGGTGCTGTGTGCGACATCATTATCATGATAAAAGTAAATGGGGTAACCATAGAGAGACTGGTAGTGTTGTGTGCACAATGGGGTCATCCGCATTATGTGTACCTGGAATATTTAGGAGTCATGTGCATATTAGGATTGTGCACCTGAGAGACAGAGGTGAGGACAACAGGAGTATGTTGTGATGCATATTAAAATGGTTAAATGTGTCCAGTGGACACGTGTGTGAAATGGACAGCTATGTATGGGGCAAATGTTGTTCTAGGAACTGATTGGCCTTATGTTTCCGTAGGGTGAGAGTGGGATGTGGGGGAAGGAGAGTAGGTATGCCCGTGGAGGATAGGTAGGGTAGGATGACAGACAAGACAGCATACAGAGTTGGTATATGACACATGTGGGGGGATACACCTCGGACGGGGTGTGGTGTTCGGCATTCACAAGCCCATGAGCCCCCAGATGGAAACAGTGGGATGGTGGTCCCCAGCCATGCGCAGCCACCACTGCACCAAAACAGCTGCAAAGGTGGCAGTGCTGGAGGCTGTCTAGGAGGGGCAGCCTCACCCTGTAAATTTAACACTCTGCCCTTGAGCTGGCATATCTAGCTTTGAAACCCTGTATTGAGCCCCCTACGCACCATGTCTGAAACCGTACGATAGCGGACATGTTCTGTCTGGACCTGCTCCCAGGGGAGACAAGCCCCATTTTCAGTGGCAGTAAAACCAGAAGGTGGTGCAAAGCCAACAGAGGTTGAGGTCCAAGGTTGGGCCGCAGATGTGCTGGTGCCTGTTGCCAAGGCCAGCTGAAGTGGGACAGGAATACAGCCTATAGTTTTGCAGTTTAAGCACAGATATGGCTTAGTAATAGTCAACAGCATTCAGGATTACTTACAACAGCATGCATAGATATGACCATCAACCCAACACAACAGATGGTATACATCTGCAGAGGGAGCACAACATGTGCATATATACTGCATGACATCTTTACAAAGTGTAGAAGACGTGTGACTGCAGCTATGAACAGTAGCCCATTATTGGCATGTCACTGAGAACCCCAGACAGTGTCTTTCATACCACTGTTTCATGTGACATATGTCCAGTCAAGGATATGATGGCAGTAACACATCACTGTCACCATGTACTGGCTGCAATCCTCACACTATGCTCCTGCTGTTCACAGATGTGTGTTCAGTGAGTAACACAGGAAACAAATAGTTCCACACACTGACCAGTCCACGGATGGCCCTACAGATGGGGGTCCCTCACAAACAGAGCACTGTCTTGTCAGTTTTAAAACATGCAGAATAGCAATTACCACATACAACTTGTTAAACAGGCAGTAGTCTCAAAGAAGCATAGCTACACTTACATGCTGTAGTCATGTCTGGCACATAACCCTCCTGTCTTTAGGTTATTTCCCCACTGTGTATGTTGTTTGAGGAACATCCAGATATCATCTGTGATACCATTTCCAAACACCAGATCCAGGTACCACTCACAGCGACTGCCATGGGCAAACACCAACATGATGTTCCTAGATATTGTACTGTGTTTTTCCATTTGAAAGGCTATGGGAAAATCATCACAGCTGTTCCACATGCAATCAGCTAGAGGAGGGCTGCAATAGGTGCAGAGGCCATCACCTGATTATGACCATCACTTACAATACACAAGCTGCTGTTGAGCAGGTGTACACCTCCAGATCCACCAGAAAGTGTGTGGGAGGGACAGACAGAGGCAAAGTACATCAGAGAAGGGCTTGGAGACTAAAACCTAATCATCATCTGTCACATACCTACCAGTACAGGGGTCAAACCCCTGACTGACTAGTCATTACTATTACAGGTGCATGCAGTCACTTTATGTGCCACAAAGCTGACATGTTGGTGTGCTGTAAGAACATATATGTGTGTTGGTGAGCGACATCTGCAACAGAGATATAGTAGACATACATTAGGTGTAGCACACAGGGCTGTCCACATGAACGGATGTCATTGCCAGCACAACCACACTCTCTAATGGACTCACATTGACACTCTTTGCCAGGCCCACAAATACACTCCCTAACTACTTAGTTTGCCACACTGCAGTAATGCACAGGTACTACGTGCACTACAGGGGATACCAGGAGGTTCTATGGGCTAGGGCATGTAAATGTGTTTGACATCTGTTGGTATACTGGGAGTGACTGTGGTTGGGAGCATCATACCCCACATGCAGACACAAGGTGCCAGTACTGACTTGCATGTGTGCATTGCTTCATGGGTGTGTAGTGGTTGGCTGTGCAAGATGGCTGTACAAGGCTGGGTGAGGGGTAATCCTTGGCATCATGCCACCTGACAATGGTGTGCAGTGTGGCACAGGGGTGTAGTGTCTGCAATGTCCCACACAGATGGGAATTGTATGAACTGCCCTGACATCCTGGTTACCATTGTGTATGGCCATAGCTTTGCAATGCATGCCATGTCTGCATTTGATAGTCCTTGACATGGACTTTGCCTGGGATGTGCATGGCCCACAATAATGTACAGTGACATGTACAGGTGTACCTGGTTTGGCCTGCACATGTTGTGTACACAGACTGTTATCCTCCGATATGCCAATACTGGCCTGGTGTGGCAGAACCTGCTTATAGTCAGCAGGTTAACCCTGCACCTGCATTGATAGCATGATACAGGTATTCCCTGGTGTCAGTGGCATCGGTCCATACAGGGCACATGTGCACGGCATTGTATGGCCTCTGTGGCTCACATTTGATGGCACCACATATGTTGCAGGCATCCAGTGGGGAACATAGTGAAGGCACATTGTTCGCAATTATGTGCCTGTTGTATAGCTGTACAGGGTGCCATGTCCTCTGCAGCCCACTGCAATCACACCATGCCTACTATCTGTCATTAATGTGCAGGGTACTAGCAACATAGCGGGATATTCTAGGCAAGCGTGTTTGTGTATGACACATGGGTTCAGGACATATTCCGGGTACTAGTAGGGTTGCATACTTTGTTCACCAGGCCTTTTACCAGATGTTGGGGTATGGCTTGTCAACACAGTCCCGTGGCTGACTGACATCTGTATTCCTCGTGAGGTGGGCATTGTGACATAAGATAGACACCATATAGGAAAACTACAAAATCCACTCCCCAACATGTCCAGTGGTTAGACACTCACAGCCACCTCCACACAGGCTCTGACAGTTAAACACAAACACACCTGCCATGTCCTGGAATCGAACCCCTACCTACCTAGTATATCACACTACAGCAATACACAGTTACAGCATGCGCTATGGAACTTACTGGGTTACAGCAGTCCTAGAGGTGTATTCCTAGGTGGGTGACATCAACAGGATTGCAAAAGGTGGTCATGTGAACTGTACAGAGTGTGCATACTCTAAAAGCATTGTTCTTGTCTCAGGCAGATGGAGACATACAGACACAGTTGGTGTCTCTTGGAATAGAACCCCTATGTAACTAGCTTATCACACTACAGCAATATGAAGTTACAGCATGTGCTACGGAGAATACTGGGTTACAGCAGTCCTAGAGGTGTATTTCCAGGTGGGTAACATCAGCAGGATTGCCAAAGGTGGTTATGTGGGTTGTAAAGAGTGTGCATACTGTAAAAGCATTGTTTCTTTCACAGGCAGGCAGGCAGACAGACAGACACACATATGATTGACCTGTCTGGGATTAGAACACCTACCAAACTAGATTAACACACTACAGCATTATGCAGTTACAGCACATGTTATGGAGATTACTGGGTTGCAGTAGTCCCAGAGGTGTATTTGTAGGTGGGTGACATCAGCAGGATTGCCAAAGAAGGGCATTGCAAGTGCACTGTGGGTTGTACATGTCTGTTACCTGCATGTACCTGCTGCTTACTGTCATGAAAACACATTTACACCTGCTTACAACTGCCTTATGCAGTCCTAATTGACAGTATCAACAAGGCTTGCAGGTATTGAACCCTGGACCATGCACACTGAGGTCAATGGACATACCACTAAGCCTTCTGGGTTGTACACATGTTGCATGGAGTCTACAATGCACATCCTACCACAGGTATTCCACAGTACTGAAAACAAATGGGACAGTCCCTTTGTGTACATATGTACAGTACCCTTGAATGTACTGTACTCTGTGAAACAACAAAGACAAGTCTACATCTGTACAACTGTCATAACTACATATATATATATATATATATATATATATATATATATATATATATATATATATATATATATATATATACACACATCTGAATGCCCTTTGTGACACAGAAGGGTTCCAAAGGAACTGACGAACTGACATGTACACAAAACAGAGGCATTGCCTGTGTTATAACATTTAAATCATAAGCAGTTCATCAGAGAAGGGATGGTTGTTGTGTATGTGGAGTTTGGGGTGGGGAATGATGGCTATTGTAATCTACCCCAGGAATTGTGGAGTTAGGGTGGGGGAATGATGGGTATGGACCTACACCCCGGCAACCACTTCTGTGTCACTGCTCGACAGTGGCACAGGAAAATAACATACCCAACTGTAGTCGTGCTTGACTGTGTATTCTTTACCATTCCTAACTATGTAATACTTTGTAGACACCGGTCAACACAGATGGCTACCATGGTGTGCTAAAAGACATTGCACATGTGTATGCCTGGCTACAGGGTAGCCACATACACAAACACGCACACACATGCCAGTATTGCGCATACACATCTTGCGTATGTAAAGGTAACTAGTACAGTGGTATGCAGTTGAGGTATGTGCCACAGAACACATACAATTACACTTACTCTGATTCCACTTCTGAGCTGGGTGACATCACAGGACCAATTACTTGCAGTGGGGAGGGGGGAATAGAGAGGTTTAGCGGTTGACAAGGATAAAGGCCAGTGCAAAAGGAGGTATTGCTTTAGAATGCAGCAAAACCCACTGCCATGACAGGATGCCAACACATATATATACACACACACAACCGCACTCAGCCATTTGCTGACACATACACTCAGATTTTTGCTGAGACACACACACACACACGCACACACACACACACACACACACACACACACACACACACACACACACACACACACACACACACACACACTGGCATTTGCTGTCACACACACAAACACAATTGCCTGTGGTGGGATCAAAACTCCTGACTATCTAAAGTTCACTATTACAGTACTATGCAGTTACGAGATGTGCCACAGAGATTACACATTCCAAGGCAGTCAGACTGCCCTTCTACAATTGAGGACAACAACAGGGAGACTGACAGTCACAAAATACATAGCTGTAGACCTGTGTGTTTAAAGTAGGTGTCCATTACAGCCTGTATGCACAAACAAGACACATCATCTGCAGGTAGGCCTGAGAGGTATAGTTGTAGCACAATGGAAACCTGAACCGGAGTATGGCCATCTGCAGAATGGACAACTACCATCACTATACAGGGTTACAGTGGGCATGCTCATACATTTAGTAGCACAGGGCCATTTGGGATGCACTATGACTACAACTACACAAGGTTATACTGGGCATGCTCATACACTTAGTAACAAAGGGCTTGTTGGATGCACTGATTCAAATTACACAAGGTGGCAGTGGGTATGCTCATACACTTAATAGCACAGGGCTGTTTGGGATGCACTCCAATTCTAACCACTGAAGGCCACAGTGCGCATGCTCATACTGAACATGTTGTAATGGACTCCTATTGTAAACACACAGGTTTACAGCTAGGTATATCTTACCTGTCAGTATATATGCACTTCATACTGGTTTACTACCTGATACCTGTATGTGGCCTGTAAATGATATATCTGTGTCTGTGCTGTGTGATACACATGCATACATGTACATGAAGTACTGACATATATATGTTACGTATACACATTCATGCATGTGTGGATGTGACAGACAATAGTTTACCTGGGTCGCACAGGCAAATGCTACCTACAGCATGTGTCACACACCTTGCTAACCTGAAAGGCATACATTGATAGCAGGTTGTGGAAAGTGGCATTATATGTGGAACAGTGACATGTGCAAGCATAATGTGTGAGCCACCTTGTGTAATGGTACTGAGGTGCAGGTGACAAGATTACCTCTTCCGGCTCTGGTAGTAGTTGTTATTATTAGCAGGACTGCTACCCTAAGTATATCTCACATTGGTCAAATACACAAGTTCTGCCGCTGTCCGTGACCTTACATGAGGCATTTGCTACCAAGCACATTAATGCCATGTGCAGTGATGTCACGGTACGGGTGACAACTGCTAGACCAAAACAATCACCCAATGTCCTGCTGTTATTATGAGGTCGTCCAGTGTCTGTCATTCCAGGCTGTCATGACTGAATGACTAGCCTTCAACACAGAGCAAATGCATCCATGTTATACATGTGTGTGGATAATACCTAGGTCACATTTACCCATATAGCTGCATTCCAAGGCAAATGTCCCACACACAGAAGTAACACCCTGACACCTACATGACAATTGCATTGGATGCCTATGCTAACCTGTGCTAGATGTGTGGCTTCAGTAATCCATTAGCTCAATGTAGAACCTATAATGGGGAATACCGACATCTGTGCAGTGAGGAACACCTGGCTGTAGGCTCTGTAGTGCACAATTGCACTACCACCATATAACTCAGATCCAGACATGTGGTCCATAACAGTGGTATGGACCATGCCAGGTGGTGGTGTACACATATTCATAAAGGCTACTCACATGTAAGGACCACTACTCCAACATAACACACCACAGATGAGTCAGGTACAGATGACAGTGGCAAATGCTGCATTCTAGGTTGTATCCACATATACATCAACCACCTTGTTCCCAGACTACCAACACACATGCCATATGTGGTATGACATAGTATGATAGACCACCAGATAACCGTCAATTGGTGAACTGTATCTAGGCCTACATCAACTGTGCAATGTACCCATGTACAGACATAGCTGCATAATGTGTTATGCAATGCAATAATACCACTGTTTGTAACCTGCACAGTTGTATACATACCAGGGTCCCTCAGATGTTGTCAGCATTAACACGGTCGACTGTTGCTGTTCACCAGTAACCAACACTCTCATGGTTGGATATGACCTAACCGTACGTGCTCTGGATATGCACATCCCACAGTCATACATTACCATAGCTTTCATTTACCTTTCTACATACAGGTGGCTACAGTCATTACACACATGCACATGGCCAATAGCATGCTAACAGTACAAAAGGTTTGATATCTATGTTGACAGAGGGAATATCCCCTCTCATGCTGGTCATCCATGACACCTATCATATCATACAACACCCCATGTGGCATGTATGTCTTTAGACATGTCCACCTAATGCAATGCCTACAAACATACCCAAATAACAGGACCATAGGACCTACCCAAGGCCTGTATTGACAGACTCGGGGAAACTTGGATGACATCATGTGTGTGTGTTAGGGCCTGTGATATCAATGGGCATGTGTGGATGTTATGTGTGTGTGTGTGTTGAGGTGCCCTACATTTGTTTCCAGTGTGTGTGTGTGTGTGTGTGTGTGTGTGTGTGTGTGTGTGTGTGTGTGTGTGTGTGTATGCATGCACACAGGTCTGGCATGAGGCTGGCCTTCACAGGGGTAATATTGACAGCTGCAGACAGTACAAGACAGGTGTCACAGTACACAGTGTCCGTCCCCAGCCATGTGACCTGCACCTGCCAGGGGTTGCACGGGCACTACCAGGCAGACATCCAGATTGGGTACCATCTAATGACACATGTCCACTGGAATCGAATCCCTGTTGGGACCATCCAGGACCACGTGCATGTGGCCTGCTGCATCCTGGTGTGGACTGCACAGCACCAGCAGCAATGCTACTGCTACCGCCACTATAGGAGGGGGCATGTGCAGTAACATGTTCACACAGACCTTCAACAGGTGATGTATCTGGCCTATGTCCATGTGCCCGACACCTCGCTCCCACCAGATGTTCCAGCACAGACATTCCACGCTCAAGGATTGACATGCCATGGTCAAGGCCTCCCACCATGTCACACAGTCATCTATCCAAAACATCTGCAAGATGATGGTGAGCATTTGCAAGTGCCTGGATGTTGTCAGTTAACAGACAGCAGTCCTCTGAAGCCTCAGACTGTCTCTGTTGTGCCATTCAGCACGTGCCTGTGCCTCCATTACAGCCTGAAACATGTGTCTGGTGACACCAGCTGATGTGCTTGGTCCCGCAGGGGCATGTTGGCCAATGGTCCTCCTACGAGCAGTGCTGGGCACATGCCTGTGTGGGACATCACCTGTCTGTTGACTGGGAGCATGGTGTGCAGGAACACCTTCCATAGTCACTACACTTCTCTGTTCCATGATATCACCTGCTAACTATCCTTCCTCTATGGCCAGTGGTGATGGGGTATGTGCAGACAGGGGAACTGTGTGCGAGGATGAGGGAGACAGGTGGAATGGCAACCAATTGCACAGATTCAGCCCCTGACAACCCTGCCTGTGCCTCAGTCATACTATCATCTTCACTGCTAGAGTCTGTGGTGACACTAACATCAGGTGGACTGCAGGAGGGAAATGCACCTACATCAACACATGTGAGGGGAAGACAAGAACTGTACATTGCAAGTTATACCAGACACACACACACACACACACAGACACACACAGAGACACACAGACAGAGGCACAGACAGAGATTCACACAGAGACACACACACACACACAGAGACACACACAGACACACAGACAGACACAGACACACACACAGACACACAGACACAGACAGACACACAGACAGAGACACACATAGAAACACAGACAGAGACACACACAGACACACAGGCACACACAGACACAGACACACACAGACACACAGAGACACACAGACAGAGACACACACACACACACAGAGATGCACACACACACACACACACACACACACACACACACACACACACACACACACACACACACATGCACAGACATGCACAGACACACACAGACACACACCGACACACACGCTACATGCATGTGATATGGCAGATGGCATTCAGCTTAGACAATTATAGTTTCAGCTTGGGAAATTATAGTGGTAGTCATCATACATCCCTGAGTTGCACACAACAGCATGCATGTGGTATAGCAGATGGCATGCACCATACATAATTATAGTGGTGGTTAGCATACATACCTGTATTGCACACTTTGTGTTAGTAGCCTATGTCCCATACCTGCAACACAATGCAAGCACTTTGCACCATTGCACTGCACTGCCATGGTGTGTGCAACATACACCACATGTTAATGGACCATCACTGACCTTTGTATACATCTGCTACTGATGCTTTTTGTTGGCCATCGCCCCTATGTGTGAGGACATGAGCAGTAGGGTATGTTGACTGCATACTATGTTTGCCGGAGCCCTAGCTTGCATATCTCCCCCAAAGCAGTGCATGTCTGTTCAACATTATTCCACCTACCCCTGAGCTCAGTGCAGACATCGTGCATGTGGCTGTACACACATGTTTGACATGGCTGTTCCTACTTTGCAATGGTGCCACAGACCAGCACAGGTTTACAGTACACCAGCCTGCTGTGTGGCGTATGACCTTGCCAATCTCATGTAGTATGACATGTCTTCTGCTGATGTGTTGAATGACATGCATACATGTGTAACACAATGGTGTCCTTTCCAATCTATAGTATGGTAATGGTGTCCCAGTGC
Source organism: Protopterus annectens (assembly GCF_019279795.1). Classification (NCBI taxonomy): domain Eukaryota; kingdom Metazoa; phylum Chordata; order Ceratodontiformes; family Protopteridae; genus Protopterus; species Protopterus annectens. The sequence goes on along the minus strand of NC_056733.1, from coordinate 1,354,116,573 downwards.
AGGGATGTGTTATACTAACATGGGCCTTCAGCTGATGCAATGTTGTCTGTCCACCCTACAAATATGCAGGGACATACTGCACATTGAGCTGATGTGCATAGCCATTGCTGGGCATCATGTGGCTTCACAATTGCTATACAGTGTGAGCTACTGACACGGTTTATAGCCATGACTATGTTCACTTACAATAGATATCTAATGTGGACTGTGACCCATGTCACCGAGGTGTAGACACAATAAACCTTAATGTGGAATGTGTGACACAGGTCACAGGAGGGTATACGGATGACACCCCTGTACATCGGCAACCATATTACTGATACCTGCCAACAATGCCCACACATGGCTAACGATCTATGTCCCACATGCCATCTGTGTACCTCACACACATGGGGAGCAGGCATGACAGTGATGTCTGACACCAGCAAGGTGAATCTACTGTATCTGTGGCTTAATGTGGATGTATGTGTATGTTGTGCAACACATGTATGTATTTGAATACTGTATAGGTGTATGCGTCCATGTCATGACACACTCCAGATGTTCAATACATGTTGTGTGGTGGTTTCATGTTATGCCTACATAAGCTGTGCACAGGCCTGCATGATGTTTAGTGTTTCACATCTGCAATATCACCATTACACAAAGACCATAGTTGTATTGTGTCAAACCAATATACAACAGGGTGTACACACATGTACATCACTTCTACTGTGTGCTTTGCTTCATGTCTCTGGCCATCCTTCATGGCCATGTTACACATGTGCAGTCCAATGGTTGTGATGGCCATCTTCTTTCACATGTCAGTGTTATCCCATATGACATACACCCATAGATGTCATATGCTCCACTAAGGACAGGGTTATGCAGACAAAGGGTGGTATGTATGGGATGTGAGACATGTTTGCAGGATAGTTGAGCAGTGTTGCAATCTGCCAACTACATGTCATGGACATGTCTGATAGCACATGACAGTCTGTGACATTCATAGCAATTATATACTCCACAAGGGTGTATCCTGTGGGCCAGGCATACTCCAGCTCCAACATATTTAGTGTGTGTGCACACATATGCTCTCTGTACAGTACTGTTCGTATTCACAACATGTGTAATGCTGATATGTAGTACCTGTCCCTACAGTGGAACACACCTCCACCATTGTATTTACTGTTGTCCACACATCTGGCAATGACAGTTTGGAAGGTTTAGTGTAGGTGTTTCATATAGTCTACAATTGTTTCATATAGGTAAACAGTGTAATGGATTGCAGGTCTGACCAGTGTCCATTACCAGGACCACCATACATTATGTGTACGTGTGTTATGGCAGAAAGCATGCAATTAATATGTTCTGTGCAGTATCAAGCCTGGTAAATAATAAAAATCTCACCTGACACAGGCTGCTGTCACTGCAAAATGCCAGAAGTACCTAAACAGGGGTGTCACAGCAGTAAGATTATCCAAACCTGTGTGGTAGCTACAGGGTGCAATGTCTATGTTAGTACATAAGCCAGTACAATACACTATCCTATGGAGTATGCTCATCTGTGCATACATAAAGTAGCAGACTATAGTATGTGGCATGTGTGCATACATGCCTTGCATATGATGTTATTTTACATATTGTACAGTAACACATGTAACTATGTGATATATGGTTGCATTTTATGTGCAGTAGTGACTTACCAGGCAACTCCAGGCTCGGTGGTTGAGAGACACCCACCTCCACAATACCAGCTAATGCTTGTGGATGGAGGTCTGCAGGTGTCCCCAGGTTGGCCAGTAGCTGTGAGTGGGGGCTGGGTGAGTGGCCCCCCACCGGTTGCACCTTGTTCCATGGCAATTGCATTTGCATGCTGTTTCATCCATCTTATCTGGTCAGTGTAGTGTCGGCGCACCTGAAGATAGGTGCGAATGTGACCGCCAACATCATTTACCCTCCTGCAGAGTTTCTCCCACAAGGCATCCCGCTGCTGTGCATCCTGTGGCACATGGCTGAAGAGCGTCGTGTAGTTGTCGAGAAGGTATGGGATGAGGACCTCATCCTCCAAACAGCTATATGGCGGCAGTCGGGTATGGGGCATACCTGGAAGACATAACGATGGAGACAGGTCACAGTAACTCACAGAGAAGTACAGCAGTACAGCTGAACATACATGTGTATCACATTTATTAAGTTTACAAATACGTCTTTGTAGCTCTACATGACACTAACACCACTGACATGTATAAGTCACACACATTTGACACCTACTGGTGATGTGATGTTATCACCATATATTTGTGTGTCATGTGATGACATTGCTCATACACCATGTGGATGTTGTCTTGACGTGGGCATGTCTGTTTGCCTGTAGTGGTGTCTTTATCTATCAGCACATGCCTGGATGTGTTCACATTAATACCATCAGCCTTAATGCTGTGTATATGCCACATATATAGTCATACATAGCTGTTAGAGACATGACCTGTGACCCTGCAGACTTGCAAGCATGTATGTGTTTTGCCATATACATCTACATGGCACTGTACAGTTGTGTAGCATCCTGCTATGTATTGCCTGTGTTGCGCATGTGTAACACATGGGACAATAGCTAGCCTGATGGTATTTGCAGGGTTGGATATCAACTATGGCATGTATGGTCAAAGTGATGTGGTAGGCTATATGCCCTAGGCCATTTATGAGCCTAGGCAGACAGATTACCTAGCTGTAGGCAACAGACAGGTAATATTCAGTGGCCAGTTCAAGCAGTGCCACAGAACTGATACACATGGTTACTGATATGTTTGGCATGCGTTCATCACACAATGTCACAGGGAGGGGTGATGTGCAGCTTCGCTGGACAGGGATGCATAGTATGGCAGGACTATGTTAAGTGTATGGGACAGGGATCTGTCAGGCATGTTGTGATCCTTGTACTAGACAGGTGGATGTCCTTGACGTATGTGTTTATTTGGGATCAGTATGTGTTAAGTGTAGCATGTCCAACACCTCTGGGTTGGACATGGCTTTATTCAGGGTAGGCTGCATGCTACATAGTGCAGCTAGGGACTGTGAAGGGCAGTGTAGGCCATCTACACATGGGCAATAACCCTTAAAGGAAATATGTGATCTATTATGGGCCACATGGGTGTTGAGTATGACTGAGCAGTTATCTCTATATTCCTGGATGCACCCTGTCATGATTAGGGGTGCCACATATGACTACCTGTCTTTTGTGGTGACATAACTATCAAAGGGAAGTACTGTCCAGCTGCATCTCATACACACAGTTGCCATTATGTTGACCGCTGCCTAGGTGGTACTTAATGGGAACAGGGTTTGTAACATAGGGGATGACAATGCAATACTTAGCTGTCAGACTGTGGCCATACATCACACATCACACATCTGACACACTAAGGCCCTTCTGCATGTTGAACTCAGCACACACTGAATTGACTATTGCTCCTAGTTCATAGTCATTTGCAGACATCAATAGGCTGATGCCTTCTGTATTAGTCTATGTGGTATAGATACCAAAGAGGGGGTGTACCAGGAATGACCACTGTATTACTGTGGCTGGCACTGGTTTGATGTGCATGTATTCGTCGGACACTGTCTATAGTGTAGGTTCTGCCAGCAGTCCAGTTGCCAACCACCCCTGTGACATAGGTATATACACCTAGTTTACTGAGTGTAGCTGGAAAACAGTATGGGTGATGGTGTTCTACGACCTGGCAAGGTCATGATATGCAGTGTGAATCAGCCCTACTGTCATCTACATCTATACCGAGTACATCAATTACATTGACCATGGTTCTTGGCCGTACAGACCAGACTCAGCAGGGTAGTTGTGCACTATGTCCCATTATCAATGGTGTCTCCCCCTTTGTGGGGTGTGCTAACTGTTGCTTTGCACCATTCGGTGTGTACACAGCCTGACATGGAGCTATGACTGAACATGATGAGTATGTGGATAGCTGAATGTTCTTACATTTGTGGAGGATATACCCTGGGATGGTGACAGGTCCCATGAAAGTTGTATGTATGGCATTAGAGAGTACAGCTTGTACCTGCATAGTCATTAGTACAGGGGGCCTGTAGTGTACATGGATATACTATTAAGTGTACCTATTGGGGGTGGGCGGGAGGTGGTAGTGGGTTTAGATTCTCCGAGACCCTATCAGGATGAGCGGGTACTATTTCTGTAGGTGCAGTGCTTCCCATGCCATTGTGCTGTTCAGCATGGCAGGACTTGTAGTTGCCATTACGATTAATGACACAGCTATAAAATGCTCTGTGCTTGGCCTCATAATATGTGGCTAATTGGTTTCACGATAGCTTTGCGTGGTTTCATATGGTGTATCTGCATCTTACTGAGGCTGACCAGGAATCACCTACACTCATGTGTGTTCACTCTTGCAACAGTTACTACCTTCTGTGGGACAGTTTAAAGCATGGTACCACTAGTTTGCCTACTTGTTTGTGTTGAGTTGACTCCTGGTTCTGTTTCAATGGCACAATCACTGCATATATGTGACTGCTTAAGGTTCATTTGTGTAGTATTCAGCATTTGCACATGCATTGTCCATCTGCATGGGTGCCATGGCACTCACCACTCTGCTCTTAGGGAACAAAACATTGGCATTGGAGACTAACTATGTGTAGCATACTGTTAGCCCTGTTTGTGTGACTACTGTGATCCAGGTCAGTGGGATCGATGGAATCCAACATGCATTGAGCGCAGATGTTGGTACATGAGGAGTCTTCACAGTTCATAATGGAATAGTTGAGAGTAGCCAATAGTATGGTTCTGTCTCAGACCTATTCTTCCCCATTACAGCACATTTTGGCAGTTGGGAAGTCTGTGACCTGGTGGGTGATCTGTCTCAAGGTGCATTTTGAATTCCACTGTGGCACAAAGGTAGTTGCTCAGCATAATGCATCTGATGTTATGCAAGGGCAATTAGCGTGGGGGTGTGCATATCCTTTAGTAATATGGACACACCTACGGTCCGTGTGTTCCAATAAAGGATAATGGGCAAAAGGTGAGGTATGTGTTATAACATGGTCATGCAGTTGTGCTCTCTGGAGCGTTGAAACATGTCTCAGCCACTACACAGATATGTTCTCCATGTTAGGGATTGACATATGTGTGTCCGTATAGTGTTTCTGAAATGTATCATTATGTAGCGAGACCCACAGTGTATTGCTTGGCTGTCCCTGTAACAGCAGTGGACCTTCACCTGAACCATGCATGATAAAGGCACTATAAGGGAAGCATGAGCCCTAGGCTGTATCCAGATTCCCAGGGGTGACAGGTGCAGGCCCTGTCTGGCAAAGCATCATGGTCTGTCAACCATATTATCCTAGAATGACAGATACTGGATACCCTGTGACATGCACCACTACACTACACAATTGTGGAATACAATCCTTTTGTCCCTATACTACAGTATCATTCTGGCCAATGGCAGAATGCTACCCAGGCCTTTGTACAAACATGCATGGCTTACAAGATTTGACAGTTCCTACATGTGTTTCCATGCTTTCCAGGCTACTGCATCACAGATCCTGCACAACAACATGGAATATGCCAGAGTCATGTGTATAGATCAATAGGTGGTCTGAGTGTATGAGTATGTGGCTAATCATGTCAGACAGGCAGCTGACAGTATGTATGCCCTCATATAGGTCGGTGTGTAACATAGTGCTAAGGTTTGCACTCACAAATGAGTACTTTTGGGCATGTTTCCAGTCATGTGTTCATAGGTGCGGTGCAATTATGCAAACTATGTCATACAGTTTGTGTATATCAGTGTCTGTCTCTTCCTGCTTGGGGGGTCACTTGTTTGGCTAGATACATTAGATGCGTCTGGGAATATGTGTGATTTCCGGTAGTGTGTGTGGGTGTCCTTACTGTGTTTTGGTAAGGATATGTGTTGGTTGTGTTGATGAGCTGCATGTGTTAACCTACACCTCATGACTGTCCAGTCCAGTCATGGCTGTAGACTGGGCTGCCGTCCAGCTTACCCCTGTAGCTGCATCCCAGACAATGTGTGGGGCATGGTGTTAGGTGGGTCTGGCAGTGTACATGGCATAGAGATTGCATTCCCCCAGGATGGCCACATACACAAAGCTCACATTAGGAGACACCAGTAGCTGACTAGTGGACATGCCTGTATGAGCAGTCAGTACTACAAGTACCAAGTACTGTCTTTAGTTTACGAATTGCCTATGAAGATGTTATAGACAGTGATGCTCACATGTAATTATTTGTGTTATGGACGTGACAACACTGGCTATTATGGAAACAGTGTAACTACCCTTGGCAGCGAACCTCCTCTGAGGAGCACATCACATCTTGTTAGTTGATTACAGATGATGCATGTGTCTACAGGTCTGTTTCCTTCTCTGGGTATATACTCACATATCCACCAGGACCATAAGCGCTGTTGGGCACAGACACCCACTCCCCAAACAGAGTCATGTATCAATAGGCTCTGATGCCACTATCAACAAGATTAGGATATAATCAGATAATGTGAGCCATCACCTATGATGCAGCTATTACACATGGGCAGCTGTTTCCTACATCTTACACTCCTACTACAGATGTTACACTGGAGTTAAAGATGATGTGCAACCTGTTTCATTACCATTGCTGTGCACTACCTTACATACAGTATGTGCAGGCAGCTGTTAGGTTGGGCTACACAAACCTGGTAGTTCAACCAGTGTGTCTGTACTCTCAATATCCACTCTGTGTAGGTGTGCACATAGTCATTTGGCCCAGCCCTGTAACAAGAGTCACTACACATTTGCATAACATGTACACATGCACAGCTGTTATTGCTTGCAAATGATAGTAGAGAGGTGGATATTACATGTGTTATGTGCATGGATAGTTACCTGGCTCTTCCAGTTATCTTTGCTATCGTGCTGCTAACCTGTCAGATGAATACTAATGCTATGTATCCTGCCATTGAGTATTGTAATTGCCAATAGACATAACTACTGTTTGCATAACATAACAGAACTGCTATGTAGAATAGAATACAGATCTGCCTAGACAACTGTACATTACACAGTTATTGGCACATTATCCCACAATGCATGCCATATTTGCATGGTAAGCCCACCTTTAACATGTTCATCTTACTTATACACCCATACATATGTCAACTGTTAAAATATAACAACATATACTATCCCTTGTTATAGCACATACTTGTTGGACCACTCCTGACACTGACAATGGCTGGAAACAAAATGGTGGGTTCCAAGCCCATAGCATCCCTTGTGGTGTATGTGGAGTGTGCTGTGTGACCTACAGCATTACACACATAGAATACTACAAGCATTACTACTGCTCAACAATACATCGCTACAAGATAGCAATTTCCACTATATGCATTGATTACACTGTAATTCTTACAGTACAGATACTACATACACAAACATACTACATGTTATACATACCGTCTTAGTAATCGGAGGTGTTATTAACTAGTGTACTACTCATTTTCGGTTCGTCTTTCCATGTTTTTTACTGTCCTACAGGTAGATATAGATGGTCTTGAATGTGTGACAAGGCAAACTTTTATAGTTACAGATCAGTAATATGTGCTATCCCGATGACCAACTGGTGTTCCTAAGTAGCTAATTACATGCACATCAGCTGTGCTACTACTGCCTTAGCCAATACCATGGCTACAGTGGAGTATAATTGAATAATCCACTTGGGCGTTTTCCCTTTGCCTTACTTGTGAGGAAGACAGCGTGGAGGTTGTTTTGGAATCCATTGCAACAGCTGTATTGAGATGAACAATAATATATTGTGTGTAATGCCTAGAAGAGTTGGTCTAAATGTGAGTACTGCTATTATATTTCTGAACATTGCTACTTGTGCAGGGTTTGTCTGTACCTAATACTCCTGCATATGTGTCAGTCTGGCCAGGTTGTTTGACCAGCTCAAGGCTGCATAGCTATGCATATAATGTTAGGGGGTTTACAGTGTGCTTACCAGACATATTTAGTTTGGTGTTACTGTGTATCATACTGTGCTTATAATCAGTACTCGGTAAAACTTACTGGTGGACGGACCTTTCAACCCTCTGAAATGGGATTAGTTCATACAAACCCTGTTACATCAGCAGATGCTCAATTATATAACGGCAACTATTTCACATAGGGCCATGCTAGTGTGTCTGTGTCCAGGTATGTTAAGGCTTCAGCAGATGTACAGCAGTTGCATAATTGGTTATGGTATGACAGTATGTATTGATGTAATTATTTCGGTTATGGGATAGATGGTGGTGGGTGTACATAGCACATGCAGGTGTGTAGGAACCCTTTTTATACAAAGTCTATATGTGTGTGGGTGTTCTTTCCCTATGTGAACATCTATCCCTTAGTGGACTAATACTATGGTAAATGCAGGCTGATTCATTAAGGCACTATTAAATGCTTCCTGTATAGCATGCAGGTACTGTTAGTCCTTGAATCCTTTTGGCAATACATCGGAATTTAATAAAGATTTGCAAAATGAAAGCTGTCTGTGTAATTCTGTCATGGATATTTGCAGTCAATGCAGTTGTGTTGGTGACTGTGTCCATTGAACATATCTGTAATAGCATATTGGCATATACTCTTCCTATGTTATGTTCATATTGTTTGGGGGGGAGCCGAATGTGTGATTGCTATGGTCCATGTTATACTCAGATATGACCACTTCGGATGCTGTCTACAGACATGTATGTATGTGTGTGTGTATAGATATATATATGTTTATATGTATATAGATATATACATTATTGCATACGTTTATCTGTACCTCCATAGATGTGTAGATGTTTCTAACCTATCTATATATCTACATATATATTTAGATCTGTATATATCGACATGTCTCTATGTATCTCTCTCTCTCTCTGTCTCTCTCTCTACATATATATATATATATATATATATATATATATATATATATATAAGTGTACGCCTATAATTGGGTACATGGTGGGTTGTCCTATTTCAACACATTCCTCCCTTTTGTGTTTTAACTTGTCTGCATACACATCTGGGATAGGTACAACCCAGGTAGCTTAGTGTAAGGTTAATCAGAGGATGGACTACATGGTTGCGGGTTCTACTCCTGGAGGGTGTTATTATTTTAGCTCTCAGAGTAGGCACTGGTAGTGAAAGTGTGAATAACGCACATTTATGTGGTTGTGAGCAGGTTTGCCCGTGGTCTGCACGACATTAAGCAAAGGTCAAACGTGTGAGGCGCTTCTCCGCTTATCGTGTAGCAGCGCCACTTACCATCGCGCAAATATGTGGAAACCCACTTACAACTGCATCCAAAAGCCCTTATTCGGGCCCTCAAAATAACCCAACAGCCCTTGCAGGTCTTGAACCCGGGACCATGAACACCACAGTCACTGACCTTACCACTACGGCATCTGAGGTATGCACAAATGTTATGATGTTTAGAATATACATTGTACTACAGACATTCCTCACTACTGACAACATATGTGACAATCAGTTGGTGTACATATGTCTGATACATGTTAATGTTCATATGTTTGTGAAAGTAGGTGTTGCAATGTGACATGACAGGGTGTATTATGAATGAGTATGGTTCTTGCTTTGTGTCCTTTTTATATTGTCCAAATAGTACAACCTCTGCGATTGAGGCAGCTGCAGGGTCCCAAAGAGAAAAATATTCAAACAAAAGAAAACAGGACCAGCATACAAGGCACCTTGAAAATAAATTTATTGATTGAGGTTCTTGAAAAACAGACCAGTTTCAGCAAATATTTAACAAAGCCTTCTTCAGTGTTTAAAAAACAACAAAAAAGAACCTGTATTTAAATACTCAAGTGAATCATGTGCTTAATTACATATGCTCATTCAGACCTGGCTTAAAGAGCCCATCAACTTTAATGATCCATTTTTTCTCCATGACATTACATTCTTTGTTGACTGTACTCTCCTGCACACATGGGTTTATATGGGTGATTCGAATGTTTATTATACAGACGATTATTACCTATATCTGCAAGCTGTGGTTAAGGTATACTTTTGCACATGGTAAACATCCCTGCCTTTATCAGGATTGTAACCTTGAATGCACAGATACTATGTGGATGCTGTAACCATTACACTGTTGACATTAACGTTGCTTCTGCCTAGTTCCTATTTAGAAGATTTCTATGTGTAAGCTAGGCTAAGCAAAGGGCGGTAGCCCCCTAACTCCCTGAGCTTCACATACTCATGACATAACAACATATCACAAAAGTACTGTGAGACAATACATTAAATTCCTAACTACATTAGGTATAGCCCCTCACTGACACACTTCAAGGGAAACCTTGTTGTGTGAATGGGTAACAGACTATACACCCCTGGGATCATGTGTCCCAGAACCATACAGCCATGGGGCAGCCTGTCCAGTTTGATAGCTGCAAGACCTGTTGGGAGAACTGAATGGTGTTGAATTGCCACATTAGCATGCCCTCTTTAGATCACTAAGTGCTGCTATCATCCTCCACAACCCGTCTTCAATAGCTTCCTGCAACTCTGCCTGGAATTGCTTCATTGGCTATGCTTGACATAGGCTCAGTTACTTCATCAATGGTGCGGGGAAGGCCAACACACTGGGCAGATAGATAGTAGGCTATCTGTGCACCTCTAATGTGCAGGCCATCACAGCCATAATATGCGAATAAACAGACCTTCAGATCACAATATACAGTTTGAACTCACCATTTAGACAGGAAACAGATGAGTACAGCATGAACATACAGAACACTGATACTTAGTCACTCCAAATGCCTATCTTGGATGCTAGAAGACTTGTATTAGGTTAAAGCTTTCTATTGCTTACCACTAAGTTACCTACAGGGGAGATGAAAATCAAGCACAGATGGGGAACATGCATGCAATGATACCATACTGGCCTATGTGTCTGCCTTACACTTTGGAATACTGGCCAAGGCTATTGGCGCCCCCATGGTGCCTTATTTAGGAGAGTCCTGAAGGTGAATACCAGCTCCGTAAACAGCACAATAGCAAATTCAATGTGGTTTATGCTACTCAACACCAGGGATTGAGATCACAAATTGCATGTATTCACAGCACTCCTCAGGATGGACAACATCAACATCTGTGCATTAACTGCAATCTGTCTTAAGGCTCCTGATAGCACACCAGCACTACCAGACTACAACCCATACCACACATTTCAGCCACGGAACATGGACTGATAGACATGGAGGGGCTGTATCCATATTCATCAGGGATACCTACACCTCCAGGTTAGTGGGGCAGCATGAGACCTATATGATCATCCATGTTCAGCTAACATCAGCCACAACAGCAATGTTGAATGTGGCCTGCTACGGATCACCCTCCATGACCCAGGACCTCCACTCCACCTGCCTGGAGACAGTGGAGTAACACACACCCTGGCATTGGTCGATGTCAACTACCATACCATTAACTGGGACACGTACTCCGGTACTCACTTCCGGTACCAGTGCTTCCTGTAATGTATCACTTCATATGCCCTGTATCAGGTGGTAACCTCCCTAACATGGGGTGGAAGCTACTAGATGTGGTCATCACCAACATGGGCAACAGGTGCACCTCAGTGGAGGTTTACCAGTCACTGGTTAGATCTGACCATGAACTATTCACTGTTTCCACACCCTAGCATCTCCCCCACCCACGGATACCACAGTGTATACCTTTCCTACAGCTAAATTTACACTACTAGTGACAGGGGTGGGGGGTTTCACATCCCCCACGCTAAGGGGAAACACTGCTCCAGATACAGACAGATTTACAAATGCAGTCTATAAGCACCTACATGGATGTATGGATCGTGCCATCACTGGTAAACCAAGACTCACTCCTCCTAAACAAGGACACCGGTCTGGTAGACCTGTGCAATAAACAGGCTATACTACAGACATAGGACAGTGTTCCAGACAGAATCCCACGAAGGGCTGACATCCAAGACCACTATTAGTATGATTCGTAGGTCCCTCATGACATCATCCAAGGCTAACATCAGCAGGAGAATATGCAAGGATTCGAAAGATAACCACAAAGCCTTCTTTGGCTATGTCAAGGATCTATGTGGTGACATACAGATTTGCACTGTGCCAGTGAAATGTAGCGTAAAAATATGCTGACCCTACTGATATCACCAACATCCTTGCAGATACATGCGGTGCATACTTCACCCCCTAAAGAGCCCACTAAGGTACAGTATCCCAGTGGAGGCAGATGTTAACCCAGACTGCATCTTGCAAACTGTACATGACAACCTGCCCCCCACCTAATTATGCATTCCTACCGCAGCCTCTCCATTGGCTATATGCCCATACAATGGTGCGTGGCAATGGTTATTTCACTCCATCATGGGGAAATCACAACTGACCATGGTAACTACCACCCCATAAGCCTGACTAGCCTGGTCTGCAATGGTATGGTTCGCATCCTCATGGCACTCATTAACAATGACATTGGTAACCTTCGGACACATGACCCAACTCATGTCAGCTTGGTTGACTGCAGTTCATGCCTACTGAACCTGTTTTACATCTTACATACAGTCACCAAGACATTAGATGACACATACTACCTGGACCTCACCAAGGCTTTTGACACCATACCCCACTCAGCTATTATTGATAAACACACCAGCCTGTACATTCACCCATACATCACAGGTTGGGTTGCCAACAGGCTTACACACACAACCCACATGGTATGACTAGTGGTCTCCAGGTCCACCTCTTGAACAGTCACCACTGATGTCCCACAGGAGTCAGTCCTGGGAGCCCTACTGTTTGGCATATACATCTCAGATGTACAGGCAAACACAGGTGGACTACGGCAGAACATGTTTGGCAGTGACTACAAACTGGGAGCCATGACTGATAGCCCAGCTGACATGGACACTTAAGGGGGGCCTCACAGAGAACGTTACAGGGTGCCACTGACATGGCCTCCAGCCAAGTGCCACTAACTGCATGGTCATTCCATTGTGGAATTGTCACCCACATATTAACACATGAGCGGCAGCCACTTTACTACAGACGAGGTAATGGGGTATCTCGGGACTAAGGTAGATAGTGATCTCCCCTTTGACAATCATATCTCCAGAGTAGTTAGGACATCCTTCTATGTAGGCCATCTGACTACTAAAGGATTCCCATCTAGACATAATGGGGTTATTGTGCCCCTTTACTCATCACTCATCAGTCCCATCATAGGGTATAATAATCCTTGTAGAATGTACCTCAGAGGACACGTCCAACCACTGGGGAATCCGCGAATGTACCTCACCAAGGGGAATACTGGCCTCCAAAATATGGCCTATGCAGCCGGACTGAATACACTCCTGCTTTACACAGTGGCATCTCGTTTACCCAGAGATGATCTCCGATGACCAACTCAGCCATGTCGAACTCTGGCTTGATGGATTTGTTCCACCTATGGGAATCCATGTCACAGTGAGCCACACACTGTAGTGAGCTGACCTTGCCACAACAATAACCGGAAGATGCTGGAGGGACAGCTTCCTGTCACAGACATTCCCCATACTTTGGAACAACATCCCTATCTACATTTTACAGAGCCCCTCACTAACACTCTGCAAGAGAAACCTTGAAGGGTGGATGGGGAACAGTAGATGCACCCCAGGGATACCACCATTGTCTCTGCACCACAGAGGGATGGTTAATGACTCAATGGGGTTGCAAACGCTGATGCATTTTGGCTGGCCTTATGAATGGCTTCTGGCAGTTGGCCAAGTACCTACTTATGAATCTATACATACAGTATCTGCATATACTGATAGCTTAGTTTACTGTTCAGTTGTTGACTTACCTTGTTCCACTGGCTGTTGTGTGTGCAATAGTTGAGGGCTGCCTATGTTGGATGCACACAGTAGACTGCCTATACATGACAATCTACAGGTAGTCTTGTGTGTGTGCCATCCATTTTTACTGTGTGTGCAGGTAGAGAAGGGTGTCAGTCCCTAGGTGCCTACACTGTCAGTGTGCTATACGTTCCCTCTTTGCCAAGGCATGGGCATACTGGACACACTTCCGTCTGCCTACTGGGGCTGGCTCAGGGTGTTCATGATCTGAGTACCTCTGTGCCTGTGGGGCCCTTGGCAATGGTGGTGGGCTGTGAGGGCCTTCACCATTCTGTCTCTGCTGCAGCTGTTTCCGCAGGATCATATTGTGTAGCATGGCACACGCTATGAAGATGTGGGCACACGTGCCTGTAGAGTACTGCAAGGCTCCACCAGATATGTCCAAGCAATGGAACCATGATTTCAGCATCCCAAACACACAGTCTATGATGATTCTGGTTTGTGCGTGTGCCTGATTATGGCGTTTCTGCATGGGTGTGTGTGCATTTCTGATGGGAGTCATCATCCACGGTTCCAGTGCATAGCCAGCATTCCCCACCAGGTGGCCATTTGGGATGTCCCCCCTGGCAAATAACTGATACAGCTGTGAGGCATGCCAGATGTGGGAATCGTGATAGCTTCCAGGGCTGCCAGCACACAAATCCATGATAATGCCCTGGGCATTCCACATGACCTGACAGTTGATGGAGGGGTATTCCTTGTGGTTTATGTAGCGCCTTACCTGCTCACCGGGTGGTGACTTGATGTGTATGTGTGTGCAGTCTATTGCACCCAGTGCCTCTGGGTATTCTGACACATGGTAGAAGAGACGCATATTGCTGGCCAACTCCTCCTGCATTCGGGGGAAGTATATGTACTCATTGGCATGTGGTAACATAGCATCCAGGAACTGGTATAGTACCCTGGATGCTGATGCCTGTGAGATCCCCATGATATCCCCAGTTGGTCTTTGAAAGGTACCTGTAGCTAGTATTCTCAGGCTTACACATACCTTCATATCCACTGAGATGGGTTCCCCTCTGTTTGTTCTGGCTCTGAGGCGTGGCCGGCACAGCTCCACAAGTTGCTGTAGGGTGTCCCTGTCCACCCTGTAACACTCTACAATTTCCAGATCATGTAGTCCCTGGTAAGTTAGCCTGGGTCTGAAAACTCTCCTCCTCCTTTGGTGCCTGTGGTGGTTGTGTGCATCATCCTCCACACCACCTTCAGTCTCCAACACATGCTGGTGGATCAAAGCTATGGCAGCCCCTAACATGTACATAATAAAAGTTCCCCGTCTGTATACGACACTGGTGCAGAGTGAATGGGAATACACAAATGTGTGTGAGGTGCTTTCAAACTTTATAGTATTGTGCTATGGATGCTGCTGATGTAAGTGGCTGTGTATGAACTATTCCAGCTGCTGCATGTCTTAATTATGGGTTTTGCAATAAGCACTGCAAGTGTGGGGCCTTTACTGTGGAGATCTACTTGCCTGCCTTGATTACTCTGTTGCCCTTTAATTCACTTTTAGACCTGGATCCCCTCCCATTATCAGGCATGCATCCACTTGCCGTCTTTCTTGTTTTGTACTTTCCCTACCCAGTCATGGCAAATTCTGCCTTGTAGCTGATATACTGCATATCGCCTTTGTTCTGCTTTGACACTTTGCTGTTTTATTTGCAGTACAGCCCCTCCCCTTCCCTGTTTTTCAGATAGCTGCTTGCAGCCTTGTTAGCTGTTGTCAATGTCCCACTGTAGGCTCCTTGGTTAGTTAGTCATATGTACTCCAATTTCACTGCTGCAGCATTTCCTTATTTCTTTCATATATCCTTCCTGTTTCAGCTGCAATTAGCGATGTGCATGCCCGTTTACCAGGTTTATGGGCGTTTTCATCTCCTTTCACATGCATATTAGGTTAACTTGTGTACTCTCAGCTAAGCATAGCTATAGGCAATTCGACACACCCTATCCTGCAGCTTTGCCTAGCTAGGGGTAGACCAGTTTAGCAATGCTCCAATGTGCTTACAGCAATGGTGACACACCCCTCTCTTGATGTCATCTTTATCTGAATGGCTCAGTGTTATAACACTACGCTGTTTTGTGCATCCTTACACCAGCGGGAAATCTGCAATTCACTATTACTCCTCTCATTTGTATGGCATTGCCTACTAATTCCTAGCTATTGCGCATAAAACTATCACTGCCCCTTAGCAACCCTTGTGCCATGAGTATGGTGTAGCATGGTGTAGCATGTCTGCCATTGACTATTATGGGGAAATCGTGATATGTGTTTTATTGCAGTTTTATTCTATATTTTTATATATTCCTTGCAATCCCCTTTGTTCACCGCTGCCCTGCACTTCTACATCGCGATAGTGGACTATATATATTTAATCTTAATTTTATATTTTGTACATTTTTATGCCAATGGCTATATATTTAGCCATTGGCATATATTAACATTATAATACATGTGTTTGGTCATCTGTCATGGCTCCAGTTTTATGTTTGCAAAAATGTAAACCGTTTTCTACGGTTTTCATTTCTGCTTGCTTACACTACACCTGCATTACTTTCTGAATCACTACATACCTTCATTTGCATGTTACACTGCTGCACATGGGTTAATTAGCATACAAGGCTCAGGAGTTGTGCGGGCATAGTGTACGCAGGTAGTGCACATGGAAACAGCTTGAACCTGAATCGCTCGGTGGCCATATTTGGTGTTAGATCGCCGACACTATGCCTGCACCTGGCGCAAGCTTCATGAATCCCAGGAATTGTGTTCATTTGCATGAACGTTTACATTTCTTTTTTTTTTCTCAACATTTTTTTTTATTTTAATAAGAACAATAAAACAATATTATATTACAATCATTAACAAAGAAACAAAAAGAAACTATATACAAAGTCCATAACAAAGTTTTACATTTTTATGCATACATTCAGAAAATCAATCAATTAATATTTCTGTAACAGAGGATGTAATTTTTCCCAAGCAATTAATCTATGTGTTGAGTTTTTTGTTCTCAGCTTTATACTTGCAATTTCTTTATCATACAATGACTTGGCTAAATAAATTATTAAAAGAGAGAGGGGAGCTAGTTTTCCATTTTTTTTGTCACAGCTTTTCTTGCAACTGCAAGGACAAACCACAGTATGTGTACTTGTGTTTTGGGTATAATCTCTGGAATCGGTACATTAAATAAGATAAGTGGATCAGAGATCACACATTTATCATTCCACAATGCATTACAGAAATTCCTGAATTCTCTCTAAAATAAAGATAATATCTTACAAGTAATAGTCCTATGAAGGCCAATCAGTATTTTCTGCACTGCATCACCACCATTTCAACTCATTTTTTTATACATATTGGCAATTTATTTGCTGTGTCAGAAAGCATCTATGGATGAATTTCCATGTATATATCTTCCAGTAGGGGGAGATTGTTGTTTTCCCTATTGATCTTAGATAGAGTTTTTCATTATTAATGGTAAATTCTTGTTTATTTATTTTAGTAGAGTAGTGCCAATTAGAGGCATCTATGAAGTTAATGTCTGATCTAATAGTTCTATAAATCATGGATATGAATGAAGTGCATCTCAGAGAGCCATTAGTAATAGTACACCTTAGTTCCAAAATTTTAGGTGTATTATCTTCCTGGGTTTCAAATGATAATATGATTTTATTGTAAAAAATCTCTCTGCAGACGTGCATATCAAGCCAATTACTATTATTTAAGCTATACGTAGCAATTAAGTAATTAAATGAATGAATTTTATTTGTAGACAGAATCTGATTCCAGTAAAATAGGTTGCTGCCCTTAAATTCTCACACTTTATTTAAATAAAAGGAAATTAAACATTCATTTGTGCAACCAATTGGAAAGGCAGATATTAATACGTTTCAGATTAAATGGCTAGATTGGGTAAATCTCTTAAGGTTTATTAGTATTTAGTTAATGAAAGAGCAGGATTTTAATTTCTGTCTGTTGTATTTGTATATATTTTAATGACCGCATAAAAATATTCCCATTTAATCTAATAAGAGGTTCAAGTAGCATTTTGTTTGCTAATAAGATTTTCTGTGTATTCATTTCCAATATGTAATGTAAGAGGGACTTATCCATAATAAAATCATATTAAGAATGGCAGCATTCACATAGAAGTCAATATTAGGAAAGCTGATGCCTCCTTCTTCCCAACTGGCAGTATGTCAACTACCCCTCCATTAACTGGGAAAACTACTCATGTATCAATACACTTGCTCAACGTTTCCTGGAATTCATTAATTGTAATGCCCTGGACCAACTCTTTCTTACCACCACTAGAGGTAGCAACATCCTTGACTTGTTCATTACTAACATGGGCGACCATTGCTCTACACCAGTAGTCAACTCCTCCCTGGTTCAATCTGACCACAAAATTAATCACCTTGGAAATACACATCCCTCCCACCCACCCACCCACCCCCGCAAAGGTAACCACCATGAAAAACTTCTCCAAAGCTAAGTTTGGGCTCCTAAAAATAGAGGTGGCTATCTTCATAGCACCCATGCAAATGAAGAATAGTTGCATGACTGCTGAATCATACACCAATGCATTGTATGAACACATACACAGATGCACGGATCTCGCCATACGCAATAAAACCAAGATGCTCTCCTACAAAAAAAGGAAGCCAATATGGTGGTCTCCTGCCATAAACAAACTCTACAGCAGAAGGAGGACACTTATGCAGAATAAGAAGTCCCAAGACTGGAAAAACTCCCTTATCAGCCTCAACAAAAAGTTTAGATCCCTCATCAAATCCTCTAAAACTAGCTATGAAAACAGGATTGCAGCAGATAGTAAAGACAACCACAAGGTCTTCTATAGTTATTTAAAGAATCTCCACGGCAATACCCAGATTTGCTCTGAGCTACTGCACAATGTTACCTTCTATACCGAGCCAACAGATATTGCCAATATACTGGCCGACAGATTCAGTGCCAACTTTACCCCTCCCCCTTCAAAGGACCAATCACAATACCAGAAGATTGCCAGGCACCCAATATTACTGCTGCACAGGTTAAAACAGCACTGTCCAAGGCCAAGAATACAGCTTCTATGGGACCTGAAAATATCCCTGGCTGTGTTCTACATGAACTACAGAAAGAACTGGCACCTCACCTGTGTGCCCTCTTCAATCACAGCCTCACCTCAAGATTTGTCCCTTCCAAATGGCACACTGCTACAGTCATCTCTCTCCACAAAGGAGGAGTGATTACAGACCCTGGGAACTATCGCCCCATAAACCTGAATATTCTGATATGCAAAGCTATGGAATGCATCATCATGGACCTAATAAACAAGAATATAGGGAAGCTCCAAACTCTGGATCCCACACAGTTTGGTTTTGTGAAGGGTAGATCATGCCTGCTCAACTTGGTCGACTTCTTTGAGTCAGTCACCAGAGCTGTGGATGAAGGCAAGGTGGTTCATACAGCCTACCTTGATCTGGCCAAAGCCTTTGATACCATTCCCCAATCAAGAATCATAACAAAACTCACTAATCTAAGTATCAACCCATATATCTCTAGGTGGGTTGCAAACTGGCACACAGATAGAACCCACAGTGTGAAAGTAGCTGACTCCAAGTCAGACTGCTGACCAATCACAAATGGAGTCCCACAGGGTTCGGTTCTGGGTCCTATCCTATTTGGTATCTACTTCTCTGAAGTCCAGGCCTACACGAAGGGACTCTGGATGACAAAGTTCGCAGATGATTGCAAGTTGGGTGCTATTATTAACTCCCCAAGTGATGTTGACATTCTACAGAAAGGCCTCACTAAGACCAACGACTGGTGTCAGAACCATGGTTTAAGCTCAGTGCCAAAAAATGTGTCATCATCCTTTTTGGGAAAAACCCGGTTCCTATGAATTACCACATTGATGGTAGTCCACTGAACACAGAAGGCATTATAAGAGATCTGGGAACACAGGCTGACAGCAACCTCTCATTTGACCACCATATTGCCACTGTCATCAGAAAGTCCTTCTATGTGGCACATCTCATTACTACATGTTTTGCATCCAGGAAGAAAGAGGTCATTGTCTCCCTCTACTCTTCCCTCATTAGGCCAATCATCGAGTACAATTCCCCATTTGACATGTGCCACACTCGACACCTACAACAATTGGAGAGGCCGCAAAAGTACCTCACAAAGAGGATCCTAGGCCTTAAACACTTGTCCTATATGGACAGACTGGAAAAACTCCAACTATTCTCTGTCTCATATCACCTATTTAGAGGCAATCTTTGCTTCACTTACAAAGCCATGTCTGACCCAGCTATGTTAGAAATCCTACATCTAAAGAAATCCCAGTCCCTCCATACCACATGCTCCAGAGACCTCTACCTCATTACCACAATCAACAGAACATGCTGGAGGGACAGGTTCATAACCCAGAGACTGTCCATGCTATGGAATAGACTTCCCATACATGTCAAACAGAGCACCTCACTAGCCGTCTTCAAGAGAAACCTTGATGAGTAGATAGGAAATAGAAAATTCACCCTGGGGTTCACTCCAGTGGCTCTACTCAACAGATGTACTGGGAACTAAGATCAGGTGGCATGATGCCAGGGTAATTGGGTCTATATTATATGTTCAAAGTTTGAAAACTTTGAACGTTAAATAATTTAATTTAAATATTCGAAGTTTCAAACATCGAACATATGATAAAAAAAAACGGAACTTACCTGACAAGTGTAGACAGGGGGGCAAGACCCCTTGCACCCCCATAGCCCCCACTCTTTAAATATACCAACTCTGAGACCACACTATTTATTTATTTATTTATTTATTTATATTTGTTGACCGGGAGTGTCCGACTGGTCGTAGGTCCATTTTCAGCGGAGGCCTGGGGAGAAAAGCTCCACAGTTAAAATAAACAGACAGTAGTTACATTGGATTACATAGCGATTAACAATTTAAATAGCATTTACTTACAACATATTTACAGATGAAGAACATGGTACATCAGTAGACAACTAGAATCTTTATCTGTGAAGTACATAACAGACATTAACAAATGTTAAAATAAGAAGTTCCTGCTGTATAAGTACTAGGCTTATGAGCATCTGAGCTTGCTATAATCAAGGTAGTTAGTGGAGTGGAAAGAAAGGTAGTGGTTGGATGGGGTGGGTGATATTAGAGTGGGAGTTGCAAGGGCATAGCCAGCATGTTTTAGGTGCTTTTAGTAAAGTTTTGAAGTGGGTGTATGATGGTATGGAGGTAATTGTGGGTGGGAGGGAGTTCCATAATTTGGCTATGGTGCAAGAGAATAGTGCTTCACCATTCAGCAGAGTTATTGGCTTTAGTGATCTGCAAGTGATTTGTGTTTCTGGATCTTAGTGGTCTGGTGGTGCGATAGGGTTGGAGTAGATTCTGGAGGGATGGGACATTTAGTGGATTTAGCGGTAATGGGAAGATTTCCCTTACTACACTGTAGTGCAGTCTCGGAGTTGGTATATTTAAAGAGTGGGGGGTGTGGGGGTGCAGCCCCCGATGAGGGGGGGGCGGGTTGCTGTTAATTTTGGGTTTGGGTTTTTTTTTTTTTTTTACATATGTTCGTAGTTTTATAACTTTTAACATTTAAATTCGATATTTTAATGTTCGAAGTTATAAAACTTCGAACATATGATATAGACCCGGGTAATCATATGGGCTAGGCTTGTAAAGGCTCCAGGGCCACTAGCCTAGTACACACCTATGAACCTATGAAACTATAAAACAATACAGATCCTCAAAGCAGTGTCCATTATACATTTTCAGTTTAGCGTGTTTGACTTCTGTAATCACTAAATAGTTATATTATTAAACTGCATAGTGTACAAAGTGTAGAATTACCAAGAACAACCAATCTTAAAACAGCACTGCCTCAATAATACAGGCTCACTTATCTGAAAAATAACTAGCTTCATATTATTTACCACATCTTCCTGTTAGGTAAAATACCAGTTATGGTATGGTAGGAGATAGATTAAACAACATCAGTAGTCATATCTGATTATGTTTACATTCAAGTAAATAAAGAAGAATAACCATCTTTGTACAAGCCACTAGTGTTATTTCAGCATACATAAATCTGTGATGGTTCTATGTTGTCATCACGTTGGTAATATGCCTTGTCATATTCTGTTAAATATTTAATTAGAATCCAAATCTTTATGTTTACACACTATATAATGTGGAAGCTCACACTGACTATTGTATGTATCAAAAAAAATAAATAAATAAAATAAAGCAACAGGAGTAGGTGAACTTGCCATTTAAAATGAGAGATTGTAATCAATATAGTTTGGTAATAGATATGTAGAAAAAGAACATGGAAATACAGAGGTTTATACATATGTTAATTTGCCTAGGTTTGTAAAATAAAAATAACTTTTAAGCCATTTCTGTTGGGTAATACAGCCAGTTAATATCCCTCATTCGTATTATGAAATGGATGGAAGTACTGTAAAAGCAGTGTAAGCATAATGCTTAAATGTTTGCAAGATAAGAATAGAGAAACCCTGTGGATGGGTGTGAATTACCCTGTTAGTAACAATACATAACTTTTATAGCCACCAATTACTCTATTGAGTCTAATCACTAATAAGCTGAAAATTAAGAATAAATCTTCTTTTACCAAACTGTTTATGAACTATTTTAATTAGTCAGGGGAGTACTTCAATTTATTATGGGTGGTCATGTAAAAATTGTTACTGGAATCTAAATTAATTTTTAACTGGAGTATTACAATATGGTTTGCTTTGTGACACTGTTTTCAGTTACTCTCACGTGTTATTAAGGTTTTATATTTTCTTGAATAGATCTAGCTGTCCACTGAAATGCCCCCTTGTAACTATGAAAAACATATACTAACTATTGCCAAGCACAACTAAGACTAAATAAAGCTGCGTATGGATCAGTGTAATATAAAAAAGATGACTACATTTTATGTCCAAATACATACATTGAATAAGTAGTGCTGTCATATGTTATTTGCCAGGTTCAGCATCTCTAAGTAAATTCACACTAAACAGCTGCAGTGCAGCATCAAAGTGGGTGAAAAAATTTATTCTTTCAGTTTCTTTTTTTGTTACACTCTGAACTTAGTGCAATACATTGCTAGCTTAATTCAGATCTGCTGTAGTTCAAACAGTATATTTATTTTACTAATATATAGGCAATCACATATTTGCACACACTCTCACACATACACACACACACACACACACACACACATATATATATATATATATATATATATATATACAAATATATATATATATATATATATATATATATATATATATATATATATATATATATATATATATATATATATACACAACTTTACATATGCTTACATTTTTAGCTATTAATGCAACGCTTAAGCCATTTGAAAATGTCTGATTGCAAATGTTCGCTTAATTACAATTAAATGCCGAGGCAGGCTCTACTGCAATAGTCCAATCTTTGAAGATGTTTCCATACCTGGTTTTATGTTCAAAATTTGATTATATTCATTTAAAACATAATGCCTTATTTAGCATACTTTTAGCCTTCCTGAAGCTTTCTGGTTGGTCTAGCTGGTCTGAAAGTGAGAGGAGAGTTCAAAGGTTAGATTTCACTTCCTGAATGCCGTCGCAGTCTACTATACGAAGTGAAGCTTTTGGGAAAGTTTATGAGCTTGAGCTTGTTACAAAGGGTTCCACAATGATATTTCTGGTATGAAGGCAGGAATATTACTCTCAAATTGTAGCATTTTGACTAATACACTTGCGGATGTACGTAGTTTACTGCATTTTGTTTATACAGCCATTTCTGAATTCTAGTTTTATTTATTTTTATTTATTGACATTTGTTAACCGGGTTGATCCAGCTGGGCTTGTGGCCCATTTTTAGTGGAGTCCTGAGGAGAAAAGCTCCAAAACAAACAGACAGTTTACAGAGAATTAAACATTTGAGTCAAAAATATGGTCAAAATCAGTTATACAAGAATGTAGAGACACAAAGCAGAAATGCAAACACATGATATATACATATCAATATATTTACAGACTAAAAATATATTTACATATTTACAAAAAATAAATAAAGCAAAGAAGGCACTGGTAAGGCAGCTCAGATCCCAGTCAATGATTTTAATTAATAGCAAAGAAGCACACTGAACACCACTAAAATAATCCACACAAATGCTTTAACTTGTTCACCGCGTTTTTGTCCTGAAACTTCATCAGATGAGCATACCAACTGTTAAAAAAACTAATTATATACATTTTTAAAAACCCTAAACCAATAAAATGAGTTCTGCAATTAAAAAACTAATACATACTCTTAAAAAATGAAAACGCATAAAATCACCACTTGAAAAGCATTCATACAATCTTTAAAAACATGAACTCTTAAAAAACATAAATAACACTTTCAGGTGAGAGATAAAAGATAAAAAATGTATTTAAAATATACATTTCTAATAAAAAGTTCCATTACTTTATAATAATAAAAAAAAGTGTTAAAAACTGTCAAATACCACCATCTACTGACTACAATATAAATTACAATTTAGTTAATCTCAGCTTTAAAACTGGTTTCAAAGATAAATTTTCATTCAAACCCGGGTATGTGTTTGCTTCTAAATTTAATTGCCAATATAGTTCTCTGTATTCTAATGGGGTTTCCCAAGGACCACCCCTTGGGTCTATAGGTAATACTTCCATAACAAAGAAGGCAAAAGTAGCCTCTGTACAACTTTGGCTATGTTTATACAAAGCATTGGTTGTATTCTTTTTCCTAATATCGTACCTATGTTCATACACTCTCATTTTAAACTTCCGTTCCATTTTTCCTATATAGTACACATCACATTGGTTGCATAAGGCTAAATAAATAATGCCATTTGTACTGCAATTAGCATAGTCCTAGTTTTAATATATTTATTTCTACATTTTAAATGTACCATATCTCCTACTTTTATATAGGGACACTGGTCAAATTTGCCACATCTGTATGTACTTCTCTTGGAGTTTGTACCATTGTTACTACATGAACCACTTTCCAAAATAGCCTTTATGTTTTGACCCTTTTTTTAAATACATTTAAAGGGGTCTCAAATATACAGCAGAAATCAGATATACTAGCAAACTTTTTCCATTCATTCTCAATGATATCTCTATCAAGTTTAGCTTCATCATCATGTGTAATTGTCAATGTGCTATTGTAAATAGTGCCTCCATCCTTTTTATTCTGACCAATGTCTACAATGAATTTTCCTAAAAGGGGGGCAAACCTGTTTTTTCTAGCCTGTGCCACTTCTTGAAATATCTCATTTAAAAGACCATCTGGATAACCCTGGGGTTTAAAAAGCTCCATCAAATATGTACACTCTTTATGAAAATCACCATCGTCAGAAGTCATCCTACTTTTTTGGCACACTTCTCAGTTTTTTAACTTTGACTTCAAGTATCATACTTTCTTTCAGTAGCTTCAAGAATTGTTCCATAGTGGGTTCCTGTATTGACATCCAAGTTCTTGTTATACATTTTCTTGCTACAGCAAATATAGACCAAAGTAGATATAAATCCTTTTTATTCATTTCAATATTATCATTTGCATTTAAGCAAATTAAGGATTTGGTTAAAATAAATGTATCTGTGAAAATAGCCTGTAGGAATTTAGTAATATCTTCCCATTTTTTTTTTAATTTTAGCACATTCATAAAATACATGAATCCAGTCAGCTTTACACATTAATAGACATCTCCATCAAGTTAAAATTTCAGTTGTTGTGATGTTAGCTAATTTATCTGGTGTAATAAATGCTCTATGTATAAATTTCCAAGTATAAATTTTCCATATTTGTAAATTAAATGTAGAGTTGATTGAATATAGGAGACTGGTTTTCCTTTCTTCTGATAAGTCAGATTGATGTCCTTTAGTTAAATAGTTCCAATATTTAAAATTAGTATTGGATTTATAGGTCATTATTATTTTATATATTTTTGAAGTCATGCTAGTGTCATTAAAATTGTTATATATTACTTCAGACATAAGATTTATGAATTTAGGAGGGATTTTGTAAGATGAACTGATAATTATTCTGTTCAAATCCTG
Organism: Protopterus annectens; assembly: GCF_019279795.1. Lineage (NCBI taxonomy): Eukaryota > Metazoa > Chordata > Ceratodontiformes > Protopteridae > Protopterus > Protopterus annectens. The sequence goes on along the minus strand of NC_056733.1, from coordinate 1,354,090,502 downwards.
GGCATGTGATAATATGCTTCGGAGTATCAACCAATCCTCTTTTGGTATATTAAATACAATTTGAATTTGTTGAGAATCTAATACTTTTTGTTTTTTTTATACAATGTTGCCAACATGAAAAGTTTTTCATCTGCCAAGTTATTAAAGTATTTTTGTGTATTTTATTTAAAAAAGTTTTTCGTAGAACTGAAGGGTATTATCAAGTCTAACCATATTTTGATGTCAGTGTTGGAATAAATAAATCTTCTAAATACTTTATAAATGTTATTTGTATAGTTTACTTTTGTTGGCTTTGATATATTATATTGAATATTAATCATTAAGCCTTGACACAATATAATATCATGTTCTGATGATATAAGATTTTTAGTTAATTTATTTTCATTTAATAAAATTATACTGTGCATTTTTTCCAAATTGATGTATAATTATTATCAAACCAATTAATAGCAATTTTAAAAATAGACGCCTTTATATATATCTTTATATATGGAAAGTTAATACCACCTCTTTCCCAGTGTCTTATGTGATGTGTATAAGAAATCCTATATATATATATATATATATATATATATATATTTTGCACACCATAGAAAATTTAAAAGAATTTTATTTATGTCTTTTAGATATTTTCTATCTGGTATCATTGGAATATCTTATGTTATGTAGTTGATTTTTGGAAGTAGTATCATTTTTATAATCTGAAGTCTATCTTCAAATTTCAAAAATATTTTATTCAATTTTGTAGTTAATTTTTTATATTTTTATTATATTATTGTAGTTTAAGGTTAAAATAGATTCCATATTATCGTTATCCTTATTCCTAAGTATTTTATTGTGGAAACATGTTCTCCTATTATATGATTCGTGTTTAGGAAGGGTCCATTTTTTATTTAAATATAAATAGTTTGACTTTGATTTGTTAAAAGAAAGTCCAGAGATTGAATAGAATAAATCAATGTGATTACCTAATTCATTTAAAGATTCTTCTGAAACATTGAGTGTGAGTAATATATCATCAGCAAATAGCATAATTCTTGAGTTAAATTGACCATATAGATCAATCCCAGATATTTGGGGATCGTTGCAAATAGAAGAAGCTAGTAATTCTATTGCTAGAGAGAAAAGAATGGGAGACATAGGACATCCTTGTTTTGTTCCTCTGGAAATGTATCTAGATTCAGAAGTGAAAGGTCCAAGCTTGACATATGCTAGATTATTTTTTATAAATATTTCGTATTAATGAAATAAATTTAAATGTAAAATTATATAGTTCTAAGGGCTTAAAAAGAAATTCCCAATTAAGGGAGTCAAATGCATTTTCTATGTCTAAGGTTGCTATTAGGGCTTGCTTATTATCTTTGTTTAGAAAATCTATAAGTGTTAATATTCTCTGAATATTATCTTGGGTATGTCTATTATAAATAAATCCAGTTTGATCTTAGTTTATGATTTGTGTTAAAGGTATTTTTATTCTACTAACTAATATTGACATACAAATCTTATAATCATTATTAAGGATTGAGATTAGTGCATAGGAATTACACCGTGAAGGGTCTTTATTTTCTTTTAGAATGGGTGAGATTAAAGAGTATTTCCATGAGAGTGGGATTATGTTTTTTGTTTGTATTTCATGTATTAATTTATTGGGAATTACTTTTGGTTTAAATGAGTTTAACTCTAAATTTAATATTTTAGTATGTATTGATTCTTCCCTATAATGGTTAGAATAATGATGTTTAAAGGCATCCAGTATATCATTTATGTCTGATACTATTTTGTTTCTTTTTCCTTCATGAATTAGATTTGAGATTTTATTTTCAGAAGCGTGTCTTTTAATTCTAATTGCTAGGTTATGCAAATGTTTTGGTGATACAGCAAATGAGTTAAATTTTAATCTTTCTAAAGCTAGATTTGTTTTATGAGTTAAGATTTCAGTGTATTTTTTGTTTAATTGTTCAATAGTTTTTTTTTTTTGGGGGGGGGGTTAGAATCATTTAGATTTAGTTCAGTGATTTGTTTTTGGATATTTTGAAGGTCTGATCCCCGTTCTTTTAATTTATTTTTATACCATGAAAGTATTTTCCCATTCAAATACACTTTTAGGGTATCCCATAAATTAATTATATTAGTTTCAGTAGTATAATTTATATCTAGAAAGTATTGAATTTCTGAGTCTAGCCAAGGTTTAAATTGTTGTAGTTCTGTGATGTATGCTGAGATTCTTGATATAAGTATTAGTCTTTCAAAATGTGTATGTATTTTAAGAATTAATGAGTTATGATCAGAGAAAGTATATGTGATTAAAGAGAAACTCATTATTTTTGTATTTAAATCTTGAGAAATTAATATTTTATCTATTCTGGTTTTTGTACCAAACCTATGATCTTGATGTGAGAATGATAGTGAATAATTTTCTTTATATCTAAATGTGTCAATTAGATTCATGCTTTCACAATTTTTTTAAGTGTTTTTCCTGAGTTACTAACACGTGTTCTTTTTCTGTTGGAGGTCTCTGAATTATCCACTATGCAGTTGAAGTCTCATCCTATAATCAAATATCCCTTATATACTCTAGTAATTAAATATATATGTTTTCTTACTGTACTTATACCTATACCTGGAATCCAATAAACATTTACTAATGTCCATACCCTATTTTAGTATTTTAGTATTATAATAGACAAAATACCTTCTTTATTTTCATATTTAAAAATAACTTGAAGCATGATAATATTTTTTGTAAAAAATAAGATTTCCTCTAGTTTTTTTCTTATATGAGGAGTGAGTTAATATTATATATTCATTAGGATTCCAATTGAAGTTATCCTCATTTTTGAAATGGGTTTCTTGAAGAAATATCACTTGTATTTTATTCAATTTCAAATTTTTCAATAAGTTTGATCTTTTCCTTAGGTTATTTAAACAATTAGTGTTTAAAGAAAGAAAGGTTAAATCCATTACTTTAAGTTACTTAGAAGCTAAATTTGTAATAATCGTTGTTTGTAGATTTTTATAAATAGATTGTGTAACTTTGTTCTTGTTTTTGTGCATTTAAGTAAATTATTTTTATAGGAAGTATATGAAGTGTTTTTTTTTTGTTCAATCTATTGAAGAAAGAGAAATTTGAAATTTTCTTGCAATTTTTATTGAAATAGACTAAAGTTACTAATAAGCCTACTAAAAGACATGAAGTGATAGACACTTCCAATCTAATAGAAAAAAGTCATTCTATCAGATAGTTTTTCATTTCTGTTTTCCAATAAAGTGTACAAATACCTCATTGGAGCTCCTATAAGTAATCTTTTATCTTTATATATATATATATATATATATATATATATATATATATATATATATACTAGCTGTACCTGGCCACGCATTGCTGTGGCGTCTGGTTAAATGGAAAAGAAAGAAAAGAGAAAGCGCACATTTCTAATATGTTTAATTTCACAATGCTTGTGGGTATACAATATTTTTTGTTGTTCCATCATCTGTGCAGATATAGAGATTGTCTGGTTTGTCGACTCTAGAACACGCAACATATAATTGTCCATGTGAGAAGCAATCTGTGTGTAGATCTAAACCGCACAATTCTAAAGATTGGCCCTGAGCTTTGTTGATGGTGATTGCAAATGCCAATCGAATTGGGAATTGCAATCTCTTAAATTGAAATGGCATATCCGTTGGAATCATAGGAATGTGAGGAATGAGGACATCTTCACCTTTGAAAGGTCCTGTCAAGATTGTTGCTTCTATGACGTTGCTCATTAATTTTTTTACTGCAAGCCATGTGCCATTGCAAAGCTTTGGCTGGTTGATATTTCGCAACATGATAATTGGCACACAGATTTTCAATCGCAGTACATGCGGTGGCATCCCTGGCAAATCGAGTGAATTCAAAAATTCTGTTGGATAATTAACCGCTTCGTCTGCTTTCACAACAGTGTCGACGGACTTGTACGTGACTGCCTCGCTTTGAATGTTAGACTGAATAATATTGTTAAGTTCATAGACGTCTTTGTTCTTGGCCGCAAGAATAGCTCGTTCAGTCAGCCAATCGTGATTCTTATAATTGGTTTGAATATTGGGAAATACTTTTTCAACCAATTCTTCTTTTGACGTCACTAAATTGCAGAAGTTATGAGGCAATGAAATTCGTCCTGAGGTCAGATCAACCGGCACCTTTCCGTTCCCAATTTCCAGCAATTGATGTGAGAATATCTCAGCTGATCGATTGTTTTGCAGCTGGACACGCATATTTGTAGTTAATTTTAACATCTTTACATGTGGCCACAAAGTAGAGTATTTCAGGCAAGCATTTATTTCGTCCAATTGTGTCGATCGAGGAGAACGAAGCAGATCTGAAGCTGCAGAACGAGATCGCCGTGCTCGCAACCGTGCATCCTCAAGTCTGGCTCCACATCGCTCTGCTGCTTTCTCGGCATGTATTTGAGCCATTCTTTGCCTGTTTCGCATGTTTGCTGATGCCCATTCTTCCTCAGTTTGATTTGCAATTACTCGTCACACTGCTCCTGCTCCACGAGTACAACAACCTAAGTTTGATCTTCTGTGAGGTATTATTTGGATGAACTAAAGCAGATCAATTGCACTGAAAAAAAGTAAGAAAGTTATAACAAAAACATATAAAATTGCATATTTGTATACAAATATATAGAATCCATAGTAGGCATATAAAAAAACGCACGTATTCGAATGCAACGTGTGACATCTATATAATAGTAGGTATATAAAAACACGCGCATATTCGAATGCAACATTGTGTGAAAATTTCAAAGCAATCGGTGAAGAACTTTCGGAGATTTAAGATTTTGAACAAACGAACATTTACATTTTTATTTATATAGATATATATATCTTGGAGATATATAGAAATAATTATTAACAATAATAAACTATGATAATTTTAAAATTATATTCCAAAGCTATTAAAATAAGTGTCTTCTGTATATATCATTCCTTTTAGCATTTTCAGAAACATTAGACTATATATTCTTATTTCATAACTATGTAATTTTATCAAGTTGATGAAATAAACCAAAAATTATGTACACTAGCTCTAATCATTTGTTATTTTTTAAAGAAATAAATCTTAAGTCAGACAACACATTAAGTTTATACTATACTAAGACTATAAAGTTGTTTGTAATCAACTTAAGATAAGATATCTACAACATATTATTCTTGTTTTCCCTTAATCATTTTCTGTAAGAAATTTATATCATGTTTTATATGAAAAAGAAAAAAGAAAAGGACAATTCTCAAAGAACCATCTTTTATGCCTTACATACAGTTTCCAATATAAACTGGATTCACCAGCAGAAGTATGTTTAATCAGCAATATAACTAATTAAATGGTAGTATATCTGAGCTTTCATTTCCTATTCCTATTACAAGCTTAATATTTAATCTTTAGGTTGCTGTCCATTTTTAACAAAGGGTGCAGAATTTTGACTTCTTGAATATTACTATAAACAATAATGTTTAATTAATTATATTATTTATTTAGCTTGTAGGTGTTATAGACAAATGTGCATTGATAAAATTCAATAAATTAAATATAACCAATATTATATCCATAGGAACTATTTCTAAGATATTATTGAAACAGTTGTACTTTGTCTCTTAGATTAAATAACATCATATGTATAAAACAGTATTGAATAACATAGTTAAGAAACTAAAATATAGCATTATTTAAAACATTAAGTAATGTGCTGTATAGTTACCAGTGTCAAAATTCCTTTATCAAACAAAGTACATGTTTAGATATATCAAGAATCTGTTATAATCTGAGTTTCAAGCTTATTCCAGGTAAGTGATGCTTCTTCTGTATACATGTAAGTTTCTTTTCCTTAGACCAATTTTTTCATCTAAGTATATTTTGTTACAAGCTCATCTGGTTTTCCTTTGTTTACTATTCCAATGCATATTTTCAGTAATAGAGACATATATACACTATGTCTATGATGTATGAAAGTATACAGAGTAGTGAAGAATATTAATAAATCTTCTTTTAAAATAAATATAGGTGAAGTTGTTTAGAAATCATTGTGAAGATATTAAAGTATTCATTTACATTTATAAATGTGAGGATTTTCTTAGTTTCTTATTATGACCACATATATCTCCTTTAATATATGCCAACAAATTATACAAGATAGCTGTCTAACATCTTAGTGCAATTAAACTCCACTAAATGTCACTGTTAAACAAAGTATAAATAAGGTTGCCACCTTTTCAAATATTCAAAGTTGGACTCCCTTGGTACAAATGTCAGACTTTGTATGCCCAAACATATCTACGGCCAGTATAAAGGAAGGAACTTCATTTATTTGCCTAAACAATAGCTCCTCCTTATAGCATTTCAATTATCTATTCCATTTCTCATAGAATTCTTCTATTAAAGTAAATATAGGTAATGTTGTTTAGAATTATTGTGAAGATATTAAATTATTTACTTAATTTATAAATATGAGAATTTTCTCAGTTTTTCATTATGACCACATTAGTCTCCCTTACTATATGACAACAAATTATCCAAGGTAGTTGTCTAACATCTTAGTGTAATTAAAACCCACTGAATGTCACTGTTAAACAAAGTATAAATAAGGCTGCCACATCTTCAAATGCTCAAAGTGGGACAACCTTGGTACAAACGTCAGGACTTTGTATGCCCTTACATACCTAGAGCCAGTATAAAGGAAGGAAGTTCAGTTATTTGCCTAAACAATAGCTCACTCATAACATTTCAGCTGTCTCTTCCATTTTGCATAACATTCACATGTTTCAGATACAGAATAACAGTTCCATGCAACCATTAGATGAAATATAAGAATTCGTGTTGTTTCAAAATCTCATGACATTTGCCACTTTTTACAATTTTCTTTGCAGGACATAGTGTATGTAAATGCTTTATTATACTATTTATTCACTTTCTATGTCTTTTATATCATTAAAGGAGTGTTACATCTATTCTTTGGATTTTTCTTTTGCATATGTAGTGCCAGACAATTTATGTGTTGTTATTTGTAAATAGTTATAATGTTTAACTCATACAGACTGCCATCACTGTTCACTAGTCTGTTGAAGCACATAGCGGCTATTTTAAAGCTGTAATTTCTTTTTCATCAGCCGTCATCTACTATAGTCTTGATTATTTAACAATATTAAGTCACATGTCATTTTACCACATGTAATGCATTTAGTAAATAGTATAAAGCTACACTGTTTTACTACCAGTCATCTACTACTTTAAGTCTTAAACAGGAAAGAGATATCGTACTTAGTGTTGTATCCAGTTTAAAGCTCATATAACTCATAAAGAGCTAGGAAAAGCTGTAGATACAGTCACAGAACTGTGGCTGGATTTAGTCTAACTACACGTTATAAAGTTCAATTGCTAGTCAGCTAGTGTACAAGTGTGAAGCCATAAACAAAACTAAGAATTATCGCATGGCTTTCCGTCAATAAATATTATTAGTAGTATGCGTCTTTAAATAGTAACTCCACCCCTGATTCCCTGTTCTCAAATATGCAGTCCAAGCCCTTGATTTTAATTATTTATAAAGAATTCTTTTCTTGAGTTATTTAAATTTAAAAGTATAGTTTTTCATGCGAGGGGTATTTGTTAAAAAGCTAATATTAATCCTAAACTAAAGCATTACGATTTATGCAAAGAAGAAATCTATTCAAATTTCCCTTCCATAGTGGGAGTTACAGGAAGGTGGTGGGCAGTTCGTATTTATGTAGGGATACTTTTCTACATCCCTTCGCATGTACGTCTGACTTCAGTAAGTATATACAGGAGATAGCATGGATTCTAGTTGTCCTATTTCAAATGAGCATTCTTCTCTCCATTCTACACAAAGAAGACACTTGTAGCGATCCTTTTAAATAAAACCATGTAAGCTATCTGAATATAATAGAATTCAAATGAAATAACTGAGTCAGATCAATGTATTAGTTGACAGTGCAGCTTAAGCTGTACGAATGCTGCACAGATTTACGTTCTTTTTTTTTTTTTTAACATATTAGCTCATAGATGAAACTAAAGTTAAAAAAGCTTGAAAGCATTTAATGTTTTCAAAAGGGGATAGTCTTGTGTTTAAATTATTAGGCCTGGCACCACTTTCCATACACATAAAATGCTGATTTACGTATCATTACGAGCTTTTTGTTTATTAGTAAAACAAGGCTATTAAAGTTGCTTGTTTAAAGTAACTCATTACTTCTTTTAATTTTTTTCTTTATAATAATATCTATTAAGCAAAAACTTCAGACAACCTAATTGTTTGTGTCTTTCGGCTTTTCCCGGTTAGGGGTCGCCTCAGCGGATCTCTGGTCTGCTAATGATTGGTAGTGGATTTTTACAGACCAGGTTACCATCCCTGATGCACAACCTTCAACGAAGGCACGCCCCATTCACGTATGCCTCCACACAGAAGACGCTCTAGCTGAGAATCGAATGGGGCAACGTCTTGCTACGAGGCGAATGCTACTGCAGCACCACCACCGCAGTTCAGACAACCTAATATGCACTGTAAATTCCAATCACAATTTAACAATCCCATATGTCTCACAAATGACATTCATTCAGGTTGATTTAGACAAAACTATGCATCCTTTCCATGTTACTGAATGCTTTGTCTTATGACAGGCAGACCATACATTTTTAAGATAATTTAACTCTAATACAGTGCCAATCAGCCATTTCATTACTATTTGTTGTTAAGACTTTAATCATATTAAAATTGTCTACTAGTGAAAGAAGTTATTATAACTAAGTTACAGTAAAAAAATAGGTAGTATACATACTTATAATGATGAAGTAGAACCACAGTTTATATCTTAGTTGAGTCTTTGAGAGAGACTGTTGTTCTGAGTTCAGTTTTTTGTTTCTTTTTCTTCACATCAATCCAGTCGTTTTTTTCTGAGGATCTTTTCAGTTTAGTTGTGATAGACCAGTCCATTTCTTCTGGAATGCAGATGATATTATTATTTTTGATAAATGAAGATACCTCCTCTATATTATTGAAGTTTTTCCAGTCATTTGAATGAAAGATTTTGATTTTAGCTGGATAAACAAGTTGTGCTTTTATATTATTTTGTTTAAGAAGTTTGACTAAAGGCCAATATGTTTTTCTCATCTTTTGTACTCTTGCTGAATAGTCATTATCAAACCTTAACTGAGATTGTTTGTATGATAGTGGACTTTTTCTCCATGCTGATTTTAGTATTAGTTCTTTGTCTTGAAATGATAGAAATTTTACCACAATGGATCTTGGTGGAGATTTGGATGAAGAGGGTTGTGGTTTCCCGATGGCTCTATGAGCTCTTTGTATTCCATATGAAATCCTTCTTTTAAGTCCAAAATTTCAAGGATTCATGAGTTTAGAAATTGTATGATGTCTTTTCCCTCTGTTTTTTCTGGAAGACCAAAAATTCTTATGTTAGTTCCTCTCTCCCTATTTTCCAGGTCATCTAATTTGTTGGTAAGCCAAATATTTTGATATAATAGCAATTCCGACTGGGTTTCCTCTTCTTTAAGTCTTCCATCAATGTCAGTCAGAGCAGTTTCCATAACAGTGATTTTATTTTGATGTTGTTGTAACATTTCTTTAAAGATGTCTGTTTGTTTCTGACAGTTCTCTTTTAAATTTTCCAGATTGTCTGTGAATCTATCCATTTTCAAGGACAATTCCTGTAGTGTAGAAGCCATCAGTTGGATTTTTCTTTTCAGAGTAGATTCTGTGTGAGAGTTCCTTGAGCTGGCCATTATCATGTAGTGAAAATCTCCAATTTGTTTTGACAGGAAAAACTTTCAGAAATTTCTTGAAATTTAGCAAGGTTACCATTTAGAAGTTCATCTATGAAGTTTTCCTGTTCCTAATTGTTGAGGTTAATTTTTACCCTACTTTCTAGTACATTTTTCTAGTGCTCCAAAAAGATGCTGTTACCAGTAACCCATCTAGGCTCCACCCCTACACTCTTTTTTTTTGATAAAATGGATGCGCACTAGTGTAATGTAGGTACAAATTGGAAAAAGTCTCCTTCCTAGATATGTTAGATTTAAATTTTCCATCTAACTTAGAAATCTTAACATCTAAGTATTTATTTCCGAATAAGTTATTTCATAACCTAAGAAATCCTGTGTTATTAGTTAAATAGTTTAAAAATTCTAAAAACCTGACTTCAAAACCAATCCAAAAAAGACAGATGTCCAGGAAACGGGCATAAAATCTCCAATACTGTTTGTATTCAGAGCTAAAAACATATTTGTTTTCCCAACATGATAAAATAATATTAGCATATGTTGGTGCACAATGTGCCCCCATAGCCGTCCCTCTCAGCTGTCTAAAATATTCACCCTCAAAATAAATAAAGTTATTCTTCAATACCAAGTCCATTAGGATTAAACATGTATGAGAATCACTAAAGAAATGTTCTTGCTGTCAAATAAAATCTCTTCAAGCCATTCCATACCAATATCATGTGGGATAGATGTACATAGATCTATTACGTCAATAGTTATAAACATTAATTCCTCTGAGTATAAATCATTGTTGATTTTAGATAACATGTCCCAAGAATCTTTAATAACACTAGCCTTATTTAATGATAATTTTTTTTAATTTGTAATCAATATACTTAGCAAGTGGGGCAATGACCGAACCATCAGCAGAAACTATAGGCGGGGGGTTGTTAACATCCTTATGGATCTTCAGGATTCCAAATATTGAAGGAACCCTAGGTTTGTCCACATGAAGGAAAGAAAAAGTCTGTCTATAAAACCTTTTAAGAGTAGGTCGTTTAAACACACATATATCCTCTTATAGGCAATATTCACTTCATTTAGTGAAATTCTACTATATTTTCTGTCATCCCCAAGGATATCTAACATCTTTCCTTCATATTGTATCCTGTCCATAAAAATCACCCCCTCCCTTGTCAGGCTTCATGATTCTTAAATTTCTATCATTCCTACATGCATGCAAAATATTTCTCTCCTCAATTGTCAAATTAGATATTACTCTATTTTTACTGAGGGCTTATCTGAGTTCTTTTTAATCATTATTTCAAAATTCTTTAATTGGGGGTGTAATAGGGGACTAAAAGTACTACCCCTAATTAATGTGTCTATTATGCCCATGGAAAAACAATTCTTAATTATTTTTTCTGATAAATAATTTAAAATCTACCAATAATTTTGGTATATCTGTCTTCTTTCTAGGAAGAAAAGTAAAACTTTTTGAAAAAAAGTCCAAAATGCCCTTTTTGTATCCTGATGTCTCTATAATTAAAAATATTAAAATCATTGTAACTATATTTTGGACCAGCACAAACAATGTCTTTATCTACCACAACCTCTGATAACCTCTGTGTTGTCCTTTCCATGCATTGTTCCTGTAATTCAATGGCCCTTTGTTTTTCAATCTTTCCGATCTCCAAAGAGACAGAAAATCTGAATAACTTCTTAAATTATATGGCATTCTCTCACCATTCTCATTATAAGTAACTTCATATCTCCTTTCCCCATTAATATCCTTTTGATAATTTGTGTATTATTTCACAAATTTAGGTTTAGGATAATGTGTGTTTTCCTGATATTCCTTAACATCTCTATGTATTTTCCTCAATATTCTATGTACATCATTACACTTTAAGTCTATGTTAGCTAAAATATCTAAATATTTTGCTTTCTCACTTTCAACAGTATACAACAAATCATTGACAATAGCATTGTTGGTACGCTCAATAAGTTCAAAAATGTTTTTCATTTCACTTTCATTTCTCCTGATAATCGCCCTCATTATATCAAAGCCACATTTGTCAAAACAAGTAATGAGTTCTTTATGAAAAGCAGACCCCTCTACAACATTGTTGGGATATTTACAAACTCTTAGACCTTTAGGTACAAAGTTTAATTCTTATCATTGCTAAGATACACATTGTCCATTTCAAACATTTTATACTTTGCTAACCATATAGCCAACGTGTTCAAACTATTAGAAAATGTGTCAGTCTGATTATCATTGTGTAACTCACCCCCCAATTACAAATTTCCAATTTAAAATGTGTCTAAATTGTCTCTGAGTACCTTGCTCATTTAAAACGACTGAATTGGAATGCCCACCGTCATCAGTCCGTGTTTCACTATGATTTACGCATCCCCTTGTTACTTGCACATTGGTTTGAATTCTAAAGATGTTCAGAAGTTCCTCCAGACTGTCTGGTTGTGGCAAATTGTTGCCATTAACATTTGAAATGCCATTGACTGCTCTGTTGTTCTCGTCGCCATCACTAACATGAACTCCATTCAGTTGTGCTTCCTGGTATCCAGGCACAGTGCAGTTACCTGACAAAGCAATTACCGATTGGCAAATGGGGATGAGAAGCCCCACCAGTTGAGTAAACTGACCAATCAGCTTATGGATCTCACCCATTTCATTTCCTTTTCTCCGTTCTTTGGCTGACAAGTCCTGCTGCCCTTCCATAACCACAATTAGCACAAATAAGCAAATGAAGGGTAAAGTGCCTTAAATCCACACCAATAAACAAAGAAAAGAAGGCACTGGTAAGGCAGCTCGGATCCCAGTTGATGATTTTAATTAACAGCAAAGAAGCACACTGAACACCACTAAAATAATCCACACAAACGCTTTAACTTATTCAACGAATTTCATCCTGAAACTTCATCAGATGAGTGTACCAACCATTAAAAAACTAATTATATACATTTTAAAAAACCCTAAACCAATCAAATGAATTTTGCAATTCAAAAATTAACTAATACATACTCTTAAAAAATGAAAAAGCATAAAAATCACCACTAGATTTATTGTGTCTTTATTTTCATTGTCTGAAGTTGTTTTAATTCCTTAAACTACTCATTTTTAAATCTCTTTGATGGCAATGAGACCAATGGTGTTTTTCTAGACAATAAATGAAGCGTTCACATTATTATTATTATTATTATCATTATTGCTTTTTATTTTATTTGATATACTGTGAATTTATATGTTTAGATATTTCTGACTTTTTCAAATCATATGAAAATATAGTGTACTATTATTTGTTAAGTTTAATAGCACCATCACAAAGCTATTTCCTCTAAATATGCTATATCTCTATCCTGTAAAAATATATCTAAAGTAAAGCTCCTTTTTAAAAAGGTCAGTAAATTAGTCTGTAACTAACAAGTGGATGACTGTAACCTGCAATTATCAGATGTATGTATTCCATTGCATGTCAAGAGAAGATAAATATGTTGCGTTTAGTGAGCCTACAGCCATTTTGCAGTTTGCATACAATTTCAAAAATGCCTAAATACATACAGCAACTGGTTTACTGTTCTTCTAAGACTTAAAAAAAAGTTCAGGTGAAAGCTCATCTAATTTTTTTTTGAAAATTCATTGTAATGGGTTTTAATTTCAGTCAGCTGACAGATGTGGGACAACATGCTAATTTTCTGAAAATTTTTGAGTGGCAGGGACAGGAAGAGCTAAGGTAGGGTTTGTTATGCTATACCACATAGGAGCATCAGGTAAATGTGCTGATGTGTTTGTAGTTTTTAATCACCGTGATTCAGCAAAGTAATGATGTCAAAGTGTAGCTGAATAGCCCAAATCCTTCTCTCTGACATGGTTGTTGTTTTTTCACAGAACTACATTATAGTTCAGTTCTGTAAATGCAGATATGTCCAGATACACTCATAAGAAGGAGATTATTATTTGATTTGATTTTATATGTGTTTATTAATGAGACAGAGCACTGTTCCATATGGATCTCTTTCTGACTTGGATCAAGATTAATACCTGGTTAATTGACTTGCTCATAGACACAAACACAATAGTAAAATGGAGGCTGAAAGAATCAAACCCGAGACTACAGTCATTACCAACTCATAGCTTTAGTCCTGTACACTATAATAACATTTTCAAAAATAATTTAAAAGAAAGGAATAGGCCTAAACAAAAATATGCCCTTCAAGTTTCAAGAGCAGAGCTGAAAAACACAGGTAACTGTTACTGTGCTGTTTAGCAGTATGGAAAGACAATAAAGAGAATTATGATCAGGTATCTGGTTGTAACGCACGTTATTTATTTAACATTTGTTTACTGGGAAATTCCGACTGGAACAGAGGCCATTTTCAGAGGAGGCCCAGGGAGAAACACTACAGATGCATGTCTTTGGAATGAAACCAGAGAACACAGAGGAAACACATGCGAACACAGGGAGGACATGCAGACTCCGCACAGAAGGCACCCCAACTGAGAATTGAACCGGAGAACCTCTAGTTGTGAGGTGACAATGCTAACTGCTGCACCACTGCACTGCCCATTTTTATATATTTGAGACATGGATGCCACAAAGTTATGAAGTCAAAGTGGATGCCACAAAAATTCACCTTAAGAGCAATCAAAAGGTGTATATTCAAATCCATTTAAGAGCACATAAGATGAATTATGACTGGACACACCTGGTGATAATTCATTATAGTGCATGGAATTTTTCTTGCTCCCATGTACTACAAAGGTTAGACAAAATAAGTGTAGGAAGACTAAGTGTTTTACAGCTGAGAATGGTGTAACAAATACTGCTGCTACATAGACAGCATTCACCTTAAAAGATAAGTGGAAAGGGTAAGTAGCTTTAAAAGTTATTAAAAGCTTCATTTTGTATTTTTTTAATGTGTTTCACAACTTCTAAAGCTCTTCCCTATACTTTACTGTTGTGACCACTGACCACTGTTAATGCTGTAGCAAAAAACTAGAGCTCAACAGTAGTGAGGGGTGCTTAGCAAAAAAAAAACTTTCTGATGCCAAAAAGGTGATTAACATGCCAGTTTTCTCTCCAGTTTTGGAGCATAAGCACAACACTCCATGCAGTGCAAGGATATTTAGGATCAAGCTTGGAGAGGTTTAGTATCCATATGTGACTTACTATGGAAAAATTCTACTGGCTAAGTAACATAAAACAGGTAAATAAAGACCACACTGAGAAGTACAGCAAAATATTATAATATTAGTTCTGGGCCTTATTCCATTTAAATGTTTTATAGTGAATTGCATAGGAGCAGGAAGGGTGATTTTCCTCTAGGTCTGTAAAAACGTAAACTCCGTCAGTATAATACCTACATAGATATAAGTAGTATAAGCAGTGCATTCATGAGGTATGAAATGCCACTGAATTACTAGTTATTAAATGCTGATAATATTGGGCTGAGATTTGTTTTATGTTGGGATTTATTCAGGTCTACTCTGAACAATGTCACTATGGCTTTGCTTTCATGATCAAACAACAGGATGTATAAATCTCAGTACAACCCACATCTTGTCCATGTATTATTGCTATGTGGCTCATGGAGCATGGTGATTTTGGTCTGATATCCAGAAAAAGATAAATCAGTTAAGTGTTTCTATGTGACAATTATTAAAATCGGGTACACCATTACACAGTTAAACCTGCCTATGCTAACCAACAAACAGCAGTAGCAGAATTAAAAACAGTTTTGTTTCTGTCTATTGTCTGTGCCAGTAATGTGTACCTGAGTTTCTTTAACATAAGAGAGTGTGTTACTGCCTTTGTAACAGCGTTTGCTGAGCGTTTCATGTTTTTCCCCCCTGTAACTAGTAGTACATAGAGGAGACAAAGCTCCATGCATTACAAATAATTATGATCTGATCTCTGATCATAACCCATTATTATGTGTTCTCAACATGGAGGCCAAGATTCACCTCTCTAGGTTTGCACTTGAGGTGAATTTCTTGGCATCTATGTCTCAAACATATAAAAAGCGGGTTATAGTCAGCGGAGAAGAGGGGGAAGGCATGCCCAAAGGCAGGTAAAGGCTAGGACTGTGGTAATGAGGGCCGGAACTTTGAATGTTGACAGTATGACTGGTATAGGGAGAGAGCTAGCTGATATGGTGGACAGAAGGAAAGTTGGTATATTGTGCGTGCGAGAGACCAGATGGAAGGGGAGCAAGGCTAGGTGTATCGGAGGTGGGTTTAAATTGTTTTATCATGGTGTGGATGGGAGGAGAAATGGTGTAGGGGTTATCCTAAAGGAATAGTATGCTAAGAGTGTTTTGGATGTGAAGAGTGTCGGATAGAGTGATGTTTATGAAGCTGGAAATTGATGGTGAAATGATGAATGTTATTATTGGATATGCTCCACAAGTTGGGTGTGTGATGGATGAGAAAGAAAAAAATTGGAATGAGTTGGTTGAAGTCGTAATGACTGTACCCAAGGGTAAGAGAGTGGTGACTCGAGCAGACTTAAATGGGCATGTTGGTGAAGGGAACAGAGGGGATGAGCAAGTGATGGGTAGGTATGGTGTTAAGCAAAGGAATGCAGAAGGTCAGATGGTAGTGGATTTTGTGAAAAAGATGGACATGGCTGTGATTAATACGTATTTTAACAAGAGGGAGGAGCATAGGGTGACATCATACCTCTCAACTGTCCCTGATTTTCAGGGACGTCCCAGATTTTGACTCAAATTTTAGTTCTGTCCCTCTTAATCCCTCCTAAAACTAGTGACTTTTGGAGAAAAAGTGGTGAATTACACTTGATGAATAATGACAATAATTAAGAGTTATAGACTTCTTTTACTTCAGAAAGTGTTTATTAATTCATATGCTCTGATTCTGTCAATGTTTCAAGTTAAGCACTAATATTTTAAAAGTGTCCCTGATTGTCCCTGAGTTTTTCGTGAATTGTCCCTGAGTCTGTTGAAATTTGTTCCCGATTGGTTGAGAGGTCTGGGTGACATACAAGAGTGGAGAAAGATGCACACAGGTGGATTATATCTCATGTAGAGGGGCCAGTCTGAAGGAGACTGGAGACTGTAAAGTGGTGGCAGGGGAAAGTGTAGTTAGACAGCATAGGATGGTGGTTTGTAGGATGACACTTTGATCAAGAAGAGGAGGAGGAGTGTGAGGGCAGCACCAAGGATTGACTGGTGGAAATATAAAAAGGGTAATTGTGAGGTGGAGTTTAGGGTAGAGTTAAGACAGGCACTGGGTGGCAGTGAAGAGTTATCGAATAGCTGGGTAACTACAGCAGAGCTAGTAAGGGAGATGGCTAGAAAGGTGATTGGTGTGACATCTGGACAGAGGAAGGAGGACAAGGAGACCTGGTGGTGGAATGAGGAAGTACAGAAGATTAAACAGAGAAAGAGGTTGGCGAAGAAGAAGTGGGATTGTCAGAGATATGAAGAAAGTAGACAGGAGTATAAGGAGATGAAGTGCATGGCAAAGAGAAAGGTGGTGAAGGCTAAGGATAAGGCATTTGAAGAGTTGTATGAAAGGTTGGTCACTAAGGAGGAAGAAAAGGACCTGTACAGATTGGCTAGACAGAGGAACTGAGCTAGTAAAGATGTGCAGCAGGCAAGGGTGATAAAGAATAATGAGGGAAACGTACTCACAAGCAAGGAGAATGTATTGACCAGATGGAAAGAGTACTTTGAGGGCTGATGAATGAAAGGATGAGAGGGAGAGAAGGTTAGATGATGTGCGGATAGTGAATCATGAAGTGCAGTGGATTAGCAAGGAGGAAGTAAGGATAGCTATGAAGAGGATGAAGAATGGAAAGGCTGTTGGTCCAGATGATATACCTGTGGAAGCAGGAGGTGTTTAGGTGAAATGGCAGTAGAGTTTTTTAACTAGATTGTTTAATGAAATCTTGGAAAGTGAATGGATGCCTGAGGAATGGAGGAAAAGTGTTTTGGTACAGATTTTTAAGAATAAGAGTGATGTGCAGAACTGTAGTAACTACAGAGGGATTAAATTGATCAGTCACAGCATGAAGTTATGGGAAAGAGTAGTGGAAGCTAGGTTAACAAGGGAGGTGATGATTAGTGATCAGCAGTGTAGTTTCATGCCAGGAAAGAGCACTACAGGTGCAATGTTTGCTCTGAGACTCTTGATGGAAAAGTACAGAGAAGGTCAGAAGGAGCTGCATTGTGTCTTTGTGGACTTAGAGAAAGCATATGACAGAGTGCCTAGAGAGGAGTTGTGATATTGTATGAGGAAGTCGGGAGTGTCAGAGAAGTATGTAAGAGTGGTACAGGATATGTACGAGGGTAGTGTGACAGCCGTGAGGTCTGCGGTGGGAGTGATGGATACATTTAAAGTGGAGGTGGGATTACATCAAGGATCAGCTCTGAGCCCTTTCTTATTTGCAGTGGTGATGGACAGGTTGACAGATGAGATCAGGCAGGAGTCCCCATGGGCTATGATGTTTGCAGATGACATTGTGATCTGTAGTGAGATTAGGGAACAGGTGGAGGAGACCCCGGAGCGGTGGAGATATGTTCTAGAGAGAAGAGGAATGAAGGTCAGCAGGACTAAAACAGAATATATGTGTGTGAATGAGAGGGAGGATAGAGGAATGGTGAGGATGCAGGGAGTAGAGGTGGCAAAGGTGGATGAGTTTAAATACTTGGGATCAACAGTTCAGAGTAATGGTGAGTGTGGAAGAGAGTTGAAGAAGAGAGTACAGGCAGCATGGAGTGGTTGGAGAAGAGTGCCAGGGGTGATTTGTGACAGACGAGTAGCAGTAAGAGTGAAAGGGAAGGTCTACTCGAGGGTAGTAAGACCAGCTATGTTATATGAGTTGGAGACAGTGGCATTGACAAAAGGCAGGAGTCAGAGCTGGACGTGACAGAGTTAAAGATGTTAAGATTTGCATTGGGTGCAATGAGGGTGGACAGGATTAGGAATAAGTATATTAGAGGGTCAGCCCAGGTTGGAAGGTTTAGAGATAAAGCCAGAGAGGCAAGATTACGTTGCTTTGGACATGTGCTGAGGAGGGATGCAGAGTATATTGGGAAAAAGATGCTAAGGATGAAGCTGCCAGGTAACCGGAAAAGAGGAAGGCCTAAGTTAAGGTTTATGGATGTGCTGAGAGAGGACATGCAGGTGGTTGGCATGACAGAGCAGGATTCAGAGGATAGGAAGAAATGGAAACAGATGATCCACTGTGGCGACCCCTAACAGCAGCAGCCGAAAGAAGAAGAAGTCAGCAACCTCATCACCATCCTCTATATTATCTTGTATGACACCACTGATATGAGCCTTGTTTTTTTTAGAAAGTGCAGCTTTACTTTTTGCATTGGTAGAAGAATGCTTTAGCTAGCTTAAAAAAAACTGAGCTGGTCTTATGGCAGAATCCAGTTTTTTAGAAGGTCATATATGCACTAAGTAGATACTAGTTTTCTAAAATAAAATAACTTACTAAGCTTTGGTGGAGGAGACTGTTAGTTCACAGATACTGACATACTCATTTTTCATAGGTTCATAGGTTGGTACTAGGCTATCAGCCCTAGGGCCTATACAAGCCTAGCCATAAGAATTCCCTGGCTGTTTTTTCTCACAGTACTTACTTCCCTGGACCTCTGTCTAGCAGGACCACTCACATGATCCCTGGGGTAAATTTCCTACCTCCCATCCAATCATCAAGATTCCTTTTGAAGAGGGCCAAGGAGGCACTCTGCTCGACATGTATAGGCAGTCTATTCCAAAGTTTGGGGAGTCTTAGGGTCAGGAACCTATCCCTCCAGCATGTTTTCTTCATTGTGATGACATGGTTTAGATCCCTGGAGTATGTGGCTCTGAGGGATTGGGATTTGGCCTTGTATGTTAAGCAGAGATCGCCTCTGAGTAGAGGATATGCCACAGAGTACAGTTGGCATTTTTTTAGACGGTCAGCATAGGGCATCTGCTTTAGGCCAGTGATTCTTTTAGTGAGGTATTTCTGCAACCTTTCCAGCTGTTGCAGATGTCTTGTGAGGTACATACAAAACAGGGTGCTGTACTCTATAATGGGTCTAATGAGGGATGAGTACAGTGGGACAATGACCTCCTTTTTTCTGGATGAAAAGCCCTTAGTGATGAGGTGTGCCACATAGAAGGATTTCCTGACTGTTGTGGTGATGTGGTTATCAAAGGTGAGACCACTGTCCACTTGTGTCCCTAAGTCTATCATCACACTTTCGGTGTTTAGTGTACCGCCACCTATGTGGTAATTCATGGGTACATGGTTTTTCCCAAAGGGGATAACTATACATTTCTTGGCATTAAGCTTGAGCCTATGGCTCTGGCACCAAGCATCTATTTCTGTAAGGCCCTATTGTAGAATATCCACATCATATGGGGATTCCATAATGGCTCCCAGTTTGCAGTCATCTGCGAACTTTGTTAGCCAGAGTCCCTTAGTGCTGGCCTGTACTTCAGAGAAGTCGATACCAAACAAGAGCAGTCCCAGGACTGAATCCTGCAGTACTCCACTTGTCACTTCTCTGGAGCTGGATTTGGAGTCGGCTACTTTTACAGTCTGGGCTCTGTCAGTAAGCCAGTTGGCAACCCATCGAGTGATGTAGGGATTTATGCCCGGCTTAGTAAGTTTAGCTATGATTCCAGAGTGTAGGATGGTGTCGAAGGACTTGGCAAGGTTCAGATAGGCTGCGTGGACCACCGTACCCTCATCCAAAGCTCTGGAGACTGATTTGAAGAAGTCAATCAGGTTCAGGAGACAAGATCGGCACTTCACGAACCCAAACTGGGTGGGATCCAGTGTTTGAAGGTTGCCAATGTCTTTGTTTATAAGTTACATGATAATGCGTTCCATGCCCTTGCAGATCAGGCTCGTCAGACTGATGGGATGGTAGTTCCCGGGATCTAAGGTGGATCCCCCCTTGTGGAGTGGGATAACTGTAGCTGTGCACCACTCAGTAGGCACAAAGCTTGAGGTGAGGCTATGATTAAATATGACACTTAGGTGAGGTGCCAGTTCATTTTGTAGTTCATGTAGTACACAGCCCGGGATGTCATCTGGTCCCATGGATGCTGTATTCTTAGCTTTGGAGAGTGCGGTTTCTACCTGTGTGGCCGTGATTGCAGGAATTTGGCAATCTTTTGGCATTGAGATGGGCCCTTTAGGTGGTGTGAGGGGGGTGAAGTTGGCACTAAATCGATCTGCCAGGATATTGGCAATATCCTTGGGATCAGTATATTTAATGCCATTCTGTTGTAACTCAGAGCAGATCTGAGCATTGTCATTTAGATTCTTGACATAACTATAGAATGCCTTGTGGTTGTCTTTGGAATCTTTGGCAATTTTATTTTCATAACTAGCCTTGGAGGATTTTATGAGGGATCTCAGCTTCTTACTGAGGCTGGTAAGGGAGTTTTTTTGCATTCTGGGATTTTCCTCTTTTCTGCAACAGTTTCTTCCTTCTGTTGTATAGTTTGTTTATGGCAGGGGACCACCAGATTGGCTTCCTTTTTTTTTTGGAGGAGAGTGTCTTGTTTCTATTTGGGATGGCACAATTCATGCTCGAATGGATGTGCTCATACAGTGCCTTAGTGTAGGATTCAGCAGTCAAACTTTCGGATCCCGTCTGCATGGGTGTCATGAAGTTGTCACTTCTGACTTGAGTAGCATGAAGTCGGCTTTGGAGAAGTTTTTTTATGGAGGTTTCTTTACTGAGGGGGTTGGGGGTGAGATGTGGATGTCAAAGGTGATTAGCTTATGGTCAGACCTGACCAATGAGGGGGGTAACCACTTGTGTGTAGAATCTATCTCTCATGTTGATAATGACCAGGTCTAAAACAATGGAGCCCCTGGTGGGACAATGGATTAGTTGATCCAGTGCGCTGGAATTTATGAATTCAAACAACCATTGGGAAAAGGTGTTGGTACCCAAGTAGTTTTCCCAGTTAATGGCAGGGTAGTTGAAATCATGCAGTATTAGGGTGTTTGGTTGTATCTTAATATTTTGCAGTATGTTTAGAAAGGTGTAGTGAGAATCTTGGGGCATGGTGGGGGATCTGTAGCAAGCTACAGTTTGGATTGCAGTCTTACCTAGTGTTAGTTGCACCTGAACAATTTCAGATGCATTGTGTTGGGAGGCTAGCCTGGAGGTGTGAATATCCTTGGTGAATATGGACACTCCTCCACCTTTAGTGTTTCAGTCTTTGGTGGCTGAAAAGTGTGGTAAGAGTTGTAGCCTGGTATTGCAGGGGTGCTCTCTAGATCCTTGAACCAGGTCTCAGTTACTGCACAGATATCAATGTTCTCCATTTTTAGGAGTGCCTTGAGAGAGTGCATTTTGAGGTTTAGACTTCTAGCATTGAGTAGCATTACCTTCAGATTTTGCATGCGTGTATCTGTTACGGTGGTGGTTTTTCCTTTGAACCTTGCCTAAAAAAGGCACTATAGAGATGGCAAGAGCTTTAGCCAGTAACCTGAATCCCAGGGGTGACAGGTGCAGACCATCTCTGGCAAAGCATCGTGGTTTGTCGATCATGTCTTCCTGGGCAGACAGATACTGGATCCCCTTTGAATGACACCTGAAGCTTAGCCAATTGTTGAAGTCAATGATTTTGTTCTTATACTGTGGTATCATTCTGGGTGAATGCAGGATGCTACTCAGGGCTAGGGTCATACCTGCCTGGGCCACATGATCCGAGAGCTCTTTCATGTCTCTTTTCATGTAGTCCAGGGAGGTACGTCTCAAGTCATTCACTCCAACATGGGCAATGACAGAGTCGTATTTGTACTTGTTGTGCACTGACTTGAATGCATGCATTATGTGGCTGATCCTGGCACCTGACAGCCAGCTGACTGTAATTTTCTCCTTGTTCAGCCTGGTGAGTGGGACATTAGTGTGCCTGACTATTGAGTCACCTATGACTAAAGTGTTGGGTACATTGTCTTGCCTTAGGGGCTGTTATTGGGTGGCACACTGGTGTTGTGAGCTATGTGTCACTTTGGTTGTAACTGGCGTTTGTTTGCATTTCAGCTTCAGAGGTCCTTGTTGTTTGGGCAGGTTAATGTTAAGGGCCTCTGCATATGTGGGTTTAGTGTTTCTATGTGTGGGTGTTGATGGTGTGGGTTTTGAAGGGCTATGTGTTGCTTGGGGTGTAGTGCAGGTGTTAACCTTCTCCTCTTGACTATCTAGCACGATCTTGGCTGGAGAGAACTTTGCTTCCAGTTTGGCTATGCAAGTGCATCTCTCACAGGTTGTAGTATTGGGTGGTAGGAGGAGAGGGTTGTCTGTGTACATGAGGCAGTTGCTGCATTGCCCCAGTATGCCCAGATTCACCAGGTGGACAGGAGAAATCACTGGAAGCTGAGCCTTGGACATGGCTGTTTAGGTGCTTTTTTTGTAAAGTACAAGAGCTGTTTTCCCTTACCTTTGCAAGGTACTTTGCAATTATAGGCTGTTTAGTGCCTATGATTAATTTCTCCTTATTGACAAGGAGAGTTGAGTGCTTGTATCAGTTTAAGGCTTCATAGTGCTTTCCAGCAGGTTCTAGAGCAAGTGCTAGTCACAGGGGTTCAGATTTTAGAGCTACTACTGAGAAACCAGCTACTTCTAAGGGAAAATTTAAAGAGCAGACTTTCTAGCACCTGGAATAGTTTAACAGTAGCCCCATGGTGCTGCATGATGCGAAAAATGTGCAAACACACACGTTTTTAAGCCAGAAGTTGAAAGGGATAGAAATCAGCCCAAAAAGGCTAATAAAATTACAATTTCAGAGCTGGAAACCACTCCTCTAGCATTAGATAGGCAGTACAATGCTCACCTCTCCCACTTGTAAGCAGTAGGACTTCCCTCTACCACAGCAAGGTCTGGATAGCTCTGAACACAGAAAATAAAGTCCTGAGACCAGCAAAGCCTGGGATCTGGACTATATTAGCTAGGAAAGGTGTTTAACGTGCAAACAAGATAGTATATTTTTGGGGGTTTTTTTGTTTTTTTTAGGATTTAGTGGATGTAGTGAGGAATTAAATAAGATGAAGCTTTGTGGGAGATCCAACATGATTGCTAAGCAGTAATAGGGTATTTGAGAAACTCCTCTCTGTAGAATTAATCCCAGATGTAAACTTTTCTGGCTGAGATAAAATATAACATTGATACTTTTATGGGCACAGGCTTCTATTATAGGTTCATAGGTTCATAGGTTGGTACTAGGCTATCGGCCCTAGGGCCTATACAAGCCTAGCCATAACAATTACCTGGCTATTTCTTCCCACGCTATTTACTTCCCTGGACCCCAGTCTAGCAGGGCGACTAATGTGATCCCAGGGGTGAATTTCCTTTCTTCCATCCCACATTATTTTAAGAAATGTAGCAGGGGAAGGTAGGAAGGGGAAAGGAGTTGTCACCTCTGCTGCTGAGATATGGTCACAAAATCCATCAGTAAGCCCTGTAGGTCACTTTTCACAAGGGAACCCCGATGACCCTACAGAGAGACAGGCCTGGGTACTGCTGGGTACTCGGTGATAGATGCAGTGTCCAGTGATAAGTACACTTGCTGTTGTCTCACCAAAATCTGCACCACTGCTAATCAAGTAGAAAAAGAAAATAAATGAACAAAAACAAAACAACAAAGACAAAAAAGACAGAGAGAGAGAGAGAGAGAGAGAGAAAGAAAGAGGAACAAATAAATCAGATCACTAATATACATTACACTTTAAAAATACAGTACTGCCAACAATAAACCAAAACCACACTTAGATTTTGTAAAAACTAAAATAATTTAATGATTTAGCACTTTTGTCTTAAGATTACACAACTCTTATTTAGAAGGTTTTTGGTTATTTGTATTCAGCTTTACAGCTTACCATCTGATGTTTCCCTTTGGTTGCTACAGACAGCAATACATTATACTTATCCCACAACCTGGAGAGCCAGTCTTCTTTCTCTCAAAAGTTTGCTTGGTTTTCCTGTATTCCTTGGTCTACTGGAAAAATAAAATTAACATCGATCAGTGGAACATATCTCTCACAGTGGTAAGTGCAGTTACAGGTGCTAGACCTAGTGTAATAATAATAATAATAATAATAATAATATGGCATCCTCTCTGTAATCACTTCTCACCAGCAGAAAAGGTCTGGGTGGTACCTGTACAAGTAACCGCATTTTTCCTTACACCACTCACCAGAATAGGTGATGCAATGACATTACTCAGTGCACTGGCAATTATGTGCAGGTAACAATTTTGTAAAGAGGGACTTCAAACTCCTCCAGCAGCATTCCCTGTGGGGACTTTGCAGGGAAAGGAAGATCTTAAACCCCCTGTTGTGCTCTGCCAAACTTAGTGCATGTAGATGCCATGTCCTCTCTCTTGGTCTAATTCATGAGAAAAATGGAAGTCTGGTGGGCACAGACTGGACAGCATGTGATGCAGGTGAATGGGCTGCATGGTAATGTGATGGAGATTTATAGTAGTATGGTGCTTATGGTCACTAGTGTGATTTAGATTCGAAACAAAAGCTGGAAACACATCACTTTATATGGCAATTCTAAGACAGTCATAGCAAATCATCTCATTCACATAATTATTTGCCTGAAAAGGCCCATTTTAGCAAGATAAAAAAAATCAGTGAGCAACTCAGAGAATCAGTATATACTAGATATCAGAATGTAATACTATACATTCAAACTGACAGCAAACTGGGCAATAGTGATCACACAAGGGTGCATGGAGGCCAGAGACACAGCAACAAAACAAAGGGGAATGTGTGCAATAACACTGTATGGGGCATTAAATGGTTCAGACATGCTTAGTAGCACTGAGACAGAGCAAACAGGACAGAGTAGCTTGATATAGTATAGGATACATGGCAGGACAAGTTGCACTCCTCCTGGAAAGGAATCAATTTGACATGGTACAGAGGAGAGAAAAGGACAAGATGTAGTCTTAATGGGAAGTTCAACACAGTAGACCACAGGGGAACAAGGCCAGCCCAGTTATTGCCCTGTAGTGTAGGTTTGCACCAGTATTCAATATACACTCGGACTGTGTCACCTGCTATAAGAGATGTGAGGCTTGTTGTAAATCATGCACAAACTGTGCTGACAGCACTGTGTGGTGGACAGCAAGCATGACTAATATACCTTCTGCTGCCACACTGTGATGCAGTCACACAACTGGTACACCATAGCAGCACACAGGGCTGTGGTCACCAAAAGGGCCTGCTATGAACAGTCCTGAGTCATTTGTCAGCTGGCATGGACAGTCATGCACACATGCATACACACACACACACACACACACACACACACACACACACACACACACACACACACACTCTCTCTCTCTCTCTCTCTCTCTGATCCAAATGTGGAAGCCAATGTTGTGCAAGTATTGTCATGGGACTACACAAATGGGAGCACTATTTAGAGGAGCTAACTCAGTATTGCTAATAGTGGTTCTCTGTTGTGCATTTGTGCTACAGAGCCTGACTACTGATTCAGGGACTAAGTTGCATGAGGAAAAAGTTCATTAGTAAGTCATCTGTATGTCTATGAATCGAATATTTAAACTGCATTGTGTCCCCCTTTATCATCTCACACAATGCTGTTACATGAGGACCTACAGGCATACAGAGACACACACACACACACACACACACACACACACACACACACACACACACACACACACACACACACACACACACACACTCACCCTCTCTCTGTGATCCAAATTTGTAAGCCAATGGTGTACATGTCTTCTCAATGTACCACACACATAGGGGGTGTTTAGAAAAGCTATCTCGGTAGTGTTAATAGTGTTGCACTCTTATGCACTTGTGCTACAGAGCCTGACTACTGATTCAGAGACTAAGTTGAATGGGAAAAAAGTTAATTAGTAACTCATTTGTATGTCTATGAATCGAACATTTAAACTGCACTGTGTCTCCCTTTACTATCCCACACAATATTGTTACATGAGGTCCTACAGGTGAACAGAGACACACACACACACACACACACACACACACACACACACACACACACACACACACACACGCACACACGCACACACGCACACATGCACACACGCACACACACCCACCAACACACCTTACAGTGCTGCCATAGACAGCAATAATTTACACTCTAAAGTATTATGTTTATTCCCAACTGTTTGGGTTTGTCTTTGAAGTGCTCTACTGTGCTACTTCTTTCTCATTGCAAGGCTCCAGGGTAGCAGTCTCTTCCCTTGTCAGATATTTGGATTTATTTTCCAGTCCTGACACTGCAGTGCAGCATGGGTGGGAGACATTAAACCGAGTTGCCGTCTGCTTAAGGTGGTGGAAGTTAAGGTGGATGTAAAAGATCACACAGCACTTGCCTAAAAGAGTAAGGAATGTTATTTATTATAAAACAAAGTATATATATATATATATATATATATATATATATATATATATATAGTTCCACTTCATACCATCGAATTACCATTTCATCGAATTGCAAATCATCGAGACCAAATCGTCGAAAACTCATTTCATCAAAAACTCATTTAATCGAATCTCAAATCATTGAAAACTATGAAGCAACTACAAATAACATCCCAGACACTTTGTACTATGTTTATGCAGGGGGGCAAGCTCCTGCACTTCCATAGGGGCTCTGCCCCCCACACCCCCCGTAATTAAATATACCAACTCCAAGGTCGCACTACAGTGGGGGAAAAAGGTAATTTCCTAACCCCACTATAGTGCTTGCCCCCCTGCATAAACGTAGTAAAAACATTGTGGAATGTTATTCGTAGTTGCTTCATAGTTTTCAATGATTTGAGATTCAATGAAATGAGTTTTCGATTAAATGAGTTTTCGACGATTTGGTCTGGATGATTTGCAATTCGATGAAATGGTAATTCGATGATATGAAGTGGAACCATATATATATATATATATATATATATATATATATATATATATATAGTCGCATTAACTTTACATTTCATTCATTTTCGATATTATATTCTGAACAAACTACCATTATATTTCAGAGTTCATCCCACATCCCTTGACCACAACCACAGTCTTATTCTCTTTAATATTATATGACAAGCCCACACTTTATTGTGCAATAACTCTTCACTCCAGCACTGTCATGCATTTAATAATTCCCATTGAAGATATGATGCATTCTGTCTCTGTGTCTTTGCAATGTGTGTCTTCTGAAAGCATTCACATTTATTTTTCTATTGAAACTTGTTCCAAAACATCTCCATTCTCTTATATTTATCTTAATGTGTTATCTACCATTTCATCTACTTTACATATGTTATGTATCCATTCAGCCTGCTGCATATATCTTATGCAACCCATTAGTTTTGCAGTATTGACCTCTATAAGAAGTCTAGTATTTCTTCAACCCTTCTAGAACCCTTTCTGGTGCTCATTTGGGAAAAAAACATTATTTTTTTTGTAACCTCTCTCATGGCTTAACATAATACAAACTATCTATCACTTTTCAGACTATTTCACCTTTTCACAACTTCTACCTCTACTTTTAATCTTTGCATCTCCATTTTTTATAGTTATTAATCTCCTGACTTACTTTATTTCTTTTTTGTTTTCCTAACTAAATACTTAACCATGGCTCCTCACATTTCTTCCATTAATTTTTCCCAACAGGTCTTTCTTTTCTTGATCTGTCCTCATCAGTATCCAGTATAAGCTCAAAGATGCCAAAAATACTTGATTGATTGCCTATAACCCACCATCTTCTTGATTACTAAACAGAATACCTCTCTTAATTGGGCTTAACCCTCCAAATACCTCAATGTCCCTATATATTTATATATATGTAGAATTATGAATATTTTTTTCCTGAAAGGCATATGAAAAGCTTTCTGTGTAATGCAAGATTAGACACCATCTCCAAAATCTCTTCAATGTTTTATTTTTAGCTCTTGCTGTTCAAATCTCACACCTAATGTATTTATCTCCTGCTTTGTAAAAACATAGTCCCTTTATATTCATGTTATTCCCCAAAGGCTTTACATTTATCTTCATTTACATTTTCTCCAACTTTCCTTAATTAAGTTTTCAATTCCTAATTGTGTTCCTTCATTCATCCCTCATTCTTTGCAATAACTACCACGTTGTCTGCTTACACCACAAACTGAGGCAGATAAATTCTTTCGACTATATCCAAAATCTACAAGAAGGTTACCAAACCATACTTGTCAAACTGCAAAAAACTTTTAATAAATATGACACATCAGCGCTTTCTTATTATTATTGTAAAACTCCATCAGATAATGTAATGTTACAAAAAGACTGCTTAAATAATGTAAAAATAAAAAAAAAAATCCTGTGATTTACAAACCCCAAATAACAGCTCATAACTTAACGTTACAGGGTACGAACCCATACAATACACCATAATACAATCTAAACTAAATAAAAAATTTAAAATTCTTAAAATCATTCCTTAAATTGCACATATATTTATAGATACCAAGCCATCAGTAAGCTACCATTAATATAGAACTAATACCTTATAACACCATCTACACAAAGCTTTAAGCTTTAAAAGAGATGCAGCTGAAACATGTTCACTCAATCCTGGTGAATTGCAAGCATTCAAAAGTAATTCCTAGTATAACTCCCTCTTTTCTAATAGTAATGGCCATGACCCCCCCAGCATTTTTAGTTACTTTTTCCAATATTGTAAACTTAAATTAATGTCCTGAAAAATCATTTATATGCTTAAATAATGCATTAGTACTTTTTTTCTTTTCTAATCTCATAAATATGCTCATAAGTGTGTTCCCTAAGCTTTCATTCAGTTTTACCCTGAGCATGATTGACATAATCCCACACATATTAAGCCAGTACTTTCACAATTGTACCTCCCTTTTAAAACATGTGTATGGCCCTGAATCATGAATTGTCCACCAGGTAATATAAATTTATAGAAATTATACCTAATAAGTTTACAGTAATTATACCTACCACATTTATTCGTAAAAGGTTCCCTATTATCGATTTTATTTTCTTTCTCAAAAAATATTTTTAAAATTCAGACTTTTCTTATACACAATGATTGGTTTCTCCCTCACCTTTTCACTAACCATCCAATCATCCTGCATAACATTCCAGTTTTTATTAAGTATCAATTTTATCATTGCACTGTCTATACTACAAGTGGTGATAAATGAACTGCAGAACTCATAGTTCATCTTTTCATTCCTCATTGGAATTTGTCAAGGAACGTATTAATGTTTTCTTGCCCTCTCATCTTCAGGAAAGAAAAGGAAATAGTTCCTTCCCTTTCTGATATGGAATTTCAATCAGAAGAGCAGACTTTGCTGAGGTGATTGTACATCAGGAAATTCTTCTAGGTTCGAGTACTTTGATACTGAGGAAAGTATTTCATCAGATGTCCCTGCTGGAGAAATGTCTTTTTCAGACAGTTTATATAAGATGAAAGATGTTTTTCAGTGGAACAAGAATGAAGTTGCCATGGCACAAAAAATGTGTTATGATTTGTTATAAACAGAGATGTCTAAAACTGTGGCCTTCCCTCCTGTCTTGCCTGCCTTATACTTTTAACTTAACAGATGATCTGCATCCTCCTCCCAAAAATTCTGACAATTCAAGGTACCCCAGATACACAAATACTTGTTTTATAAATAAACACACAAACTCATCTCCTTTATCAGAACACACCCATAGCTTCTAATTTTCTTTTTTTCCTACTTCCTGCTTCTTTATGACATGTCAGTATGTTGATTCCTTGTGATAAAATGCTAGTCATACATCTTCTCCTTCCCTTATTTCTCTTAATACTATCTCACTTCACATCATTCCCATATTATATCTATTGCAGACTAAGAGCAAAATGCTAGTCATACATCTTCTCCTTCCCTTATTTCTCTTGATACTATCTCACTTCACATCATTCCCATATTATATCTATTGCAGACTAAGAGCACTAAGCCTATGCAATAATTTCCCTGACTGTCATTGTATAATTTCTTCCTTTATCTTTAACACAATTTCTACCTTCTTCTTTAAGAAAAACAACACCAACGCGTCATTGGTT
The DNA here is from genome assembly GCF_019279795.1 of Protopterus annectens. Taxonomy (NCBI): domain Eukaryota; kingdom Metazoa; phylum Chordata; order Ceratodontiformes; family Protopteridae; genus Protopterus; species Protopterus annectens. The sequence continues at coordinate 1,354,059,610 of NC_056733.1, read as the reverse complement.
AAACTAATCCAAAAATCTAAACCTAAGAAAAAATGTTTCCGTCAGTATCATGTACTTTACAACATGTTAAAACTATGTGGTGGTATCCATCCCAACTCAGGTAGAGCAAACACATCTATCAACATCCCTCCAAATTACTGCAGCTACAACATATTCTAAAACCCTTCACCAACATAAAGCTTCATGCCCCCATCTATACAACACACTTTATTTCCACACATAACATTATTCAGAAAGTCGTTGATTGCCCTGCTTTTACTGTTATTCTCTATTTTTATGACCCTACTAGACAACTTCAATCCAATGAACAACATCTTCTCAGTATATATAAGTCCCACAAATCCTCAGGCCAAAGTCTCTACTCATACTCAATCACTAAAAAATAGAATTCTATCCCTCTGCAAATTAGATCTACCTCTAATTTCTCTAACTTACAACATCTCCTGAAAGATTACCTAAATAAAATCTGTCTCTGCTCCTGCAGTACCCTGGGCTGAACTAGTCGCTTCCTCCTTCCACAACCAGCACACTTTGACTATGTTCAGAGAGAAAGAATTAGTAAAATCTGTTTCTTAGACAAAGATCAAATATATTTTTACTTATTCCATAATATCTAGTCATCTCTGTTCAAAAAATTGTACTCAGTATGTTTAATGTCATCTCAAGGAAATGTAACTCGTGAATGCTTTATCTATTGACAATGTTCTTTTTCAACTTGTTATAGCTGTCTAAACATTTGCACTGTATGAACTGAACCTGAATTTTTACTTAGCTAATATGTCATCTATAACAAAAGGAGACACTGCCAGCACAGCTATCTGGAATTTTGTAAATAATTATATGTCATTTGTGAATATCAACATGATTTATATAAGATGCTTGTGTTACAACTGTATTAGAACTGTATGTCATGTGTATATCAAACTGGTTTGTACAGACATGTGTTGAAAATATATTTTATAAAGTCCTCGTGCCTAAAATGTTTCCACAGTGTGCCTTACTGTAAGAGAACAGAAATGTACATGCACTATTGTAACTGTTTAAATGTATATGTTAACAGAATAAACTGAAGGGTTAACTTCAGTCCAGCCAACTTCAGAAAAATAGCTAAAATTAAATTACTTTATAGGCTACACAATAAAAGATGGTATCTTTCAGTTTTCAATGCAGCTAGAGACATTAAATCTGTTCTGGGAAACTTTCTGTATTGTCTTTAGGGTGAACTAATTACTAGTCTTGAAATGTGTAGGAATGTAATTGTTTTATGACTTCCAGCAGCTGCTAAAGAGCTGAGGTCTACGTATTTTTACAGAGAGATATTAAATACTGCCAACTTCTTTCAGTGGGGGGTTTCACATGGGAAGTAGGAGTTAAATGACAAGAAGTGATGTCATTCTGCACACTATCCCAGCAGTAATATTTGAGATATTAATTTGAGAAGTCTCTTGGTGAGACAGAACATTCTGTATTCTGTCTTGTACCTGAAAACAACTCAAAGATCCATTCTCCACATCTCCGTTGCTCTATTAGTAAGTTCTTAGGTTATAGTAATTCTCTTAGATACAGTCAGGAATATAGTTTAGATATTTTTGTATTTATTTGAGACTGTCCTGCAGTATTTTTTTTAATGTTTCCTGTGGTTTTGAACTCTAATGTCACTGTGAATATATATGTTTAGTATTGTCTTGTTCTTTTGTTATTTACTATTAAATATATTTAAACATTTCACTGTGGCTGATCTATATAGAGATATTTAAGTTCTGAGAATACTTGTATATTTATTTGGTGGCACTGTGTGGGACACTCCTAATAACCTTGCTCTTGGTCAAACCACCATTTGTATTAGCATTAATATTACACAGTGAGATTGGACACCCTTTGTTAAGGACTTTAAAGTAGCTGATAAGGGGTTCTGATGGCAGTGAAAACTACCTCACAGTCTGGGCAGAAGGGGGCATAGCTAGTAACCCTGTGACAGCCTTTCCTGGTGTTTGTGTGTGTGTGTGTGTGTGTGTGTGTGTGTGTGTGTGTGTGTGTGTGTGTGTGTGTGTGTGTGTAAGACAAATCTCCAAGAGTGTGTGTGTCAGCTACTTGAGCAAGGACACAAAGCACTGATACAACAGAAAGAGTGTTGGAGGACTTGGATTGGAACACTGGCTAAAGACTCCATTCTATAGCTGTGCCAGTAAGGAATCTTATTGGGGATCTGGAGGAAGAGGTAGAAACCAGCCCCAGACTGACTTTGGTCTCTGTGTGTCCTTAAAGGAAATTGCACTTGATGCAGAGAGCTGCATCTAGAAATACTGTGCGTGTACCTTATTAGCCTCCCAGTATATGTCCCCCACTGTTGCCAGTGGTGAAGATCGCGGCTCATTGATTACTGGTCCAGTGATGGGTTGTCACATTATTCTTCTGTATTAGGCTTTGTAATAATGTTATTTAACTCAAACCATATTATGTCAATGTGGAGCTTTTCTCCTCAGGCCTCAACTGCAAATGGGACTTTCCCAGTAATTCAATGTCAAATAAAATAAAATAAATAAACATGTGTAGCATTCAAAAGAAAATAACCAGATTCCAGGCTTGGATTGCCATCACTCTGCAGATCTCATTGTAATAACATAAACATGGTTAAAGCATGTTATAAAACATGAAGAAATCCTCTGCCTTGGCTATAATATTCTGAGGTAAGCAAGCATTTGTCAAAATTCTTTCAGACTCCCTCACTGAAAAATACTGAAATTATCATGACTGCATTAAAATTTAACAACCATAAAACCCTGACAATTATAGGAATTTATATCCCCCCAGGAAAAATCTTGACATAGCAGAAGAATTCCTTCCCTGATAGCAGAAGAATTCCTTTCCTGAGCTTTCACAAATTTACTCAAGAAGCTATCATTTCAGGTGAGCTAAATATTGATTTGCAACCTTTAAGTGATCCTGTCCTTAACAAACCAGTAATATTTAAACTTCCCTCAGCTCATCATCTCTCCTACAAGATACAATAAACATAGTAAAATAAGTTCTATTACTGACTGGATACTAACACTCCAAATAATATCAGTAATTCTGGCATTTTCATCTTATACATAAAGTGGCTATTTACCTACATTTTTTATCAGGGTCCATAGGAACACAAATAAATATCAGTACAACAACAAAATTCACAATTGCTCATCTTTCCAGAAAGAGACCTTCATTTCAACCCTACAATCTTTTCCTTGGAAAGTTTTATACTCCCTCCTTCTCGATGATGCAGTATCACTATATAACATAATTTTCTTAACCAAGCTTAGTAAACAATATGAGTAAAATCCGGTACCCTGGATACTTGAACAATCAAAAGAACTTACAAAACAAAGCAATAAAGCCTGGTTCATGCAGAAAATAAATAAGTCTGAAGCCAACCATTGGACTTATAAACAGTTCAGAAACATCATTATGTATAAACTCAAGAAGGACAAGAGACCTTACTGTACCAACCTACAAAACTATAATCACAAAAATCCAAAACTTTTCTGGTCTTTAATAATGTATCTCCTAAACTCGGGCCATGCGGCCAAACCAATCCTCCACTCTGGACATTAATGCATAGCTGCCCAATTCATAACACACCTCATACAAACCCTAGTCACCGTCTTGCAAAGCTCCACCAATATCCCATCCTTTTCCATAACTCATCACCTGAATAACACCAGCTCCACTGACTCCCCATGCATTCCTAACTGTCTAGCCACCACATGTCATAGCAAAATACTAACCACCTCATCAGTTCCCAGCTCTACTATCAAAAGACTGCTTCTGAAATTATAACCCACCAACATCCTACCTGCAGAATACCTTAAATTATCAGCAAATGCTACTGTCTCTCCCTTTTTCTATCCTAATTAATAACTCCATAAAAGAAAAATACATATGCGTCTTAAGGGAAAAAAATAATTAATTCTACCTCACCATAAACAACTCAACCAGTTTCTCAGAAATTAGACCCGTAACCACACAGTCTCCTGTTATAGGATTCCTGAAAAATGTACTTGCACTCAACTATTTAAATGTATTACTAATCACAACCCTGACAGCAAGGATACTGACCACAGCATACTAACACCACAGCTCTCCTCAGCTTCCTCAGCTACCCCACTACAATTAACCAAAACAGAAACGTAGGTAACTTAATCTCTTTTGTATTTTTTTATCTATTAAAAACACTTGACACTATTTGCCATAACAGGTTTACCCAAAAACTGTTTTCCTTAGGCCTCAACAACTCACCATCATTTCTTTGATTCCAAAATTACATCACTGATAGAACAAAAAGCTGTTAAATGGCAGGGAGACACCTGCTCTTTCCTTCCCATTACAGTCAGAGTTCTGCAGGATTCCTATTCTCACTCACTTGCTATTCAATACATTCATAAATGATCTCTTTACTGCAACCATGCATGCTACTGAAATACAATATGCAGAAAATGTAGCACTCATATCATTCTCAGAGACCTAGACCAGCCACAATGCTTAGTACTAGAATCTCTCACTTCCATCAGTGCATGGCTTTCAGACTCCTAGCCACTCTCTTCCCAGCAAAAAAAAAAAAAAAAAAAAAAAAAAACTAATCAAAATTAATACATTTCACACCAAACCTCCTATATGAACACAAAACTCATTTATCCATAAATTTCTCTAATTCTACCCAAATTAGCTGAATACCCATACCAAGCTCCTTGGATTTAACATCTATTAAATCTGACTACAACAGAAAAGATGTAGTCAAAAAATGCCAACATTTTGTCTCATTCTACAGAATCAAACCTTATTTGACTTTTTCTGCCTGAAAACATATTGCTGCAAGTTGTAACCTATGAATTCCCAACACTGTTCTGTGCCACAGAAATATATAACTCCACCCAATTAAATCATCTCAGAAACGTTACAACAAACTTGCAAACTTTGCTACCAAATGGGTCTACAGATCACAGCATTATTTAGTATTCAAAAAACTCTCTTGGCTACATTCTGTATCCTTCTCACAGCTTGTTACTACAAAGTTCACCCAATTAAATCTTCTCAAAAATGTTACAACAAACTTGCAAACTTTGCTACCAAATGTTATATAGATCCCAGCATTGTTTAGTATTCAAACAACTCTCTTGGCTACATTCTGTATCCTTCTCACCGCTTGTTACTACACCCAATCTCATGCACAATCCTGGCTAATGTTCCTCACTAACAGAAATCATTCAAAAATATTCTTCAAAAGATAAACTGCCACTGAATGTGTCTAAATCCAACAACTGTGCTGCTGATTCCTTGAATGCCTCCCATGTATCCAAAATACGGAACCTCTTTCTCCTTCACTTTTCACAAGTTAGCAATCTCAATACTTTCAAACTACAGATTAAGCAATATCTGTTAGATTGTTGGCAATGTTCCTGATCAGGACCAGGATGCCTGTTTGTCCATATTCAAAAAATACTTCCTCTTTCTATTGCAGTACCCCAACCCTCTTCACTATACTGGTCCACAGACACTTTTTAAAAATGTAAGCACATAATCCAAGAATCTGGCCTATTTTTCCAGTATTGCACTTAGCTTCTTAACAACCCAGTCTTTGCAGCATTCACATAACCCAACTTTGCCTTGTACCACCCTCCAATAGTCTCCTTTTTTCCACTAACACCCAAAGCAATGTCTCTACTAACTGTAAATCTAGTCATTTTCTTAGTTGGCTCTTATTATCATTTTATACTCTGCAATGCAGCTTTGGCTATGCACATTTGTTTGACACATATAGATGTACTCACTATTTCTGTTAATTAGGGCACTTATTAGATTATTATTTCTGTTTATTGCCATGTATGTTGAAAAGGAAATATCATTTTTCTCTGCTACAACATATTGCATTACTACTTTTATTTCATGACCTTTATATGTATACTATTTAACTAGATTTTAATTATTTTTTATTATTATATTACCTACTGTAAATATGTATTTTTCTGTACTTTTCTATTTTGTTACCTAGTGTTTCTCTCTCTTGGTCTCCACAAGGCTAGAGAATTTTTATGTCCTGTTGGACCATCCTGGTAAACAAATAATAATAAAAAAAAAAAAACACACATAAATAAATCAATTTATAAGCAGATACACCAGTAATTTCTCTATCCAAATCTGCTTCTGCTAAGCAAGTTACAGTTGCTAAATCCACCTGCAGCCCCCCCCCCCACTAGCAGTGTATAAGTTGGGGAAGAAAGTGTATATTGTTTTAGAACTTTAACCTACAGAATTTTAAATTGCCAGCTCATGTATTAAAGTTTTATTGTTATCTTTTGAAAACATGCAGAACTAAATAGTTAGCCTTCCTTCTTCTGTAATGCATAATTTTGTAAATTCTTCTGTGACAGTTGCTTCCCAGTTCATTAAGCAGTGGGCATAGGATCATAGGATCATAGGAAGTTATTAGGCTATTGGCCCCAAGTCCTAGCCAAGAGTTTAGCCCATGTTTAGACAAGTCAGCACCCAAAGCTCCTGTCCAGCAGGGACACAGGTGGAATCCCAGGGATGTATTTTCTGTTTCCTATCCAGTTATCCAGGTTGTGCTTGAAAAGGGATAATGAGGTACTCTGTTTGACATGGAGAGGGAGTCTATTCCACAGATGGAGGAGTCTCTGGGATACAAATCTGTCCCACCAGCAAGTCCTACTGATGTCACAGACCAGGTTGAGGTCGCACGTATGGGTTACTTGAGTGGAGCTTGGCTTGTGGATATGCAGCAGTCCCATCAAGGTGAGGTCTGAGATTGCTTTGTATACCAGACAGAGGTCACCTCTGAGGAGTCTATATGAAACTGAGTAGAGGGACAGGGTTTTTAGCCTATCTGTGTAGGGTAGATGTTTGAGGCCTTGGATTCTTCTGGTGAGGAACCTCTGTGGTCTCGGCAGCTGCTGCATGTGCTTTGTGAGGTACATGCAGAAGAAAGCATTGTACTCAATAAAACTCCTTATAAGGGAAGAATACAGGGATGTTATGACCCCCTTGTCCCTGGATGAGATACCCTTACTGATGAGGTGGGTCATGTATAAAGCTTTCCATTCAACAGAAGCAACATGGTGGTCAAAAGTCAGGTTGCTGTCAACCTGGGTGCCCAGATCCTGCATGACTGATTGCATGCTTAGAATGCTGATATTAATGTGATAAAATGTGGGGGCATCACTCTCCCCAAAGGGGATGATAATGCATTTTTTGGCATTCAGCTTGAGGCCATGTTTCTGGCACCAGACATTTGTTTGGGTGAGACCCTCTTGTAGGATGTCCACATTGCTTGGGGAATTGATGACCATGTCCATCTTGCAGTCATCTGCAAACCTGGTCAGCTATAGCAGACTGGTTTTGGCCTGCAGCTCAAAGAAGTATATCCCAAATAATGGAGGCCTCAAGACCGATCCCTGGGGTATGCCACTTGTTACTGGTCTACTGCTTGAGGTGGCTTCCTCTATTTTGATTAACTGGGTTCATTGCTACCCATCTGATAACATATGGATTGATGCCTACTTGAGAGAGTTTATCTATTATGCCCGAGTGAGGAATAATGTCAAAGGCTTTGGCCAGGTCAAGGTAGGTGGTGTGCACCTGATGCTCCTGTATCTTTCTCCAGAGCTGTTGCTTCTGGATCAGTTTTGAGGAAACATGTTTGGTTTTATTCTCAAAATCATTCTGATGTTATTAAATCTGAAGTTTTAAATTTTCTCTTTGATAAATAGGTTCACTTTGGCCCATCTGCAACTGAAATGTTAGGGTTGGGAGGGTGGCCTAATGGTCAAGGTGTTTACCTTCCAAGCAGAAGGAGCAGGGTTTGAGTCTTACAAGAGATAATTGGCTAGGCTTAAAATGTCTCCCAAGGGCAATTAGCTTAGTATGAACTAATGTTTAGTGTCTCAGAATTTTCAACCTAATTTTTCCTCCTCATCATCTTCCTTCAGCAGTAAACAATTAAATCAATAAGGGACTGGCAAAAAAAGGGGTTTTGAAACCAATGGACAGTAGGATATAAGGGGGAAAGAAAAGACAATCCTGTCATTCAGCCTTCTCCCTTCCACTCTGGTAACATTTCCATGTCTCTGAGACTTCATCTTCCCTTCTGGCTTCAGAATGTTTCAGGCATCTAGGTTTTGAAGGTAGTCCAGCAGCGATAATTCTTACCTTCTTTTTTAAGGGATTCCTTCTTGTCCAGGGAGACAAATCACTATTTCCTTCCATCTTTTAACACATGATGCCTTAGGGAGTCATACAACCTGTGCCTCCCAATTTCCTATGGAAAGGGTTTTATTCTAGAATTTTTCATGTTCTCAAACCAGAAGGATTCTGGAGGTCTATGCGTGCCTTTCTGTTCTAAATATTTTTGTCAAGATTCCAACGTTCAAGATGTTATCTCAGCAGTCTCAGTAAAGCTAGATAAAAAAAGGCCTATCATCACATCCCTGTTGCAGATGACTCTGTAGGCTTCATATAGTTTGTCAGAGCAAAACTTGGCTGCAGACAAGTTTAACAGGAGCAAGACAGGCCCACATGAATGGATACTTCATACTGGGGCATTTCAAGAATTGATCCAGCTGTGAAAATACTTCAAGTAGGTCTGTTTTTCTTCCCTCAGAACAGATAACTAAATTCTCCTCCAAGACTCCTTGTAAATAAACCTGGAAACAGAAGTATTCTTGCTCCCATTTAAGGGAATTTTCCTTGTGCTTTTCCAACCTTTTCACTAATATCCAGAGCTCTTCTAAATAAGGAATTACCAAATACTTTGATGGTGACTCCCTTTTGGCCAAGACAACAGTGTCTGTCCCTTCTTTTCAGTTTAGCCCATGGTAATTACCACCAGCTTCTCCACAGACTACATTTACTGGCACAAGACAGAGGGAGTCTGGCATACTCTAATCTAGAAACTCTTCAATTAACTGCTTGGATCATTGAACTTTTAGGCAACTTTTTTTTCAGAGCACATTCAGCAGTATTAAAGGAGGTAAGAATACCTGCTACTAGAAATTCATATGTATGCTAATGGAAAATAATTCTAGTTGCTGCCAAAGAACAATGATTTTCTTCAGGCCCAATTGGCTCTGATTTTCGATTATTTGTGTGAGTTGCTCTCTGATGGCCCTTCGTAGTCTTCTATCAAGGTACATTTGTCAGTCATATTTGCTTCTCTGCCTTTGGATGCTCCTTCTAAAAATGCTGAAGTTAAACAGTTTATGTAGTGGGTGTTGCATATTCATCCACTTAGGAAACACGTGGCTGCTCCTTGGGATCTTAAATTTGTGCTTGCAAAGGTTATTCTATCACCATTTGCACTAACTCATTAGGCTGAGATGAGATTCTCAACTTGGAAGACTGTTTCCCTCATTGCTCTGACATATGGTAATAGAGTTTCTGAGTTACAACTCTTATGGTGTGTAACACCTACCTTGTTTTCCATAGGGACAGGGTTTTTTCAGAAAAAAATAAATATGTATGCCCAAAGTGGTCTCAGAGTTTAGTTTAAGCCAGATGAAAGTCTCCCTGTCTTCTTTCCTAAATTCAAGAATATGAGAGAAAATATTCTTCACACTGTGGATGTCCACAGGCAGATCAGATACTGCTTAGACAAAATTCAACCCTTCAGGATAGCTGATCAGCTGTTTGTCTCCCATGTAGGCAAGAAGAAAGGACAATCAGTTTCAAAACAGAATATTTCCAGGAGGTTGTCTCATGCCATTTCCTCTTGTTATACTCAGCATAGTAAGCCCCTTTCAGGCAAGGTTACAGCCAATTCTATAAGGGCTTTGGCTTAATCTGTGGCTTTCTGGAAAGGGGTGAATTTTAGAAGTATTCTAATGGCTGCAACATGGCCATCAGTACACACTTTTACAAAACACTGCAAACTGGATTCCTTCTCCAGATCCACAACAGCTTTTCCTATGACATTTCTCCAGGAGCTTCTGGATTCTTAGTCTATTGGCCTCTTCCCTTTTTTTGTTTTCTTCCCTAAGCTATGGTAATCTACCCATATAACTTAGGCTACTGCAACAGTGATCTGTATATGAACATTGCATAGTTGTATAAGTTAACTTACTATAACAGTCGATTTTACAATAGATTGTTGTTTCGGTAGTCTCCTCTCCCTTCAGTACCATTTTTAGCTTATATCTTGTGTAGCTGCCAGGGTGTAGATTTGTCCACCTGTTTTCATTTATAATTACTGTTTGGCTTGTTTCCTAGCATTGTTCTTCAGGGCTCTTATCATAAGACCATAGGATCATAGGAGGTTACTAGGCTAAGAACCCCAGGGCCCTTAAAAGCCAAGCCAAGTTCAACCCATATTCCCAAGGGTGTCTGGTTCAAGCAGACACTAAAATCAGCACTTATTGCCCCTGTCCAAGAAGGACACAGGTGGAACCCCTGGGGTGAATTTCTGGTTACCCATCCAATTGTCCAAATTACCCTTAAATAGGGCCAATGAGCAGCTTTGTTTAACATGAAGAGGAAGCTTGTGCGAAAGGTGGGGCAACAGCAACCTCTGTGAGACAAATCTGTCTATCCAGCAAGTTCTGTTGATGTCACATACCAGGTTAGGGTACTTTGAGCAAGTGACCAGTGTACCATTTCACTTGCGAATGAGCAGCATTTCCATTAATGTTAATAATAAAAAACAAGCTCAAGTGTACCTTCACAGATGAGAAACTGTTAAAACCAAAATTTAATGAAAAATAAAAAATGTGTAGATAAAAACCAATAAATGGAGTGAGAGCTAGCAAAACCTGATAAGTGCTTTCGACATATAGCCGTCTTCAGATCGTAACTTCCTGTAGCCATCTCTTCTTATTTAAAAGAGCATCAACCAATCAAATCATATAATTACAGGGCGCACCTTCTGACTGACCCAATGAAACAAAATCATTAGTTACCCTATCAGGGCAGCACTTTCTGAAACTCAACCAATAGGCAGCAAGCTTTAAAAGACCCATTTACATATCTAAGCCAAACTTATATTTGCATACCTTCTGATTGACCCAATGGGACAAAGTCATTGTTTGCCCTATCAGGGCAGCATTTTCTAAGGTTCAACCAACAGGCAACAACACATCTAAAACTCATTCACGTATCTAAGCCAGACCTATGCTGGCTATACCTTCTGACTGATCCAATGAAATAAAATCACTAGTTTCCCTATAAGGACAGCATTTTCTTGGACTCAACCAATAAGCAGCAAACCATGTGAGACTAATTTACATATCTAAGCCAAATCTATATCGTTTTTTTTTTCACTTGTAGTACAATGTCCAGCTAAAATATGAGAAATGTCCTATATGACAAAAAATATATATATATATATATATATATATATATATATATATATATATATATATATGTATATAAAATTTGATTGCAAGTGCAACATCGCATGAAACATAAATAAAAATTATGCAAAAAGGCAACACTCTGAATGCCCAAGCAGCACTTGGTAAGTGCATGCAATAACTTCTTAGTATTCACAGAAAAAAAAATATTCTGTTATATTCTAGTGGAATTTTTATTTATGTGTTATAAGTAGCTAAATCTAACTTACATTTTATATAGGACATTTCCTCATATTTTAGCTGGACACTATACTACAAGTAGAAAAAAGCCAATATAGATCTGGCTTAGATATGTAAATTAGTCTCAGATGGTTTGCTGTTTATTGGTTGAGTCCCAGAAAGTGCTGCCCTTATAGGGCAAATAGTGATTTTATTTCATTGGCTCAATCAGAAGGCGTAGGCAGCATAGGTCTGGCTTAGATGTGTAAATGAGTTTTAAATGTCTTATTGCTTATTGGCTGAACCTCAGAAAATGCTGCCCTGATAGGGCAAACAATGACTTTGTCCCATTGGGTAAATCAGAAGGTATGCGAATATAGGTCTGGCTTAGATATGTAAATGGGTCTTTGAAGGCGTGCTGCCTATTAGTTGAACTTCAGAAAGTGCTGCCCTGATAGGGTAACTAATGATTTTGTTCCATTGGGTCAGTCAGAAGGGGTGCCCTGTAATTATATGATTTGATTGGTTGATGTTCTTTTAAATAAGAAGAGATGGCTAGAGGAAGTCACGATCTGAGGAAGGCTATATGCCGAAAGTGCTTGCGGATGTTGCTAGCTCTCGCTCCATTTATTGTTTTTAATCTACACATTTTTTATTTGTCATTAAATTTTGGTTTTACAGTTTCTCAGCTGTGAAGGTGCCCTTGAGCTTGTTTTTTATTGTCTGTCTTTTCCTCTGTGTACCAATTGTGGTACTTAGAGCTCTTGTCTAGTATTTCCATTAAAGCTGGGCCAGAGATTACTCTTTATTCAAGGCACACATCACCTCTGAGCAGTCTGTATGACACAGAGAAAATTTACAATGATTTCAGTCTGTCAGCATAAGACAGATCTTGAAGACACTGAAATTTCTTTGTAAGGAACCTTTGTGGTATCTCCAATTGTTGCAGGTGTTTGGAAAGGAACATGCCAAATGGAGCAATGCCCTTACTTATGAGATGAGTAATATAAAATGCCCTTCTTACCACTGTGGATACATGGTGCTCAAGGTTAAGGTTGCTGTCGACCTGTGTGCCCAGATCTCTCACCACTGGCTGTGTGCTTAGGGTATTGTTATTGATGTGGTAGTTTGAAGGAACATCCCCCTTGCTGAATACATTTTTTTGCGTTAAGTTTAAGACTATGACTTTAGCACCAGTCATCAGTCTGTGTAAGATCTTCTTGAAGGATGTTGACATTTCTAGGGGTTTCAATGATCACTACAAGTTTGTAGTTATCAGCAAACTTTGTCAGCCATAGTCCTTTAGTTTTAGCCTGTACTTTAGAGTAGCAGATTCTGAAAGGCACTCCTTAACTTTGATTCTCGAGGCACTCCTTAAAATGGAGAACATTGATATCTGTGCTGTGACTGAGACCTGGTTCAAGGCTCTAGAGAGCACCCCTGCATTACCAGGCTATAACTCATACCACATTTTTCAGACATCTAACCTGGACCAGAACACCAAAGGTGGAGGTGTGTCCATATTAATTAAGGATATCCACATCTCCAGGCTAGTTGTGCACCATAATGCATCCAAGGTTATCCAAGTACAACTAACTCTGGGCAAAACTGCAATCCAAATTGTAGCTTGCTACAGATCCCCCACCATGCCCCAGGATTCCCACTCCTCTTTTCGTGATATACTGGAAAATATTAGGGTTCAACCAAACACCCTAATAATGGGCGATTTCAACTACCCCACCATTAACTGGGAAAACTACTCGTACCAACTCTTTCACTCAACGCTTTCTGGAATTCATAAATTTCAATGCCCTGGATCAACTTATCCACACCCCACCAGGGCCAACAATATCCTAGAGTTAGTCATTACCAATATGAGTGACCAGTGTTCCACACCTGAAGTCAACTCCTCGTTGGTCAGATCCAACCATAAGCTAATCACCCTAGATATCCGCATCCCGCCCCCACCCACCATTAAGGAAACCATAGTAAAAAATTTCTCTAAAGCCAATTTCATGCCTCTTAAGACAGAAGTGGCAAACTTCATGACACCCATGCAGATGGACAGTTACAACTGCTGAATCCTACACAAATGTACTCTATAAGCACTTACACGAGTGCATGGATCGTGCTATCCCAAACAGAACCAAGATGCTATCCTCCAAAAAAAGGAAGCCAATCTGGTGGTCCCCTGCCATAAACAAACTCTACAACAGAAGGAAGAAACTGTTGCAAAAGAGAGTAAAATCCCATGAGTGGAGGAGCTCCCTGGTCAGCTTCAGTAAGAAGCTGAGATCTCTTATAAGATCATCCAAAGCTAGCTACAAAAACAAAATTGCCACTGATTCTAAGGGTGACCATAAAGAAGTGTATAGCTACATCAAGAATCTCAATGGCAACACCTTGATCTGCTCTGAGTTACAGAAGAATGGCGCAAAAATGACAGAACCAATTAAAATTGAAAACATCCTAGCAGATAGGTTCAGAGTTAACTTTAACCCCCTCTCACCCCCTAAAGGCCCCATATCTATGCAGGTAGAATGCAGAGTCCCTGTAATCACATCTATGCAAGTAAAAGCTGCACTCTCTAAAACCAAAAACACAACATCCATGGGACCGGACAACATCCCAAGCTGTGTTTTACATGAACTTCAGAATGAACTGGCTCCCCACCTAAGCACCATGTTCAATCATAGCCTCACATCAGGCTTTGTGCCACTGAATGGAGCACAGCAACAGTTATCCCACTCTACAATGGGGGAGCCACCACTGATCCTGGGAACTATTGCCCTATTAGCCTGACGAGCCTGGTCTGCAAGGCCAATAAACGTATCATCGTAGAACTCATAAACAAAGACATTGGTAACCTCCAAACTCTGGACCCCACCCAGTTCAGGTTTGTGAAAGGCATATCATGCCTTCTGAACCTGATTGGCTTCTCTGAGGCAGTCACCAAAGCCATAGATGAGGGTAAGGTGGTTCACACAGCCTATCTTGACCTCACCAAGGCTTTCAACACAATCCCCCATTCTGGAATTATAGTTAAACTCACTAAACTAGGTATAAATCCCTATGTCACAAGATGGGTTGCCAACTGGCTCACTGATAGAACCCACACTGTAAAGGTTGCTCCAAATCTGACTTCAAACCAGTGACAAGTGGAGTACCACAGGGTTCAGTCCTGGGACTTCTCCTGTTTGGCATCCACTTTTCTCAAGTACAGGCTAACACAGAAGGCCTCTGGCTAATGAAGTTCACAGATGACTGCAAACTAGGAGCCATAGCTGAGTCTCCAAATGATGTGGACATCCTACAGAAGGGCTTCACTGAGGCAGATGCCTGGTGTCAGAGCCATGGCCTCAAGCTCAATGCAAAAAAGTGCATTGTCATCCCCTTTGGTAAAAACTCTGTACCCATGAATTACCACATAAACAGCAGTCTACTTAATGCTGAATGTGTGATAAGAGACCTTGGGATCCAGATGGACAGTAGTATCTCCTTTGATAATCACATTGCCACAGTAGTCAGGAAATCCTTCTATGTGGCACACCTCATCACAAAAGGCTTCTCATCCAGGAAAAAAGAGGTCATTGTTCCCCTATACTCAGCACTCATTCGACCCATTATAGAGTACAATGCCCTTTTTAGAATGTACCTCACAAGACATCTGCAGGAGCTGGAAAGGCTACAGAAGTACAAAGAGGATTACTGGCCTCAAACAGATGCCCTACACTGACCGTCTCAAAAAACTCCAGCTTTACTCTGTAGCATATCACCTACTCTGAGGAGATCTCTACCTAACATATTAAGCTATATTAAACCCAGAGCTGTTGGACATGCTACACCTAAAGAAATCCCAATCCCTCTGAGGTACACGCTCTAGGGACCTAAACCTTGTCACCACAATAAACAGGACATGCTGGAGGGATAGATTCCTGTCCCAGAGACTTCCTATACTCTGGAACAAGCTACCCATCTATGTCAAGCAAAGTTCCTCATTAGCACTCTTCAAGAAAAATCTTGATGAGTGGATGGGAAATAGGAAATACACCCCGGGGATCACATCTGTGGCTCTGCATGACAGGGGCACAGGAAATTAACTTTCTTTGGTGGTGTCCATTGGTTAGGCTTACTTAGATCCTTGGGCTGATAGCCTTTACCTACCCATGAACCCATGAACCATGAACAGTAGTGGTCCCAGAACCAATCCCTCTGGAACACCACTGGTTATGGGTCTGCTGGTGGAGGTGGAGTCCCCTATTTTATTTATTTATTTATTTTATTTATTTAACATTTGTTTACGGAAAAAGTCCAACTTGGAACAAAGCCAATTTTTGGTGGAGGCCTGGGGAGAAACACTCCAGATGTATGTCTTTTGAAACATTGGAGGAAACCAGAGCATCTGCAGGAAACCCACACCAATGTGGGGAGGACATGCAGACTCCACACAGAAGGCACTCCAGCTGAGAATCAAACAGGAGAACACAGACTGGGATGTTGTCTGGTCCCATAGAGGCTTTATTTTTGGCCTAGGAGAGGGTGTTTAAGACCTGCTCCTTGGAAATACTAGGTAGGGAACAGGTATTAGGGATGCTTTGCTGTATGTGTGGTTGGAACAGGGTAGTGAAGTTTTCACTGAAGCTGTTAGCCAGCAGGTTTGCTATATCCACAGGTTCTGTATATGTAGTATCATTAACTATGAGTTCAGTGCATATCTGGGCCTTACTTTTGAGGTTATGGATGTAACGAAATAATGCATTGTGGTGATCCTTAAGGAAGCTAATTTGGATTCATAGTTAGCTTTGGAGGACTTTACCAGGAGTCTTATTTGCTTGTTTAAGTTGAGGAGGGAGTGTTTCCAGTTTTGAAACCATTCCTTCCTACTCTTAGACAGCAATTTCTTTCTCCTATTGTATAGCCTATATAATGGCAGTTGTCCACCAGACAGGTTTGTTTTTCCTTGAAGATCTTGCTTTGGTTCTGTCAGGTACAGCAGAGTCTCCCTTCTGGACAAAAAATACCCTGAAGCATTTTGTGTTCCTTAATTGTCTTTTTATGGTGCTCTGCTTGAGCTCCCAACAGCTGGAGTGTGTGGAAGATGCCTTTAGCTTTGGGAAGCTGTCTGGTTGCAGTGAAGGTAGGACCCATACGGATTAGCCTTCTACAATAGTGAGTTATTAGAACATCTTCAGTTTCACTTACAAAAATGAAAGCTCTACAGTTTTAATGTATTGTCTATTGACTTCATACCCTCTTCGTCTACACCGTCTGCCCTTCCTGTTCTTCATTCCCAAATACATTACATTTATTGTGCATAACTAGACAGTCTATCAACTCTTCCTCTTTCTTTTTCCACTTTCTTTTACATCAGTATCTTTATTTTGCTATTTCCACCTATCTTCTTCATTATCGATTGATATTTTTTGTCTCTCTCTCCTCATTAATCAAATGAACTTCTTCAGTATATTCACTCTGTACTGCAACGCTTTTCTATGTTCTTTTTGTTGTTCTTTTTACTATTTTAATTAAATAGGGCAATTAACCAGAAAGATACATTTTCTACAGTTCTCCATACAGTTTTAGCAGAATAACCCTTCCTTCCCATACTGCCCACACCTTTTCTTTGCACCAAATGAGTATTTTCCTGACAAAAAAATGCCCGCCATCTATAATTACACTTGGAATATGTATTATTTTTCTTCCTTTTATATTTAATGCAATACACTTCCCATACTTCATTCCACACATTTCTTTTGCCGTTCATCTTTTGACATAATATACAGCATAACAACATTGTTTAAAACTAATTACAAATTAATTTATTCAGTTTTAGCAGACCTAAACTGCATCAACAATTTTTTTTGTATTAATGTTTTCACAAGTGAAAATATAGTCTTTCCAAGGTGCACAAAAAAAGCTTTGATGTCACACAGGTATATAAGCTTTTCAGCCAATGCACACTTTACACTTTTTTAAATGTTCTTTCACAAAAGGATTTACTTCCAGATACATTAGTGCTGTAATGCCTGTCTTCTACTGTGAAGCCTAATGGTATAACCATAATGTCCCAGACAGCACATCGATCTATTATAGCAATAACCCACGCCTGGGTGTGGGTAATGCTGGATTTACCCACGGTTGGCATGGTTTGGTCACGAGGGCGAAGCCCGAGGGGCCAAACAAAGCCAACCTTGGGTAAATCCAGCATTACCCACATCCTGAAGTGGCTTATTGCTATTATACAATGACATTATTTAAGAAAAAAAATAATTACTTTTCTTAAATAATGGCATTGTATAATGCCTTCTTGCTGCCCTTCCGCAGCTGTCTGGTATTCTGCGGCAGTTATGATGTACTGAGCATGGGTATGCCTACGCAGTACATCAAAGCTGTGGGCAAAAGCAATGGAGAAAGCAAGATTTCCGTTGCTTTTTACAAACTGTGTCGCTATGTTAAATGGGTTTAACATAGCGAGACAGCTTTAAAATAAGCAACAGAAATCTCCATTGCTTATTTTAAAGCTGTCTCGCTATGTTAAACCCATTTAACATAGTGAGACAGTTTTGCAAAAAGCAACGGAGAAAGCAAGATCTCCGTTGATTTTTACAAACTGTTTCACTATGTTAAATGGGTTTAACATAGCGAGACAGTTTTAAAAAAAGAAACAGAGAATCTCTGTTGCTTTTTTTAAAGCTGTCTCGCTATGTTAAACTCGTTTAACATAGCAAGCAAGGGTGCCCGCAGGCAGGTGCAAGGGGGTGCACTTGCACCCCCCTGGAACTGGCTGGCTGAGAATTTAATTTTATTTTAATTAAAAAAAAAAAAAAAAAAAAAAAAAACTTTTTTTTTTTTTTTAAACGGCGTTCCCCTTTAAGAATGCCCTTTGCATCCTTTCCAGTTGCATAGACACAACAGGTCTTTGCAACCTGTTTTCGTCTTCTGTGTCAGTGTGATAATTGGTTTACGTCTTTTGTCTTTTGCGCGCCTACTGGGGATTGCAGAGGACATTTGGCCTGTGGACACGCCAGATGAATGTAGAAGGGAGGGGTAGGTGTGTGCGTGTGTGTTTTAGTATTTAACAGATGTGCGTGTGTGTTTTAGTATTTAAGAGATGTGTCATGTGTGTGCGTTTTAGTATTTAAGAGATGTCATGTGTGTGTTTTAGTATTTAAAAGATTAGTTATAAAAAAACTAAAGCAGTACTTTAGTTTATTTAAAACCAGTTCTACCAGTTTATAAATAAAAAAGCACTGCTGATAATTATGAGCTGTCACAGAAAATTTTAAGAAACCTCTGCCCTCTTCTTTATAACTGACAGCACACATTAAACACAATCTGAATATCTTTCATGCAATGTTTTACCACAAATGTAAAAACAGTTTACTTGTTTTGAGATATAAGTATGGTTATTTACTGACCAAAACAAAATTACATGAACTGTTCATGCGCTGTGCAAGTTGCTTATGTGCTGTGCAATCAATTTTTTTTTGTGTGCCCCCAAGACCTTTCCCGATAGTTACCAATTCCTTGCCCAACTGACCCATACATAGAGCAGAAGCCAGGTAATTCTGGACTAGTTCAGAGCCTTATGTCATATTCATTCCTGCCCATAAATTCATGTCAGTCTTCCATTTCCCAGCAAGAACTAGGCAGTAGGGAGCAGGCCGGCTTGCTGGTCCTGGGAGGCAGTCAACATTCTCCCTATGGGAGCAGTACCTCATGCTTTTGTATCTCATCTAAGCCTAAAATCACTGCCTCCAAAAAGGAAAGGTGCTGCTGATGCTTGCTAGTTTCCCTTTCAGCTACTTACTGCAGATGCACTATGATAGTGTGAACTTGGCCAACTTGAAACTCCATTGGTTGAACAACTTGCTCTCTTGCAAAGTGTCACCCAAGTGGCAAGCCACAATCACCTTCCCCCAGTACAGGCATGATGACAGCAGCACTTACTCCCACTCTCCCTGGGCATCTCCTCCAGGCACCTGAGACACTAATGTCTCTCAGGTTACCTGTAACATAGTCGGGGCTTTATAACCATTACCCCATAGAGCTGACTATCTCAGCTGAATTTTTTGCAGTACATAACATTCTTGCTTATGTTGTTCTGTACTGTTTGTCAAAGAGACATGACTAAAAATGCATTACCAATTGTTTGCCAAACATAGAGAAAAGACAGTATGATTAAAAAAAAGTTCCTTTTTTCTCAGTTGTGTGATCTCAGATTTAATATATGTAAGTAAGTGTGTGAGGGTAAAACCCTCTACATTAGGAGTGAAGACCCCCTACAAAAATGATTACATCTAATGTTTTGTAGGGTTTCTTTTAATGTTTTTTTTTCCTTTGGGATGAGAGTTGGGATCTCTAGTAAATCAGTTTAAACAACCTATATATACAAACTACTCAACAAACTAAAACCTTCCTCACTAGGAGTAGACCAACTCCTAATGAGATGGTACACAATGTCTTCATGTTCATCCACAGATATCTGAAAAAGAATATGTAAGTTGGCAGTCTTTTAATTGCCTTTGACATTAAATGGTGGCATTTTAATGTTTAATTCCTGCTAATGGATTACCATATGAAAAGACTGTTGACCTTGGTTGCTTCTGTTCTTCATAAAATCTATGGTTTCTGTATTTTTGTGCCCTTGCAAAGCCAGTAGTGCATTGATGCAGTGGTAGCAGTGTTGCCTGACCGCTGCATGTTCTTTGGTTTGATTCTTGGCTGGGGTGCCTTACCTACTAAAAGTTAACTTTTGTTCCAAGTCAGACGTTACTGGTTAACAAATGTTAAAAATGACACTCATTTGAATATCAGACTTCATGTTCTTCAGAAAGTGCATGGTAACACAAAAGCTTTTATTCTAGCAATTTTCTAAGTGTCTAAGATGGTTATTTGAAATTTGTCCCTATTTTTGGGACTGTATTCCCCCATTATTGGCTTCATCCAGGTTTTGTGCTAAGGTTGAGAACTATGGTAAGAACTGAATATGTTTGGGGGCAGGGGGCTATATTCCCCCATTACTAGCTTTGTCTGGTTGTTTTTTGCCAAGAGGTTGATGAGAGCTATGGTGAGAACTGAATTCACTGAATGTTTGGGGGCTGTATTCACCCATTATTGGCTTTGCTCAGGTGTTTTATGCTAAGAGGTTGACAGCTGTGCTATGGTGAGAACTGAATTCACTAGATGGTAGCCATTTAAGTTTCCGTCTTCCTCTTTCACAAAACAGCTTATTTGGCATAGTGGTATGTTGCTTTGTTTTGCACAGGGTCCCCTGGGTTCAAGACGTGGCAGTGAAATGTATGGTGGTAACGCAGCATTTTATTCTAGCAACTTTCCAACATTATACAAGCAATGTTTAAAATGTGTCCCTGGTTTTTGGCCTTTTGCCCCCCCCCCCCCAATAAATTTTGGCTTTTTCCAGATTTCTTGTGCTGCAAAGTTTAGAGATACAGCTGAGTGTCAAGTAGATTTTACAAGGAGCTGAGAGCTGCAGGGGAACAACAGTTTAGTGCTGCTTATGCTTAGTCTGCTTGCATTGTTAATAGCACAACAGCTAGTGTACTTGCTTTTGATGCTCAAGGTTGTGGGTTCTACTCCCACAGTAGATAGATACATTGCTGATACTGTACTGTGTTATAAAAGGGGTGGATGCTGCAGTCCTTTTGGCAAAGATACCTAGTAACTATGAACCTGTTATCAGTTTGCTATCCATTCCCTATTGTGGTATTACTAGCTTATCATTTTTTTAATGCATGCAACATAGGCAATTTATTCTTCAAGGGCAACAGGCACTTTATTGTAGATGAAACAATGACATATAAAGTTGTTTGCTAGCAGCAACCTCTTTATTAGTTACAGATTTCTTTAATGTGGATTTTACTACTACAGAGATTGTGCATATTTACTGATACTGGTGGACTATAGAAGGTTGAGTAGACTTTTTATGATGGAAATGTTCTGAATTGGGCAGTTTTGTCATTTGTCGTATGCATTTTGTTTCATTGTTTACTGTAAAAATGCTCAAAACAATAAATTTAAAATGCCCTCTAACAACTGTACTATATTGTACAAGGAATATATAATGTAATGCAGTCGGGAAGGTGTATCAAAGAGCATGTGTATGTTTCATGTTCAAGGGGCCTATGATTTTGAAAATAGCCCAAAGTTAATCTTTATCTGCCACTGGCAAAATGTATTTTCTTTGAATGTGGGTTTCAATGCTGTTTCAATGCATGTGAGTTTCAAAGGCAGAGAAGTTTTAATGCTAAGTCTATTTTCATTGTGAGACTGCATTGCTTTGTTTAACAGATATCTATTAGGGTTTGTGCTGTAAAATGCAAAATAAAACTTTCAAATGAAATCTAAATCATCTCAGAAGTAAAGCAGTATGCACATTACAGTGCTTATGGTAAATGGGGCAAAATAACCAAGGAATGCGACATTGGAATGGCTGCAGGGGGAAGGCTCCATTCGACCATGATTTTGTGAGGGGGGAGGGTAGCAATCTCAGACAGCCCCGGTTGAACTATACCTCTCAGTTGTCCATATTTTTGCAGAATTAATAGATATTTGCTTCTTATTTTTGGTTTGTTCCTCATACAATTTGTGATTTTCTAGCAAATAATTTAGGAGTGAAGTCACTAAATGTCAGACATTGAGTTTCCGATGTCATAACCTTCAGAAAAATGTGTGCTAATGCAAGACCTGCTATCCTATCACTGTCTTACGATTATACAAGAACAATTTTAGTAGTGTTTGTATGTTCCCCCAATATTTGGCCTTGTCCAGATTTCCTGCATTAAGAGGTTGAGAGGTATGTGCAAATCGCTTTGTAGAATTAGGAATATCCAAACCTCTCCATTGTCCCCAATTTTGGCTCAATAATCCCTCCTCAAAATGGCAATTTTGGAAGAAAACGTGACTGAAGTCTCCTAGAATAATGGTGTTGGCTTAATGCATAGGGACACCATATTAGTTAGGTAGGAGATATGGACTGATGGGGTACATAGAGAGTTAGGTATGACACAGTAAGGAGTTTTGTTAATGCTAAGTTGGATGTAGAGGAATTCCACGTCATTATCTCACCTAGCAAGTCTGGAGATGAATTGTTCTTTAAGAATATGTAGACACCATCACCCTTTCATCTAAAGTGGTAGGCCTGAATGTGTGGCAGGTATTGAAATCCTGCATTAAAGGAGTGCTGTCATCAGTCTTGAACTAGGTCTCTGTGATGATGCATATATAGATGTTTTCCAGGGGAAGCAGTGCTTGTAAGGAGTGGACTTTTTAGCTTAGGCTCTGAAAAGGAAATTGGTTATTTTCTAATTCATGTAGCTATAAAATTCAGTATAAAAACTGTAACAGTTTCTGAATGTAAACACACTATTTATTAAAGCAGCATCATGGTAGGGAGTACTTCAGTACAGAGAGATTCAACTATATACATATACAGGAGTTCCTTTATACCTTTCTGTCAAAAACAAACACACACCATGGTCACACAGAGTTTAAAGTTGTTGTAACTTTGAAAAAATCTATTTATGTATTCCTTGCACTAAGAAGTTGAGGTGTGTGTGACAGATTCAGAGAGAGAGACAGATTCAGAGAGAGAGAGAGAGAGAGAAATGCCCTAGTTAGATCTAACAGGTGGAATTTATTTTCAAGTGCATTTTCAAGGAATTGTGAGCTTTAAGGGAAGCAAAGGTTACTGCTGCTCATGCTAAGTCTGCTTAAAATGTGCAACTGTTTTGTTTACCAAATGGTATCATTATTGTGGTATAGAATTTTAAAGCAGTGTTAGGACAGTAGGTAGCATCTTGATGCAAAGGGCTGTAGGTTCTATTCATACAGCATGTACATTTGTATTTTAAGGGGGGGTATGGTACTGCTGTTCTTAGTATGTCCTCCTTTGGATGAGACACCTAATAACTATGAACCTAGCCTGCCACCCATTCCCTATTGCAATATACCAACTTACCATTTATTTTAATGTAGCACAGGCAATTTATTCTTCAAGGGCAACAGGCAATTAATTTGTAAATGAAACACTGAAATATAAAGTTTTTTCTAGCAACAACCTCTTCATTGGTTTCAGATCTCTTTAATGTGGAATTATTCAGATGACTTTTACTTCTGCAGAGATTCTGCATATTGATTGATATTGGTGGATTGTATGACAGACGTTTGAGTGGCCCTTTATGGTTGAAATGTTCTGAATTGGGCAGGTTGTCATTATTGGTTCATATGATTTGTTTCATTGCTTAAAGGAAAAATGCTCAGAACTATAAATTTAAAACACACTCTAACAAGTGGTGCTGTATTATACAAGGGATATAATTCAATTATTATGTAGTATAATTAATACAGTCAGGAAGGTGAATCAAATAACTTTTGCATGGTTCTAAAAATGTGTGCAAGGAGCCTATGATTTGGAAACAGGCCAAAGGTAAACTTACCTGCCACTGGCCAGATGCATGTTCGTTGAATGTGGGTTTTGATGCTGTTTCAGTGAATGTGGGTTTCAAAGGTAGAGACGTTTTAATGCTGTTTGTTTTCATTGTAAGACTATTGCTTTGTTTAGGTTTAGTAAATGTCTATCAGTGTTTGTGCTATAAAATTTGAAATAAAAGCTGTAAATGAAATCCAGATATCTGTAATCATTGTAGAAGTAAAGCATAAAACAGTATGCACACTGAGAGATTTGAACAGTGTCTATGACAAATGGGGAGAAATAGCCAAGTAATTGGAGACTGGAATGTCTGCGTGGGTGGGGGATGGGGCTGAGTAGGCGGGGGCAGAAGAGGGGGTGGGGCTGCATGGGCGGGGCTTGGGTTTGCACCCCCCTGCAAAAAATCCTGCGGGCTCCCTTGATAGCAAGACAGTGTTGCTGTAAGAGTTATAGTAATGGAAAAAGTCTGGGCGACCGGACCTTTTTCCATTACTATAACTCGGATTTACAACGTGCATGCTGACCAATCATCGTGCACATTTTTGAATATTAATGGGGGGACGTTGTATAAAGCTAGTTAATTCCCAGACTTCATGAACTATCCTGCATCTTTTGTGCAAAACTTACATGATGTTTATGTGTTAGCATGATGAGCAGTAGCACTGATTGCATATACATGCTGCTCATCACACTTATACAAATTCAAGCATGTTTTCATGGTCAGCAACAGTGTTGGTGGCCATGAAAATGTGCTAAGCAGTACAAGCACACACAGGAAACAAACAAGCCTGCCTGTGGGCAGACCTGTTATGCTTGGTCACGCAGACAGCAGAAAGAGCTACATAGGCCAAATAATGCAAGCTGTACCAAGCAGGAAAAGTGTGCTGAGTACAATATGCCCATAAATGAAACATATAAACACAGGAATGAGTAAAGGGGGAGGGTAAGCAGCAACAGCAACTACAATAGATAGGTTGCCAGGCAGTGAGAAATCAAAGAGATGTATACAAAAATACATAAGATGGGAGGGTAAATATCCAAATAGAACTAAAATAACTGATTTAAAGGTGTTTTGTCATAAAGACAATTTTTAATAATAAAATTCTGCAATATGTATATCATAATAATTAATGGTGGTCCCACTTCCTGAGCAAATATACATAAATAAAAGCAGACATGATATTATCAGATGTGACTCTTCCATCAATTAACATTGTAAAAGAGGAGATTATATAACATATGACTGTCGTTAACATGCTGAGTTAAGATGACAGTTAGCCAGGACACTACATACATTAAGGGATATTTGTATGGCATGCATTTTGTCCAAATAACATGGAAAATAGGAATGGCTCAGAAGCCGCAATCTCCTTTTGCAATAATTTTATTCATCCCATCAAAGTTACCACTGAGCTGCATATTAACTGAATATGCCATAGAAACAGACATAGCATATGTATGACAAAGATCAACCTTAAAGGAAATTATGCACTGTAATATTCTAATGGTTATGCATCCCATATGTAGGAGTGTTTTGTGTTGCAAATGTTGTAGCAGAGTGTGACATGAGTAATACCCTTGTGTAAGGCACTTCTCCCTCACACAGTTATTGTGCAGATAGATAAGAACATATGCAAACGCCACACTATGATGCAATATATTCCACAGTGCTGTGTATTGTTGGCATCTGCCTCAGGAGGTAGTAATGGATATTGTCACAAACAAATGAAATTAAGGTGTGAATTAAGAAAGGATCCCTGATAATGAATGTCATATTAGCATGTCAAACTGTTGACAATGAAATGAGTATGCTCGTGTGCACACAAATATGATATTTCCTTTAACAATGTTTCATGGTCACAGAAGGCTTCTCTGTATGTTTGTACACATATCACCCAATAACTGGAGCACACTTGTGTATGCCACAGTACTTAATACATGCTCTACACCAGCACTCTAACCATGACATTCTCAGAACAAATGTCTAGTGCCACAAAATCCAGAGCTACATTCACATGTGTTAATGCAACATATCAAGGGGTAATACAGTTGTTACGTACTGACTGTTGTCTGCCATCAGTATCCATCCTCAACCCCTTTTTCAAATTTTGTACATCAGTATGTTTACACAAATTGATTCTCTAATCTTGAATTGAACATCAAGCTGTACATCTCCTCCAACTAACAATATAGATATTAATTACGTGTACCACAGTGGAACCCTTATCACAGCTGCAGAACTACACCTATATTAAATAATTGAATCAGCTGTAATTTATTTGCTATAATTTGTATCTGATAAAATGGATGGGGGAAGCCTCTGCCACATATGTGTATACATACACAGTAGAATTGGGGGGGGTGAAAGTCATTCCTGCACAACACTTAAGAACACAGATGCTTACAACCACTCAATGCTGGTTTGGAACTCCTTCCTAAGTGTTAAGAAAATCAACACCACAGTGGGATTAATTAATGCACCATGGTAAAAGTGCATCACCAACTGTCATAGGTGTGGTTATGTGAAAGCATTGCATCATGTGTATGAATTGAGGGACATGTTTCCCTATAATTACTTAGAAATAATCTTGCTGTACTCCAGACAAAAATGACTTATGCTAGGTATATCCAAACACAATTATGACCCTCTGCTATTGTCACTGTGACAGTAGGACAACAATTATGTCCAATGTGGATATAATCCTGTAGTGGAACACATACCTTTCTTAGGCAACAGCATACATTACATCATCTCAAGTCCTCAGTCCTGAGGAGGCATCTCAGTACAGCTGCTATGGAAGGACAATCTATTCAAATAACAGCATCAGTCTTCAATAAAACCTTTCAAAGGGAAATTTAGAGTAAACTCTTGTAAGAGAAAACATATACACGTAACAAAGCATGTGTAGGTGACAACACTGTTACCAACATGTACACTGAGTGTAAGCAGAGACATTGGGATTTGAACTATATACCTAACATCACAAGCTAATGAACATTTGCTGAAATATAAGTACCACTTAAGATTTATTTTACAACTGTGGCATTGCACATTTCAGTGCATGATATCACCACTGTGCATTACTTTGATTTTTTTACTAAAAAGTGATTGCATAGCAGAAGCACATTCTATAGATACACATCATATCTGTATTTGCAGCCTGTTCTGCACAGTAACAGAAAGAAACGCACACTCACAGAAGACAGTCAGTCATGTATTTGAACTCCATACCTATCAACTGACACAGTCTACACACAAGTGCAGTATAGGCAGACACCACAGGATAAGTCTGACTGCAAGTGAGCCACACTGTGTCTTTAAAGGGATGACATCAACCATGTCATGCAAAGGAGAGGTGTGTGCAAAATTGACTTCTGCAACTATATGGAATTCTAAACACTGTCACTATTAAGAGGTTTAAGACACTCCTGCATCCATTTACATTCATAAATACACTCAGGAGAGTCTCACTGCTCTATTTAAACTCATTACCTATCTACTGATACAATCAGCATGCAGACGTATTATAGGCACATGCCACAGAAGACATCTGACTGCAGGAAGACCACACTGTATCTTTAAAGGGATGACATCAGCTGTGTCATGCAAAGGAAGTGTGGGCACAAATGACTTCTACAGTCATGTGGGATTCTAAATGTTGTCAATATTAAGAGATGTAAAACCCGCATATATCCATTACAGTCGCACACACAGTCATAAGTTTCTCACTGATGCATTTGAACTCCCACCATATTTACTGATACAATCTACAGGCAAGTGTATTACAGCCATGCATCACAGGAGATTGCATTTTTCAAATGATGACCTCATCAGTGTGCTGCAGAGAGGATGTGTTTGTGGACAGAGTGAAAATAGGGTGTGGGATTAATCTGACCACATAAACATTTCTCACAAGTGGGAGACAAATGGGTATAGCTGTTGAATTAATCCTCCAGTGATGGTATGGTCCCACCCTCACACACACACACACACACACACACACACACACACACACACACACACACACACACACACACACACACACGGTGACTGATGTGAGATTAGAACACACACACACACACACACACACACACACACACACACACACACACACGGTGACTGATGTGAGATTAGAACACCCTACCTCTCTAGATGACAGTACATAAGGCAAGCACCACTGAGGAAGTCTGATTTCTCCACTGTGAAAGTGCATGAGCGTGTACTTTATACAGAATGACATTGGCAATGTTTTGCAGTAAAGATGATGCTGGAGGAAAGGTTTGACATTGATGTGAACTCACCCTGCAGTGCAAAAGTTTCTCCAACCTGCTATTTTAGTAATGCCAGCAGTACATCAGGTCATATTTACATGACTCAATACACAGCTGACTGGTGAAAGAGTAGAACCCTCTACCCATCTATTTACACAATCTAAAGAACACAATACTTAATGCAAGTGCCACTGCAGAATTTTGTCATTTACAGTGTGAGAGTGCACTCTATAGGGGATGACAATAGCATTGGGTTGCAGAGAAGATGATGTTGGGAGAAGGGTCTGATTTTGATGTGGACTCATCCTGCAGTGTGTAAAAGTTTTTCCAGATGCTATTTCAGTGAGGCCAGCAGTACCTAAGGTCACTGATGTAGTTACACAATCCAGAGAACACAGTATTTAACATAAGCACCACCAAAGAAGTCTGAGTTCTATAGTATAATGGTGAAGTGTACATTGGACTGATTTCTCATTCTGTGACAGATTAAATATTGTGATGTTGAAGTTTCTGTGCAAAGCCATATTTGTTGATATGAAGGAGTAAGTGCAATCTTATAAATAATTATAATTACTTACCACTGTTTTAGGTCAGCTATGTACACACAGTTGTGAGACATATGATGGACAATGAGTCTGTTGTGTATCATCAGGTTAAGATGATGGTATGTAAACTGTAATGAATTCTACTGATATTAGCAATGGTATGTGCTCATGCATAGGCAATGTGCAGGGTCTGTACAATACAAACCTTAATGTTACAACACTGTAGGGTTAAGTAATGATGAAATATGTGTGCCAATGCTCTGTAGTTGTATATAATTTACAAGTAAATGCTGCAGTGCAGACATAGCTTTTCAGAATGAAGTGTTCAGTCAACCACACCATTCACTGCAGTTCACTTGAGTATATTAAGCAATTTCCATGTAATGCAGTAATATAATCTGGTACCAATACTTATCTTTGTTCAAAATCTCTTCCTAATGTATAATGCTGAGAAACTTATTTTCACAGATGTTGGCAAAGTATTACCCCTGGATTCACGAATCCCCCGTGTAAGACTAAATAAGTCTTACTCGGAGGCTGCAGTTGAATGGTATGATGTCAGCGTTCCATGAATATTCATGAGGGCACGCTGAGTCATCCTCAAGTCTAACACGGACTGTGCAGGCAAGCAGGGGGTGTGTCCGACTGCCGAGCAGTGTAAAGGTCCACGCCCCTGCAACTGTGTGAAATGTAAAATGTCAGCACACAAGAGCAAGTCCGCTCAAATGTCCATGTACCCAACACCTCACTCCCTGACATTGTAAACCCCCAGCACAGTTATAAAAAGTAAAACATTAATATTTTTTTTAATTCCTGATATAGCTGCCCGTATTTGCGTGTGTGTGCGTGGGTGTGTCCATTGCTTAGCTGCAGTTAGCAGTCTCAACATGGAAGAGCATAATAATGAATGGTTATGCAAATAGTAATAACGTAGTGGTAGAGCATTCACACAAAGAGGAGGCATTCATGGTTCGAGTCCCACCACTCTCCTTCCTATTTTATGTTAAAAATGAGTATATGAAATAAGTCCTGACAGATATGATAAAACTTTTACTAAAAAGCATTAAAATGGCCTATGTATCAGTGAACAAAATGTAAAGTTATAAAGGAACCTGACATATAATTGTCCACAGTTAAGCAGCGCTTTACCCATCGCAATGTAGTTGCCCATAGCTAAATCGCGCTTAACCCAGCGCAATTTAGTTGCCCATAGCTAAATCGTGCTTAACCCAGTGTAATATAGTTGCCCATAGCTAAATCTCACTTAATCCAGCACAATTTAGTTGCCCATAGCTAAATAGCGCTATACCCAGCGCAATCAGTTTGCGCAGAGTTGTGCGCCACGCCAACCCGCGCACCATCGGGCAACGTGGAGCAACATAGAGCAAAGTTGCTTAAACACAGTCACGCCCCCTAACCTGTCTGAACAGTAGTAAAATAAAAAGCAATGATAAGGTTTGAACCCAGGACACTGTGCACCATAATCAAAGTACTGAACTATTAAGCCACGCCAGCTTAGGATAAACATCCCCTGTTAACATATATATATATATATATATATATATATATATATATATATATATATATATATATAGTAATAAAAGGTAGATTAACCATTGCTAAGCAGGGCTGCAGTCAGACGAGAATATTCAAAAACGGCCAATCATAGAAAAGTGTGGGAAATGAGGCATATTTAAGCCTCCTAGGTGGGAATACTTGCCATTACTGATTGTAGCTCTCATCTGCAGTTAGAATGTCTGGTGTCATAGAGGGAACACGCTTTAGAGCACAATGCTGGGGCATCGAGGAGTCAAGATACATGGTTTGGCTCCTAGTCCATCAGCATGAGACTCGACTCCTGCTGGGCCAGTTCCAAGGAATGGAGTATAAGGCAGAGGCTTGGAACCGGTTGGCTAATGAACTCACCAGTGCCATTGGTGTCCCAAGGACTGGTGAGCTGGTCCGTCACCACCATATAGACCTGAAGAGATGCAAGCAGAACCTTCTGAACCAGTGGATCCAGGAGGCATGTCAGATGCATGATGCCCCACTAGTAAGTAGGTAGCCGTGGAATGCAGTATGTAAGACAAGCTGATATAGTCTAAATAATGGATAGATATGTCTCAATATCCCTTCATTTACTCCACAGCTGCAGGTGTTCATGCTATGAATCAGCAAGCCTATGCAGATAGGCTGCTAAGGCTGCGCCACCAGGCAGGTTAGTAAATATTCAGCATGTATTGTTATATAAAATATGTGAGACAGCATGACAAAAGTGTCGTAATAGAGTGTAGTAACCCATTAATAAAGGTAAAGTAAGTGTGGAATACTATCTCTGCATGTACTGTCAGATAATATAAGTGAGCAATCCTGAAAAAGGGTGTTGTAACCTATCAATAAAGGTATAATATGTCCTGAATAGTTCCCCCTATGCACTGTAATATCAAATAAAGGAGAGAGCCTGTGGAAAAGAGTGTTCAATGTAATTAATAAAGGTATAATACTTGGAGTGTGTCTGTGTCAGTTACTTAGAAATGTTGTTGTACCCTTGCATCCAATAAATAGTACTGTTGTATTAAGTGCTGTCAACCCACAGTTCTGCAGTCCCATATAAAGTGGATGAAGGAAGTGCCAGTAGCGGTGAAGCATATAACATTAATTCCCTGAATAAATCCTCTGCATGTACTGTTACATATCAAAAGTCAGAGAGCCAGAGGAATACAGTGTAGTAACCCATTAAGAAAGGTAAAAAAATCTGGAATACTATCTCTGCATGTACTGTCATATAAAATAAGTGAGCAAGCCTGAAAAACAATGTTGGAACCTGTCAATAAAGGTATAATATGTCCTGAATATGTCTTCTGTATGCACTGTAATATCAAATTAAGGGGAAAGCCTGTGGAAAAGAGTGTTTAATGTGAATAATAAATGTCTAATACTTGGAGTGTGTCTGTGTCAGATACATAGAAATGTTGTTGTACCCTTGCATCCAAAAAATAGTACTGTTGTATAAAGTGCTGTCAACCC
Source organism: Protopterus annectens (assembly GCF_019279795.1). Lineage (NCBI taxonomy): Eukaryota > Metazoa > Chordata > Ceratodontiformes > Protopteridae > Protopterus > Protopterus annectens. The sequence goes on along the minus strand of NC_056733.1, from coordinate 1,354,027,763 downwards.
ACAGTTCTGCAGCCCCATATAAAGTAGATGAAGGAAGTGCCACTAGCTGTGAAGCATATAACATTAATTCTCTGAATAAATTCTCTGCATGTACTCTAATAAAACAAAAGTCAGAGAGCCAGGAATAGAGTGCAGTAACCCATTAATAAAGGTAAAACAGGTCTGGAATACTATCTCTGCATGTACTGTCACATAAAATAAGTGAGCAAGCCTGGAAAAGAGTGTTGGAACCTATCAATAAAGGTATAAAATGTCCTGAATATGTCTTCTGTATGCACTGTAATATCAAATTAAGGGGAGAGCCTGTAGAAAAGAGTGTTTAATGGGAATAATAAAGGTTTAATACTTGGAGTGTGTCTGTGTCAGTTACTAAGAAATGTTGTTGTACACTTGCATTCAATAAATAGTACTGTTGTATTAAGGGCTGTCAGCCCACAGTCCTGCAGTCACATATAAAGTGGATGAAGGAAGTGCCAGTAGCTGTGAAGCATATAACAGTCCTCAACAGTTGTTAAATGGCTGTCATGCATAGGTAAATCTGGCACACGAGTAGCTTGTCAAGGTGTTCACCAGAAATGTGAGTGTGCTACATCAAATGTAGGGTGCTGTAGAAAACTAAGTGAAAATGTCACGTGAATACATCCAGATGTGTAGATACATCAATATACAAATAAAATACAAGTATGCAGCAGTAACATCTGCAGCCTGGACAGTTACTAATTCAGAGATATGTCAGGTATATAATGAACTAGCCAAACCCATTACACAATCTAATGCATGTTGTCTAGTGTAATAATACATGTAGGGGATATATACCTGCAGTCAATAGCAATGTAGTGTAGAGTAAAGGTACTAATAATATGTGAATGGATGTTTCTTTTTACCCCCTACTCCATGTGCATGAACATTGCAATTCCACACTTCAATGGGTATGTGTATTCTCATAACATTTGTTGGGACATATGTCCAATTGTTCAATAAACTTATTTTTTACTTTGATGCATGTGCCCTGTTCAAACACCACAATCTTGGTGGCCTGTTGCCACCAATCATCCCTGCATGCTGTTGTAATGCCCACTGTTGTTCAATATATGCATGTGTTATGCTTGCAGTTCAACTGTTGTAACTCTGGTGTGTTGGGTTAATGGGAATATTACTGCATGCTGTTACAACTAATCTGGAATGCTGTTGTCTATGTTGTAATTAAACACACCTAATCACAGAACATGTGGGAAGGCCGGTCCCAGTGGACCCACCTGTCCATCCTCAGCTGGTGATTGCACCTGTCATCAGCATGTCTGGTGCCCAGCCCAGGCCACCCTCCTCCGTTGGTCCTGTGCCACCTTCAGGTGGAAGCGCTGCAGGGGATGGGGCTCACCCCCCCCTGCAAGCGTTGGCAGAGAAGGGCCACCTGTCACCCTCTGAACGGTCTGGGTTTTGGTGCATAGGGAGAGCCAGCATTTAGTCACTGATCCCCTACGCCAGCTCGAGACGAGAGTAGCGCGACTCATGGGTGAGCCTGCCCCTCCTATGCAGCTCCCAGCACAGCCACCCTTGGGTCTGTGAAGGTTCAGTGGAGACTGCCCATGGGTGGGGATCTCAGTCCCACTGTTACCATTTGTGGGCTCATTGGCTTGCAATTTCCAAACATCCGTCCCCGTCAATTGTGTTAACCCACCCCATGTGTCAAACTCCACCTCTGTATGTGTCTTGTTTGTCTTGTCTGTTTACCTCCCCAACCTATCTCCTCAAAAATACCTACACCCCCTACCTCACTTTCCACTCTCACCTGAAAAAAAAAAAAGAAAAAAAAAGGGCAATCTGTAGCCACAAAAAAATTGCGCCCCATACATAGCTTCCCATTTCGCACACATGTCCGATGGACATGTAAACTGATAATTCTAATTGGCAGTACAACATACTTTGTTGTTGCCACCCCTCTCCCAGGGGTGGAAGGAGTCAAATCCATGTCAAAATGCATTGCATATGCATAGCTGTTGCTGTTAAAGAAATGGGAAGCTATGGACCTTCCCTACACCCTTCCTGCACATCCCGAGCTTGTTTTCCTACTGTCTTTCCCTCTTTGTGCCCCCTTTTTCACCACTTTCCTATCTCCCCATTTTCTTTTCTTTCAAAGAAATTAGCATGGGGGTTAGCAGGAGTAAGCACTTTTAAGCAGTAGTAAGCAGGTTTAAGCGAGTGTGCATGTGTGTGCTAAGCTTATCATTGCTAAGCATCACGCAAACCCACGCAAACCCGCTTACACCTGCTTAAAAGTGCCTTAGTCACTCCATGTCAGGGCCTTTGTTCTGCTCATCAGCAAAATAAAAACTCTGTCAGTCTCGAACCCCAGACCCTGGACACACTAGACTGCATGAAGTACCACTAAGCCACAGCAGATATACAGTAACGTTGTGTTGAAATAAATATATCCTGCATTACAATGAGTGAATGCAAAGGAAAAATAGGAAGGCCATAACACAAAGCTTGTTCTGGGGATCTTTACCAGCAATAGTTGTGGAATTGCATTACATGACTGTGATGTGAGAAGCAGCCATGCAAGCAGCAAATAATGTTACAGAGGCACTTTACAACCCCCACACAGTATCAAAGCAGGACAAACAGTACCATATCTGATTAGGGCAGAGGCCATACCTAGTAACTGTGACTACTTTTCAGGGATGTCCCTGATCGTGAAACATATTTCAGCTGTGTCCCTCTGAATCCCTCTGAAAAGTACTGATGTCAGTCAGAAAGGTGGGGTATTACACAATGAATACTGACAATAATAACAGTGGACACTGCCCGTACATCATAAAAGGAGTACTAATCCATATGCACTGCTTCACTCAAGGCTACACTTACTGTCTCTATTATGTGTAAGGTGTACCTCACTTTTAACTACCCATCCCTGACTCCATGCAAAGATGTATCTGAGTGTTTAATAGGCCTGGCAGAGGCACAAACACACAGGCATATACGCTATACTGCTCTTACACACTCTACAAATAGCTTTGGTAGGACCCCCACAAGCATACTCTTATGTAGGAGTACAACACAGAAATGCCAAAGGCTGTAGCCACATACTGGTAGCAACTGCCTGTGACAATGCCATTGTAACAGTCCTGAATACACCTGTGAGTTGCACAGACAAAGGATAACAGTGAAACCTCTGGCTAACATCTGGATATGGTCACAGTTGTGAACTATGCAGACAGACCACATGCCTTGATAAACTAACAGTTACACACCAATCCTTTAAGTCCAGTAAGATAATATTTACACAATAATACATAAAGCACTCTGTATGTAATCACCCACACACAATTAAAATATACATGTGTGTTTAGGGTCTACCAAGGGTGTAGGTAGGCATACTCAGTACTGGAATTGTTCAGTTGTCTTGATAACCCTGTGCTAATGTCAACAATAAAATACACAAACCCTGCAGAAGTCAGTACATTAATGTTCACAGTATAACAGTTCACAAACAATTCATGTGCCAAAAGAATAGTTCTCAATGACTAGATTTGTATGGCAGTTAATTATATGAGTACAAAAGAAACTACATAGTCACAAAAATGTTGTGTAAGCATTTTTAGGGGTGAGTTAAACTCTACACTGATAGCTCTGTACTGGAAGTGGCAACAGTCAGGTCTGAGTACAACATGTACATCACTGTCTACACCTCTAGCTGTATTTATAAGACGTATACCAACTTTCTGACTTACACAACAGTGTCCACAGCAAACAAGCATGGGCCCCACTCTGAAAATCTGAAAGGGCTATGCCTACATACCTTAGCAATCTATAGCAATGGGTTGCTATGACAGTGAGTACTGCAATTGCCACTCAGCAGGCTGTATGCATTTACCAAATGCTGGGCAATAATTGGTGCAGAGGGCATCACATGCACATGTGCAGATACCTATAAAAGCAGATAGTACTTGCTTTCCCCACATGCAATCATTACATTGCACATTCCAGATAGTGAACAATTCCAAGCAGGAAAAAAAATAATAAAATCCAAAACAAACAACAATACGTTTCTGTACTTAAAAACAATAACATCAAAGCATACACACACAGACCTGAAATGGACATACAGGTATGTAACAGTTTGTAGTTACCGGCAAGTAGTAGATGTTTATGGTTAGTATTGTAGATCCTCTGAAACATGCATATGTGGCAGCAGTAGGTATGTATGCACTGATGCCATGCATAAGTATTGCCATGAAGAAATTGTTGTGTAGCTGTGTGCAGTGGGACATAAGTGTGACATTTGTATCTCAGCAGTACATGTCAAACATCTTAACATGTTATCTATGGTCTGTACAGTACTGCATTTAATTGCAGTTTGGGGGAGTACTGCAAACACCTATATAAACTCGGATGCCACAGAGTAAGACAAGCATGATAGTCACATAATGTGTAGCTTAGCATTGGCAACTGCTGTAGCAGGCTAGCATAGTAATGTATCATTTGCAGCTATGTATACCCTTGTACTATAACTGTATGCACACGTGACAACTGTCCATGTTGTAGCAAGGCCCAACAGGTCATCCATGAGGTGTATGGACTTACAACAGTGTGGACCTTGTGTCTGTATGGCACACACATATGTCGAGATACATGTGTGTCTGATTTATAAGCATCTGAACATGTGCATAGAGTAAGTGACATACTGCATCTGTTTGTGAAGGGCGGACATTTATATGTTGGTGCAGGTTGTTATGTGCACATATATATATATATATATATATATATATATATATATATATATATATATATATATATATATATATATATATATATATATATATATATATATATATATATATATATATATGTAGGTTGTAGTGTGTGTCAAACAAGACAGCATACAGTGCTGGCATATGATATGTGTTGTTCAAACGCCATGGGTATGAATTGTTAGGTATGTAGTCTTCCAGATAGGGGGTCCTGCTAAACATATATGGGCTGAGCACACCTTCCATGCATTCTACAAGACTGTGCAATATCATTACATAACTGTATCCCCCTCAACCTGTGCATAATTGATATTCCCACCATGAAAGCTGGACTGCATATGTGCCGATAGGGATATCTATGTGTACACCAGTGGATGTTCAAATGTACGCTCAAGGTGAATGTTGTACATGTATTGCCATCCCTGTTGTTAAAAGCCCTGTACCCATGAACTAACACATAGGTGGTAGTGTACTCAACACTGAAGGTGTGATAACAGACTACAGGACACAGGTGGACAGTAGTGTCCCTAATGATGATCACTGTGCCACACTAGTCATGTAAACCTAGTACAGTCCACATGTCATCAGTAAATGTGTGTCGTCCATGGAAACAGAGGTCAGTGTTCCACTCCACTCATCAGTCATAACACCCATCATAGAGTACAATGTCCCTGTTGGTATGTACCTCAGAAGACATCCACAGCAACAGTAGATGCCAGACACATACCTAACAAGGAGTATTACCGGACTGCAACAGATGCCCTATGCTGACTGTCTTACAAAACCACAGCTACGGGTGTTGGACATGCTCCATGTAAACAGATGGAACACCAGACAAGATACACACTCTACTGATCTACACCTTGTAATGTAAAAAGCAGAACATGCTCAACTGGCACATTATCATCACAGACACATACCATACTGTGGAGCCCACTACCTATCAACAGCATATGAAGGTCCTCATTAACAGTTGTCATGAATAACCATGATGATTGCATGTGAGATAGGAAACACAACCTGGTAATCACCCCTGTGGCTCTGCCTGACAGGGACACATGAACCTACATTACATGGGTGTTGTAGTGCAGGGTACCATATGTCTAAGCTTACATAGGCCCTCTGGATAACAGCATATCAGCTACCTAGGACATGCTATACACACACATGTACCTGTTGCATCACATGCTATGTGAGGTTGACTGTGTGTGATGGAGAATGTGTATGTGAATGTGGCAATGATGTGTATATGTGTGATAGCCTAGTGGGAATCTGTGTATACCATGTTATGTAGTGTTGTAGCTCTAATCCCATCAAGAGGTCCATATGCTATTGCCAAGCAGGAAAAGCAGTATGGCATATGTTGTGACGTAGTCCCATGGAGTCGACTGGAGTGTGCCATTGTAGGCTAAAGCAGTACATGTATGCTTATTGATTGTTAACACTAGTGAATACAAGTCACATATAGACTGTAGTACTATCTGAAGCTGTAAGCCTCAACTGCACAGAATGGTTTATATCCACATGGCTTGGTAACACATTTTTGTTTGTTACCTGTAGTCCTCACACATTACATACCTCAGGTGTGAGGTTATGTAGGTGCTGACACACAGTAATGTATGGTACACAGGTAAATGTAATCTGGGTTGCCATACCTTTGTGTCCTGTAGGTATGTGTGATGTGTGTGTGTGTGGGTATGCCTGTAACATGGCCTCAGTGGTATGTGTGTCACAGGATATAGGTGCATATCTAGCAACATGTATAGTGTAGTACAGCAGTATGCCACCTATAGTGATGAATGTGCACATATGTTACTGAGGGGTTTGCTATCAACAAATAGTGTGGTGTACTGGTAGTACTGTAACAGTACTGTACATTGATTTCAATGGATGACAAATGTCTGTATGCATTAGCTTCATATACACCTCCTGTGGCTAGGTGTTGCATTGTGTCACATACAGTGTGCCATGTACTGTTGTATAGTCTTACATACTGGTTTCACTTTGTGGCTGTGCAGAACATGGTTTGGTATATAGTATGTGCCAGGCACTGTCAGGCAGTTGTGGGCTTACAGTCATATGTGGTATTAAAAGTGTGTATCTACTGACAGCTAATAGGTTGCTATATATGGCATTTCATTGATGTCTGTACATTAGAATGTTGAGTGTGCCACATGCCTTGCTCATAATTACTGTTTAATTGTCCTCCAGGGTTATGTCACACAAAAGAAAGCCAGCTTATTCCCCTGAGGAGGAGGAAGTTATCTCAGATGCACTCATCCAACATTATAACCTTCTGTTCTCAAGATCCTGCCAGGACCAGCACAGTCGCACTGCACTGTGGCAGGATGTTGTCCATCGGGTGAATGATGTAGGCATGCATAACCGGACTTATGAGCAGGTACGCCATCACTGCAGTGATTTAATCAGACATGTCCGGCAGCATACCTCAGATGTCCACAGACAACAGCTTGCCACAGGTGGTGCTGCTGCTACACATCCCCCCCTCACCAGAGTGGAGGAGCTGCTCCTCAGCGTGGTGGCTCCTGGCCAACCAGTACAACACAGCTGTATCATCATGGAGGCTGGAGTCACCCAGCACAGCGATAACGAGCTTGCAGGTAACATGGCATATCCGTAGACCACTGTTATCCCAAGTGTTATAATATGCATTAATCAGATGTGTACTGTGTATGCAGAATATGTGGAGCCTGGTGTCATGCAATACTGATAATTTGGGACATTATCTGTATGCCTGTGACTGTCACCACATGTACTACTGTATAACTGCAGACTCACAGCAGCAAAGCCATAGTTGTTGACACTGACATACTGTCTCATATCCTTGCAGGTCCCTCTGGTGTGATAGCAAGTCAGCAGACCCATGCTGGTGAGTGGGCTACAGTCAATATAGCATATAACATGTGCATGTCATAGGGGAGTTGTAGGCCATATACACATATTAAACACCTACATATAGTGCATGCTCTGCATGTTCTCTGTGTGACTATGCACTTCCTAGTGACATGAGTAGCTGACTGATACACATGCAACACACAGAGCATCAGAAACAAGTGGGGTACACTGTAGTGGACATTGTATAGGCAGAGTCAATACACATGCACACAACATACACCACTTTGTCATATGCAGTATGTGTCAATATGATACACATGGCATATGTATACACTTGCTGTAAGGTCATATTCCAGTATCCCATATGTCATCAACACAGCACACATACTATACCTGGGGGTAGATGCCTATCATGGGGCAGTGTGACATGTGTCAACACACAACACAGTCATGTTAGGCAATGCTCCCTATTGAACACCTGACATGCCCATGTAACAACTGTCTGTGAACTGTTAAATGTAGCCTAAGAGGTGCAGGCCAGGTACAGCAAGATAGTTGCCAGTGTGACATGCATCAGTGGCCTTGAGTGACCACATGCTGCTGTCTGATGATGGCTCATGGTACTACACTACATACAGTTACAGTACCTGCAGTACTACACATAGCAGTCATTGTCATACACCTGACAGTTGTGTGCATCTGGACATGTTTTGTATACCCATGACTGATGGTGCACAGGACATTGGAAAGTGTTTCAGACTTGCAGTGCAATGTTGTGTCCATGTACACATTGTGTACCAGGGTGAGGCCAATCATTGAACAACACACATGCATCAATGACATGTATACTGTTATCAACAAGGACTCTCTACACTCGCACTGCATGCTGTTGAGCAACACTCACCCTGCATGCTGACACATGTGATAGGACTCTTTGGGTTGTGATACTGTACTCCACCATCAACCACTAATGACTATGTTCCATATTGCTGTTGGTGTGTGTGTGTGTCAACTTGAATGTGTAGTGTATTAGTGTGCATGTGTGCATGTGTGCATGTGTGCATGTGTGCATGTGTGCATGTGTTCATGTGTGCATGTGTGCATGTGTTCATGTGTTCATGTGTGCATGTGTTCATGTGTTCATGTGTGCATGTGTGCATGTGTTCATGTGTGCATGTGTGCATGTGTGTGAACATCCTGTGCAGATGGTAAAGTGTGCTTCTTGTCTCCCCTCTCACAGGTGCTGAGGTATTGTTGGATGGGTGCAGCAGGGAACCTGAGGTCACTGCCACAAATAGTGACCATGATGATACATGTGTGGTGGCACAGCCATGTTTGACAGGGTCTGTCGGTGGTCCGCCAATCGACAGTACACAGCTTTCCACACCATCTATGCGCACATACGTACTGCCATTACATCCCACAACACCAATGGCCTTAGGTGAGGAACAGCATATGGTAGGCATTGACCAGGAAAGTGTGGTATCTATGGCACATGCAACCCTACACAGCAGCCATGCCCAGACACCCAGAATGGTACCACATAGGCATATGTCCAGGGGTTCTCGTGGGAGCATCGCTGGTCATAATGACCCTGGCAGGTGTGCCTGCACAGGTCTCACAACCTCAGGTATGTTCCGGGCTGTGATGCAAGCACAGGCACATATGGAACGGTACACCAGGCAGGGACTAAGGGTGCAGAGGGCTCATAACACAGTGATCAATTACAGTATCCGTGACCTTGCCAGTGCCATCCGCAATTACACCGATGCCATTGATAGACATTGGGGGGAGACACTAGATGTCCTCCACAATGTGATGTCCATGTGCCAGGACAGTGCAGGATGGCTGGGCCATTGATGTGGACGTATGCCAGCAACATCATCAGCTGGCAGTCATCACGGATGACACCCAAGTGCCAGCTGCTCACATAGTGCCAGTACCAGCCCCAGCAATGTTGTGGCTGGGCTGTCAGTAGACCGTCTGAGATGACCACGTGCATGTGGCTCTGGCCAGTCCCAGCAGGGACATGGGTCTAGTCAACATCCCTCTGATGATAGTACGCAGTCTGGCTTAATACCCGATACTGTCCGTGTCACCCTTGCCAGGCACAGCTACTGTGTCCTTGGCCGGAGACAGTGATCTGTGCAGCCTGGCAGGTACAGCATGTGGCTGTCCCACAAACTCACGTATTTGGCAGCCACAAGGGTGTACTGTGTGCATGCAGACACACACACATATACTACCAACACGTAGGGCTAACACATACACATCACATCAACACTGACCCATACTGTACTGTTGTCCCTCACACACACACACACACACACACACACACACACACACACACACACACACACACACACACACACACACACACACACACATGTTGATTGGATGGGTCATTGTCGGGCTCTGGAAAAACAAACACACACCCTGTGCATATGATGAAAATGTGCCACCTCCTGTCATCTGTGACATTGATGCAGGAACAGGATAACATGATGCTGATGCACAGGGTGACCTACTAGCAGTGTAGCTATGTTAGCATGTTGTGAACAGTAAAGTGTAGTGATATCCTTGTAGGTGTATCTGAGCAGGCATGATGCATCACAGCACTGATTATCAATTTAGTATTGTTTACACCAATGTAAATTCCAAACATGGATTGTCCACACATGTGCCAGTTGGCTGATGTGTGTGGTACTGGCAGCATGTGTCGGTGAGTGGATGTTACGTGTGTGATGTGTGCAGTACAGATTTCAAGGTGTACATTTTTGAACATGGTGGAGGTGCACTGTTTGCATGTATGTGCATGGTGGGCACATGGGAAGGGTGGCATGCCCTGTATTACACAGTGTTAATACTTCATATTTCCTATTGGTGTCCAATATGCATGTCACTACGCATATGTCACAACTTGGGTACACATGTGTGTATGACATGGTATGACACTATGCTCTGGGTGATACTGTTGATATCGGTCATTGGTTAGCATTCTGGTAGTGTAATAACCTCAACAGCCTGATCTTAACCAATCGTTAGATGATGTCTTGACAACTGACACACAGCTGTAAGATACACAGTAGCATTAGAATCTTTCCGGTATTGTACTATACCTGTTACCAGTGGTATTGGCCACAACACATTCCCATGACCACTCCTGTTTGGCATTTGTCCATCCTAGGTACAAGCAGACACACTAGGGATATGTACGACCACATCTGGTGATGCATACAGTGGCCTACAAAGCATTCCCTGACTTATCTTCCACAAGGGTATCATACAGACAGATACCTGTTGACAAACCCATGTTGTGAAGCTATGAGCCAACAATAGCATAGTCATCCACATTTACTACACATAGTATCCTGATAGTACCACATTGTTTATAGCACACAACATGTAGCAGGGGTACAGATGTGTACAAACAGCCACATGTGATTTCATCTGTCCTTTGATATCCACATTCCCAATGCTATGCTGATGTCCCTCAGTGTATCACATGAGCAATAAGGGGTCTGTATGCATATCCATGGAGTTGTTGTATACCTACAATGATTAGCCATTATTGACAGACTGTGTTGTGTTTGAACATGTCTGTCATATGCCACAGGCATAGACCCACACTCACACTATTCTATAACAACTGGCATGTGTGTGTGTGACACAGATGACCTAGGGCACAGCTCATGACAGTGGCTGGACTTGTCACATACATACATATGTGAGCTATGGTCCAAGAAGCAGCAGCAACAACTGTCAATGGTAACAGATGTAGTCGTGTTGACAGCAGGCTTCACACCTATAAAGTGAATGAGGTCACATGTACATATATGTCTTGGCCACACAGTTACCAATGTAGGTCACATGTACATATGTGTATTTGCCACACAGATACCTGCAGTGTGCAATGCACATACTGTTGTTTTACTGATATATCATACAGTAGTAAAAGCAAAACCCACAACACATTGCTCAACAGTGTCACACACACACACACACACACTCAGCATTTGCAGGATTCAGACCCCTACCTACCTATGTCATGATATTAGACAGATATGCATTACCACAACGTGCCATATGCTTTACTGGGAGTTTTCATTTCCACTGCTGTATTTGTGGGATACTGACATCATCAAACTGGCAAAAGGGGAATTCACCTCTTTAAATGTGTTTTCACAGTCTCCAAAAAGGCCACTCCTCTCATCGGATTAGACACACACACATACACCCCCACATTCACAAGATTCAAACTCCTACCTAACTACGTTATGATACTAGTAAGGCATGCATTAACATGACACGCTACATGATTTATTGGATGCATTCTTTTCCAAAGCTGTATTTGTGGGATACTGACATCATCACACTTGGCAAAGAGGAATTCTCCTCTTCTAATGTGTTTACACAGTCTCCAAAAAGGCCACTCCTCTCAAAGGGGATCATACACACACATACTCAGCAATTGTGGGAATCAAACCCCTACCTAGCTATGTTATGACACTAGTGAGATATGTATTAACACAAAGCGCTATATGCTTTACTAGGAGCATTCATTTCCAAAGCTGTATTTGTGGGGTATTGACATCATCACACTTGGCAAAGGGGAATCCACCTCTTCTAATGTGTTTTCATAGTCTCCAAAAGGGCCACTCCTCTCAAAGAGAATCTCATACACATACATTTACACTCAGTATTTGCAGGAGTCAAACCCCTACCTACCTATGTTATGCCACTAGGGAAATACGCATTAACACATCGCGCTACATGTTTTATTGGGTGCATTCTTTTCCAAAGCTGTATTTGTGGGATACTGACATCATCACACTTGGCAAAGAGGAATTCATCTCTTCTAATGTGTTTACACAGTCTCCAAAAAGGCCACTCCTCTCAAACGGAATCACACACACACATACTCAACAATTGCGGGATTCAAACCCCTACCTAACTATGTTATGACACTAGTGAGATATACATTAACATGACATGCTACATACTTTACTGTGAGCATTCCTTTCCAAAGCTGTATTTGTGGGGTACTGACATCATCACACTTGGCAAAGGGGAATCCACCTCTTCTAATGTGTTTTCACAGTCTCCAAAAAGGCCACTCTTCTCAAAGGGAATCACATACACACACACACAATTGCAGGATTCAAATCCCTACCTAACTATGTTATGACACTAGTGTGATACACATTAACACGACATGCTATATGCTTTACTGGGTGTTATGATCTCCACTGCTGTATTTGTGGGATACTAACATCATCAGACATGGCAAACAGGTGTTCACCTCTTTTAATGTGTTGTGAAAGTCTAGAGAAAGGCCACTCCTCCCAAAGGGAATTACACACACCTACATACATTCACCCCCCACACACACAGCAATTGCAGGATTCAAACCCCCTAGCTAACTATGTTATGATACTAGAGAGATACGCATTAACATGATGTGCTATATGCTTTACTGTGTGGTTTCTATTCTCCTGCTATATTTGTAGGATGCTGACATCATCAGACTGGACATGGTAATGTGTGCACTTAGTTTTATGCAATCCCAGGAATGAACCATGTGGGTCAGCAGGTGTGAACAGCTTGAACAGGAATCCACAATTCATAGTTTGTGTGATCTATCTGTGGACAAATTGGCATTCTTTCATATGACAATACATATTTATGCACAGATTGTTGGTTTTGTGGATACAACATGTGTCTGTGATGTTGATAAAGGGCTATTCAAAGTCATTGTGGGCTGTGTGTTGCTCCTTTCAGTGATGCATGTCCTGGGTGGCTGCCTTGAATACAATCTAGCAGGTTTGGGGAACATGATCTGCTCATTAACATACCACAGATGTTTGGGTTGTGCGTTTGTGGGATTACAATAGCTCTGCTCCTGACTGCAATCATGATGGACTCCATGGTCTAGCAGTTCAGACTTCATAGGCATATAGGACTATAGTTCCCATGGTCTGTTGTGCACCAACACTTGTGGGGTGTGCCACATGTTGCTGTAACACATTCTACAGTTTATGATCCTGTAGAGAGTGTGAGGCTTAACAGACTGTTCAGGTGCAGGGTCTGTTTGTTCTGTTGTTCATTTATGACACATATGGGGAAACAATGTTATCCATGTGATGGGATTTATTTGTCTTTGGGAGGAGCAGTTTACACATTCTACATGTGATATCTCCTGGTATGATGATAGGGTCTTTGGTCACTGGGAGGTGGGTATGTATGTATGGGCCTGTCTGACAGGATGTTGACATTGTCAGTCAGGTACAGTTGACCCTGACTCAGGACATATATGACTGTACATTGCTATTTCTGACATAGCTGAAGGAGGTGTAATGGCTCTGTCTGTACCCCTTCAAAGATAATCTTTCCAAAGCAACAACAAACCTGAACACTAAACCCTTGGTATACTCTTTTGCACACTTAACACACTACTGATCCTTTGTGGTCAGTCAACAGTGAATGTCATCATTACATCCTGGCATGTTCAAAGGTCGGTTTCATGTGTACTCTCCAGTCCAGCTGGTGCATATTGGAATTATAATGCATTGTTACAACTGCCTTATGTACACAGAAAACCCTGTCCTCCTACCAACAAACTCAGATATATGTGAGAGATGCAACTGTATAGACAGACAGGAGGCTGAGCTCTCACAAGCCATGACTGGCACAGTCTATCAGGTGGTGAAGGTAAACACACACACCACAACTCCAGTCTCACATGGACCTATGACGACAGCAAACCAAATACATTACCACACAAACACATACTCAGAGCCTCTAAATATACTCTGCCTAAGCAGCAGAGAAATCCAAAGCAGACACCCAAACAACTACTAACCCACAACTATACACACATATCACATAGTTCACTAAGTTAGTGTGCCACACAGTCACTGCCCTTAGGCCTACACAACACACTTAATACACTTGTAATAGGTGACTGTAATTGTCGGTCACACTGACATCCCACTCACCAGGCTGAACAAGGAGAAGGTCACTTTGTGCTGTCTGTCGGGTGCCAGGGTCTGCCACAGGACACATGCACTCTTGTCAGTCCACTGCAAGTACAAATATGGCTCTATCATTTACCATGCTGGTGTGCAAACCCTCAGATGTTCCTCCCTGGACTACATGACAAGAGACATAGAGGAGCTCTCTGATCATGTAGCCCAGGCCAGTATGACCCTGACCTTGTGTAGCATCTTACCCTCACCAAGAATTATGTCACAGTATACAGACAAACTGATCACTTTTAACAATTGGCTAACATATTGGTGTCATTCACAGGGGATCCAGTGTCTGTCAGCCTGGGATTACATGTTCAACATGCCACATAGATTCGCTATGGACGCCATGCACCTGTCACCCCTAGGCTTTCACAGACTGGCTAAGGCTCTTGCCACACCCATAGTGGCTGTTTGACGCGAGCCTCAGAAGACAAAACCACCTCCACAGATGTTACAGGGTAAAGGAAACGGAGAGTAATGCTGCTCAACAACAGATGTCTACCCTCAGAATGCATGCACTCAGGACTCACATCAGTATGGAGACTGTTGATATATGTGCAGTAACAGACACCTGGTTCAGGCTCCCAAAAGCACACCAGCACTACCAGGTTTTACTTCACACCATGCTTTTCAGACACAAGACTCGGACTGGCCAGCAACAATAGGGGGGTATCCATATACATCATACATGCACACACCTCCGGGTTGGTAGCACTGCACAAAGCATCGGGGAATGTACATGTGCAACTGACAGTGGGCCAAACTGCATTTCAGTTTGTAGACTGCTACAGACCACAGTCCCATACTTGGGAACAACACTCGTTATTCCTGGGAACACTGGGGAATGTGATGGTCTCACCAAACACCATTATATTGTGTGACTTCAGATACACAAACATTGACTGGGAATACTACTCATGCACCGACACCCTCGCACAACAGTTGCTAGGATTTATAGACTCAAATGTTATGGCTGAACTGGTCACCACAGCCACAGGGGGTTAAAACATGTGGGACCTGATCATCACCAACATGGGGACTCTATGTTCTACACCAGAGGTATACCCCTCATTGTTAAGGTCAGAACATACATTCATCTCACTGGACATACATATCCTATACACACACACATATCCTAGGTGACCTCAGTGAAGTACTTCTCATAAGCAAACGTCGCACTTATACAAACCGAGGTGATATCCGTCAAAGACCCTGGGACAGTGTTAATTACGACTCAGACCACTTAATCCTTTACAAACACATTCTATGGACAACTACTGGAATGCATGGATCGTGCTATCCCAGATAACAACAAGACTCACTCCTCCAAAGGCAGGGGACCTGTCTGGTGGACCACAGCCATTAATGAGCTATACAAGGACAGGAGGAGGCTACTACATGATACAGCACAATCCCAATCAGGAAGGCATAATTAATCAGTACTATGGAAAAGATATGATCACTTGTTGATTCATCTAAGGGCCACTTCTAAAGGACACTTGCGACAGACACTATGGACAATCACAAGGCCTTCTTTAGTTATGTCAGGGACCTGGGTGGGAACTTACAGATATGCTGTGAGTTACTGCATAATGAGAAAACATACAGTGAACCCACTGGCATTGCAAACATCCTGGCAAACAGGTTCAGTGGAAATGTTTCCCCATCATCCCCCCTGCAGTGCACATGTCCATCCCAACAGGGTGTAGCCTCCCTGACATCACAGATTAACAGGTGAGTGCTGCCCTCTCCATAGCAGACAGCACAGCTTACACGAGATTCATGACGAAATTCACACTCACATTATGTCACTGTTCAACATCAGAGTTACTACAGGATTTGTACCCAATAAATGGCATACAGCAACAGTGTTCCCACTCTACAGTGGTGGTGCCACAAGGGACCCTGGAAAATATCGCACTATATGCCTAACTATCCTGTTCTGCTATGCTATGGAACGTATCGTCATGGAACTCATACACATAGACATTGTGAATCTACAAACACTGGATCCTACACAATTTGGCTGTGTTGTGGGCAGATCTTGCCTCTTGCACCTGTTTGATGTCTTTAAACAGTAAACAGGTCCATAGACATACGGAGGGTTATCCACACAGCCTACCTGGAGCTCGCACAACAGTTCAACGCAATACCCCACTCGGCCATTATACATAAGCTCACTGGCTTCAATATCTACACATATGTCACAAGATGGATTGCTAACTGGATCATGGATAGCACCCACATGGTCAGTATTGCAGGTGCCATGTCTGACTATACACCACTTACACGTGGCATCCCACAGGGCTCAGTCCTGGGACCTCTCTGGTTCCGTATATATTTCTCAGACATACTGGCTAACACAGGAGGAATATGGCTGACCATGTTTGCAGATGACTGCAAACTGTGTGCCATAATCGACTCCACAGCTGGCACAAGCATC
This sequence comes from Protopterus annectens, assembly GCF_019279795.1. Lineage (NCBI taxonomy): Eukaryota > Metazoa > Chordata > Ceratodontiformes > Protopteridae > Protopterus > Protopterus annectens. Next base: position 1,354,010,682 of record NC_056733.1, on the reverse strand, counting down.
CTCAAAAAGGGTCTCACAGAGATGGATAACTGGTGCTAGAGTCATGGCCTACAGATACCTTCCATTAGATGCATAGTCATCACCTTTGGTAGTGACAACGTGCCCACACATTACCACATAGGTGATGATACATCACGTACAGTGTGTGTGATTTGTGATTTGGGGACATGTATAGTTAGTACTCTCGCCTTTGACATTCACGTTGCCAGTGTTGTTGGACACACCTTCTATATGGCCCACCTTATCCCATAGGGTTTTACATCTAGATCAGGTGGGGTCATTGTGCCCCTATACCCATCAGGCCCATGCTTGGATACAATGGCCCATTTTGGATGTATCTTACCCAACACCTGCAGTAACTCTAATGTCCACAAATGTACCAAACCAAGTGGATCTAGGGACTCACACAGATGGTATGCACAGTTTGGCTATGGTGACCACAGCTCCCCTCTGTTGCTTACTGCCTACTTGGATGCGATCTGTGCCTGTTGTTTGAAGCCATGTCCATCACAGCATTGATGGGCAGGCTCCACCTCAGGATATCAGAGTTCCTTACAGCTACACGCTCCAGGGACAGGAACGTCAGCACTGATGTTAATAGGACATGCTGGAGGGGCAGATTCCCATCCCAGAGGCTACACTCACTTGGGAATGGAATCCCAGTCCCACATACGCAGAGACCCACACTGACCACCTACAGGTGACATCTTGACAGGTGGATGGGTGATCATATGTTTAGCCCTGGGATGTGTTCTGGGCCCCTTATAGACAGAGGCTAAATAACATGAGCATATGTTGGATATCTTGTATGACCTACTATTCACAGGCACAGTCTACTAATCTAGCAGGGTTGCATAAGCCAAACACACTGTGACTAGGCTTATACATGCCCTAGGGCAGATAGCCTAGTGTCAACCTCTGATCCTATGATAATGTTCGGGATGCACATAGTTCTGTGATGGTGCTGTTTGCAGGTTTTGTTTATTCTTTGCTTTCCCACTTTCAATGAACAACTTAAGTATCTGCATAACATATTTGATTATGACAGGCTTTCACTATATTATATCTGTGTCTGTTATCATATAACTGTGTGCACATGGCAGATTGGTGAATAGTGCGAGGTTCCTGAGTTGACACATGCAACTGACGGATATGTGTGGCCCACTGCTGTACCCATACATGCCCTAAGTGTGTGAGCATGCCCAGTTCAGTCTTTCAGTATTTTGTTGCCTGACATTTGTCTCATATAGTCAAATGTGTGAGCTTGCCCAGTGTGACCTTGCAGTATCTTGCTGTCTGAGGTCCACTACATTTGTTGATGTGTGTGAACATTCACAATATTAACATTTATACTATATGTGTGTTGTATATCAGGTTCTATTCTTACTGCAGGCCTCACCTTTGTGTCTTAACTCGGCAGGGATTATGCTATGCCTGCAAGGTTTCCATGAGATACTTTGCATAGACATATCAACCTTTTTTCAGACAAGCAGACCATTGACATACTGTCATGGTTTAGTGCTTCTGTACTATGACTATAGTGCACTGTATCATGGGTTTGAGGACTGTCACTGCTCCATTTTTTCATACATGGCAGGACAGACTGCTTCAAGGAAAGTGAAGCAAATATGAACATGTTTACCTGATTTTGCTGAACTATGGCCAAATCCGACTGGACTTGCACAACATTGATCAATGTTGACCAACATTGGTGAACAGTGCCCAGTATTGCTCAACATTGCCAGTAGTTGTGATACTTAGTGTGTGCAATTTTGTTTACATATACTAAATAGTGCTGAGAGCTGTTTAGCACTGCTTTATATAGCTTAACACATAGCAATCATGCCTCAGATGGTGCTGCAGGGCTGCCTATGTCGGATGCACATTTTACACTCCCTATACATGTTTGTTAACAGGTTGTGATGAGTTAGGCATCCCTTTTACTATGTGTGCGAGTCGGAGATAGGTATCATTTCCAGGGTTCCTACTGAGCCAGTGTATATGCTATGCATTGCCTCTTTGCCAAAGCCAAAGCATACTGGGCACGCCTCCTTCTGCCTACTGGGGCAGGCTCAGGTTGTCCCTCCTCCGAGTCACGCTCTGCCTGTGACAGCCTTGGCATGGGTTGGGGGCTGTTGTGCTTGGCCCTCTGCTGCTCCTGCTGCAGCTGTTTTCACAGGATCATATTGTGTAGCATAGCACATACCATGACAATTTGGGTACATGTAGTTGGTGAGTACTGCAAGGCTCCACCAGATGTGTCCAGGCACCGGAACCGTGACTTGAGCAGCCCAAACACATGCTCGATTACATTTCGTGTTTGTGCGTGTGCCTCATTATGGCGTTCCTGTTCAGGTGTGTGTGCATTTCTGATGGGTGTCATCAGCCACGGCTCAAGTGCATATCCAGCATCCTCCACTAGGTGACCATGAGGGATGTCCCCATTGGCAAATGTCTGGTACAGCTGTGTCAGATGCCAGATATGGGAGTCATGATAGCTTCCAGGGCAGCCAGCACACACATTCATTATTATGCCCTGGACATCACACACAACCTGGCAGTTGGTGGAGGGGTAACCCTTGTGGTTATAGTAGACCCTACCCCGCTCACCGGCTGGTGCTTTGATGCAAATGTGTATTCAGTCTATTTCACCCACTACCTCAGGGTATTCCGCTATTTGCTGGAAGAGATGCATATTGCTGGCCAATACCTCACGGGAATTGGGGAAATATACATGATCACCGACATGTGCTGACATGGCATCCAGGAACTGGTGCAGTACCCTGGATGCTGATGCTTGTGAAATCCCCATCATATTGCCAGTTGGTCTCTGGAAGGTACCTGTTGCTAGTATTCTTAGGCCAACACATACCTTGGTTTCCACTGGGATGGGTCCCCCTTTGTTGGTTCTGTGTGTGAGGCGTGGCCTGCACAGATCAACAATTTGCTGCATGAGGTCTCTGTCCACTCTATAGTGCTCCACTATCTCCAGCTCATGTAGCCCCTGGTAGGTTACCCTAGGTCTGTGCACTCTTCTCCATCTCCTCACTGTGGGTTGCTCAGCAGCATTCACATTGTCACCACCCTCAGCATCTTGCATATGTTGCCTTATAACTGCATTGGCAGCCCCTAACATTTCTTTGTCTCAGTAAAGCTTTTTCAGTTTTCAATTCTATTAGCTTACTGCAGTGTTGCAGTGTCTCTGAGAAACACATACTGGAAAGTTGTTTGCTGAGTTTTAAGTGCTGGGCTGGGCTAGTGTACTGCCTGTGTAATTGCCTGATTCTTATTGTTTTCACCTGCTGGCTCTGCTAGTACTCCCTGGTTAACTTCCTACTATTTGTTCTGCTTCCTTTTCCTTTTCTATTTCCTCAGGGTGGCAGCACCGCACACACAAGCGCAAACACGCACAACCCAGCTCACGCGCATGCACACATGCTTATATGGGCTAAAACTTGCTTACTCTTGCTAACACCTGCGCACACAGGCACAAATGCGCTTACACGGGTTTCAACATCCTTACACTTGCTTACTCAGGCTTACACGCGTGCACACAGGCGTGCACACAGGCTTATTCAGTTTTACAGGCATGCACAGGCACGTTGCAGGCATTTCTACAAGAATCTTTGGTGTTATTCATGGCGTACACCTTCAATTTCTTGCCTTTAGCTAAGATACCTATTGACACACCTCTTCCGGTGATTAGTATCTGACAGCAAACACATGCCACTCTACTCCAATGGGCTTCACTTCCCTCAGACATAACCCCCTTATGATGTCACCTATCTTCTGCTCTGTTACACCCCTTATCCTACTCCTACTCTACACTGACTGTGCTCATTTGCTATGTAAACTTGTGATTCACTATCCTTACCCTCATTTGCATAGGATTGCCTACTAATGCTTGGTTACATCTCTTAGACTGAGCTTCCCCCCTTAGCAACCTTTACTCGGTAGCCATGTTGTCTTTACACTGCCATTCCCTTGCATTGTATATTAGGGATTACTGCAAAATCCACATGTATGCATTTTAATTTATTGTTTTTTCTGATTTTTTTATAGTGCACCGCATTTGCACGGCGCTGCGCTACGCTTAAACATCGGCGTTCGTGAAAAAAAAATGTTTTTATTTTATTTTAAGTTTGCATCGGTGGGCATTGCCAATGGCCATATTTTTGGCCATTGGCATGCTTCCTCAACTAGATGCATCCTTTATTTCGAGCTGTCACAGCTCCGTTTTACTATTTGCAGAACTGTACTCAGTTGTCAACTGAGTACATTTCTGCAAATAACACTAGTCTTAGTCGGACAGGTTCGGGCTTCCTGGATCACACATTTACCTCATTTGCATAGCTTTCAGCTGCAAATGAGGTAATTTGCATATCCTAGTCCTGTCCGTTTAAGACTCGTTTTGGGTACTCTGCTGCACGCCCCTACCGGCTGTTCTTGGATCGCTCAGCAGACATGAAGGCTGCATGGAGTCTTACTCTACTCTTAGACTCCATGCAAGCTTTCGTGAATCCAGCCCTTAGTGCATGTCTGATTACACTCTGAAGTGTTAAACGTGGAATGTAAAGTAGCATTGTTCAGTGGTGTTCAGTGGTGCTCCATGCCAACCTTTGCTCAAATAATGAGCAGAGAGAAAATGTTGTGATTGTGATTAAGTGCAGAACAGATCTGTTTTATGTTAACATATTGCAGTTATACATTCTGCATGTTGGAGTCTACCTATGACTTGTTAGGGCCAAAGCTTAATTCAGAAATGAATTGTTGTGCTTGCCTTCCCTGTTTGTGCAATGTTAGAAGATGAGCAAGCAGAGTTCACTGTTGAAACAAAAAAGTGAAAACTTTAATTTTGTTTGCCTTCTGTAGTACAAACTGGTTAAGAGACTGTGTCTGGCCTTCAGCATCTGGATAGTATAGAAGAAGAGAAAATTCAACTTTCACCTAACTTTCTTTGGGGTGCAAGGTGAAAGCTCAGTGGGCAAGATGAAAAAGCAGTGTTGAAGCAGGGTTCGAGTCTAGTATGCAGATCGTTATACAAAGGTGTCAGAATGTGATTTTTGTAAGTAATTTTGATCATGACTGTAAGACTGCATAGGAATGATTATCCTAAATATGTTGATTGCCCAAACTGAGGCAGTTGCCTGCTGAAATAATCTTTTATACCTACTATATATCAGACATGCTTCAAGAGAAATCACACATTAATTGGGTGTACAATTTGATAAATATGACAAGGATGGTATGCATTTTGAAATGGTTATTTTGACTCTGTGTATATCCTAACTGTGTGCAGAGCAGGATGTCTTGTGAAGTGTGGGTTTTATGCTTCCTCACAGTAGGGGCAGTAGCCAAGTGATCTAAGATGATCATTTCATGCATCAGCCCACCAAATATGTTACAGTATAATGTGATGAGCTAGAAGAGGTGATGATAGACACAGAGACAGAGAGACAGATTACAGCTTGTGTTATAGCACATTTCTGAACACATGTATGGTGTGTTTGCATTGTTTATTTCCTCATTCAGAATGTATCCTGCTCTGTACCATTAAGTGAGTGATAAAGGAATAGAGAAGGTGCTGGAGTGACAGTAACCAATACATCCACATATATCTGGTTGAAGACGGTGTAGGAAATTTGAGACATGATGTTGACATGAGAATGGTATTTTGTTAATAACATATGTAGCGTGCACTTACATAAGTAATATTACTATGGAGACAATTTACATTACTGTATAACATATGTCAGGATTTGAATATTTGGCAGTAGAAATAAAACTTTATAGACAGGTTGAATATCTTAGCTCATTACAGAAGAGCTCATGCTGTACTAATTCTCAATCACACATTGTAAGAGACACTCACAACATGTTCAATAAAAGCAATAGTTAGGCAGCAGTATCTATTACACTTATATCAGTGGTAGCCTGCATTACACGTTATATGATATTCAGCAGCCTGATGATTATGGGAGAGTAACTGTATCAAAGTTTATTACCCTAACTCTGTTTTAGTACAGCACAGAGGACAGAGCACTATTTGTGCTAAGCTAACCAAGGCAGTGTGGTCTAAGACAAACACTCACCACATTTTGCAATGATACTTATGTCATTTAGCATCACATAGTACATTTGCTTGTTGCTAGACCTTGCACAAATGCTGAGGACTGCAACTGATACATAGTCAACACATTAAAAGAATCAGACTTATAAAACAGGCATTAAGAGATTTTTGCCATCACTCATCATTGTTGTGCGATGCCAAACTCCACTCAAATAATGAGGACAAAAAGTGAAGGATTTTTTATGGGCCATTTCTATCCATGTATGCTGCGTGTGATTCTAATATTTACCAGATTAAGTATGTGAAAAAGTGGTTGATAGGAAAGTGGTGAAATGGGGGGACAAGCAGAAGGGAGGACACAGGAGAAAGAATAGAGGAATTTGTAGGAAAGTAGTGGGAGAGAACCATAGCTGTCCACTTCTCCATGACATAAATGTAAAAGTGTAGACAGAAATTGCTTAATTTGGACTAACACCATACCAAGGGTAGATGAGAACAACAGAATATTGTTGTAAAACCAACTGTACCAAGTTAAAAAGATATGTTGGTGAAGTGGAGAGCAATGTATGGGTCATTTTTTTTTTTTTTTGTTTTTCTTTGGTGAAACAGGTGCCCATTTTTCTAACTTTCAAAGAGAGAGGAATGTTGGGGAAGGGACTTAGGAATGTGTGGGTCAGGTAAGTAGGAAAGGAGAGGAAGCATGTGTAGGCATACAAGACATACAACACAGACAGTGATGTTGATGGACACAAGCATTTGGAGGACACCATGTTTGGGGATATGAAGATGACATCAGAGGCATACCCATGTCAAGCTTGAGAACAGGGAGAATCTTGTCTTCACCATCAGAATTATCATCACTATCCCCTGTTCATAGGTTCACAGGTTCATAGGTAGGTACTAGGCTATTGGCCCAAGGGCCTACATAAGCCTAGCCAGCAAGGTTCCGTGGCTTACGCTATCCAAGAAAGTTATTTTCCTGTGCCATTGTTGATCAGAGACACAGAAGTGATCCCCGGGGTGTATTTTCTATTTCCCATCCACTCATCAAGATTTTTCTTGAAGAGTGCTAATGAAGAACTTTGCTTGACATAGATAGGTAGCCTGTTCCAGGGTATGGGAAGTCTCTGGGACAGGAATCTACCATTCCAGCATGTCCTGTTTATTGTAGTGATAAGGTTTAGGTCCCCAGAGCGTGTAGCTCAGAGGGATTAGGATTTCTTTAGGTGTAGCATATCCAACAGCTCTGGGTTTGACATAGCTTTATATGTTAGGCAGAGATCACCTCAGAGTAGGTGATATGCTATGGAGTAAAGCTGGAGTTTTTTGAGGCGGTCAGTGTAGGCCATTTGTTTGAGGCCAGTAATCCTCTTTGTGAGGTACTTCTGTGGCCTTTCCAGCTGCTGCAGATGTCTTGTGAGGTACATTCCAAAAGTGGCATTGTACTCTATAATGGGTCTAATGAGTGTCGAGTAGAGGGGAAAAATTACCTCTTTTTTCCTGAATGAGAATCTTTTTATGATGAGGCGTGCCACATAGAAGGACTTCCTGACTACTGTTTTGTTAGCCTTTGTCATTGTTTGATGTGGCATCGTTTTGACAATATGATGAAGCACCTTATTTACATGACACTCTTGCTGATTGACAAAATCACCACCTCCACTATTATCACTCCCAGAGGGTAGCCTTGCATGAGCATTGACAGTTATACCATTAAAAAGACACATGCTGCATTTTTCACATAGGTTCATAGGTTGGTACTAGGCTATCGGCCCTAGGGCCCATACAGGCCTAGCCATAACAATTCCCTGGATATTTCTTCCCGCAATAGAAAACACTACAAGCAGCATGTGGCCTACACATAGTCAGCGTGTCATGTAATGTCAGTGGATCAGAAAGGGCACATACAGACAATGACAACTGCATACAATTAGTCAGGACACAAAGTATGCCATGAAGAAGTACTTCCTACTGCAATGAGGTAGGACTGTGAAACTTTATGCAGCATGCCACAGATCTATCTATGGTACCTGTGTTAATCCTTCTGTGTTATAATACTGTATTAATGAGGAGAACAAGTGTCTAGACAACAGCAACACCTTTGCAACCTTAATTCATATGAACTACTAGTAAGATATAGAACATTTATCACATATGTTAGCATATGGATTTCATGAAAAATATATATATTATTCTATAGTTTTTGAATTTCCAGCTAAAAATAAAAATATCTGCAAGCTGGATTCAACCTCTACATCATCTGTCATGTTTCTTTAAACTATTTCATTTACAGCACTTGGTACAGTGATACTCAGGGAAGATGTATAATTTGTTCTCTTACTGCTCTTCAGAGTGCAGTACCAAAGCGCACCTGTACCACTCTAAAATGGACTAACGATGGCATTCCAAATTAAATTCTCAGTTTGTGCCTTGCACAGCAGACTCTCGTTCACTGCCACAAAACACTACCAATCCAACATGTGATTTGACAAAATGGGAGTAAATGAAGAACACAATAAAAGAAAAAAAATTGTCAGTAGTAGCAAATATAAGGAAATAATAATGACAATGCAGGATTGTGAGATTTTCTTTCTTGGTATGTGTTACAATTTTATCATATGCTCAGGATATATGCATTAACTCTCTCAAATGTTATGCTATCTAGATTTGAACCATCAATTCAGTACAACAGCAACACACACACAGTTGTATTTCTTATACCTCTATGCCACCAACACAGGCTTAGAGTCATCATCAGAAAATACATATGCCATAAAGATCTGATTTAGAAGTTTGTCAAATTAAAGGTCTACCAGAAGAAAGATGAGAAAATTGTATTTTCTCATTTGCTTGAACATATCTAGATGAGTGTGATATTGGCAACAAGTTTAGGCTAATAATAGCTCATACCATATTATTGTAAGGTTGCCAATGCTGCCAGCTATTTTTTCTGTTTATTTTTTGAGCATCTTCCTCTTCTCTCAGTTTAACTAACAGAAATGCAATGGCATGGGCATTTCTTTGCAACTTTCTTTCAATGTGTAATATAGAGTCTGTCTCTCTCTGATACCCTCCCTGTGGAAGGAATAAGGGCACCTTGTTGAAGTTTCAAGTAGTTTATTCAGTTAAGTAGGTAGATGGACAAGTGTTCTTGGTCTAATTAAACATTAATTAGACCAAGAACACTCGTTTGTCTACTTACTTAACTCTACTAACTTAACTAAAGCTTTTAAAAGCCAGTACTGCATTTACAGTCAAACCTGAATACTGTAGCGCTCTGTATCTGTTCTACATTGTAGCAAGCAGTTTAAAAGTAAAAAAAAAAAATTTCATTTAACTCAAACCTGAGTGCTGCAGTGCTCCGTACAGTCAGGGTATAATCTGTAGCAACCATTTATTACATTTGTAGCAAGCAGTTTGCTACAGTTAAAAATTTTTTTCACTAAAACTTGAGTACTGTAGCAGTCCATGCAGGTAGGGTATAAACAGTATTAACTGTTTGATACATTTGTAGCAAGCAGTTTGCTACAGTTTAAAAATGAGAAAGTTTTTTTTTCTTTTTTTTTTCTTTTTAACTAACACAGAAGTGCTGTTGCAAGTCCATGCAGGCAATGTTGAGGGAGGGAGGTTTGGGGTAGGGAGCAGAAATGGGATCTGAAAGACTGGGGATGGGGGGCTGCCATGTATATGGCCACCTGGATGGTGTGTCAATAAAAGGAACATCCTTTTTTTTTTTCTTCAATGGAAGGGGGATGTTGTTGCAGATTTAACTGTAATAAGCCAGCTGTTTACAATGTATGGATAAGCTTATTAAGGTGAAGTGCTTTTTTCTTTGTTTTGTTTGTTTATTTTGATCTTCACTTGAACATTGTGGAGGTGGGTCGCTGATTCACAGTACTGGCCTATGGTGCTGGCTGAACCAGCTATGCTTATGTTGCTAGACCATACCTTTCAACCTCTTAGCACAAAAAAAAGCTGTATCAAGGCAACAATAATGGGGGACAAAGCCTTAAAAATAGGGACATATTTTAAATATTGCTCTTATAAACTTAGAAAGTTGCTAGAATAAAAGGTCTTGTGTTATTATACATTTTCTGAAGGATGTGAAGTCTGAAACTCAAACGCCTGTCATTATGTAGTGAATTCAGTCCTCCCTGATTAGCCACAAAAATCCAGAAAACTACAACTTTTATTATGAACAAACCAAAAAATATGACTGGACATTCTGTGAAATACCCCTTAAGTGTGACATTAGCATGCTGCTTCCCATTGAACCTGCTGCCACCCGCAGGGGGAAAACTGTAGAGGAAGAGAAGAGTCTCTGATTCAGAAAGGCTTACCACGGTATGGAAACCTTCCGACATAAAACCTCTGTGTTGTTGTAAGCCTTTCTTACGCTTTGTCTTTTAGCTGCATGAACTATTTTACAACAGCTTACTAAAATGGCAATGTCACATATATGAACAAATTTTGTTCTGAAAAATGTAAATTAATCATGTTAACTGATTGAAGGTACTTACTACTTAAGATCATGCTTAGCAGCTCCACTTAAGAAAATGTCCACAATGTACACTGTATTCCCATTTTATTATGTACTAAGTGTTAGCTTGGCTGACATTATTCAGTTTTTATACTGTACTATAAAAGGTGTAATACAGAGTGTTTATAGAACAAACAGGTAGGGAGTATATGACTGGCCAGTGTTTGCCCACCTCTTGTATCATGTATAGTACACATTCATCCAAAAAGTTGACTGAAAGGGTACAACAGGAATAAAAACATGTATGGTAAAACATATGTGTGCAGTATGACAGAGTGCTTTAAGGTTGGGGAATGAAACTGCAAGAAATGTTTCCATCTATTGATAAGCCATCATAGCTCTCAATCACTTAACACAAAAAATCTGGGCAAAGCCAAAAATAACTGGGGGACAAAGCCTCAATAACAGGGACAAATTTTATATATTGGTCTTATAAACTTACAAAGTTGCTAGAATAAAAGGTCTTGTGTTACCATGCATTTTCTGAAGGATATGATGTCTGAAACTCAAATCCCTGTTATTTAGTGAATTCAATTCATTCCTCACTGATTTTCCACAAAAATCCAGAAAACCACAAATTTTATAAGGAACAAACCAAAAAATATGGGGCAAAAATCTGAACATGCTGTGACAATCTGGACAGTTGAGATGTATGTAAGCGGTACAACAGCAGGTCGAGATTGTATAAAACCTATTTATCTAATATAAACATCTGCTGCAATGTTTATATGTCATTTAATTTCTGCCAAAGTTAATAGCAACATCAATTCTTTTCACTATGTCAATTTAAAGGAATGTAGTACTTTAGTGTGATTCCATTTTGCTCAATAGACTCAATCTTCAGCAATGCTTTGTGCAATATATATTGCAGCATACTATATGGGGAAACATTTTTCTTTCAAATGGAGCTGTCACATTTTGATATGCATGTTTTAACAATGGAAAGCAAGATCAACAGTTTATAATGGTTGCAGAAACCATCTTCTGACACCATGATATTGAATATTTAAAAATGGACAAACATGGTTAGCAAAATAATATGATTATGAAGTGTCAATGCTTGAAGCCATGTGTAGAGGCTGTACTAAACTTACTGCTGCAATACAAAGTTGTGTTGCAATGTTCCTCTGCCATATTAACTTTTCATGGTTGACAGTGATACTCATTTCCTTGCACAACAACAATCGAAAGGAGTGTAATGCTATGCAAGAGTTCAGCTTTGCTCAAAACACTGTAATTGTTGCAAATGCAATGCCTTACACAAGGTATATTAAAGCACACAATACAGGGAATTATACTTGACTGAGCTGAGCTGTAATATTTTGCTTTGCATGTTATCTTGAATAATAATTACAAAAAATACATATAATGTACTATCAACATAATGTTGCAGTCTGATATACATCATGGGGGTGACAACTGGAATGCAAATATTCTGCAATGCATTCCATGCTAAGAGGGACTTAGAATTTAAAATAATTCTAAAAAAAATACATTTCTCAATGTAGTATTATCTGATAGGAGCTGAGTCATATCCGCATAAACAAGCCTTTGACATTACACTGATGAATGAAAGGATAAGATGTGACATACTCTGTTAGCAACACAATATTATTTCTAGTTCAATAAATGCTATTTTGAAATAGCTACTGGGTGCTGGAATCTCAAAAGGAAGTGAAACACGTTGCTTAGCACTTTAATGTGGTCAATATTTCACACATAACATGCATTATTTTAAAATAATACTAGAAAACAAAATTTGACATTTTGACATTGTATAAAAAGGGCACACATTTTCATCTGAAAAGAAAATATCATCAGCTTTGACTTCATAGTTCAAAACATTATTGATACTTTCCAGAGACCTACAAGGGATATATATTAGGGATGCATTGCAGTATGACTCAGACATCTGTGCTGAAATACTTAGTCTGTGCCGTGTTACACCATACAGTTCTCAGGAAAGAGCTTCAGCAAGGACAGCAAGGGACAGGACCACTGTTTCAATGACCACTGCAGGGCCAGTAGCAGCAGCAGATGCAGATGAGTCTGGGGACAGCCACCAGCTGCAGATAATGCTGGCAGATGGAAGCATGAACAATATCCCTGGATCTGGCTAAGAGACAAATTATAGTTCACAAAATCACTGCGTAAGTCAAAGGACTGAATCCCAGTCACATACATTTAGGAAAACTGCTGCCTGTCAAACTACACAACCTTTGCTTAACCATGTAATGGCTTTGTTCTGTTAGCATCAAATAAGGATAACCCCCAAAGGTACAATTGTTACCTGCAGTAATAACAAGGTAAATATGGAACTTGCAAAAAAAAAAAAAACACACACACACACACACACACACATATATATATATATATATATATATATATATATATATATATATATATATATATATATACATATATATATATATATATTGAGTACTCAGTGGCATATGGAAATAAGCATATGTCCCTAAGCACAGTATTTGTCTGAGGTATACATTTATGTCAGTAATATCTCCCATGTCAGATTTTTGAAATTTATATTCATGTGTTATACTGTACATCAAGCATTTCAATTGACTGCAGTCTCTAAAACATGTAACACATCAATTATTCCCACAATTGTATAACAAGAAGCAAGTCTAAAGTATCTAGTGCTTCCACTGCTTTACTTCAAATACTAACTGAAATGAGGTTCAACAATTACATAAGCAATAATTCTCAAATGAGTAGGAACAGGAAATAAAAAAAAAACTTTTTATCTGCAATACATATTTACTGATAAATGTAAGCTTGTGAATAAGCAAACAAGCATTAGCTATCCACTGTGTTCACCAGGTATACATACACTCCTAAGTCACAAAGACATGTGCAAAGGGGGAGGGGGGTAGTAGGAGAGCTATGCTCATACCAAAGAGTTGAGGTTGTGTGAATAAGAAACACATGTATCTATCAGAGTATACAGTGCTCAGTACGATTTAACAGTAATGTTCAGATAGCTTGCATGTGTGAGGTGGTATGGGCAAGTGATTTTTTTCCTTCAATGTGGTATGTCTGTATGAACACAATCAAGCACTGTGCTAGCACTATGTCCTGGCATCTCAGACATTTGTGAGTTGTGCATGGTAGAGTAGTCAGTTCAGCATTGTTGCCTGAGTTGAACTAATCTCCACTCCCAATAAACACATCCCCTTCATATCTGTCAAAGTGGCATATCTGTGCTGTTTGGCTGTTTGCTGCTGTGATTGATAGATCACAGCAGGAGACAAAGTTCATGTACTGAGAATACTGTTCTATGTGATTACCCATGTTTGTCTTTTAAGTAGTCATTGAAAAGCAAGAAATGGTAAGTAAACCTCACTGACTAAAAGAAAGCAGAGTATATGTGAAAACACATGTAAAGTTAATGCATTGACAGGAGCTTAGTGGCTATGGTGTAATATTTTAAAGCCAAACACTGCATTGCGGGATACCTGGAGGTAGATTGAAACAATCAAGATGCCAGACCACATGTGGGCAGAGTCTGGAATTACATTTAAAAATATAAAAACAGTATACAGAGTCCAAAAGTAGTGTTAAAATGTAAGAAATATCAAGACTTGATAAACATGTTTATTCCGTATATGACAAGGTTCTCCTTTAACTTCCTATTGCAAAAGCTGATGATTTCAATTTAATGTGCAGTGGTCTAGCTATGTTCATGCAAATTTGCTTAAATCGGCTGCACTTTGGGAATACAGAGTAAAGGCAGATCAAAGGCAGTGCTGTGAAACAGTTAATACAACAGTTCTTAAGCTTATGAATATAACAAAGTAGTAGTCCCTATGTGATGTGTTAAGATAATCAGCTCATTTGTAGACTGGTGTTTTTGCATAGTGTCATGAGTTCAATTACAACTGTAGGTCAAATTATAAATGCTTAACATGTCATATTCCTATCATATATTTAACTGCAAATGTCTGCATTTCCCTCTACTTAAAGCATTTCTTTAACATGCCATTTGAGTAGTGCAGCAAGACATCATTTGCAAAAATATTGTTGCCACAACAGGGGGACATATTAAGCCTACCTTATCCTGATTATATTTTGATGCTTGTTGCTCTTTCCTGCCCCTTATTTCTCCCTACGGCAAATATTGCATTGTACAGAGTCCTTTGCACGAGGTCCAGAGTGCTTTTACTTGAATCCAAGCCATCCAAAGCTAAGAACAAGAAATCAAGCTTAGTTTGAGTTTGATCTGCACTTTTCATCTGTATTTTACTGTTTTACTGCATTAATTTCTGCCTTTCTGACTATTTTTACTCTTTGTGCCTGCTTATTACCTGCACTTGTTTTGCATTGAAATATTGCTTAGTTAGCACAGACTAGAGCCAGACTTGCTGAATCTAGTCTGTCTTCCATACACTTGAACTCAGATCCAGCCATTTTAGTTTAAGAAGGGCTCACCTGCACCCTTGTGGCAGGAGAGTGTGGATATATCCTTGAGCGAGCTGGGGATTGCTGGTTAAAGGATCATTGTGTGATTTCTTATTTGCAGACTAGTTTAAAACTGTTTAATTTTGACTGTGTATAAGCCTTGCATTTGCACATAGTTGTGCACAGCACAACAGGGGTTAGTGGTGCCTTGTATAGACACAAACGCCTAGAAACAATGTTTCCCTATGCTCCAGTCAGTGAAACCCTCCCAGGTTCCATGCTGCTATGCAGGCAATTCAGCTGAGCATTTCTGCACTGCAGAAACACAAAAACATGTAGCAAAAGGAGAACAGCAGAAATATTGATTTATTATAAAGAGATTGAGTGCTTTCATCCCTCTTGTGGGGGGACTTCATCACAATACACATTAAACAGTTAAACAAGTTTAAATAACTGATAAATCCATGCCATTGGTGGACATGTTGCCAATAAAATTTCTAAGAAACAATCACTTGACATTTATTTCTCATCACTAAAATTCAGTAAACATGAAAAAGCATTGTAAACCAATAAATTATTCCTATATACATATATATATATATATATATATATATATATATATATATATATATATATATATATATATATATTTACAACAGTTAAAATCAACAAGACTGTGAGTTTTTATGAAAAAATCATTGGTTAAAAACATTATTATAAAATTGTACACATTGCAAAAACAGAGAAGGGGAAAAGGAAGGCTTAACACCCCAAACAAGGGATTATACCTGCCCTATTCTTTCCGTTAAAACTGGCATTAAAGAAACAGAATCATTCAATCCTTGAGGGAGAAAGGCAGCCAGTCTAAGCTGCCATCGTAGTTCCCGTTTACATAATAGATGTTTCCAGTCTCCCCTCTAAAGTCAATATGTAGTGTTTTCAATATATCAAAACTAAATTTAACAATGTACAAGACCTTGTGGGAGTTGCAGCTAATGCCCCTACATAACTAAAAGTCAAAATATTACTTTGGCAAACCATATGTACACCAAAATTAACTTTAAGAAAGGGAACTGGCTTACTAGTAATGTAGTGTACTTGGCTACATGTGAATCACACAGTAGTTTCTATGTTGGAAAAACAGAATGAGTTTCTAAAACTAGAATTTATGAGCATGTTTATTTTTTTCAAAATAAGAAGGACACTAATGCCTTATACAAACATTCCCTTGGTTGTTATGGATTTGTTAAATTTAGTTTTGGTATATTGGAAACACTACATATTAACCTGAGAGAGGGTAACTGGAAAAATCTATTATGTAAAAGGGAACTACAATGGCAGCTTAGACTGGCTTCAGGATTGAAGGATGCTGTTTCTTTAATGCCAATTTTAAGGGAAAGAGCTGACAGGTTATAGGGTGGGTATAGCCCTGTTTGGGCTGCTAAGCCTTCCTTTTTCCCTTCCCTATTTTTGCAATGTGTACAATTTTATAATAATATTTTAACCAGTGATTTTTTTTATAAAAACTCACAGTCTTGTTGCTTTTAGCTGTTGCAAATGTATATATATATATATAATATATATATATATATATATATATATATATATATATATATATATATATATATATATATATATATAAATATATATATATATATATTGTATATGTGTGTGTGAATGATTTACTGGTTTACAATGCTTTTTGGCATTTACTGAATTTTAATGATGAGAAATAAATGTCAGGTGATTGTTTTTTAGACATTTTATTGGCAACATGTCCACCAATGGCATGGCTTTATCAATTATTATACTTGTTTAACTGTTTGATGTCTATTCTGATGAAGTCTCCCCGTGTGAGGACAAAAGCAGTCAATCTCTTTATAATAAATCAGTGTTCCTGCTGTCCTCCTGTTGATATGTGTTTTTGTGTTTCTGAGTACTGGTTCATCCACATATCATACCTTTCATGGTTTCCTCATTTCTGCACTGCAGGCAACCCAGCAGAGCACTGAGCAGTGTCGCCCCACTCTGCATCCCTGATCTTCTGTAGAATAAGTCCCCTTGTTAATCTCAGAGCAATAGCTGATCTAATTTGCCCTTTCAGAAGTTAGTACTTAAGAATTACCTGCTAATATGGACAGTCAGTTTCCCAACATTTGTCCAGCCAGCCTGGTTGACATGGCTATCCTGAGGCAATGTAACGATTGCCTGATGTATACTGACAACCACTTGCTTCTAAAGCAAACAAACACAGTATGTGAGCGATGTAGCTATAGCATGAAACTAGAATTAGTCCTCTCACATAACAATAAACAAGACATCAAACCGGTTGTCAGCTCATACACCTCTCCACTGACACAAGATAAGGTCAAGACACATAAACCTACATATGCAGTCTAACAGCCTACCAAAAGATTAGAGACCTCCCAAGTGCAAACAACATACACACACTGGTACACAAACAGAATCCACCATTACACATAACAACACACATATCTGTGTCTCACCAATTAAGTCCCTAACAAAACACCTCAAAACATAATGTCCTAGTCATAACTAATGACCTAATGACTCATCATCATCTTCTTTCAACTGTTCCCATTAGGGGTCACCACAGCGGATCATCTGTTTCCATTTCTTCCTGTCCTCTGCATCATGCTCTTTCACACCAGCCACCTTCATGTCCTCTCTCACCACATCCATAAACCTTATCTTAGGCCTTCCTCTTTTCCTCTTACCTGGCAGCTCCATCCTTAGCATCCTTTTCCCAATATACCCAACATCCCTCCTCAGCACATGTCCAAACCAATGCAATCTCGCCTCTCTTGCTTAGTCTCCAAACTGTCCAAACTGAGCTGACCCTCTAATATAGTGATTCCTAATCCTGTCCATCCTAGTCACACCCAGTGCAAATCTTAACATCTTTACCTCTGCCACATCCAGCTCTGACTCCTGCCTTTTCGTCAATGCCACTGTCTCCAACCCATATAACATAGCTGGTCTCACTACCCTCTTGTAGACCTTCCCTTTCACTCTTACTGGTACCCGTCTGTCACAAATCACTCCTGACACTCTTCTCTACCCATTCCACCCTGCCTGTACTCTCTTCTTCACCTCTCTTCCACACTCACCATTACTCTGAACTGTTGATCCCAAGTAGTTAAACTCATTCACCTTTACAAATTCTACTCCCTGCATCCTCACCATTCCTCTACCCTCCCTCTCATTTACACACATATATTCTGTTTTAGCCCTGCTGCCCTTCATTCCTCTCCTCTCTAAAGCATATCTCCACCTCTCCAGGGTCTCCTTAACCTGGTCCCTACTCTCACTACATATCACAATGTCATCTGCAAACATCATAGTGTCCATGGGGGCCTCCTGTCTAATCTCATCTGTCAACCTGTCCATCACCACTGCAAATAAGAAAGGGCTTAGAGCTGATCCTTGATGTAATCCCAACTCCACCTTAAATGTATCTGTCACTCCCACCGCAGCCCTCACCAATGTCACACTACCCTTGTACATATCCTGTACCACTCTTACATACTTCTCTGCCACTCCCGACTTCCTCATACAATACCACAACTCCTCCCTAGGCACCCTGTCATATGCTTTCTCTAAGTCCACAAAGACACAATGCAACTCCTTCTGACCTTCTCTGTATTTCTCCAACAACACTCTCAGAGCAAATATTGCATCTGTAGTGCTCTTTCCTGGCATGAAACCATACTGCTGATCACTAATCATCACCTCCCTTCTTAACCTAGCTTCCACTACTCTTTCCCATAACTTCAAGCTGTGACTGATCAATTTTATCCGTCTGTAGTAACTGCAGCTCTGCACATCACCCTTATTCTTAAAGATAGGTACCAAAACACTTTTTCTCCACTCCTCAGGCATCCTCTGACTTTCCAAAATTTCATTAAACAATCTGGTTAAATGTTCCACTGCCATTTCTCCTAAGCACCTCCATGCTTCCACTGGTATGTCATCTGGGCCAACAGCCTTTCCATTCTTCATCCTCTTCATAGCTGTCCTTACTTCCTCCTTGCTAATCTGCTTCACTTCCTGATTCACTATCCGCACATCATCCAACCTTCTCTCCTCTCATTCTCTTCATTCATCAGCCCTTCAAAGTACTCTTTCCATCTACTCAACACACTCTCCTCACTTGTGAGTATGTTTCCCTCACTGTCCTTTATCACCCTTACCTGCTGCACATCTTTCCCAGCTCTGTCCCTCTGTCTAGCCAATTGGTACAGGTCCTTTTCTCCCTCTTTAGTGTCCAATCTCTCATACAACTCTCCATATGCCTTATCCTTAGCCTTCGCCACCTCTCTCTTTGCCATGCACCTCATCTCTTTATACTCATGTCTACTTTCTTCATCTCTTTGACAATCCCACTTCTTCTTTGCCAGCCTCTTCCTCTGTATACTCTCCTGTACTTCCTCATTCCACCACCATGTCTCCTTGTCCTCCTTCCTCTGTCCAGATGTCACACCAAGCACCTTCCTAGCAGTCTCCCTTACTAGCTCTGCTGTAGTTACCCAACTATTCGGTAACTCTTCATTGCCTCCCAGTGCCTGTCTTAACTCTTACCTGACCTCCACCTCACAATCACCCTTTTTTTAACTTCCACCATTTAATCCTTGGCACTGCTTTCACACTTCTCCTTCTCTTCTTGATCACCAGCGTCATCCTACCAACCACCATTCTATGCTGATTAACTACACTTTCCCCAGTCACCACTTTATAGTCTCCAATCTCCTTCAGACTGGCCCTCCTACATAGGATATAATCCACCTGTGTGCATCTTCCTCCACTCTTGTACATCACCCTATGCTCCTCCCTCTTCTTAAAATACATATTCACCACAGCCATGTCCATCCTTTTCACAAAATCCACAATCATCTGACCTTCTGCATTCCTCTCCTTAACACCATACCTACCCATCACTTCCTCATCCTCTCTGTTCACTTCACCAACATGCCCATTGAAGTCCGCTCCAATCACTAGTCTCTCACCCTTAGGTACACTTACCACCACTTCATCCAACTCACTCCAAAATTTTTCTTTCTCATCCATCGCACACTCAACTTGTGGAGCATATGCACTAACAACATTCATCATTACACCATCAATTTCAAGCTTCATAAACATCACTCTATCAGACACTCTCTTCACCTCCAAAACACTCTCGGCATACTGTTCCGTTAGGATAACCCCTACCCCATTTCTTTTCCCATTCACACCAAGACAGAACAATTTGAACCCGCCTCCTATACACTTGGCCTTACTTCCCTTCCATCTGGTCTCTTGCACGCACAGTATAACAACCTACCTTCTCTCCATCATATCAGCTAGCTCTCTCCCTATACCAGTCATACTGCCAACATTCAAAGTTCCTACCCTCAGTACTACACTCCTAACCTTCCTCCTCTCTTTCTGCCTTTGGGCATGCCTTCCCCCTCCTTTTCTTCTTCGGCCAACAGTAGCCCAATTTCCACCAGCACCCTGTTGGCTAACAGTACTAGTGACGGTCATTGTTAACCCGGGCCTCGACTGATCCAGTATGTAAATATGAAATGTTCTCCGCATCAGTAATTTGGCAGAAGTTTTACACCGGATGCCCTTCCTGATGCAACCCTCCCCATTTATCCGGGCTTCAGACCGGCACAAAGAAATGCACTAACCTGTGCATCCCCAGTGGACTAGTCATACCTTATGTCCTAGTCATACGTACAAGTAAAAAAACTAATCTTAATTTATGTGGAGACATACACCCCAACCCTGGCCCTACTCTCACCAAACAAAACACAGCCATCACAAACAACTCCCCCAAACCAACAATAAATCAAACCTCACCTCTACTATCCAACATATCCAAAAAGAGCTCTGACATCCTCCTCATAAATATAAACCTCAGACGTCTCTTAAACAAAATACATGAACTCCATGCCACCCTATCACTATAGACTCCTGACATTGTAGCACTAACTGAAACCTAGATTAAACCCCACATCAGCAATAATGAAATCATTCCCCCTAGCTGCAATATTCTCAGACAAGACAGGACAACAAAACAAGGTGGAGGAGTAGCAATTCTATATAAAGACACTCTTAATTTAAAAAAAACTGCAGGTAAACATCCCATATAATGATAATATAGAACTCTTAGCATCACATCTAAAAATCAATAACAGCAAACATATCATCATACTAGCTGCATATATACCACCAAATAATAACCCACCACAATAGAAAACCATCTGTCATTGGCCTATACTAGTTGGTGATCTTAATACTGATTGGCAAACCTACTCATCAGATAACCTCTCAAATCATATCAACCTACATGGTTTCACCCAATTGATTCATTCACCCACTAAAATTGACAAAACCAGCAACAAACAATCCATTCTCGACTGGACCCTGACTAACAAACTTTCTCTAATCCACCATTCAGGTTGTCTACCTGACAGCCTAAACGACCACCAACTAACCTTCTTTCTAAGACACCACATCTCACCCTAAAACCACAATCATATAAACAAATACATAATACAAAACATTTCTACATAGACACCTTTAAACAAATACTACTAAGCTGTAACTGGTCCCCATTAAAATACCTCCCACTAGATGCAGCAGTTGATTATTTCAATAACATATTTCTTGATGTTCTAAACACATTTGCCCCATAAGACAGATAAGAACAAAAACAAATAACTGCCCATGGCTCTCTAAAGAAACCAAACAGTTACTAAAACAAAGAGACAAACTCTGGTATCATCATATAACCAGCAAATCAAAATCTTCCCTAGACAACTACCACCACCTAAGAAATGTCTGCAAAAAGCAACTCAGAGCTGATAAAAAACTGTACTATACAAACATTCAGTCCAAGCATCAAAACAACCCACAAAAATTCTGGGTTTCCATCAATCAGCTTATCCATCCGCACCCATACCCCATCCTCAAATATCAAATATCAAAAACACAGAAGAAAGCATAGCATCACACTCTGACGCATTTTCATAAACTCCATCCTCTCAATCCTAAAAAACAAAAATAGCCTGCAACAAATCACCCTCTCTACTATCACCAATTCACCTACCTCACTCTCTCTTAAACACGTTCAACCAAGTACAATAAAGAAATTAATAACAAAAATGAAACCCACAACCCTTGCTGCCAATAAAATTGGCCTTGGAGGTTTTCACTAGTGATCTAATTTGCTTGTTGAGGCTAAGAAGGGAGTTTTTCCAATTTGGAATGTGTTCCCTTTTACCCTTAAGCAAGTCTTTTGATAGAGGATGTCCACCAAACAGGTTTGTGTTTCCTTGAAGAGCAGGTTTTAGTTCTGTTGGGTATGGCTGAGTCCGTGCAGTTGTACAGGTGCTTGTAAACTGTATTGGTGTACTGTTCTACACAGTTGTCTGCATCCTCTGGGAGGGCGGTGGTGTGAAGCTACAGATATCCTCCCTTAGGAGGTTGTAGTCAGCTTTTGAGAAGTTTTTTTAGCTTGATTACAGCTGGGGGGGTTGGGTGTGATAGAAACTTTGAATTACACAGTCCGATGATCTGATCTCACCAGGGAAGGACATACAATGGGAGTGGTGCAGCGGTCACCCATATTGGAGAGAACCAAGTCCAGAATGTTATCTCCCCTTGTGGAGGGTGAGATGAGTTAGTCTAGTGCATTAGAATTGATGAAGTCAAGGAATTGTTGCATTAGTGCAAGAAGAGTTCACCCTGTCTATTGTGGGCTAGTTGAAGTCACCAAGGAGCAGGGTGTTAGGAGGTACCTTGATGGAGTCTAGTAGATCCAGGAAAGAGGAGTGGGTGTCCAGAGTCATGGAGGGGGGTCTATAGCTAGTTGTAACTTGGATAGGTGTCTTGCCAGCTGTCAGTTGTACCTGGAGTAGTTCCAGTGCATCATGCTGGCAACCAGTCTGGAGGTGCACCTGTCCTTAATGAAGATAGAACCTCCACCACCCTTAGTCTTCTGACCTCATTTTGGGGTCAGAATGTATAGAATGAGGTATAGCCTGGTAAGGCAGGGGTCATTTCCACATCCCTGAACCAAGTTTCTGTGACCACACAGACATCACCATCTTCCAGTGTAAGGAGGGCTTCCAGTGAGTCCATTTTCAAGTTAAGGTTCCTAACGTTAAGTAGCATGTCCTTCAATTTGCTTTTTGACAGATCTTTTATGTTGGAAAGTTTGTCTTTGGGACATTGCCTAAAAAAGGCACAATGGAGGAGGGGAGATCCTTGGCCAGGATCCAGACACCCAGTGGTGACAGGTGAAGGCCATCTCTGGCAAAGCATCGAGGCCTGTTGGTCATACCATCCCAGGCAGACAGATAATAAATCCCCTTGGAATGACACCAGAAACTAAGCCAATTGTTGAAGTCAATTGTTTTTTGTTGGTATTGTGGTATCATTCTTGGTGAAGGTAGGATGCTGCTTAGGGCTAAGATCATACCTGCCTGGAACACATTCTCTTAGAGTTCAATCATGTCTCTCTTCATATAGTCCTGGGAGGTATGACTTAAGTCATTCACACCCACATGTACAATGACAGAGTTGTTCTTGCACTTGTTGTGCAGAGACTTAAGTGCATGCTTGAAGTGGCGGATTCTGGCACCAGACAGACAACTGACTGTGACCTTCTCCTTGTAGAGCCTGGTGAGGGGGGACATCGGTGTGTCTCACAACTGAGTCACCAATGACTAGTGTGTTTGGTTAATTATTGTGTCTTCTGGGCTGTGATGGTTTATTGTTTAGCCTTATGGGCTGTGTTTGTGAGACACGGGTGTGTTGTCTTCTGTGTGTGATGTGTTTGGTGTTGTATATCGAATGTTTGTGAGTGTGTTTTGGAGGTCTTTGCTGTTTAGGTAACTTTTTATTGAGGAACTTTGCATAGGTGTGTGCGTTGTGTTTGGCTATGTGATATGAGTGGTGTGGTGTTTGTGCTGCCACTCTCCTCATTGTCAGCATTACTGACTGTGGCTCGAGAGAGCATGAACTCCAGGTTACTGATGTACATGCATTTCTTGCAGATGGAAGAATTATGTGCCAGGAGTAGGGGGCTGTCAGTAAACATGAGACAGTTGCTACACTGTCTCAGTATGCCCATGTTGACCAGGCTGGCAGGAGGTAGTGATGGGAATTGTCCAGACATAGTGTTCCGGATGCGTGGGCAGACTTATGGAGAGAGGGTTTTGTTAAGGGTTTGTCCACAAGTGTGTAGACCACAAGAACCTTCTTAAATGTAAAATAACTGGCCTGAAGCACAAATGCTAAGACCAAAGCTAAAATGCTTAGAATAACAGATACATTTAGTTAGGCTACTAACAAGCAGTAATAAATGCAGCAGAATAAAAGCACATGAACGCTTAAGAGCACACAGCAAAAATAAGGTTATAAAGTATGACAAACACAATTTCAGTAAACAGGGTAGGTGTTAGCATTTTGGGGGGTCTCCAGCAAATGTCAACATGGGGGCCCCTTAGACACTTCCAGTCTAAGTATCACCCTGTTACTACCACCCCTCCTAAGCAACCTTTTAGTTCATGCTGCAGTGTTTTAAAGGTAATATACACAGACTGAACTCTAGTCACAGTGCTTTTACATTCTGAGGGGCCTGTGTACCACACTATGTTGGCCCAGCTCACAGAAGGACATTAGCAGTTACTGGCATTTAGCTGTAGCAATGATACATTACAACAACTCTATATATGGGGCTGGACGTAGGTGAAATGATGCCCTAAGCACTGCCTACTGCCCCCCCAAACACATATCCCGTGGGCTCTAGTACTCCCATTTGCTGACCCCAGCTCTCCACATTACACATATTAATTTTTTCTCACAGTTTGCCTTAATCTTCAGTTTTTTCAAAAATCCGTGGTTTTCTATATGCTCTGAAGTACATTTTTTTTTCTTTTTATACAATGTTTTCCTCTAAAGACAGCTTGAACAGAAACTATGGTTATGGAATGAAATTCAGTGTTCCTGCTCAACTTTCATTTTCCTTGCATTTTAGAACATTTTCCCGACCTTTTAATCCAGTGGAGGCCTGAGTCAGAAAAGAATTTCAGTCTTACTTTTTTTTCTTTCAAGAAAGACATAAGGTGTGCCTTAGGGTTAATGTTCAAAGATGACAAAATAGTAGCTTACAATAAACTATCAATTTCATATACTACACTCTATTCTTTATAAACCTTCCTTCTGTCCATCTCTATCTTACTTAGTCTCCATCTACATCCCATCCCAGACCCTCCGTACTTCTAACCAACAATTACTTGATGTCTACAACCCAAAAAGGTCAGTAGGCAAACGACTCTACAAACATTCCCTTGCCCATGCTTGGAACAAACTTCCCCTTGACTTACGTCCAATCTCCCACACCTCACACTTTAAAAATGAACTAAAAGCTTATTTCCTCAATTCCAGAACCTAACCTTGCCATGACCCTACCTAGTCTTCCTTCCCTTTATGTACCCTCAAAAGGACCATACTTAGTACCTCATTACACCTCTCTCTCCAATGTGTCTACTATGCATTTACATAATTTTATACAAACAAAACATGTTTATTATTGACCTATTGAACTATATCAATGTAAAATTGTTACTTAGCTTCTTTTCAATGCAACTTTAACTTTATGCATGTAGCCCAACATATGGGAATCATTTTGCTACAACTGCTATGATATCAATATTGTTTAAAATTGTACTTGTTTAAAATGTACTACTGGAGCTTTTGTCCTCAGGTCTCCACTGAAAATGGGCCACAAGCTCAGTTGGACAAACCCGGTTAACAAATGTCAATAAATAAATAAATAAATAAAACTAATAATACAATTGCTATAAGGACGCGCAAATCCTTTCTGGGAATACAGCCTGTCACTGCCTGTTAGAATGGTGTGAAAGCAGAAGTTCAGATGGCCGTGGTCATGTATTTTAAGTGACTGCTTTCATATACCTACAGAGCATGCCTTTTCACTCTTCACCCCTTCCCTCCCAAAGCCAATCATCACTATATGTCCCTGGTGTGCAATTGTGACAAAAGTGTAAAAAAATAATGACTACCGTAATGAATTCCACTTTGTTGATAATATATAGTACACTGCCGCTGCACATGTAATAGTAACGTTTTTTGTTCACTTCTGAGGTCTGTGAGAAAAGTAAAAGAAACAATGACCCTATCTCCAACAGAAGCTATAATGACCTCTTCTGCATACCTCTAAGGTTTGATTATGATGAAAATTAAAGAAGTAATGAACACATAATTGCCAGTCCCCCACACAACTTCACTCCCCTGTCACCACTATACATACCCCATGACATCCCTATCACCTGTCCCCTACCTTGTATCTCTAAAGAGCAGGTCGTAAACACCCTCTCTAAGGCCAAAGATGCAGCATCTATGGGATCTGACATCCCAGGATATGTCATACATGCCCTCCAACAAGAATTAGCAACACCACTGGGTACTCTCTTCAGTCATAGTCTAAGCACCGGCTACATCTCAGCCGAATGAAAAATGGCCACCATTATTCCCTTGCACAAAGGTGGTGCTTCCACTGACCTCAGGAATTATATACCTATTACACTGACTAGCCTTATCTGCAAGGCCATGGAGCGAATCATCATGGACCTTATCAACAAAGATATAGGTAATGCCCAAACACTTGACCCTACTCAGTTTGTATATGTCAGAGGAAGATCATACCTGTTAAACCTGGTAGGCTTCTTTGAGAAAGTTGCCAAGGCACTGGATGAGGGGAAATCTGTGCATACAGCCCACCTAGACTTAGCCAAGGCTTTTGACACTCTCCCCACTCAGACATCATTGACAAACTCACCCAGCTAGGTTTCAACCCTTATATCATTAGATGGGTCACTAACTGGCTCACTGATAGAACACATATAGTCAAAATAGGGGAATATACCTCCAACAGCAGATGTGCAACCAGTGGTGTTCCACAGGGATCAGTCCTGGGACCTCTAATGTTTGGAATCTGTTTCTCAGAAGTACAATCAAAAACTAAAGGTCAGTGGCTGACAAGCTAGGCTGATGACTGCAAACTGGGAGTGATAGAATCCCCAAATGATGTCAACATCCTACAAGATGGTCTTACATAAACAAATGATTGGTGCCAAATTCATGGCCTTAAACTCAATGCAAAAAATGTATTATCATCCCTTTCAGTAAGATTGATGTTCCTGCTAACCACCACATCAACACCAACACCCTAAGTATGCACTCAGTGACAGAGACTGGATACACAGGTTGACAACAACCTTACCTTTGACCACCATGTCTCCACAGTGGTAAGAAGAGCATTCTATATTGCTCATCTTATTAGTAAGGGCATTGTCTCCAGAAAAAAAGAAGCCATAGCCTCCCTATACTCTTCCCTCATCAGGCCAATAATTGAGTACAAAGTCCCATTTGGTATGTACCTTTCCCAAGCTCCTGCAGCAACTGGAGAAACCACAAAGGTTCCTCACAAGGAAAATTCAAGATCTTCAGCATCTGCCCTATGTGGCTCATATGAAATCACTGTCACTTTATTTTGTTTCATACATACTACTCAGAGGCAATCTCTGCCTTGCATATAAGGCAATTTCTGACCCTGCTTTCTAGGAAATGTTGTATATCCGCAAGTCAAATGGTACACAGGTTACTCTCTCTAAAGACCTTAACTTGGTATGTGATATTAATAGAACCTGCTAGAGGGACAATTTGTCTCCCAGAGGTTACCACACATTTGGAACAGACTCCCACTTCTTGTCAAACAGAGCACCTCATTGGCTCTCTTCAAGCACAGTCTGGACAATTGGATGGGTAACTGGAAATTCACTCCAGAGGTTACACTTGCATCCCTCTTGGACATGGGCATTAGGTACTGATTGTGGAAATATGGGTAAAACTTGGCTAGGCTTGTAAGGACACAAAGGCCATTAGTCTACTAACATCCTATGATCCTACAAAACATAGGCATACATACTTGTACATGTAAGGAGGATTCCCATTACCAAACAATCACCAGAAAATCAAACCTGCTAGTTATCGACCCTCATACCTTTCCACTTCTTAGAGTAAGAAATATGGACAAAGCCATGAATAACAGTGGGATAAAAGGCCTAAAATAGGGACAATTTTTAAATATTGCTCTTACAATCTTAAAAAAATTGATAGAATAACAGGTTTTGTATTAGCATGAATTTTCTTTTTTTTTTACTTAAACATTAGCATAAATTTTCTGTTTAGTTAAAACTGATCACAAATCAGTCACTTTCGAACTGACAATAACACCAGAACTCAAAAGGGTGAAATCAGACTAAAAAACTTCACCAAGGCAAACTGTACTCTCCTAGGTGAAGGTATAACTGCATTCTAAGCCCCACCCCATGCTGAAAGTGGTAACTATGCTGAAGCATACATTAAAGCCCTGTACAGTCACTTGCATAAGTGTATAAACTTGGCTGTACCAGATAGAATCAAAACCAGAGCCCCAAGTAAAATCAAGCTGCTATGGTGGACTTCCAGCATCAACAAACTCTACAATGAATGCAAAAAGTTGCTGTCCAAGAAAACAA
This sequence comes from Protopterus annectens, assembly GCF_019279795.1. NCBI lineage: Eukaryota > Metazoa > Chordata > Ceratodontiformes > Protopteridae > Protopterus > Protopterus annectens. The sequence continues at coordinate 1,353,982,034 of NC_056733.1, read as the reverse complement.
AGACAAGGACCCAACAATGGAAAAGCACCCTCTTCAGCCTTAACAAGCAAATAAGACAACTTGTAAAATTCTCCAAGAGCTCCTTTGAGAGAAACTTAGCAAGTATTCCCAAGGATAATCATAAGGCCTTTTACAGCTTTGTACATCACCCAAAGGGTAGGACCCAAGCATGTGCAGAACTGGTGGCCAACAGTATCATGCACACACTGACCTCATATAGATAGTAAACCTGCTTGCAGATAGGTTTGGTGAAAATTTTAATCCATTGTCCCATCCTAACTTACAACAAACCCTCCCCAAACTCCCCACCTTACATATCTTAATATCAGGTCCTCAAAGGCCTGTCCAAGGCAAAAAACATGGCCTCTATAGGACTAGATGACATGTAAGGCTGTCTTCTAAACAGGCTAAAACATGAACTAGCATCACCACATTACCCTTTTCAATCATAGCATAACCACAGGCTTTGTTCCTGTGGAATGGAGAACAACTACAGTTATTCCCCTCCACAAATGTGGCCTAGTAACAGACCTGGTGAATTACAGATGCATAAGCCTGATCAGCCTCATCTGTAAGGCCATGGAACATACCACTATGGAACTTATAAATAAAGTCATAGGTGACCTCCAAACCCCGGATCCTACCCAATTTGGCTTCATAAAGGGCAGATCCTGCCTGTAAAATCTGGTGGATTTCTTTGAAAGTGTGACCAAGGCCATTGATGAGGGCAAATCTGTGCATGCAGCATACCTCAACTTGGCAAAGGCTTTCAACACAATCCCACATTCAGGCATTACCGATAAACTTAGCAAACTAAATGTAAACCCCTTCATTGTAAGATGGATTGCCAATCGGCTCACAAACCAGACACACACTATCAAAGTGGGTGACTCCACATCAATCAGCAGACTTATTATCAGTGGGGTGCCACAGGATTTAGTCCTGAGCCCCCTACTGTTTGGTATATACTTCTCAGAAGTTCAGGTCACAACTAAAGGGTTGTATCTCACCAAGTTTGCAGGTGACTGCAAACTAGGTGCAATCATTGAATTCCAAATGATGTCAGTATACTCCAGGAGGGTCTCACACAGACCAACAACTGGTGTATTATTCCCAGTCTCAAAATGAATGCAAAGAAATACATCATCATCATTCCCTTCTGCATAAACAATGTCCCTTAACACTATCAAATCAATAACAATACCCTAAGTACCCATGAAATGGTAAGGAATCTGGGATCACAGGTTGACTGTGACCTTAACTTAACCACTACATGTTTACTGTTGTAAGGAAAGCTTTCCACATAGCTCACTTAATTTGTAAATGCATCGCCTTGAGAGCAAAAGAAGTTATAACCCCCTATACTCGGCACATAACTGAGTATAATGCCCCACTCGGTATGTACTATAATGAAGAATAATTAGTTCCTTTGAGTTAATCAAACTGTTCCCTGTACCCAAACTAATTTGATTATTATGGATTGCATGGTGTAATTCTGGGGGTATGGTATGCTAGCTGCCATAATTTAACTGATGCATTTTAAGCAGATTAAAAATTGGTTATTTTGGGTGGGAGTTTGGCATAATGGTTAAGGTGTTTAACGTACAGACACACCATGCAGGGCTTGATTCTCATGGCCTGTGAAGGCAGTTAGCATAGTACTATTCTATGAAAATAAACATTCATAAATTCATCCCTGTATTGTTTGTTTAAATATTGAGAGCCACAATTTTATTAAAAACTGGACAAAAATATGGGCCAAAAATACAGACATTCTGTGAAAATCTGTACAGTTGGGAGATATATCGAACCTACTCTGAAATAAAAAAAAAACAAAAACAAAAAGACAACTTACTTTCCTGGGTGCTGCAGCCAATCAGGTCCCTTGCTTCATTTAAACAGACCTGATTGAGTGCAGCTTACCAACAAATGAAAAAAAAAAGACAGAAAAATGTTTGCTATCTCCTGGTGACGTCACACAACCATGCGGATGTCAACCACGAGCTGATGCGGAATGAGCAGAGGAAATGGTGAAACCCGCGGCTGCTGCATGGAAGCCCCCGTTCACTGTGGAAATAATTGGGGGCTCCCTGTGGGTGCCTAATGCCAGCTATGACAGTAAAAGCAGCTGAATAAAGTGTAATTTTTTTTAAGTGAGGGGGGCAAAAGATAGTTCAAGATTAGGGAACTAAGGGAGTTGGCCTTCCCAAATGCTTTCTCTCTACTTATTACACTGAGCTGGTGAGATAGGACAGGGAGAAGTGATCAAAGTCATAGATGCAAGGGGTAGTCCTTCCCAAATGATCTCACTGCACTGTATTGAGCGATCAAATGAGATTGGACTGTGAGCAGTGACCAAAATCAGATTTACATTAGAGTTGGGCAAATCTAAAGCCACCAAGTTTAAGACAGCAACAACACGTGGGAGGGACTGTGGGAAAAACAAACACAGTGCAGACAACAAAGGACAGAAACAATAAAGCAAATATTTAAATAATAAAGCAAATATATAAATACAGCACAGTGCAAATTGAGTTGCATAAAAGTGGACTTATCAGTTTGGAATATCAGATGATAATAGATTCCAACTCTGCACACAGCCAGGAGAATTTAGGTCTGCTATATCAGCTCTGCACAAATTCACAGAAATTATGTTTGTACTGGAAGTGCAACACAGAAAATACATGCCAAAGGTATGAACAACTACTACATGAGCTTGAATCACCTGACATATCTAAAAACACTCTCCCTTGGTTCCAAAATTACCTATCTGACCAATATCAATCTGTAAAATGGCAAGAAGACCTCTCTTCCCCACTTTCCATTACAGTAGGTGTTCCACAAGGCTCAATTCTAGGGCCTCTGATTCTTCATAGTTCTGACCAGTAACCTACACAAAGCTACTAACCTTGCTTCCATCATGCAATATGCAGATGACTCCACTGTTATGTGCACTGCACCTAGCCTAAAGCAACTACAAGACAATACTCAAAAATCTTTTACTGCCATCGAGTCTTTCTTAGAAAAATACCAGCCCATCCTTAATCCCAACAAAACCAAACTAATGCTGTTCCCTAACCAATGACACAAAACAAGCTCCCCCACCATGACTTTACAATCACCTCATCCAATCACACTCTAATTGAACCCACCTCAGAAGCCAAGCTACTAGGTACCATTCTAGATTTTCTTCTTCTTTCGGCTTTTCCCGGTTAGGGGTCGCCACAGTGGATCATCTGTCTGCTCATGACTGGCAGTGGAGTTTTACAGTGTCGAGTTGCCAGCCAGGCACCCAACCTTCCACAGAAGGCACACACTTACACCTAGGACCAATTTGGAGTGTCCAATCCACCTACTGCATGTCTTTGGGATGTGGGAGGAAACCGGAGCACTCGGAGGAAACCCACGCGACCACAGAGAGGGCATGCAGACTCCACACAGAAGGCACCCCATCCGAGAATCGAACCGGAGAACCTCTTGCTGTGAGGTGGTAATGCTAACCGCTGCACCACCGTGGCCACCCTAGGTATCATTCTAGATGCTAAGTTAAAGTTTGGCAAACATATATTTCATGCCATCAAAAAGGCCCACATTAATTTAGGTTCCCTTTACAGAATAAAACCATTCTTAACAAACTCTTCCAGACAAGCAATTGCCAGGGCCCTCCTACTATCCACTTTACTTTTCACCTCTCCTATATTTACTAACCTCAAAAATCAGACTTAAGCAAACTTGAATCATGCTACCATAAGGCAGCCAGATTTGCTGCTAACCTGCCCCACAGAACCCATCATTGTCTTGCTCTGAAGCAACTCAAATGGCTAGAGCTGCCCAACCTACTAACCCTAAACCTTCTTACCATAACCCATTCCATAGTTTACCTACCCAACAAATGTCCATCCCTACAGGACCTAGTACAAACCCACCTCAATAGCAGGACTCTATGATCCTCAAAAAAAATTACTACTCAAAGTTACAAAATCCAACAACAGCTTTGTAGACTCATTATATTCTAACTAGGTAACTAAGTCATGGAATTTCACCCCCAAAAACATACTAAGCACAGCAAACCTAATGCACTTCAAAAAACTGCTAAAGTCCAACCTAAATGACAACTGGTTATGCTCCTGCTCCTCACAAGGTTGGACCCATTTCTCCCCTACTCACCCTCTCTCTTCCTATTCTCCACTTTCACTATATCCTAGACCTAGTGATCACCAACATGGGGAGGTCACTGCACTAACCCCTATGTGTTGCCCTCCCTGGTAAGGTCAGACCATAAATCAGTCTCATTTGAAGTAAAGATCACACTTGACACCCCCACAGGAGCATAAAAAAAATGAAAATTTCTCCAAAGCAAACTATAGCCCACTAAGCAGTGGTATAAGAAAGTTTCAAAGCCCCTGCTAACAGCCAATGATGACTTCTATGCAGAAGAATACACAAATGCCTTATATAGCCACTTAAAAGTATTGACTCAGCTGTACCTGACAGGACTAAAACCAAGTCCTCCTGAAAAAACAAGCCACCCTGGTGGGCTGTAAGTATAAATAAGTTATTTATTTATTTATTTACTTACTTACTTACTTACTTATGTAATTATTGACATTTCTTGACCAGGAAAGTCTGACTGAGCTAGAAGCCCATTTTCAGAGGAGGTCTGGGGAGAAAAGCTCCAGAAACACATTACGATTAAACAGTATTTTACAAGAATTTACAGAATTTACAGTACAAAACAGTACAATATAACAAAAATGGGAAACAGACTACTAAATTATTGGAAGTTACAACATTTGAGAGACAGAGTAACTTACAAGATATATATATATATATATATATATATATATATATATATATATATATAAATATATATATATATATATATATATATATATATATAAAAATATATATATATATATATATATATATATATATATATATATATATATATATATATATATATATATATATATATATATATATAAAATGGATTCCATACACTAGATCGAAGGTTCACAAGTTCGAAATAGTGTATGGAATGCACACTGCATCGAAAGTGCACTTAATCGAAAGTGCACTTATGCGAGGTTCAGTACAACTAACGGGCGTTGTACTGAACTTATGTGCAGTACTCACAGACCTTAAGGCGAGGGCATGGGTCATGGTAAGGGGATAGCCCATAGGGGTATCCCCTTACCATGACCCATGCCCTAACCCTAAGGTCCGTGATGATTGTAGCGCAGTGAAGGACATAGCAATGTTCTCCACTATGGTGCGATAGTTACGAACCTTAGGGTTAGGGCATGGGTTAGGGTAAGGGGATAACTTTACTAACTATCCCCTTACCCTAACCTGTGCCCTAAACCTAAGGTCCGTGAGTATCGCATCATAGTGGAGGACATAGCTTGTTTTTTGATGTCCTCCACTGTGCTGCAGAATTTTCGGTGAAGTGCACTTTCGCAGAAGTTCATAGGTTCATAGGTTGATACTAGGCTATCTGCAATAGGGCATTTGCAAGCCTAGCCAGAGTGTGTTTGGCTTTCACCACCCTTCTTAGATTAGTTGACTGTGCCTCTGTATAGTAGGTCACAGAAGATAGCCCATTTAAGGTTAGTTTACCGTGCCTCTGTCTAGCAGTGACACAGAAGAGATCCCAGGAGTAAATTTACGATCTCCCATCCAAACGTCAAGATTCTTCTTGAAGAGGGTCATTGAGGGGCTCTGTCTGACATGGACTGTGATTTTGTTCCAGAGTGAGGGGAGCTTCTTGGATATGAATCTGTCCCTCCAGCATGTTCTATTTATTTCTGTGCTGAGGTTTAAGTCACTGGAGCGTATAGTTCTGATGGATTTGGATTTCTTGAGGTGGAGCATGTCCATTAATTCTGGGTTGGACATGGCTTTATACGTCAGGCACAGATCGCCTCTGAGTAGGCGGTAAGCAACTGAGTAGAGCTGGAGTTTCTTTAGCCTAACTGCGTAGGGCATCTGTTTGAGTCCCTTGATCCTCTTGGTGAGGTACTTTTGGGGTCTTTTTAGTAGCAGGTGTCGGGTAAGGTACATCCCAAATGGGGCATTGTATTCAATTATGGGCCTGATGAGTGATGAGTAGAGGGGCACAATGACCTCTCTTGATCTAGATGTAAACCCCTTCATGATAAGGTGGGCTATATAGAATGTCTTTCTAACCACTTTGGCAATGTGATTGTCAAAGGAGAGATTGCAATCTACTTGGGTCCCCAAATCCCTAATTACTTCTTCCGTACTTAATGGATTACCACCTATGTGGTAATTTGTGGGCACTTTGTTTTTCCCAAAGGGGATGACTATGCACTTTTTGGCATTTAGCTTTAGGCCATGGCTCTGGCACCAGTTATCCATCTCTGTGAGACCTTTTTGGAGGATGCTTATGTCAGCCAGCAAGTCGATTATGGCTCCCAGTTTGCAGTCATCTGCAAAGTTTGTCAGCCATAGTCCTCCTGTGTTAGCCTGTACCTCAGAGAAATATATACCGAACAAGAGAGGTCCCAGGACTGAGCCTTGTGGGATGCCGCTTGTAACTGGTTTAGAGCCTGACATGGCACCTGCAATTCTGACCATGTGGGTTCTATCCCTAAGCCAGTTTGCAACCCATCTTGTGACATAGGGGTTGATATTTAAGCTGGTGAGCTTATTTATGATGGCAGTGGGGTATTGTGTCAAGGCTTTGCAAGGTCAAGGTAGGCTGTGTGGACTACCTTCCCTTAAATCTATGGCCTTGGTGACTGTTTCAAAGAAATTGACCAGGTTCAAGAGGCAAGATCTGCCCTTAACAAAGCCGAATTGGGTAGGATCCAGTGTTTGGAGGTTCCCAATGTCTTTGTTTATGAGTTCCATGATGATACGCTCCATAGCTTTGCAGACCAGGCTAGTTAGGCTTATAGGGCGATAGTTTCCAGGGTCCGTTGTGGCACCACCTTTATGGAGTGGGACCACTGTTGCTGTACACCATTCTTTGGGTACATATCCTGCTGTAAGGCTGAGACTGAACAGTGATTTTAAGTGAGGGTTCAGTTCTTCTTGGAGCTCATGTAAAACGCAGCCTGGGACACCGTCCGGTCCCATTGATGCTGTGTTTTTTGCTTTGGAGAGGGCAGCTCTCACCTGTGCATCTGTGATGTCAGGGAGACTACACACTGTTGGGATAGTCATTTGCTAATTTGGGGGGGGGGGTTGCACTGAACCTGTCTGCCAGGATGTTGGCAATGTCTGTGGGTTCAGTGTATTTTTTGTCATTTTGCACTAGCTCAGAGCATATCTGGGAGTTTCCACCCAGGTTACTGACATAACTAAAGAAAGCCTTTTGATTATCTTTAGCGTCTTGTGCAATTTTTCTTTCAAAGCTATCCTTAGATGATTTTATGAGGGATCATAGTTTCTTGCTAGTACTGATCAGAGTTGCCTTCCTTTTCAGGGATTTTGCTCTATCATGTAGTAGCTTCCTCCTTCTGTTGTATAGCTTATTTATGACTGGGGTCCACCAGACAGGTCTCCTGCCTTTGGAGGAGTGTGTCTTGGTTTTATTTGGAATAGCACAATCCATGCATTCCTGTAGGTATCCATA